>NC_092872.1:605611996-606243067 GCF_028372415.1 Notamacropus eugenii | reverse complement strand
ATCATGTTTTACATGCAGAAAGTATTAAGATTCCTCCAACTCCTGAGATTTCTCTCATCTCTCTATCCAACCCCTGAAAGGGAAGGAAGGCTTTGAGAAATGAAATCACATTATATATAATAGTAAAGAATTATGATTGCAGCTCAGGTTTCCTTCTAGTAAAGCCTGAGGAATTTTGCATGGGACATTGGAACTGTGACATAAGATAGCACAACACCACCTGACGCTGAGAGGGGAGGATTTGGTGAAGAGCTTAGGAGAGATATCCCCCTTTTTTTTCTTAGACAGGGGAGACAAGCAGTTCCAGATTCTCTTGGGAACTAACTCCAGACAGATAGAAAGACAGATTTTGGACATGGCAGACATATAGGGGAAGCTGGCTCCATATGACATCACTGATTTTCATCTTGTTTCCTAAGAGATTTGGGGGGAACTTCTCCTTGGGTGAGATCAGGTTTGAGTTGAGATTGCTTTCTCCTTTTGGGGAAGTATTCACTCAGTGTATTTTCTGGTACATTCTAATCTACATAAATTTTCTCCTCTCTGTTTTCCTGGATAAGGTTGGCTCACAATTCACTATCTGTGATGGTCTCCTTACTATAATATTTGGTGGGAAGGAATCAAACTGGGAAGTGTAAAGCAAGGGCTGTTCTTATTCATCCTTCAGAGTCAGCCAGTAGAAAAACTAGTACGCTTTTGGTTCTGAACCAACTGTGCCTTCAGACCAGTAGTATTTAAGGGAGTAGATAGATATAATTCTATTCTTGTACTCCTTCTCTGAGAAATGAACAGAGAAGCCAGATTCATGGCCCCTTTTCTTGATTTTCTCAAGACAATCAATCAATAAACATTTATTAAGTTCCTGCTATGTGCTGGGCATTGTGCTAAGTACTGGGGGAAACACAGAGAGGCAAAATATAGTCCCTGCCTGCAAGAAGCTTTCAAGAATCTAATGAAGGAGACAATACACACACACACACACACATATTTATGTGTGTATGTATGCATGTATGTCTATATGTATGTATATGTATTAAGTTATATATAGGATAAATAGGAAATAATTAACAGAGGGAAGGCCCTAGAATTAAAAGGGGTTAGGGAGGCTTCTAGTAAAAGATGAGATCTTAGTTGGGATTTAAAAGGAAGCCAAGGAAGGCAGTAGGTCAATCTGAGAAGGGAGAATGTTCCAGGCATGAGAGATAGTAAGAGAAGATGCTCAGAGCCAAGAGATGGAGTATTTCATTCATAGCACCACCAAGAAGTTGGAATTACAGCGTCCCTTGGAGAGCAGGTCCAATGCCTGCCCTTGATCTTCTTGTCCATACATGTAGACATCCCATGTGGATATACATAATCTACTGGGACAGAATATACCTTGCATGATGAAAGAGAGGATGGAGAGCTATCTAAACAAAACTTGTGTTTCTTTACAGGAAAGCTCTCTGATAAGCTCAGATGTGGAATATGTGAAGAAACCCCACAAATTCCCCCTAAATTTCCTTGTTCTTGGCAGGGGTGGGGAAGCTGTGGCCTCAAGGCCACATGTGGCCCTCTAGTCCTCAAGTGCAGCCATTTGATTCAATCCAATGTCAAGGCCACAGGTTCCCCACCTCTGCCTGTTCCCTTTTTTCAGTTCTACCAATTGGAACAGTCTTGAAAACTAGTACCTGTCACACTTCCATCCTTTCCTAAATACCCTTTCCTAGATTCTCATTGCTCTGATGCCATCTGTTTCTCAGTACTAACTATTTTTCTCTTCCTCTCAATCCCAAGTTGTCATCAAGCCTACAAACATGTACAGCAGGGTATAAAAATTATCAGAGTGCTAAATAATTATGAATCAGTAAACCTGGCCAACATTGACCCTCTTAACCTAAATTAATCCTGTACCTAGATGACTTCAAAGCCCAATCCTGATCTCCAAGTGGCATTTCCAAGATCAAATCATTAGCTCATATCACCTGCGAGTTCCTTCAAAATGGCCTCCAAAACAAAATGGTCTATTCTTTCCAGAAAGCTTTACATTCCCTCCATCCTCCTCCCTTGTGCCATTACCTAACATATAAATATAATATTAACAAGTATACCATCAGTAAGGGTCAACAATGCCTGGCTCCACCCTGGCATCACCCATATACCCCTACTATAATTACTACTTTGTGATCCTGGACCTCCCTTAATAGGGAGGTATCATTGCAGCAAAGGTGCAACATAGAGGTATAATCCACATCCCAGAGCCAGAGCTCTGGCTTTGTATGGCTCAATTTCAATCTAGGGAGGCTTCTTACATAAATCTTTCTTTGGCCTATGTCCTCAACCATGGTTTTCCCTGGGAATATCATGTCCCAGTTTGCGAGACAAAAGGAAAAAGACCCTCAGCTGCCATGTAGGCAGTCTAACAACACTTTTAATATCTGACAAGTTTTATTTAACCTGACAAAAATTAAAACAAAGGATGCCTACCAAAACCCATAAATAGTCAGAACACCTCTTCTTCCCAACTTGTTAAGCCCCTCATCCCAAGAAGCCTAGATAGTCTTCCCAATTTATAGGATTACCCAGGCTTGACCCCAAAAACATGTGAAAGGAAAGCATTCAAGACTGTTAGGTGGTCAATGAAACTGCTGCTTTAGCAAGCCTCACCTCCCTTCCCCTCCCCCAGGGCACTCTTTTGTTCTCAAAACTGTCCATAGTATATACTTAATGTATACTACAGTATTATTACCCTTTTCTCAGACCTGTACAATCCATCTAACTCACAGTACCAGTGAGGGGCAAGCTCCAGGTTTGGTCTTCCACATCATAGCTCACATTTTTACTGCTTAGTCCAGGATCTTCTCCACTTGATCCAGGATCTTGGTACAAACTAGCAACCACTCCTCTGGATCCAGAAATCGTGGTCCACGAACTCTTTATCACTGTTCCATTATTGCTCTCCATTTGACCCAGGAGCTACTCATTCCTCCATTATTGCCTCCTCCCACAGCCCTCTTTGAGGCCACTGATTCCCTAGAAGGGATATATGAACATGCAGCCTCCCCCAGTGAGCCAAAATTTGTGTGTGCCTGTTAGACTTGGTTATGTCCTTCCCATCTCAATTTCTCTCCCATCCATCTCTGCTCTCCCTTTAAATACCAAGTCCAAAATTCTGGGCTTTGCCACTGATACTTATAAAACCTTGAACAAGTCACCTCATCTCTGTGGGACTCAGTTTCTCCATTTACACAATGAGGGTATGGACCAATCAGCAACAAGATATAAGCTGAATGTTGTAGTCTGAAAAACCTCAGAGACTTTGAGGTCAGGCTTGTGTGCAACAGGTTACTTACACCATAGATGTGCCCCCTACTCCTAGCAAGCATCCCCACCCCATCCATTTCCTACAATCCTCCATGCAAGAATTTTCTATGCTGAAAACTTCTACAATGAGAAGCATCTAGACAATCCCTGGCATTTCCCAGGCTGTGACATCAGATGTGGGAAACCAATCAGGCACAACTGAGTAACACCTTACCTTTCTCTATAAACCCTCAGTCCAGATGTGGAAGGACACAAGCCCATTAACAACTAGGAAAATGAATTAAACTGGAGTATAGCCTGGAGGCCTCAAGTCCATAAAGAAGCTTCTTGCAGAATCCTAGAGCCCCTTCCTTTTTCTGATGTGCAAATTTGACCATGTCACCACACACCCCTTTCCATTCAATAAATGCCAGCAGCTCCCCATTACCCCCAGCATAAAACATAAAATCCTTTGTTTGACTCTTAAAGCCCTGCAAAACCTGGATCCTTCCTACCTTTCCAATTTTTCTTACTCTTTTACTTCCCTCTCCATACAATATGATAGAGGGCCACTGACCTTCTTCATGTTCTATCTTTTCATTCAATTTCTTTTCACTGACTGTCCCCGATGCTTGACAGGTTCTTTCTCCTCACCTCCATCACAGAGACTTCTGTACTAGAAACTCCCATAGTGGGAACCCCCTAGACCATCCCTGGTATCAGTCTGTCTGTAACATCAGCTGCCTTCTGGCTTCCCTGGCCTCTTTGAAGATTCAGCTCAAATCTCACCTTTTGAAAAAAAAAAAAAAAAAGCCTTTGCTAGAGGCTTCCCTCTGAGATTTCATTCTATTTACATTGTATATCTCTTTTGTGCACAATTTCTGGCATGTTGTCTCTCCCATTAGAATATGAGCTTCTTGAGGAACCAGTGGTATGATGGGACTCAAACAGGTAGCTGATTATTAAATTTTCAATGAGAGCATTTCTAATTTGAGAACAGGCAAACACTATAAATCAGGGGATGATTTATTGATTTATCAGTGTTCTAGACTTAAGAAAGTGGAGAAAATGTTCATAATGCAAATTAAATTTTTTAAAGGCAGCATGTATACATTTTTTTAAAGGAAAGCCAATAGTTAAACATTTACCAACACACCCCAGCAAAGACTATGTTCTTGCCTTTCTTTGTATCTCCAGTACTAACTTTCCCTCTGAGATCACCTTTACACATATGTAATACATGTCACATATTTTACACATATATGTATATTTGTTATGTGCATATAGTTATTTGCATGTTTTCTCCTCCATTAGAATGTAAGCTCTTTGATGACAGGAACTGTTTTTGTCTTTGTATCCCCAGTACCTATCACATTACCTAGCACTGAATGGGGTGTATGTTCAGGGAGGACAAGCACCTCTGGTATGAGGGCTTTCCAAGTACTACTCAACCCCCTTTGGTGTCTACCTCCACTCAAATCTCACCTGTGGCTCCAGGATGCAAGCAGTCGGCTGAAGAAGATGCTGTGGAGCACTTAGAGCTTGGCCAGACATTGAAGATACCAAGGTCATTCACCGCATCTCAGGCCATCACCAGTCACCTTGACTTTTGTCTTGTCACTGGACTAAGATGACTGGAAGGGAGAGTGAGCCTCATAAGCAAGACAAGGCATCACTCACTCATGACATCATCGATCTTCTTTGAAAATCAAGGACATAGACTTAGTTCTTCTCAGCAATGCAAGGACCAGAAACAACTCCAAAAAACTCATGATGGAAAATGCCATCCACATCCAGAGAAAGAAATATGGAGTCTGAATGCAGATCGAAGCATATTATTTGCTCTCTTTTTTTGGTTTTGTTTTGTTTTTTCTTTCCCATGGTTCCTTCCATCCATTCTGATTCTTTATACAACATGACTAAGGTGAAAATATGTTTAATAAGAATGTATATAGAGAACCTATATCAGATTGCACGCCATCTTGGAGAGGGGCAGGGGAGGAAGGTGGAGAAAATTGAACACTTACGGAAGTGAATGTTGAAAACTAAAAATAAATTATTTTTTCAGAAAAGAAAATAAAATTAAGGATGAACAACAGTAACAACAATAAACTCTTAATAAATTCTTGTTAACTAATGTCTGAGGTGGGACAATCATTGGTTATCTTCTAGTGACTGAGATCCTCATCCCCCACCCCACTGGATATCATATTTAGGCTTCACCTTTTAAGGTCAAGTTAAAATGCACCCATAATAAAGGTCATTGATTTTAAGATCTCTGGCCAATCTGCCTATTTATTGGGTCAAAGCCTCTAATGCCCCAAATGGCTCCAACTACGGGGACATTGTGAACTTTATTATGAAGGTGGAGGTAACTCAGTGATACTCACAACAAGGCAAGTTCTAACTTTGACAATGAGACAACTTAGTAATTACCAATGCCAGAATAAATTTTTCTATGCTGACCTTCTTACGAAGTTAACCTTATCAAGGAAATGTCATATCTCTTTAACGAGACATGAAGGGGACAAGAGGACTCCTCTTAGGCACACGAACCTTCAACAAAAGGGTATTATTGACAATATCCATTACTAATTCATCTAATTTTCACAAAGAAACATCCCTGCTTTACCAGGCACAGAAGCAGGAATAAGCACAAAAGAACAGCATGAACCTGTAAGAACCATTTCAGGAAGGTTAAAATGTACAAGAGTTAAGTCGTTTGAAATATGATATAGGTAACACAGAGGGAATTTTAAGCTATATTTGGAGCAAAATGATGAACAAGAAAGGGATCATTGAACAAAGCTATCTCAGTGGTTGCCTCAGTCAAGGAATCTTGCAAGGACTTAACATATTAACCAGGTAGCTAGATGACACAATGAGCCAAGTATTGGACGTGGAGTCAGAAAGTCCTGACTTCAAATCAGTCTTTTGTACTAGTTGACACTCAGTAGGTCATTTGGCTTCTGATTGCCTCAGTTTCCTCATCTCTAAAATGAGGATAATAATAGGACCACAGTAATAGCTCTATCGGAACAATGATCAGCTGTGAAGGACTTAGCTACTCTGACGACAGTTCCAAAGGACCCATGATCAAAAATGTCATCCATCTCCAGAAGGAAAACTGATGAACTTTGAGCACCAATTCAAGAACACTGTTTTCACTTTCTTAATTTTTCTTGCTTTCTTCTGTGCTATTTTCTGCAACATGGCTAATATGGAATATTTTTTTAAGATACCTGCTTTGCAAAGTTATTGTGAGGATAAAATTAACAAAATGCGTTGCAAATCTTAAAACAATATACAAATGCTAGCTATTGTTTATTATTATTATTATTAAAGTCCTGGACTTCAAGTCAAAAATCTGAGTTCAAATCCTTTCTCATATTGGTCATGTGACCCTGCTTAAGTCACATAACCTTTCTGAGTGTTACATGCCTCATCTGTAAAACAAAAATAATAATAAAACCTATTTCCTAAGGATGATACACGTAAAACTTGTAAACCTTAGGGAAGGAAACAAGAATTTATCAAGTACCTACTATGTGCTAAGTTCTTCCCAAATATTGTCCCATTTGATTTTTATAACAACCCCCAGAAGTGGGTGCTATTGTTATCTCCAGTTTATAATTGAAGAAACTGAGACAGAGGTTAAATGACTTGCCCAGGGTCACTCAGCTAGTAAGTGCCTAAGGTCAGGTTTGAACCCAGGTCTCCCTCTCCAGGCTCAGCTATTAATACACTTATATAAATACTTGCTTTCATTGTTATTGCTCTCAAACTCTTGCTCTCTTGTCCTTTCAACACTCATACCTTACCAGCTCCAACACTGAATTACTCCTATTATCTACCTCCTCTTCTCTTACTCATGTGACCTTGAATGGAGCTAGAGGAAATCACACAAACATGGAAGTCCACCACAAATGTGTGCTATCTAACCTCAACTGGACCCTTACCACAGCAAGGCAATCCTCCTACTCCTCCCTAACTGATATTCCAGACCACTCTCCATAGTAGCTGTTCCAAATCTTCTCTGCTCAAACCTCCTATGGCAGGGACCCTATCTACCTACATCCTCTGATAGTTTAGCAAGAAAATAGAGGCCATTTGCTGTGAATGCCCTCTTCTCCCCAGTTGCCTCTCTCATGCCCTTCAAAAAACTCACCCCACCTCCTCCTCTGTCCAGTCACTGAAGAGGAGTCCCTGCTTATTGAGTACAATGTCTCTACTCTTAATCCACTCTCATCTTCTCTGGTACATTACTACAATTGTCATCCCACCCCTCACTAATCTTTGGTTTCTGCCTATTTACTAGCTCTTTCTATAATATGGTTACTCAAAGATTCTCTCTCTCTCTCTTTCTCTCTCCCTCTCTCTCTCTCTTCCTTCTTCCTTCCCTCCCTCCTTCTCTCTCTCTCTCTCTCTCTCTCTCTCTCTCTCTCTCTCTCTCTCTCTCTCTCTCTCTCCTCCCTCCCCCCCTTCTCAGTCAAACTTATTGAAAAAACTGTCTATACTTCTTAACTTCCTTTCCTCTTACAGAGACAGTGAGATAGCTCAGTGGATAGAGTACTAGATTTGGAATAAAGTCTTACCTCAGAGACTCTGGGTCCAGTCACCTAACCTGTTTATGCCTCAGTTTCTTCATCTGCAAAATGGAGATAATAGCACCTACCTCACAGGTTTGTTGTGAGGATCAAATGAAATAGCATATGTCAGTGCTTTCATAACCTGAAAGGACTATGTTAAAAGCTAGTTATTACTTATCATTCTCTTCTAAACCTTTTACACTCTGGTTTCTGACCTCATCATTGACACCACTCTCTCCAAAGTCACGAATGATCTCTTAATTGTCAGTGCTAATAGTCTTTCCTCAGTTCTCATTCATCAATGTCAGTGACAACATATTCTATAAACAGCTGGGGAAAAGACTTTCAAATAGGAAGGAAAGAAAATGCGAATAATTCAGAATTATTCTACATTCACTAGAAACCACAGAAGGGAAAGAAATTCTAAAAACTTATGAAAAGTGAAGGAATAAAAGAATCCGAATTGGAAGGGCCCTCAGAGGCCAACATGTTCAATTCACAACGAAAAGCATCTGCACTGTAACATCCCCAACAAGTGGCCATCCAAGCTCTGCTTGAAGACCAGAGAGGGGATGTAAACCACTATCTAAGGTAGCCTTTCCCACCCTTGGATTAAGAAGTTTTTCCTTAGAATTGGACATTGAGGAGATGCCCATTCATTGGGGAATGGCTGAACAAATTGTGGTATATGAATGTAGTGGAATACTATTGTGTGATAAGAAATGATGAGCAGGCAGATCTCAGAAAAATCTGGAAAGACTTACACAAAGTGATGCAAAGGGAAGCGAGTAGAATCAGGAGAACATTGTTCTGCTCAGCAACACAATGATACAAGACAATTCCAGAGAAAGAACTACAGAGTCTGAATGCAGATGAAAGCATATGATTTTCACTTTATTTTTCTTTCATGGGTTTTTTCTTTTGTTCTATTTTTTCTTTCACAACATGACTAATATGGAAATATGTTTTACGTGACTGCACATATATAACCTGTATCAGATTGCTTACTGTCTCAGGGAGGAGTTAGGGGAGGGAAGAGGGGAGAAAATTTGGAACTCAAAATTTTTTTTAATGAATGTTAAAAATTGTCTTTACATGTAATTGGAAAAATAAAAATGCTATTAAAAAAAGATTTTCCTTACACTAAGCCTAAATTTGCCACATTGTAACTTTCATCTATTATCTTTACTTCTGTCCTCTGGGGTCAAACAGGCAAGTGGAATCCCTATTACATATGCTAAGTTTTCAAACACTGAAGGCATCTCTCAATTTCCTTTTGAATTTTCTCTTCTCCAATCCAACTCAAGCCTGCATAAGAATACCCTTTATATCCCACCTGACAAGTTGTCATCAGTGGAAAAAGACGAAGGTCTTTCCTTAAAGACCTTCAGCTCTGAAAGCTTTCCTTTCCTTGGTGCCAAAAATGTAAATACTCTTGCCAAAGTCTACCAGTCTAGATTGGTAGCATGACAATGGCTAGAGAGTTGGCTTTGAGGCCTGGAAGACTTTGAGCTGTGTTACTTTACCTCTAGGCAACAACTCTCTCAAATTCCAAGTTGTAGAGAAGGTACCAAGCTGAGACGGAGATTCCTCACTTCCTAGAAGTTCCTATGCTTATGAAATTGAAGACTAAAAAAAAAAAAAGCCCACCAGATTATATAGTCTTAGCCTCTCAGGAGCAAACTTTTACTAGGTTCAAAATTCTTGTGGACTATGGGAAGCACCCTTGAAATGAATCCATGATGAACTATATCAAATCCCAGAGTAAGCATATCTGGCCTCTTCTTTTACCATTTTTTAAAATTTTAAACAAGAAACTATTTCATTGCTGCAAGAAATTATTGATGAAAATATTCCTTCTACAAATGAAGGTTACCAACCGTTCTATAGTACATAAAAGGCAGGAATTTCCCATCAGTGACACTGTCACTGGACTTCCTTGGAACTCTCCAACATGCCTTCCTTCCTCAAGAAATTCATCCCTGGAAAATCTCATTATTCTGCAGGATTGAATGTGCCTAGGTATTCACATCTCATGGATACCTTCTGCCTCTCTAATTGGACCCTCTGACTAGAGCACAGGGCCATGGGCCCAAGGTCTCTATTTAAGGGGGAGCTCAACATAGTCTTCCCCATTTCCTGTGATAATATTTAATATAAATTTTGGACTTTAATAAGGGCCAAAGTTTGAATTAAGAAGAGTCTAGACCTAATAGTCTCTTGTTATCTTAAGTAAACTCAGAGAATGTCTTTTAGTGTCAGCGAAGTAAATGGGCTGACTTAGTAACTTTCTTACCAGACCCTTCTCCTGGCATTTTAGTGATAAGAAAAAAACACAGATGTCCTGGGTTGTAATTTCAATTGAACCTTTGTTAAAGGTACCCTTTCCTGTGTCAGCTCTTTGGACAGGAAGCCTGCCACTAGAGTGGTGGGATTTCCTTCTTATTGTTTGTCACAGAGACGTATGCTACAGGGAGGAAGTTTACACAGCCTGGAATCATAAAACCTAACTGACATTGCTTTGTTAATTGTCTTGTCTTACTAAATTTATGATTTGTTCATCTAAGAGAGTTCCTTTATCATGGCAAAATGTATTTAAGCTAGATGATTTCTGCACCAGGTAGCCAGTCTTGATCCTGGCTCCGTAGCACTATGTAACCATTATCTTTAAGAGGGAATTAATTAATAAATAACGCATGTCTTTAGCCTGATGCCTTTTCTCTAACCAAAGTTTTCAGGTTACGACCTGGCAGATGAGAACAATTTGTTCCAACAGCCATGAAGGCTGCTAAAGTAGGAGCTGCAGAGTGCCTAGAGCTTGGTCAGGCATCTAAGATGCCAAGGTCACCCACTGCACCCCATGCCATTGCCTGTCATGTTGATTTTTTTCTTGCCACTGGACTTTGATGACTCTGAAAGGGAGAGTGAGGCTGATGACTATGTGCAGCTCTGCCTCACTTAAATCCAATTCATCAGCTTCCATATTTATATCCTCAGAACTTAGCACAGTGCTGACATTGCTGCTTAATCAATGTTTATTGACCGATTGATAGGACTTGAACCCAGGTCTTCCTGATTCTGAGGCTAGATCTCTATCTACTATGTGATATTGCTCCCCTCTCACCTTTTCTTATTGAATTTTTTTTCTAAGATTTAGCTCCTACTATGGTCTGGTCATTTGTAACTTGTAAATTACAGTGATTGTATTGAATTGGAAAGATCGTGGCCAAGCCTACTCCCTTTTCTAGGTTTAAGAATGTTACCTGAGAGTTGGTACTGAATGCTTCCTTGTTGCACCTGATATGGTACAAACTGTATTTATTATTTATAATTTCAGTCTGTAGGACAACCACCTCTTCTTGCCCCTGTGATATTTGGGAGGCACACTGACTTGGTCAATATTGGTCTTATACTGTAACTTTTACCTAACTCAGGAATGTAAGTGCCTTTGTTCATGATTATATAAAATTTAGTGCATATTGGTGATAACCAGGATGGTTTAAACAGAAGCCTGGCTTTTAGAATGAATTAAATACTAATCACTGACTGATGGACAACCACAGGCCTCTCAGAAATATGTGGAACTTGGATTTGTCCCTTAGGAAAAAAAGGAAGCCGGTTACTTTAGATAGAAGCTGGAACCACGAGATCTTGAACCTCTTAAACTGGAGAAGAGTTTGCCTACTATTATAGGCACAGTGACCCATCTCACCCTGGGATGGAAGCTGATAATCAGCTACCAGTGTCTCCCTCAAATCAATTCACCCTTCCTATAACTACAACTATAATCTTTTTAAAGAGCAAATCTGAGGGTGCCACTCCCCAGCTCAGGAAAAGAAGCACCCAAAATGCCTTAGGATAAGATGCAAACTTCTCTGTTTGGCATTTAAGTCCCTTCTGGCTCCCACCTACCTTCCCAGACTGATTTCACATTACTCCTCTTCATATTCTTTACATTCTAGCAAAATTGGCATACTTGCTGTACCCCAAAATCAGTCTCCCATCTCTCATCTTCCATGCCTTCACACATGCTGTCCCTGTGCTTTGAACACATTCTCTCATCTCAAACTTATATAATTCCAAGCTTCCTTAGAGGCTCAGCTCAGGTGCTTCCTTCCAAAGGAAATCTTTCCTAATCCCTCCCCTTGCAGTTATTAATGTTCTTTTTCTTCTTGAATTACCACTTATTTATTTGTCTGGATACTGTTTCCCCCAGTAGAATGTTTTGTGTTTTTGTCTCCAGTGCCTGGCATACTGTAGATACTTAATAACGATTGCTGTTGTTGCATTGAGCTGATTTAGAGAAGGTGCTTTACTTCATATCACAGGAAGCAGCTGCCTCTCCAACTATCACCATATATTTTATGTAAAATAAGCTTATTTAGAAATTGTAGTGTCTTGGACAGCTATAGCCTTGACGTTTGGTGATGGGGTTTCTAGGGGTGATTCAGACTGTGGGAGGACTGGACTTCAGACTTTATCAGGGTGAGACCATTACAGACTTGTCATGGGTAGGAACACCCCAACATAGACAGCAGACCCAAATTGTAAGCTGGGTTATAACCCATCTTATATAAGACTAATATATGTCTTATAAGACATATATCCCAAATAATATAAACACAAAACGTGGTCACAGACCCCCACTCCCCCAAAAAAGCAATATGAGGCAAACCCAAGAACATCAAAATATGGGCATGTAAGGTAGGTCTCCAAATACCACAACTTGGAGGTATAGACCAATGTCTATACCCGTATAGGATAAAATATATAACCTTACCCAGCAGAACTTCATTTTTAGAGGCCCTTTAGTCAGTGAGAAGACTGTTTATTTCTACACCATACTTTTTCTTCCCATAAACATATGGTCCACCCCCAGCCCTTGGCTCTAAGAATTGTTTTTCTAGCTTATCATCAGCAAGATTCATTCCAGTTGGTCTAGATGGTAGTGACAGCAGTCAGAAGAAGGAAAAGATTCTCAAATGGTCCTTAGGTAGTCCCCAAATCCTCTGCTGTGTAGGATGCTAAGCCTCAGAAGTAGGGCTTCCTGAAGTCAGTCAGCCTTCTGGACAAATCTAGTTCAGTTCATACTTAGATCTTACTAAGGAGGAAACCCAGAATCTGAAAGCTGAAAGAAACCTCCAGGGCCACCCAGCCCGCGCTGCAGCTCAACAAGGGTCTTTTTCACATCACCAAATATCATCTAGTTTCAGTATGAATATCACTGTTTCCTCATCTGTCAAATAAGGGGACTGCAGCACATGGTCTCTGAGAGCTCTTCCTACTCTAGATCTATAAGCTTATTATCCCATGAAGGAGCTGCAGGGATTTAGAACTCATTACATCTTCATCTTAAGCAACTCTACAAAGTCTTCCTTATCCTCCAAGAATCTTACAACCTCCTGCAGAGATTTGAATTCTCCTCTGACTCTTCATATACCCCTTTATTTTCCTCTAGAAACACTCCTTCCATTCTTTCAGTGATTTTTTTTTTTTTGGTGACCTGTGATTTCCCCTATGTAGGAAAATCCCGATGTGGAAATTCTAGATGCATCTGTATGCAACTTACTCTCTAGAGAGTTGGTTGGGACATTCAGAAATTAAGGCACTAGATGGCACAGTGGATAAAGTGCCAGATCTGGAGGCAGGAAGACCTGAGTTCAAATTTGGCCTCACATGTTTCCTTGCTGTGCCACTCTGGACAAGTCACTGAACTTCTGCTTGCTTCAGGTCCCTCATCTATTAAATAAGGATAATAGCATCTATCACCCAGGGTTGTCGTGAGGATCAAACATGTTAATAATTGTAAAGTACCTGGCACAGAGTAAGTATTATATAAACATTTAGCTATTGTTATTGTCACATAGCTGTCAGTCAACATTTGAACCCAGGGTCTTCCAAGGTTGACCCTTTATCCAGTATGTTATCCCACTGTTTATGTCCACTAAAGAACACCCTGATATGTTAGAGAGGCAACATGCTATAACAGCCTTAGAGCAACATGCCTTAGAGTGAAGAAGACCTGAGTTCCAGTCCTGCCACTGACGCTTACCACCTAGAGGCAAACCTTGCTAATGAAATTACAGAGAAGCAGCCGTTGAGTCACGTAAGAACAAATCGACATTCCTCCAGTCCTTTGAGCTTTTTTTCTCTTCTGACAAAGAATCCCTCCAGCATTTTAAATATATGTAACTGTTAATGTTAACACTAGAAAAAAAATAGAAACAGCACAATCTCTGCAAATCACTGAAGCATTCCCTATTGAGATTTATACTTGCTGAAACTGAGTCCTTCAGTTATCTTGTCTCTTTCTACTTAGTGCTACATCTTTTAGCCATGCCTGGTGCTGCTCCAGAGGCTCTACAGGGTCCTAAACAAGCCTTTCAAATTTTTATGTTAATTCCCTTTGGTTTTTGTATCAACAAAATTCCCAGATACACCCTTTTCTAGACCCCATGTTCACAGCAAGTTCTCCTTTATAGCAAAGAAAACAGTTAAGCAAAAACCAACAAATCAATTGATCCCATCTGACAGCATGCTGGATCCATACCCAGAGTCCCCCACCTCATCAACAAAAGGAAGGTGGTACATTTCTTCATCTCTGTTCCAGGGCCAAGGTTGATCTTTATAATTACACTTTAAGATTTGTGTTGTTTTTCATTTACATTATTGTAAACATGGTGTAGATTGTTTTCCTGGTGAGTAAGACTTTCTAAAAGGTTTCATTCATCCCCTTTCTCTCTAGCTTTCCCCTACCTTTTTGGGCACTTTTTTCCTGAGTATACTGACCTACAATTAATGCCTAATGATAGTAATATGGCACAGCACTGCTCTTGTCTGCAAGGTTATCCAAAGAAATCCAACTTTCAATCTAAACTCATCTCTTTCTCTCTCTTCTCTCCTCTCATAGTTGATAGTCACTATTTGTCCAATAAGATTCTGAAGGTTTCCTAGTATCAATAATGGGAGTTGTTTAACTCTTCTATACCCTAATATTTTATCTCTTTTCAAGTGCTTAAGGATGGATTCAACTTCACCCAGCTACTATCTCTACCTATACCATCCATGCTGGAATTGCCTTGAAGAACCAGGATTTTGTGACCAGCTCAATAGTGGTATGAGGGTAGAGTATGTGTCTGGTAGGTGAACGAGAAGAAATAAAAACTAAATGACATTTCTCTTGGGTGCTTTTGCAATGTGTGGGAGGGAAGCTAAGGAGTGGTGCCACATGACAACCCTTGATCAGAGAAACAAGATCTGCAGATAAGATCTGCAAATAACATTTGGGGGAAAATGTCCCAGTTATTTATATAAGATCATGCTTAAGTGACAAGAGGAAGAGACGTGAAACACCTAAAGTCATCTTTATTCAATTTGTTTCTTAAGTTGAAAAGCTCCTGGTGGGAGGTCTACTAGGGTGGCAGAATACTGTGGAGTATATAGCATGAATCTCATTTCTCCTAATTTTGGTATGGGAGCCTCCATGATCAAAGTGCTAGTTGTCCTAACATAATCCACTGCCACTGTCTTGTGGCTAGTTCTGGTCCCTGAAATTTCGGGCACTATAGGAGCCTCCACTGCATGATCTGTGGTAATAGAGACTACATAAGGGTTCTGTGTTTCCCATTTGTTGCCAGCAATTAAAACCAAAACCTTAAAGGATCTGGGTATTTAGTTCAAGGATTAGAGAGTTTGAATGCTGTAGTGGGTCAGAGAGGAGAAGATTCTCAGTATGAAGCAATATATGATGATAGTGATAAGAGAAATAGATGGGTGATTCTTGGGTACCACGGAATGAAAGAAAGGGAGTGATCAGGGAGCTGACCTAGGACCAACCATCAGATTTTAGAATTACATTCTCATGGCTCCTCTCTTACAGAGAGAGAGAAACAGACAGACAGACAGATACATACACACACAGAGAGAGAAAGAGAGAGAGAGAGAGAGAGAGAGGTCCTAGAGTCTCTCAACCCTCCTCCTTTTCTTCACCTAGATATCTCTTCCCAGGTTGACTTTTATCCAACCCTTGCTCTGCTGGAGCCCCTGTCTCACACTCAGGAGCCATTACCAATGTCCTTGAGTAAGGCAAGAGCCAATAATCCCATTGCCCTGCAAATGGGGAGTGAGGATGAAGATTCTCAAATTCTATTGCATAAGCCAAGCCAGCAAGGAAATATTGTATAGTTAAGACTTCATAGCTTTCCATATCTAGAATCACAGAAGGTCAGAGCTAGAAGGGATCAAACATTCAATCAGCAAGCATTTATTAAGTATATACTATTTTACCAGGTATTTTGCTAGACATGAAATATGAAAACAAAAACAAAACAAGTCTCTGTCCTAGAGGATCTGGTCCCAAGGAGGGACAATATGTTTGGATATATACAAAATGGATAAAAGGTAATGGAGGGAGGCAATAGCAAATGGAGAAATCAGGACAGGCCTTACATAGAAGGTAATGCTTGAGCTAAGCCTTGGAGAAGATTAAGAGGCAGAGATAAGTAGGGTGTTCATTCCAGGCATGGGGCAAAGCCAATGCAAAGGCACAGTGATGGGAAATGGAATTTCATGTGTAGGAATTACAAGAGAGCTAATCTGGCCAGACTTTGGAGTATGTGAAGGTGAATAATGTTTATTAAGTCTGAAAAGTGGTTAGCTTATAAAAGGATCTCCTTCATTTTACCAATAAATAAGAAAACGGATACTCAGGAAGATGAAGTAATCTACCCCGAATCATTGACAATGAATCAGAACAGAACTCAGGTCTCCTGACTTCCAGACAAGTACTTATTTCATCTCATCAGTACTCCAACTAATGAAGTATCCCTGAATGGTTTCTCCTGAAAAACTGACATTGAAACAAAATGGGCAGGATCAGAAAAAGCCCTTACCTTGGATCCCATGTGGCAGTTTCATCTCAGAGGACTCCAGAAAGAAAAGAAGATATGTGTGTGTGTGTGTGTGTGTGTGTACACATATGTGTATATGCATATATATATACATATGTCTTTTTAAAATATAGTTTTACAAGTCATGGTTTGTCATGGTGATGATCATGGCCATATCTGAATATTTAAAAACAGGTCTTTATAGAGTACATTAAAGTTTGCAAATATTTTCCACATGTTATAGTTTAGGGATTTGACCCCCATGTATACACCCTTCCTACTGGTGTCAATTGGTGCATGACAGTAGTTGACAACCATACCAAATTCACGTCCCTCAGCCTGCTATTCAATATTTTCTCATAAGTTAACAGAAATGTTCTCATGCCTCACCATAGTTTATTAAATAAACTGGAGAAATCTCCTTTCTCATCAGCTTTCACTCATCTCTATAACAAGCATCAAATATATCATAAATCTAAGTAATCATCAGTGTTATTAGCTATAAATTTATTAACAGTGTAAAATAATACAAAGACACTTAAATATTTCAACAACGTATCAAAATGAGAAAAATCACAGAGTCCAACTATCAAATACAATTGATGATTCCTCAACTCTGGGAACACAGTCCCACCATTCTGCTCCTTCAGGGCGACATTCAAAGTCTTTCAAGAATCCTTTTTAGGTTACTTAGTCCACAGCATAAATTAAACTGTGTTCTTTCAGGAAATGACTCCAATCTTTCTCAAAGATGACTGCTCCTTCACTCTCTTAGAAAATAAATTGTCTTGGTCCTTTCTCTCCACTCTTCACACAGTCTCTTTTCAGTCATAATGACTAATAATCTAAAATGACAGTTAAAATGCCTTTTTTAAAAAAACCAATATTCTATACCTTCTTAAAGATACAGGAATAGCATTGTTGTTGGTATTGCACATATATTCTCTATTTTAGTCTCACAACAAACCTCTGAGTTAGACATTACAGGTATTACTGCCCTCATTCTACATTTTAAAACAGAGGATTATGGAGGACAAATGATTTGCCCATGGCCACACAGCTAGAGTCAGAAGTAGGGTCTGTTCCTAGATCTCCAACTACAGCACTGTATTTGACAGACTGTCACACTGAAGGATGATTGGACTCGTTTTGCATGGCCCCAGAGAGAACTAGAACCAACGAGTAAAAGCTACAGAGAGTGTACTTAGGCTTGACCAAAAGGAAAACCTCCTAAAAATTGGCATTCTCTCAAAGGAGAATAGGCTGTTGGGGGCAAGGGGTCTCTCCCTCACCAAAGGCCTTCAGGCAGAAGCTAATCTGTTGTGGATAGGACTCTTGCCCAGAAACAAGTTGAAGCACTTGTCCCCTAAGGTCCCTTCCTATGCTGACATTCTGAGATTCTGGGAAGCACAGCCCTATCTCATTCACTGACATGACTTTTTTCTCTTTAAAAACATGCAAACCTCTAGATTAAAAACCTGGGGGAACTGCCAGAATGTATTCCAAAATGTGCTTTGATTCCCACCCAAATTTTGAAAGCACAGCCATTCTTGAAATCATCCTTTTATCTCCTCAGGAAAAAACTTGGACTTTTTGTGATGGAAACTAGGGCATGTCACATCTCATTTTATTGACCAAAGAGCCCTATTCTAGTGGTAATGTACCCATCCTGTGGAAGGTAAGAGTTATCACCACTGAAAGTACAGAACAGAAAATGTGACAGTTTGGCAACTACTGCTAAAGGGAAAGGAGTGAATGAAGAGTTGGGAGGATAAGAAATAACGCTGATGACTTAAGTTTGTGTTCATCCTTCATTGCCAAAGAAGACCATGCCATCAGAGAAATGATGACATGACTTGCACTTGACTTTGTTTTGAGTGAGGGAAGGCTGTGCAGGTCACCAGCCTCACTTCTCCTCCAGAGCCATCTGAATCCAGTGACCTGATATTCATCAGGATGACTGGAGGTGCACTGGGATGACCCAGGGGGCACTGGGAGACAGGCCCCTTTAGTCCAAGGTCTAATTAGGTACTCACTTAGGGTGAGATAATGTCCATTCAATGAATAGGCCTGTTTAAGAAGTAGCCTGGGGATGGCCCTTTCAATGAGACAAAGAAAAGAAAGACAGCCGGTGGGAAGGGAAACAGCAACAGTTACTATTGAAAATCACTCTTAAACCACGAGGATCCAGAAGAGAGCCCTTAGACAGGGCCCTACTGTTGTCCTATGTATGACCTTCAGAGCATATAAACTTATGTTTATATTGCTTTTACAACCATTATCTAGCTGTTGACCTGAAAACTTGGTTGAAGAAAAGGCAACAGGCTAAATGCATACATTTTATGATTTAATTAATTAATTGATCAATTCCCCATAAAGAAAACAGTTACATAGCGCTATGGAGTCAGAGGTGACTCTGACTACCTAGTACAGAAATCATCTGTCTTAAGTACATTTTGCCATGAGAAAGAAACTCTCCTAATTAAGCAAATCATAAATTCAGTAAGACAGGACAATTAACAAAGCAATGTCAGTCAGGCCTTGAGATTCCAGGCTGGGTAAGCATATATCTCAGTGATAAGGAAAGGAATCCCACCACTAGTAAGTGGCAGGCTTCCTCCCCTAAACAGATAATTGACATAGGAAAGGGTAAACAATGTTCAATAGAAATTACGACCTAAGATGTCTATATTTTCCTCACCATTAACATGCCACAACATAGTATATGTCTACAGATAACAAGATACAAAGGAAAGTCCCATTATTCAAGATATGCCATAACATAGTATGTGTCTACAGATAATAAGATTCAAAGGAAAGTCTCGTTATTCAAGATATAGTGTCTTAGGTTAAAGGTCTCCTTAAGGAATGTAGAGTCGGCCTTGGCTGGCTTTTGCTGACATAGGAAGAGGCACTCTCTGAGTTTACTTCAGAGAGAACAAAGAGATTATTCCAAAATTTTATATTAAACATTATCTCTAGCGAATTTTACAAAAGAGACTCAGAGAAATTAAGGGACTTAGCCAACATCATATAGCTAGTAAGAAGCCAGGTTGAAACTTGAACACAGGTCCTCCTGACTCCAGGGCCAGTGCACTATCTACTGCACTCCCTAGCTACCCCGAAAGGGGACTATCTTAGTAGTAATAATATTCATCTAAGGCATCGGTGTCTGAATAGGCAGGCTCTCTGAACTATATCTCCTATAAGATTTTGCAACAGAGCCCATTAGGAGAGGGTTTTGAATTTCACAACCCAGAAATCAGCGTGCAGAGCTCCTAATGTAGAAACATCTCTCTCAGCACAGATTTTGAAAGAGGCTGGAAGCTATCGGAGGTGAAAGAGACAGAGAGAGCAAAAAGAATGCCAGTGGTATTTAGGCAAGGCCAAAGATGTGGAGATGACTAGGGACCCAAGAGCAAATGGTAAGCAGCAGTGTCAAACTCAAAGAGAGATGGAGCTTTGTGGGCCACATATTGACTTAGAAAACCACAGAGTAACATCATTTATTTTGTACTTTTTGAAAAATTTATTTTGTTAAATATTTCCCTAATTATATTTTAATCTAATTCTGGTACACTTCGAAATTTTGCTGTCCACTGGGGATCTCCAGTGTAACACTTTTGTGGAGAGTGGGAATTTCATTGCCTACAAGATTCAACGTCTGCCCTGCACCAAGGCAGCTGTGTGAGCTAGGATGGCTTAATTTTAGTCTTTGAATTCCCAGCCCACAGCACAGTTGCCTGAAACAGAGCAGAAGCTTAAAAAGTGCTCGTTAATGAGTGATTGACAGGAAGCACTGCAGGGACAGCTCCTGCAGCTGGCCAACAACATCTGTTCAGATGTTGGCAGCTTCCTTCCCTCTCTTGTTGCTTAAGCGGCCGAACATCTAGCGATGGTTGGCAAACATCTGAAAAGAGAATCAGTGATTACAAAAAGTCCGTGTGGCTTCCTCAGTAACTCATTATTCTAGGCTGTCATTTTCTTTTTTTTTGACAGAATTATTAAAGTAGTACATAAGGAAAATGCTGCACATATAGTTTGCCTAGATTCTAGGTTTTGCCTAGATTATAGGGAATAAAGTATGTCAGGCAATTCTTGGAAAGAAAATGGAGATCGGGATTAGATGAATTTAGAACTAGTCGAATGATAGGACTCAAATCAGTAAGCAAGCATTTCTTAGGTACTTACTATGTTCCAGACAAGGCCAAAAAAAAAAAAAAAGAAGTCTCTGATCTCAAGAAACTCACATTCTGATAGTGGAGACAACATGTAAGTACCTAGGAAGATACAGTATATATACAGAGCAGTAGATGGAAGGAAATCTCATTTGGAAGGCATAGCAGTTGAGTGAACCAGGCAAGGTCTCCTACAGAAGGTGAAATCTGAGGAAATCTTGAAGAAAGCTGAGGGGGTTCAGAGGTAGAGTTGAGGAAGGAGAGCACCTAGGCATGAGGAAAAATCATTGCAAAAGTATGAAGAAAGAAATGGTTTGACCCCTCTTTTGCCATATACTATATCATGTGGTGACCTCATCAGTTCCTCTGGGTTCAATGATCATTTCTATGCAGATGATTCCCACATCTATATTTATCTAGCCCTATTCTCTCTCCTGAGATTCAGTCTCACATCATCAACTGTCTTTTGGACCTCTTGAAATAGATGGGCCATAGGCATCTCAAATGCAACATGTGTAAAGCAGACCTCATTATCTCCCCCCTTTCCCATCCTTCCCTCCTTTGAATTTCCTTGTTACTATTCAAGGCATCACCATTTTCCCAATCAACAACACTCAAAACTTTAATGTCATCCTCAGCTCCTCATTCTCATTCATGACACATATCCAGTTCATTGCCAAATCTTAATGTTTCTACCTTAACAGCACCTCTTATGTATACAACCTTTTCTTTCAACTCACAAAGTCACCACCCTCCTTAAGACCCTCACTACCTCTTGTGATCCTGGGCAAGTCAGTTAACATCCTCAAGAAGTGGCCAGATAACCACTTTGTCAGATATATTATAATGTGTATTATATACATATATATACACACATACATAGTGTGTAGATATAGCACTATATATTATATGTTTCATATATGGGTTGGATTAGATGGCTGCTAAGGTTTCTTCCAGATTTCAAATTCTGTGTATGAGTGCACACACATGTGCCCACATATATATCAGGAAAAGACCTGATTGGCTCATTTGGAGACCAGGGCATGCAGTGCTGGTACTTTGGCAAACACCCTGTGGCAAGTGACTTGTATTCAGCTCTGGCTGTCATGTGAAATCAACTTCTGCCTGCTCTCCCAGATTAATGCTGAGGAAATCACTACTTTCTGAATGGATGCCAAGAAAGCTCCTGCTTGATTTAGTATTTTGTTTGTGTATATTGACATTTACTCTGGTTAATTTGTGTAGTTGAAGAACCATTAGTAGGGACTCTTGAACTGTGTTTTTTGGTGGATGCTACCCCAAAATGTTCTTTAAATATCAGATAGCTTTCAGCAAGCCCACGAATGAGGAGGGCTCAGGCTATTTAATAACAACTAATATTTGAACAACACTTTAGTGAGTTTTCTTCACAAATGGTTAAAGTATTAGACTCAAGATCCAATGAGCATTTGAATAGCTGTGCTCTTTGTAGATTTGTGTGTGTTAGGTCTAATAGTTATAAAACTCTCCTGGCCTAAACACTCTTCATCCTAGATTCCACGCATAGACCTTGTCCTAGGACCTTGACTACTCTTTCTACTTATTGTGACCCGCATTTCTTCATTTACTTTCATCCCCTCCCTATAGAATGTAAATCTTTGAGGGCAAGAATACCTAGCACAGTGTCTGGCACATAGGCAATACTTTATAAGCGTTTCTTGACTGATTGATGTTATAGAGAGGGGAAGTCAGTTGTGCACCTCATTTCTTGAGGGAGGTAAAATATAGGGCTTTTTACCAAGGAAGTCTTTTGATAAATAATATGATGTGTAACAACTTTGAAAAACATTAGAACTCTGACTAAAGCAGTGATCAATTATATCTTTAAAAGAGTAATAATGAAATATCTCTTCCTACCTCTTGACCTAGAGGTGATGGACTAGAAGTGTAGAGGGGCAGAATGAAATACACTTTCTCAGACATGGCCAATGTGACTTGTTTTGTTTGATTCTATCTATTTGTTGCAAGGGAGGGGTATGAGTTAGTGGCTAGTGACAGTGAGGGGGGAAGAGGGAGGGAGGGAGGAAAGAAGGGAGAGAGGAAGGGAGGAAGGAAGGAAAGAAAGAAAGGAGGGAGGGAGGGGAAGAGAGAGAAAAAGAAAGAAGAGAGAAAGGAAAAGAAGGAAAGAAAAAGAAAGAGAAGGGAGGGAAGAAATATCAATTAAAAAATTTTAAATATCAGAAGAAAACAAAGGGAAATTCAGGAGACAAAAATAGCCATTTTGTTCACCTAAAATGAACATAACAGAAGTTCATAGTTCCTATATCCTCCTCTTTTGTTCTTTGTACGTTGAAATATTATATATTGAAATTTGTTTGCTGATTATTAAGTTTATAGTTATTAAGAAGAAAAAGAATGGAAATATATGAACTTAAATCCTAAATATAGGGTCCACATCATAGAGTTAGGATGGTGAATTCAGTAAAATAGAATCTTACTGAATTCAGCAAAATAGGAGTAAAATAGAATAGTGATTCCAACTGAGTTTAGATGGGAGTACGAGAGTGGTTTTCAATAGGTAAAATATAGTCTGAATGAGTATGCACCAGTATTCATGAAATATTAAGAAAGCCAGAGGAAGATCTCCAATGCATTAATCAGATAGAGGATTTAGATGGAAAGAAAGAGCTAAAAACCACATAGGAGGAGAAGGGATGACTAGAATACAAAACAGTACAGTAGGAAGTGCCTATGGAGATGAGACGATGGATCCAATGAAGCATGAAAGTATCCCCTCTTACCATATGTATATAATAAAACTGTAATTCAAAATAATTCTGAGGTTTCATCTCACACATAGCAAATTGACAATGATGATAAAAGCTGTGAATAGTTTGTATTTGAGAGGCTCCGGGAGGATAGTCACAATTACACTAACACCATTAGAAGAACTGAGAATTAGATTAACCGTTCTGGAAAGCAATTGGAATTATGTTATGAAAACAAATAAAATGTCCATAGCTTTTGATCCAGAGACCCCATAGCTAGAAATATATCCCAAAGGAGGTCAAAGGAAAAGAAGTCCCATATGTAAAAAAATATTCATAGCAACACTAATTGTATTAGGTAAGAGACAGAAATGAGGTAGATGGCCATAAACTGGAAAATGATTAAGTGAACTGGGGTTCATGAATGTAACAGAACATTACTAAACTGTAAGAAACAATTACTATGAAGGATTTAGAGGGATATAGGAAGACTTCAATGCAGAGATGTAATTGGAAGAGGAAAATATTATATATGATTAGAACCATGTAAACAGAAAGAACATCAATAAAACAATATGAAAATTGCATAATTATAATAACCAAACCTTAACAGAAAGAAGAGATGGGAAATACTTCTCCTTCCCTTCTTTAAGAGGTGGAAAACCATGGGTTTGAAGGATTGCATATCCTGTCAGACTTGGATTGAAGTGTTTAGTTTTGTTGAACTGCTTTTTTTCCTCCTTTTCTTTTTTGCTCTTTGTTACGAAAAAAAACTTTTTGGGCAGATGAGGGGAGATCTTTTTGAAAATAAAAGTTTTGGGAAAAACATTTTTTTTAAATTTTAAGAGGCTATTGCAACTACAGAGAAATTGCCAGCCTCAAGCCTATTCTCACCCCAAGCCACCCTCCACAAAACTGCCAAAGGGATTTTTCTAAAATGCAGATCTGACCACATTACATCCCCACTTAATAAACTCTAGTTTCTCCCTAGTACCTCTAGGATGCAATAAAAACTCCTGTTATCTAAAGCTTTTCACTATCTGACTCCTTCCTATCTTTCCTACCTTTCCAGTCTTCTTACACATCACACACTCTACAGCCTAGCCCTATTAGTCTACTACATGTTCCTCACACACATTAAGCTCCATTTCTCATCTCCATGCCTTTGTACGGCTGTCTCCTATGCCTAGAATGTTCTCCTTTTCACCTCTCTCTCCCTTTAAGATTCAGCTAAAGCCCAACCTTCTGCAGGAGGCCTTTCCCAATCCCCCAGCTGCTAGCACCTTACCTTCTAAGGTTATATCTTATCATTTGTATATATTTAATATACCTATGATCAATGGAACTTTGTTGTTCATTCTCAAATCACCTAAATGAAGGCACCCATGTAGGAGAAAGCACGAATCTGCTTCTGGGAGAAGATATCCTGTGCTCCCCAAACATGTGGATAGAAGCAGCCCCTTTCCTTTGCCTGGGAGCTAGAGCAGGATGCATCTTTAAATCTAGATAGGATTGGTAGCTCTCTCTGCTCTCTGTCTCTCTCCCTCCTCACTCCCTCTTTCTCTGGATCCAAAGAGAGAAAGTCCTATTCACCCAAAGTTTAGGCATCATGGACTAAGCAGGGTGGGGGAAAAACTACCTTCCCTCTCCCTTCATGCTTTGTGGCCCTGAGAAATGGGTTTGGGGTTTGGGTCTGTTTTGTTTGTCCTTTTCTGTCCCCAGATCCCAGTACTCTAATCTTAGGGATCTTGGAGGCAGGATTCCAAGCCAGATGTTGATGCCAGCCCAGCAGGGAAGCCTGGAGAAGCCAGGAGGACTCTGGATTTGGAATTCAGTGGGACCATACTATATAGAAATTGAGTTCATCTGTGAGCCTAATCTCCCTCCCCTCCTAAGACTGAGATAGTGTGAGAGAGGATTATGCCCCTCCAGGTGTTGGGGAGCATATTTGCATGTTTTTTTCTTGCTGTTCCTTTGAAGTATATATGCTACTATAAAAGCTAATCTGAATTGTAGTTATTAAATAAAACAAAGGTGCAAGAGACCCCCTAAAATCAGGGGAACATGATCAATGGGATCTTGAGCCAGTGACAGAGAGACTAGATACTCCCAGGTCCCCTTAAGGGTGCTGGAAACCCCTGGAGGAATGCTGAAATGTAACAAACCTGGCTCTCAGGCAGTGAGTGCTAGGATAGTCACTGTTACATCTACATACTGTATCCCCCATTAAAATGTTAGCTCCTTGAAAGTGAAACTGTTTTTCCTTTTCCTTTATAGTCCCAACGCTTCGAACATTAAAAATATTTTTTAAATGTTTGTTGATTGATAGATTGATTAATTGACCATTGATTGAAAGGTTGATGGTGACTCCTATTAGGGTGGTTAACAACCATGTATATGAAAAGGGTGAAACTGATGCAAGAAATATTAGGAAGACTGAATTCCTAGGATGTGGTCATTGATTGGATACCGGGGCACCTCAGTCTCTCATAGAATGATGGCTTTTATGAGAGTTAAGGAGATGAGATCAAAAAAAAATAATGTATGTAAAGCCCTTTGAAAACCAACGGATAAAAGTAATCTACTATTATTTCATCAGGCAGACAAGGAATAGTCACAAGATAAAGGCAGGGAACAGGTGTGATGAAGAAGAGATGACAGGAGAGAGAGGATGGGGACTCCTCCTGCAGTCCTCTGGTTTCATTCCTGCCTTGCTCATCCACCTGGGTAAGGGTTACAGATTTAGCCCAGAAGAGTCTCCTGTTTATTTTGTATTCCCCCCAAAAAAGGACCAATAGCTCTCCTCTCTGAGTCTCTGTTGCCACCTTGTGTAAAAAGGGGGAAATGACATGTAGGAATTATGGGAGAGGGGAGCACTGGAGCGACCAGGTTTCTATTTGAGGATGGCATTTCCCTAAAAGCAGCTTGTTATTGGGGGAGGGAAGAAAGGCATTATTGTACATCTTTTTCAAGACCCATAGGTACAAAAATATTTACGGCAGATTTTTTTTTTGGTTATACCAAAGAGCTAGAAACGAAGGGGGTGCCTATCAACTACGAAATGACTGAATAAATGGTATATGAAAGTAAAGGAATATTATTGCATAGTTAAGAATGACACAAAGATCAGTTTCAGAGAAACCTAGGACGATTTATATGAACTGATATGTAGTGAAGAGAGCAGAATCAGGAGAACAATTTATAGAATAATAACCAGATTGTGAAGGAAAACAACCTTGAAAGGCTTAAGAACTCTGATCAACCCAAGGAATGAGTACAACTCCCGAGGACTAATCAGTCCATGAAGCATGCTACCCCCGCTCCTGCTGATGGGATGGTAGACTCAAAATGTAGTAAGATGTAATACGATACAATAATGGATTCAGCCAAAATTGGGAATATGTTTCACTTGACTACGCATATTTGTTATAATGGTTTGTTTTCATTTTAATTTTAAAGGAAGGGGGGCAGCAGTGGGCAGGAAAGAGAGACTGAAAAAGAATAGCCAAAAAAAAAAGAAAGAAAGAAAGAAAAGAGGGTCATTAGTTTTAATTCAAGGAACAGAACAGAAGGAAGGCCTGAAAGAATCACAGTCACACATGACAGCTCTGTAAGTTACATATGTTGAATTTATTATGTTTTTAAAGAAAAATAAGATATACATGATGGAAGTCCACAGTTTTATGTGTAATCCTCTTTTTCTGTTCTATTCTATATAAGGAAATGCCAGTTGATTTGGTGTATAAGTTCAGAATTTTGAAAAGAAAAGAAACAATGCAGAGTATCTTTTCAGCAATTATATACCATTAAGGAAAAGGTGGAGGCAAAAGGCGGAGCCCTTTAGTGGGTAGAGCTTTTGCCTGTGATAGAAGGGTATGACTGGAAGTGTGGGAAGCAGCTTGAATGTCTCCTGGAATAAGTCCAGTAGAGGAGGCTGAGAGGAACCAAGCTTTGGGCCAGTCTAGCAGTGGAAATGTGGTCCTGGCCCTAGTCCAACTAGCTAATCCCCTCTCTCAGTCAATCTGTCATCTCCTCAGTGATCCAAGGGTATTCTCACAACTCTGCTTACTGCCTGAGGAGGGAAGACATGCCTTTGATTAGTGTAAAGTTGAGAAGGGCTCACCTCCCCCATCTGAGATTGGCCTGCTGATGGTGGTAACCTTGAAGACAGAAGGTTGGCAAGATGGTTAAAGGGAGACATCACCTTCATCTATCCTTGAAGGCTGTGCCTTCCTGCCTCCCTACCCTGGGTTTCCCTGGATACTCTGTCCCCTGCTTGTCGAACTTTCTTGAGGACTGGAGCCCCAAGAATGAAGGCCAAGGGGAAAAGGATGGTAAGCTGCCTTGTGAAGGAAGAGGTATAACATTTCAGCGATCATGGGCATTACAGGAGCCTAACTTGGAGAACAGCTAATGCCTCCCAGAACCAGCCATCTTCCACCCACCCTTTGTCCTGGAAGAGGAATAATGGAAGATGGGAGTGCTTTAGGCTTAGAAAAGCAGGACAGAAACCCAAACTCTGAACCCCTGCTAGATGTTCAGGTATAAGTATGTAAGTGATGCAAAGGGTGTCCATTCCTATACTGTAGCAACTCACCTCTCGCATGAGCAAGTGGACCTGCTTGGTCTCAGAGTCAACTCACTCAGACATACTCTCACAAAACTCTCATACTCTGCTCTCTGACTAAAATCACCAGGAGGTTACATTAAAATTTTCTCAGGGCCCTGATCTATGGGAATATGCTTCCCTTCTTCACCTCTTTAACTCTTGAATCCCCACTGGTGTGCTTCCATTTATACAAAACAGCTACTCAAAATGATAGCACTTTTAAATCTCAAACATAAGTATTTACTTAGTAATAAGGCAATAGAATGACAACATCACAGGTACGTATATTAAAGCAAATGCAAGAATAATAAAATACATCACATTCTACATATTAACCTGGGTTACACTCTTCTATCAATGCATTCATTATCTACGGGAGAAAGTGTGCATCCACTAAAAGAAACCTGGCAGGGAAACACATCAAGGAGGAAAATTCATGTGTTCAGGGTAACTCACAAATCCGCACTGCAGGCTTTGATGTCATTAGTACATTCAGGAACATCTGCCTCATACAAATTTGCTCTTCTGCTAACTGCTCATCTTCTGGTACTCCTTGCTCTCCATGCAAATCCTTTCCTCTTCTATTCTCAAACTGACAGAATTTTCCATCTTTTTCAATTCATGTTCACATGCCCTTAAAAGGGTGTTGGAAAAGTATACCATTGAACTGGTTACCAATTCTCTTTAAGCCAGCAAACTGCCTATCTCTGGGTCACACTGACTCACCAGGGCACTTCATTGATCAATTGGGTTGTAGTAAAACAGAGCTTAAAGAAACACAATTCTGTGTGACTATTGAACAAAGCAAACAAATCTAACCAGCTCTTCTTCACTCATCTTAATTTTACATTGCCTTATTAAATCTCATCATCTTCTATACAACAAAACAGCTATATAATCTCTCTCCTTTTTCTTCTTTTTCTTCTCAAACTAAAAAGGGGCAGCAAAGGGAAAGGGGAGAGAAGAGGTAGATTCCCACCTTTGCATCATTCCAGGATCAATGACACCCCTCCCCCACCCCTGGCCCATTTTATTCTGCTTGCCCCGGCCTCATTTACTATGCTTGCCTCAGTTGCAAATATTCCTCTGCTTGAATTTTCTTTCAGCCTGTTCTTCCTGGATGTGTCTTCTTTGTGGCTTTCTCCACCCACAGTCTATTACAATAGGGCAGGTTTGAGGCTGGGATAGGAAGAAGGGTTCTCCAGTAATTTCAATACAAATTTAAGGCTGGCATGAAGGGAAAGAATGCTGGACTTGGAGTCAATTGACCTTCACCCAGTGGTGTGCTGGTAAACATTTAACAGCTAACTCTGAATCATGTTTAAATGCATAAAATCAAACACATAGGAATACAAAGGAAATCAATTATATTGAGATACAGTTATCAAAGTATTTTTCTTTTTTTTCCAAAATATTTTTCAAAAACAAATTCATTTTCCCAGGTTAAGAATGTCTACTTTAAGGTATTGCCCAGGGCAGGGCAGTTAGGTGGCAAAGTGGATAGAGCACCATCCCTGGAGTCAGGAAGACCTGAGTTCAAGTTCTGCCCCAGATATGTGACACTTACTAGCTGTGTGAACCTGAGCAAGTTACTTAACCCCTTAATGCAAAAAAAAAAAAAGTGTTTCCCAGGGCACCAGAGATTAAGTGACTTGTTTAGTGTCACATAGCTAGACATATCAGAAGCAGGACATAAACATAAGTCTGCCTGATTCCAACTGATACACTATTAACTACCTTCACTATCATATACTGCCTTTCATATGTACAACGACAATAATTCATGCATTAACAGGCTGTTTTGAAAAAAAATTGTCTAAGGTTTTTGCTAGTTGGTATTTTACTAAAAGTAAGGGAATATTTCTTCTATTCTTTAAATTCAGATATTGAATTATATATACCTGAACTGGCCCTGCAGGTTTTCTACCATGGTGTAAAAAGCAAAGAATATCTACAAATCAAGTTTAAGAAGCCCTTTGGCCTAGCCTAAAGCTGTTGGGAGATGAGGGTCACCTCCCCGTCTGGGAAACATCTGCCACAAGTGAAAAGGCACAAAGAGAATAACTGATATGACTCGTTTATTGGATAACCTTTTAAGGAGCCATTTATGCACAGGAGGCAAAGTGGGAAAGAGTGATGGGAGTCTCACTGGATTTGGAGTCAGAAAATGCCTGATTTCAAATCCTGCCTCTGCCGTGTGACCCTGGGCAGGTTATTTCACCCCCCTCTAAATCTTGGTTTCCTCATCTGTTACATGGGGACAATAATACCTGTAGTACCACCTCACAGGATTGTGTGGAGGCTCCAATATTAATGTGTGCACAGCACTATTCAGGGGGAAAAGGAACAGGGTATATCCAAAAAAAGCAGAGAAGGTCTGCCTTGTTAGAACATTATTGTACTTTGGGAGAAAAGACATGTACAGATTGTTTGAAGAGATGGATTTCTATTAGCTAGAACCTGGTTAAAAAACAGAGAGAGAGAGAAGATTATACATAACTCCATAGATGAATATATACATAGATGCATAAGTATAGGCATACATATGATAGAATATTACATGCCAGATGCTGAATATACCATACGAGCCAGCCAGCCCTGCCTCAAGGAGCTTATATTCTAACAGGTGAAGATAACAAGTAAAGTAAAATGACCTGGAAGCATAGTAGAGGACTAGATCTAGGCAAGATCAAAACCAAATCTGGCCTAGCCCAGGGTAGTTCCAGGGGTAGAGTAAGCAGGGTAGGGAGGAGGTAAAATCAGTATGGTATGGAGGAGAGTGAGGAGGAGGTACAGTCAGTACAGTATGGAAATCGCCAGGATGTGACCCTGAGGTAGTTCAAGAAATAGATATTGGATTGGGAAAAGGGGACTTTTCCCCATGCATAATGCAGTGGAAAGACCACTGAACTTAAGTCCCAGGATCTAAGTTCCAATTCTGGCTCTGCCACTTACCTCCTGCATGATCTCTGAGCCTATATTTCCTCATAAGCCTTTTAACCTCTCTTCTAGTTCAGAATCTAGAATCACTCAGTTCCTTCATCTATAACTTGATAGCCTTCAAGTTATTTGTGATCCTAGGATTTCCCATCTGGGCCCTGTTTGTGGCTCCAGAAAATCCCTATCTCATCACTGCTGATGACTAAATATGGGAAATGCAAACCACCTCAGGCCTCCCATGGACAGGAAGCTTCTTCATGGCCTGTGAGGAACCTACTTAACTCCTACTGTTGATAAGAATTGAGTTTAAAATGGCCCATAAGAGTTCTACTCTTTGCCAGTAGAAATAGGCCTTCTACTCCAGTTCCTGTGTGTTACAGACAGGGAAACTGAAGACCAGAGAGGTTTGTCCAAACAGCTTGTGAATAACCTTAGCTCCAGAAGGCTTGAATTACTCACTAGGTTCAGATCAAGTCAATCACCTGGGCCTTACAAATAAGCCAAGAGTTAGAGCCATTTGTACAAGAAACAGAACTTGCCAGGCAACTCAGAAGGGAAGGTGGGCTTCAGAAGAGGAAAAAAGAAAAATGGGAGTCTGTTCTCAAGGAGATGCTCCACTGAAGGGCTCCAGGTAAAGATGGGATCAGAAGTCCAGGCTCTAGATGCACAATTACAGACTGAACTGGAAGAGAATTTGGAGGTCATTGAATACAATTCCCTCATTTTATAGATAAGGAAACTGAGGCCCAGAGAGGTCACAGAATTAGTAATACAGAATAGTCAGAGATTTGAAGTCAGATCCTGTGACTCCAAGTTCAGAAGTATTTTCACTGCATCAAAGGTCAGAAGCAGGATTCATATTCAGGTTCTTTGACTTTCCCTGCATCATACCCACTGTAAAGATTCAGCCAAGATGAAAGCAGCTAAGTGGTGTAGTGGATAGAGCACTGAGCCTGGAATCAGGAGGACCTGAGTTTAAATCTGGCCTTAGACACTTACTAGCTGTGTGACCCTGGACAAGTCACTTCACCCTGTGTTTGCCTAAGTTTCATCATCTATAAGAAGAGCTAGAGAAGGAAATGGCAAATCACTCTAGTATCTCTGCCAAGAAAACCCTAAATGGAGTCACAGAGAATTAGATACAACTGAACAAGAAGCAATAAAAAGCTCAGCTTTACTAAAAGGCTATTTTCTTCACATTTATTCGAATTTCTACAGAGCTTTAAGATTTACAAAGTGCTTTTTTTCCCCCCTCACAACAATCCCGTGTGATATTATAAGTGAACTGGAGCCCATTTCTTGATCTCTCCTGTGCCTCAAAAATCTCTGTGCATGGAAGAAAGAATACTGATCTCTTTGCCTAATTAAAGCTGTGTGCCAGCAATAGCTAACCTGTTGCAATTCTAAAGCCTTCCCTGAACTCCCACTGTCAAGGGGTTCTTCTCATAGAAGGCAATTGCTTGTAACCAAGCTTCTATTCCTCTGAATCCAGGTTACAAGTGGATCAGAACATAGCAAGAATCAGAACATTCCTTCCCTCCCCACTCACAAATATCTCTAGTCCTCCTCACAATACGTCCTTCTTTCTCATCCCTCTCTTGAAATATGCTAAATTTACCTTCAAAGTGTCCTCAAGACCCAGCTCCTGCTCCCCTCTGCTTATACTAATCAGAAATTGCTTCAGCACCAAAGCATTTCCTATTGTTACTGGATCTGCTCCTCCCTGTCTTTTGGAGTTCAAATCCAATTCTGCTGCTTACTAACATCTGCGGAAGAGCTGGTGATATCTGAAACTGGGAGCGCTGTGGGACTGAGAGGGGAAATGAGAAACCGGGTCTGCCTCTCCTCCCAGGCCCCACTGCTCTGTAGCAGCTGCAAAGGCAATCAAATGTTTTATTCCTTGGCAGGAAAGGTATTCAGGATTGGCATATGTAGATTGGTGGTTTAATTGGGAGACTAGCCCAGGAGTTGTAGTTGGGGAAGAAAGGGATTGGTGGCATGGGTATGGGTGTGATCTGGGTGTGTGCTAAAGTGGGTTAGTACAAGGACCTAGCACAATACCTGGCACATACTAAGTGCTTAATAAATGTTGATTAACTGATTATTGACCACAAAGTGAAAATATAAACTAAACATTTGTACAGAGCCTGGGAGCCTTGATAGGATATTAGGGACTTGGTGGTTGGTATACTAGCAACTATGATGAAAGGCCATTACGATCAGGGGTGGGGAGAACCTGTAGCCTCAAGGCCACATGTGGCCCTCTAGGTCGTCAAGGGTGGCCCTTTCACTGAATCCAAACTTCACAGAACAAATCCTTTTAAGATCCCTGGTCAAAATCATTGGGCTTCTGAATAAATGAAGCATTTATTAAATGTTTACTATGTGCAAAGCATTATGCTAATCACTGGAGATATAAATAGAAAAGCAAGATAGTTTCTTGAGTACAAGGAGATCGCATTAAAATGAGGGGGAATCAATCATACATGTAAAACCTTTCAGCTGTAAATCATATGAGGAGGTAAGAACTGGAAGGATGCTTAGAGGTCATCTAACCCAACTCCTTTGTTTTACAGATAAAGGAAACCAAGACCAGGTGAGGTTAAAAGTGGCCAAGTTCCCACCAGTAGTGTCAGATGGTCTCAAAGATTCAGCAGCAAGGCAGATTATAGCTTGGCACATGGTAGGTACTTAATTGATTGACTGATTTTCATTAATCTTCCAAATTGCTTTATAATTTTGAAGCATTTGATGATGCCAAGGACTTTGACCTCTAGAATTTTCTTTTCTTGTTCTTCACTAGCTGCGGCTGCTGAGAAGGCTGGAGCTGCTGAGTTTCCTCCTGAGCTATTCAAAAGAAAGAATGCCCAGAGGACTTTGAGCTGACCGAAAGTACTAGGTAGCTAAGTGGCACAGTAAATAGAGTGCCAGCCCTGAGGTCAGGAGGACTTGAGTTCAAATGCAGCCTCAGCAGAGCTGTGTGACCCTAAGCAAGTCACTGTTTGCCTCAGTTCTAAAACTATAAAATGAGCTGAAGGAAATGGCAAATTTGTCCAGTATCTTTGCCAAGAAAACCCCAAATGGGGTCATGGAGAGTCAGACACAGAAACGACTCAACAACAACAAAAGGTTACTGGGCACCATAACAGGAAGGAGACTGGATCACTGTTCCCAAGTAGGCCTCATCTCTATTATCTATAACACTATATCTCTCAAGAAGGAATCCTCCAATATGAAAAATCTCTAGGTTCTGACTTTCCCCTCTTGTGGGAGAGACAGCTGGGCAGCTAATAAAGAAGCCAGAGTCTGGAGAAAGACTTGAGATCCAAGTGTGATACACTTGTGTGACACAAATCTTAGGGCAGATTTTGGTTCTGCTTACCCTTCAGACGCCCATGGAAAACAAAGAGATTCTACTGTCCATTCCCCAACAAGGATCCTGCATTATCTTCTTTGACAAATGCAATAGAACAAAGCAGACTTGTGATTCCTCACCTCAGGCTTCATTCCAGGGCTGGGACAAAAGCAGAAGGTTGGTACAATACCACAACATCTCCCATGGGTGAAACCCAGTCCAGTCAGACCACATGATCAGGCTGAGCCAGAAACCTCCTTTTCCTGAGTATGGGCACCAGTCATCAATGAAATGCTAAGAGACACAAACAAGCACAGAAACTCAACTTTCTAGGCAACCTGTTTCCAGAGAGAGGAAACAGCCTCTGAGGTAAGAGGAAAAAAAATGTTTTAAATGATCAGCTTCAATTATTCACTATGTGCCAGGTACTTCACAATTATTATCTCATCTGATGTTCACAACAGCATTGGAAGGTAGGTGCTATTATTACCTCCATTTGACAGATGAGGAAACTGAGAAAGAGGTGAAGCACCAGGACAGGCCTGCACCAGGGCTTCAACTGCAAGTCAAGTCTGTAGATATGATTATAAGAACTTCTTTCCAGATTTACATGAACTGGTGCAAAGTGAAGTGAACAGAACCAGGAGAACACTGTACAGAGAAATAGCAATAATGATGAACAAGTGGGAGTGACTTAGCTACTCTCAACAATGCAGTTCTAGACAATCCCAAAGGACTCATGATAAAAAATGCTTTCCAGAGAAAGATCTGATGGCATCTGAATACAGACTGAAACATGCTATTTTTCATTCTTTCCTTTTTTTGGTTTGAGTTTTCTTCCACAAAATGATTAATATGGAAATATGTTTCACATGATTGTACATGTATAATCTATATCAGATTACTTACCATCTCAGAGAAGGAATGCAGGAAGAGAGGAACAGAATTTGGAACTCAAACTTTAAAAAGGAATGTTAAAAATTGTTTTAACATGTAATCAGAAAAAATAAAATATTATTTCTAAAAAAGAACTTCTTTTCAGATAAAACATTCAATTTCTCCATTCCATCTAAAACTTCCACCAGAATTTGCTAGTCAAAATCAAAATGAAGTACTCTGAAGTTCCTTTGATAAGGAACAGGACAGCTAGGGGATACAGTGGGTACAGCACCAGGCCTGGAATCAGGAATTTACTGTTCAGTCATTTTTTCAGTTGTGTCTGACTCTTCATGACCCCATTTGGGGTTTTTTTTGGCAGAGATGCTAGAGTGGTTTGCCATTTCCTCCTCCAGTTCATTTTACAGATTTAGAAACGAGCTAGTCTGAAGCCAGATTTTAATTCAGGAAGAGAAGTCTTCCTGACTCCAGGCCTAGCACTCTATCTCTACACTACCTTGCTACCCCAGAAACAAGACCTGAGTTCAAATCTGGCCTCAGACACTTACTAGACATGTAAGCCTGGATAACCTTTGTTTGTCTGTTTCCTCATCTGTAAAATGGGGATAATAATAGTACCTACCTTCCAATGTTGTGAGAATCAAACGAGATAATAATTGTTAAGTGTCTGGCACACAGTAAGCACTATAAAAAGGATAGCTATTGCTATTATTACTACCACTGTTTTCTTTTGAGTCCACTAGAGGTAGGAAAGAGTGATGTACGCTTCAGAAAGAAGGAGTACTAAAGGGTTTGAATAACCCAATCACTCAGCTGACCATGAATGAATTATATTAGGGCCTAGCATACAATCTGGGGAAGGGACGAGGGCAAAAGTTCTTTTCTCTTTCTTGTGTAAAATAGGCTCCGGGCTAATTCTCTCAACTTCCCCTCATACTTGTATGCCAAGTCCCAGGGTACTGCTGACCAATTCTGAGGGCTCCAGAGGTAACCCTGAGGAGTTATTATCACTGATGAGCCCACGATGGGGTGCTTCCCAATATCATCAGGAAACACACACAAGTTCTGGGTTTCTAATTAGTTAACATCTTCCCAATATCAATTAACCAACTAACATTAATTGGCTTTACAAAAGGCTATTGACTGAGAAGGTAGAGAGAGAACCTGAATTGGGAGGCACTCTCCCCTCTACATACTCACTCAGTCCCTATAGAAAGCAAACTCAAAATGTTTGTGACAAAATACAAAATACCACAACTTTTCCACAAGTGTGTGTTCAGCAGGGAAGGGAATGCCTTGGGAGTCCTTTTCTCTCTTTGAGGAGTTTCCACTAGGTTTAATTCTGAGTGTAGCATGGCCAGCTGGCCTGGTTCCTAGCTGGGTTGGGTTAAGCAGATCGTTCCTCAGGACTCTTCTTCACAAAATTCAACTACTACTGCCACTGGGTCTGGGATTCTGGTTGTAGGTAGTTCATCACTTCAGTGGATATTACAATCTTGCAAGTTGCCTGGGTGCTCCTCTGGAGGGATCCCCCAGTCTCAGTAGTCATCTGAGTGCTCCCATCTCAGGATATTCATTCTCCTAAGATCAGGAAAGAAGAAAGACACCAGGGATAGAGGTGCCAGAGGTCTTCACAGACACAAGAAGTTGGGTACGGAGACAAAGCAACTGAAGCTGGTGCTCCTCCCCCCAGCCCATGCGCTTGCATCAATGCTTCCTCCTCAAAAGTCATCAGGGAAGAGAGTGAGTCTGCTTCAATCTTTCACATTCATACTCAGGTCTGACTCAGCAGACATGCAGTGAGATGATGGAAAAGTCAGAAGATCCCTATGCATGCTCTGAAATCAGGGGAAGGGCCTTTTCATTAATCTCACTGAGTTTCCACATGGATTAGAACCTGGTATATCCTGATGATGGAAAAGATTGAAGGCAAAGGGAAAAGGGGAGGGCAGAGAGAGTGTCATGAAAACAACGAACATGAACTTGGACAGACTTCAAGAGATGGTAGAGGACAGAAGGAGCTGGGCATGCTCTGGTCCATGGGGTCAGAGAGAGTTGGATACAACTGAAATGAGTGAACAACAACAAGCGAAGAATACAAATGATTTACCCCAAATTGTATGATAGTACGGGGCAAAAACAAGGATATGAACCCAGGTCTCATGGTCCCAAATCCAATACTCATTTTCTTCTCCAAGCTGCAACTCCATATGGGCCACATATGGAGTAGTGATGTATATGTTTGTGCATGTTGTCAACACCTCTTACTCATGCAATTTCATGTGGCTTTATTTTTAAACCTTCTGAAATAGAATAGAAATACATTAAAAAACAACGGTGAACCAACCATCATCCTACCATGAGTGGGCACCATCAATCATCACCTCACATTTATTTAGCACGTTGAAGTTCATTATACACACATAATGTAATGATCAGTCCATGTAACCTCACTGTGGACCCCAAAGTAACACAAGAAACTAAGAGGAGATACTTAGCTGTCACCTTTCTGTTATTTGTCTAGAATGGAGTAACCATGTCCTTATTTTGTCCTAAGGTAGGTTGGCACATGGTCTAGCTGACTTACAGTGTAAAGAAAAGATTAGACAAACTCCTAGCTGTACCTATAGGAAAAATATCAACCTTCTTCCCTCTTCCCTCAGGTTCACCCTGGCCTCTCTGCTGCTCACACACCTTTGGTGCCACCTACTTCTAGCTCAAATTCTTCTTTTTCTAAGGGCACTACTGTTGTTGGAGTTAGCCTCCCCCTGAGACCCCAGAAAAGGCAGGGGTAAAGGCTCAAGAAGACTGAAGCCACCCAGGAATCTCTGACCTCAGCTTTACCTCTAATTGCTCATCTAGTCCCAGGCTCACCACCAGAACTAGCAAGGGGCTTCCAGGGCATTATCTCAGGCACCATAATATGGGGGTGATGTTTTCTTCCCTACCCAGCAAAACACCAGCAACCTGACCTACCCACTCCCTCATTCATCCTTTTTCTCCCTGGCCCACATTCCCACCAAGATCAATTGCTCCTTCCCACCATGTGCTACCTCCCCTGGTGGCTCTTACCACAGGAGACAGCAAGAGGGAAGGTCTGAAGATGGCAGCAGGGGAGTAAAGAGTGTGCCAACTCCTGGTCCTATGGGTCAGTGGTTACTAGAGGGGCAGTCAGCCTTGGAGAGGATTCCAAGAGATATGATATCTCTAGAAGGAAACTAAGTTTCAATTATCTAGGTACCTCCAGTTCACCCTTCATTGTCTCCATTCCAGCACTGGTCCCTTCAAACACCCTGATTTCCCAGTTTAACTATTTTCTCAATACACATGATCTCTGTCTCTCACCCATACAGCCACACAGAGGAATGCCCATAGTTAGACACTCCTCCCCCTCCCCACACACACCTAAATTGAATTTGCCTCAGATGCCAGAATTCCTAGGTCTTCCCAGACCTCACAGGACCTTATTTTCATGCAGAAAACAAAGGGATAATGTAGAGTTACACTTTTGGGCACCCCATTCTTAATTTTAGCATGATGCTATGCTCCCTAAATTATCTATACCTCCACTGCCAACAGGGTAAAGGGAAAGAATATTAGCCCCACCATTTCTTTTTCTCTCTACTCTGTGGCAGTCCATCAGCACCCTATTCAGAAAGCATCAAAGTCCCAGACTCATCCTTTCAGCCCTTCTTAGGTAGGCTGGTCAAATCTGGCTCCCCTCTCCATAGGGGGAGAATGTGGGGAAAACATCAGAAACAGGCTGAGTAATTGATGAGTCCAGAGATGTAGTCATAGGGCACCACGAATACTGTGCCATCTGTTTGCATTCTTATCTGGCTTCTCCTGACTCATTTCTTTTCTCCTCTCCTGGCTTTGCTCCTGACTCTCCTAATTTTTCCATTCCCCAGTAGTCTTTTCAGCCTGAAAAACACCTCTTCCTCTGAAGCCTTCTCATCCTGGCAGAAACCTCCACCCTGCAATTTCATTCTCTGATTGAGGAGTTCCCCCCAAAACCTCCATTTTGAGGATATCTCCAGACCAGCTTCACACTCACTGCCCTCCTGACTCTCCAAATTACTCCATGATTCTGAGCAGGTACCTTCTCCTTCATGACCCTCCAACCTCCACTTTTCAGCCCCCTTTTATGTGCCTTTCCTTTTAGAATTTAAGTTTCTTGAGGACTGGGACTTTTCTTTTTGCTTGTATTTGTGTATTCTCACCACTTAGTACAATGTCTAGTAAGAGTTTAATAACTGTTTGTTGGTTTAGTTTCTGATTTGTAATCATAGGTGTATGAGGGTTTTGTAACTCATAATTGGTGCATGGTAAACTCCGTGTGAGTTGCTTGTTTATTCCGAACATCAGGTGAGAGGTGGGGCAGTGGGCAGCTCACAGACTACAAGCTTAGCAAGCAGCTAACTCCTGGTTGAATGACACGTCTATCACTATCCTCTCCCTACTTCCCTGGCTCCTTGCCCCCACCTCCTGTAAAGAATCAGGATATAAGGCTGGGAGGCAGGTGGCTGCTGGACAGAAACATATCTTTGCCATAGGTTTTGGTTTAATAGCAATACATTAGCCTGAAGAGGGGAAGAGAATTTTGAACTAAAAAAAAAGTTCTGTGCTTTAAAACATAGTTCTCTTGATGTGAATGGCATCTTTCTCCCTTTTTTCAGATGAATTTGATTAACCAGAGGTTGAGCTGAATACCAAAGATCATCAACTTTTCACAAGATTTAGAACTAGAGAAAAAAAAAGATTTAGAACTAGAAAAGCCCTTGGAATTCACCTAGTCCAAGACCCTCAGGAAACTGAAGCCCAAAGAGGTTAGAGAATTCACCCAAAGGTCTCAAAGTTCGTAAGCTGCAGAGGGTGCACAGTGACCAGGAATGGACCAGCTAAATATTGATGAATGGGCTTAGCTCTTGTCAGAAATGGAAGCCCATGACCAACTTCTTGTATTCCATTTTTGTAAAAGAATACTAGATGTGTATAGAAAGGAAACCTTCCTTTGTCCAGGAACAGACAAAATGCAGGTCCATTTCAACTGCATGGACTATATCCTCCTCCCCTCAAAAAAGTCATTTCCCTGAACTATGTACTCCAGGACTTTTCACTAGAATCCCAGTCAAAGTCTCCATGTGCGTAGATTTACAGGCTCAGGCATTTCTGACTCTTTGTAGAAAGGTACGGACACACTCGTAGGCAGGATTGATTTAGGAAGGAAGCTAGGAAGTTTCTCTGGGTTTTTATTAAAGTACTCAATGATCACAATGGGAAAGGAAAACGAGTGGGCACACAGAGCACAAGATTTGGCTTGTTGGGTGGCAACCTGATGCTAGTGTTGGCGATGTCAACAAACCTGGGTTGGAGCTAAGTAAAGTTCTGCTACTCCTTTCAGCACTGTGTCATAGGAACAGTACAGCTGGCCAGGAAGGTTGAAGCCTGGGAGTTACATGGGAATGGAGACTCTGACTGGCTTGGTGAGGGCACAAAGCCTTTTGGCACAGAATCCCCCATCTGCCTTCTCTATTTCCAAGTAGGGCAGTCCAGGCTAGAGGCCCAACTATCTCTGAGAGTATTCACATAATCTTCCCCTCTTTCAACCCCTCCCTCCTTCTTTTCTTCCTTCCTGGAATGGAGTAGAGAGGAGTCCCCCAGTCTCAGTTTCCCAAACCGTAAAATGAGACGGTTAGACTAGATGGTCTCTGAGGTCCCTTCCAGCTCTAGATATGACTACCTAAACATGAGACATTACATATACAATTGTTTTCCTCCCTAAACTGATCCATAATGCCTGAAATTATTTTAACTGAAGAAAAAGCTCTAATTCCTCCATTGGGAAGAAAAGGTTTGTAATAGATTCAACCAAGCTGTAGGATATTTACTATTTGCTAGTAAATTTCTAGTTTGGAAGTGCTAGTTGACTGACTTCCTGTTTTCACAGAAAGGAGGCGCCTACAGGGATAAATCTGAATGGAGAGGGAATGCCATTGAGATGATAAAAGGGGCAGAATGGTTTTGAGACCACAAAGACAAAGTTGGCTGACTTTGTAACTTTGTCCCCAGACTGCTGAGGAGATATTTTATACCTTGCCCCACCCACTCTACATCCACACACCTTAGCAGCAACTCCACCAGTAGACCAAAGTCCCTGAATTTATCTGGTATCTTCATTATGGCATCTTACTGACTCCATTCTGTTCTGCTCACTAAGCTTGTTCTAGTTTCATCACTTTGAAGTTTACGCTTAAAGAATAGAAGAAAAAAATGACCTTTTAATAAGTCCTAGATGTGGGTCTGATTGACTATGGACTCTTAAAAGTTCAGGTCTCTGTAACACTTGTCAAAAAGTTGAGGGCACCATTCAAACAGCAAGCTTCCCAGGCACTGGAGCTGATTCCTTTGATCAAGACAGAATAAACCAGGTCCCTTAGTCAATCTGACCAGCGTTTGACTAATCTCACCTTGTCCTTACATTTATGCATTCTTGATTCTGTCTTCCTGACTTTTGCCAGTCCTAGAAACAACCTCACTCTTATCTCCATCTCTTAATCCTGGCTTTCTACTTGTCCTCATCCATAATTCTGGGACTGACGGTATTGATTCACATACCTCTTGTTAACTATCTTAAGAATATAGATCTTATATTTGGAGCTAGAAAAGACTTTCAAGGTCATCGAATCCAATCTCACTCATTATACATCTAAGGAAAACAACAGTCCAGAGAAGTGATTTCCATGTCTTTTTTCGTTATGAACCCCGGAACCATACTTTTTCATTTATTTAAAAAAAAAAAATTTGAATTCTGAAATCTCCCTCCCACCTACCCTTCCCCCACCAAGAAGTCAAGCCATGATATCAATGGTATATGTGAAATCATGCAAAACATATTTCCATATTAGACATGTTGAAAAAAAAAAGCAAGAAAAATAAAGTGAAAAAAAATTATGCTTCCATCTGCACTCAGATGCCATCAACTCTTTCTCTGGGAGTGGGTAGCATTTTTAGCAAGGCCTTGCCTTGGATTACCATATTGCTCAAAATAGCTAAGTCATTCACAGTTGATCACTGAACAATATCACTGTTACTGTGTATAATGGTCTCATGGTTCTGCTCACTTGACATAAGTCTTCTCAGGTTTTTCTGAAACTATCCTGCCTGTCATTTCTTATAGCAAAACAGGATTCCAATCACATACCACAACTCTCTGATATCTCTTTGATAAAGTTCTGATTTCTCAAATATATAGGGAACTGATTTAAATTTACAAAAATATGAGTCATTCCCCAGTCAATAAATGGTCAAAAGATATGAACAGGTATTTTTCAGAAGAAGAAATCAAAGCTGTCTAGAATTATATGAAAAATGCTCTAAATCACTAAGATTTAGAGAAATGCAAATTCAAACAGCTCTGAGGCACCACCTCACATTTGTCAGATTGGTTACAATAACAAAAAAGGAAAATAACAAACATTGGAGGGGATGTGGAAAAACTGGAACACTAATGTACTGTTGGTGGAGTTATGAACCGATTCAGACATTCTGGATAGCAATTTGGAACTGTCCTGAAAGGGCTGTAAAACTGTGCTTACACTTTAACTCAGCAATTCCAGAGAGACCAAATTAAAAGGAAAAGGAGCTATATGTACAAAAATATTTATAGAGCTCTTTTTGTTGTGGCAAAGAATTAGAAACTGAGGGAATGTTCATCAATTGGGGAATAGCTGAACAAGTTGTCGTTTTGTTATTGATAGGGTCAATTATACCAATAATTTTCCTAATATTGAACCAGCCCTGCACCCTGTTATAAATCCCACCTAGTCACAGTATATGATCTTTGTGGTATATTGTTGTAATCTCCTTGGTAGTATTTAATTAAAAATTTTTGCAACAATATCCAATAGGGGAATTGGTCTAGTTCTCCTTGTTTTTCCTTCTCTTCCTGGTTTAGCTATCAGAACCATATTTGTGTCATAAAAGAAATTTGATAGGGCTCCTTCTTTGACTATCTTTCCAAATAGTTTATATAGTATGGTATCAATTTTCTTTAAATATCTGGGAGAATTCACTTGTGAATCCACCTGGTCCTGGAGAATTTTTCTTAGGTAGACCATTGATGGCTTGTTCAATTTCTTTTTCGAAAACAGTTATATTTCCTCTTCTGTTAATCTAGGTAATTCATATTTTTGTAAATATCCATTTCACTTAAATTATCAGAATGATTTGCATAGAGACTTAGTGGTAGATAAAACAACAGAGTCAGGATTTAAACCAATGTCCTTCAAATAAATATTTAGCATTTTTTCTATGAGTTCCATTAGGTAAAGACCCAGAAAGACACAGAAGACCTTTCCTCGGTAAAGGAACTCAAATTTATTGTAATTTATATATTTCATCATTTTATATGGGGAAAAAACAACCCACATTTCTTACCCCTTGAGAAAGTTTCTAATTCTTGGCTAGCTTCAGTTCCCTTTCCTCTCACACTGCAAAATGCCCAGAAGCAGTCATCTAGCTGGATTACCTTTTCCTTAGAGAGGCCAAAGACCATTCTGTATCAGACTACCACCTGCTTCTCATTTTTCTATCTACTTGGACACATTCCCTCAGATTCCATGAAGGCTACCACTAGATGGTGCACCCGTTCATTTTGATTGTGACATACACTCTACATTCAGCCAGGTTTGTTTTTTTTAACATTCTTTGTTATTCAAGTACATACAATAATGTGACCTGCAATTACAATCACTTTTTATACAGGATTTTTAAAAATAACTATAAAAGAATAGATAGCCAAACCCAAGTCTATGTGCATCTGTGATCTCATCCCCACTTGTCCTCCTTCCAATTTATTTTTATTTTGATTTAGAATTAAATTCTCATATTTTCTAGATTATAAATCCCCCAAGTTTGTAGCCCTACCAAGTTCTAGAGCTTATCTCTGGTCTACAAGCCAAAGTCTGTCCCTAGTACTTGGTCCTAATTGATTCATGCTATTCTATGCATATCGGACACAAAACTTCTCAGAGGTCTTTACAAACCACTTGCAGTTCCTAAGTCAATAAAGAGAGAAAAGATGGCATCTGTCCAGACTCTGAGTTCCCACTTATGTTCTGTCAATCAGGAAGAAGTGATCATCAAACAGAAGAAAAGTTTCATTTATTCTATTACACATCCTTATTGGTTTTTTTCTGTGAATAGTTATTTTAAAGGAAGGCTCATCCCTTTCTTTTCATCTCTTCTCTTCCGCAACCTAGATGCTATCAGTCAATAACCAAATACTGGGGGCTTATTCTCTAAGCCCTGAATTTAGAAAACCATTACATTTTAATCCAATTAATCTTCTTGCTGGCTTATTTAAATCTAGTTTAAAGCTTCTAAACTTTGATTAGTTTAACCTCCCTCTCTCTAAGCCTGTTCCCTCACTTGGGGAATACTTTAAAGATGTAAAGAGAGAATCGCAAAGCACTTTCTAAATTATAAACAGCTATAAAAGTTTCAGCTATTGTTTTCATAATATAAAAAAGGTGGGACTCAATGATCTTTAAAGACCCTTCCAACTATCACCCAACTTTTCACATTGTTTTAAACAGCAGAATAAAAAAATAATATTGCTGTTTTCTCCACAATGTTATTTTATTTTCCTAGGATTAGGTTTGAGCCAAACTGGAGTCAATTACCCTCTATTGTCAGATTATTACCAATGTTTACTTCATTTCAAACTTTTCTCTAACCATATCCCACTCTCAAAATATTACTCCAAACTTCCTACTATAAAATTGGATGATATTTTAGAGGCAGTTTGGCACAGTCTAGAATACTAGACAGAAAGAGTTCAATTTAGACACATTATATGGGCAAGTTACTTAGCATCTGAGTCTCAGTCTACTCGTCTAAAAAGGGGATAATAATAGAACCTACCTCATAAGATTGTTGTGAGGATCAAATGTATATAAAGTGCTTTTTTAAACCTTAGAGAACTTTATGTGAATTATTATCATCTTAAGATTCCATATGTCCTTTCATTTCCTTTAATAAAAGTTTCTGATCCATACACCAGATCAATGCATAAGATTTGGGGGTAAATATGGTATCTATTTTGCATATTAGTTAAGAATGAATAGATCTTTGTTATTATGACACTGGCATAGAGCGAATGAGAGTCATGAATTCTAAACTGAACCTATAGATAACTATAATAACAAATATTCCACTGGACTGGGCTTTCAGGGTACTCCTTCTGCTCTGCCTGGAGAGTTCAAGCTTAGCCAAAGGCCTGAAGTATGATTACAGCCATAAGGCATTCATGATTTTCTCTTCAAGAGGAATTCTTTGATGCCAAATAAGGATTGTTATGGATAAAGGTTTACTCCCCTAACCAAAATGTAAACTCTTTGAGGGACTTTATATAGCAAAATGGGATACCATGTAAAGAGATGACTCTCTCAGCCAGATTCTCTGTCACCAAGGCCTTTTTTCTTCTATCACTAAGGGGTTAAAAGGAAGAAGACAAACTCTATCCTATAGTTTACTGTCTTTCCCTATTTCCTCTTTTCTGGAAATATTTTCTGAAAGTATTTTTTTCCTACTTTGTCCTCTGTAAGCCAGCATATAAGGAGTTCAAACACACAACAAAACTACAGCAAATTCTCTAATACAACCCTGTACAGCTGAGGTAAATAACAAAAACATTCTCAAGCTATTCATCTAGGAAGCATTTAAATTATCAAAAAGTCTTGATCCTTCATTCCTTTCCTTTCTAGTCTGCAAGTCCTTGTTACCGGTCTCCAATTCTTGGGGTTTTAATTCTTTTACTAATCTACCCTGCTCATTAACTGTGGACCTAAGCTGTAGTCTTAAATTTCCCTAAATTGTTGGGGTAGGATTCTTTTGTCTGGCCATAGTTCCATTACACTTAGGCTTCCAAGCGGAACTTGCTATTGTGGGAACCAAAGGCCTCACCAATAAAACCAATGCTCTGGATATCTGCACAGACGAAACTCTCTGACAGCCTTTCTTTTGATCATAGATATTCAGCTGAGACTGCCTTTATCAATAAATACTTCCTGAGTTTTATCCAGTCCTGTTCTTTTCTCTTTTTTTCTCATGCTTTTGTTTTTTAATGTCTTTCTAGACAGCAGTTTCCCCAAATTTTCACTCTAGATCAACACATCTTGCATTCTTTCACATCTAGTTTTTCTAAAAGTTAAGTGTTCCATACTCCATCATCAACACTGTATAGAGTCTCACTCTTTTGAAGGTCATCCCATTCCCTTTCTCAAGGACTCAAAAGCTCACATCACATTACCAGTATAAAGACAATCATTACTTTGTCAAGGAAATCCCTCAGCGTCATCCACTAAAACATTTTAAAATATGCCAGATTCCACATTTATATTCAACACGCCTACTATCAGGATCCCATATAGGACTGCACATCAACCATAACAACTTTTTGGTGTGCATGATCATTTTGTAACTGTCTTACAGTCTTTGCAGTATCCACAGCATTTAATACAGTGCTAGACTCATAGTAAACCCTCAAACTTTTGCTGAATTCGTGGAATCTCTATCCAGTATGAATTCTCTTTTGTTGAGTAAATGCTGAGTGATCACTGAAGACTTTTCCATATTTGCTGGCTTTACTGCCAACATGAGTTTTTCGATGTTGAGAGAGGGAAGAGCTCTGACTGAAGGCTTTGTCACATTCATTACACTTATATGGTTTCTCTCCAGTATGCGTTTTCTGATGTTTTGTAAGGGATGAACTCTGGCTAAAGGCTTTCCCACATTCCTTGCATTTATAGGGTTTCTCTCCAGTATGAGTTCTCTGATGCCGTATAAGGGCGGAGCGGTCACTAAAAGCTTTCTCACAATCATTACATTTATAAGGTTTTTCTCCAGTATGAGTCCTCTGATGTTGAGTAAGAGCAGAGCAGTAACCAAAGGCTTTTCCACATTCAGTACATTCATAGGGTTTCTCCCCAGTATGAGTCCTCTGATGTTGAATGAGCCCTGAGCGGTCACTGAAGGCTTTCCCACATTCATTACATTTATATGGTTTCTCTCCTGTATGAATTACCTGATGTTGAGTAAGAAACGTGCTTTGACTAAAGGCTTTCCCACACTCATTACATTCATAGGGTTTCTCTCCAGTATGAATCCTCTGATGTTGCGTAAGGTATGAACTTTGATTAAAGGCTTTCCCACATTCATTACATTCATAGGGTTTCTCTCCAGTATGAATTATGTGATGTCGAATAAGGGCTGATCGGTGACTGAAGGCTTTCCCACATTCATTGCATTCATAGGGTTTCTCTCCAGTATGAATTCGCTGATGAAGGGTAAGGTGTATGCTCTGGCTGAAACCTTTTCCACATTCATTACATTCATAGGGTTTTTCTCCTGTATGAATTCTCTGATGGAGGATAAAGGCTGAGCAGTAACTAAAGGCTTTCCCACAATCATTACATTTCCAAGGCTTCTTCCCTGCACAAATTCTCGGATCTTTAATCAGGTCTGAATTTTGTTTTAAATTCTCTCCAAATGTATCACATTTAAGAAGTCTCTCACCTGTAGGAACTTTCTGTGGTGTAACAATGAATGACCTCAGGCCAAAGTTTCTCCCAAACTCATTACACTGATGGCTTCTCTCCCCAGTAGTTTTCTTGTGAATAGCTGCATCTTGGTTTAAAGGTTTCTCATAGTTTCCCTGTTGCTCCTCTAACTGTCCTTCACATTGCCAGGTTTCTTCCAACATGGAATCTCTTGTGAGTCTTTCCATTAACACCCCATGGGATAATTCTTCTTCAGAAATGTCCTGCCTTGAAATTAACTCCTCAGTTTCAGGTCTAATATCCCAATCTGAAAGAAATGAAAAAGAAATGTCCCCATTATTCTGTGTTAGAAGGGATCTACTTTAGCTGGAAGAGAATAATGAAACTGAAAACAATGCCTACAAGAGGAGGAACCTGACAGTATTTGAATATAGTCCAACATTCCTCAGACAAGAGTTTCAGAGGTTTAACATGCTGACAAAGGAAAAATGGCCATATGCTCAAGGGTAGGTGGGGTCAAAGGGCAGCTGCCAAGCCAGCTATTCCCCAGGCCTTTGTAAAGACATCAGGATACAGCCACAGGGATAGTGTTAATGGGATATTTTGAGCAAATCAAGGTGTGGTGAAGGAAGAGTTAGCATTGTGGTGACATGAGCTTAAAGAATCTGAGCATCAGTGGGACTTTGCACTAAAGTTCTGAGGGAAGTTTATAAGTTAAGAGAAAGCAGGAATAATTCACAAGAGCTTTAGTGAATGTCAGCAAATGCTAGGACAAGTAAGGAGTCCCACCTGTGGTTTCTGAAAGACCATGTTCAATGATTTGGATCCCACCGAAGAATGCTGTAATAAGAAGTTACCTAAATCTGATCTAATAGTTGTCTGAACCTGGAGTAGGCATGATTATTAGTGACATTTTTGTGAATGAGTGAAGAAGTGATGGTAAGAGAGGCCACAAGTCATTAAAGAATAAAAAAGATGAAGTTTGGAAAAATAATGAAAAACCTAAGCATCAGTGATTATAAAATATGAAATTTAACAGTAGCTGAAAAAGGCAAATCAAGATCAGGACATGTTTCCTGGAAATGCCCAAAGCCAGCAACCTAATCCAGTATAAATTCCTATCAGGGTTACTGTAACAGTTTTCTACGCTCGCCACCCTTCTAATCTGTCCTGTATTTGATGGTCTAGACTAATCCTAACACCTTTTTACCTGATTATACTCAAAAATCTCCCATACATTCAGGATAATGCCAAATTCTTAAATCTGGCATTCTTAGTCTTATGCACTCTAATTCGATGCCATCTCCTGGTATTAACCCTAACCCTATAAGAGCATTACCTGTCCTCTCTTCCAAATCTGGCCTGATCACCTCTAACTCCACGCCTTTGCTCATGCTGATCTCCCTGCAGAGATACTTTTTCCACTTCTCTAATCTCTAGACATCTTCCAAGGACAATCTCCAATTCCACAGACTTCACAAAGTCTTCCTCAACGATACCAGCCCACACTAATCTCTCCCTTTAAAAAATTTCTAAAGTACTGTCTGTATTATTTATTCAGGTACAGTGAATATGTATACTTGAATTGTTACTGAACATTCTGCATAAGTTTCTGCCTTATCTTCCCAAGCAGAGGTTCTAGAGAACAGGAATTTGATCCTCCACTACTTATACAGTCCCGGAGTACACAGCAAGAGTGCTATGCATAAAGCTGACAAAAAAGCAAATTGTCAGGAAAGGTGAGACAAAAACAAGACTATTAGCTAAAAAAAATGTTCCAAAGAGAAAGTTATTTTTTAATAATTAATTTAATTATTAAATTAATTTAATTAAATTAATTTAATAATTAATCAAGCACTTATTAAGAATCTGCATGCCTAGCATTGGAAATAGAAGTATAAGACAGGGTTCCTTCTCTCCAGCTTACAGTAGAGATATGGAGACAAGATCAACACTGTGAAGTGCATATGTATTGTAGTAAGACTACTGCATAGGGAGTCAAGACATCCGAGTTCTAATACCTGCGTGGCTACTAATTCACTGTATGATGTTAGAGAAGTGTCTCTGAGCTGAAGGCCTTCTAACTCTAAAATTTATGATTCTAACATAGTTAGTTACACAAACAATACTACCAAGTATATAACCAAGTGAGATATTTTGTAGCACAAACTATAGTAGGAGTTCAGAGAAGGATGGGATTTAGGCTTAGAACAGTTGAGAAAGGATTTAAAGAACAGGGACTTTAACTATATCTTAAAAATGAAGAAGATGGATAGAACAGCAGGAAAGAGGTGGGACTTTTGCTGTGGAGCACAGAATAGATAAAGGCCCAAAGAACAGAGGGTTCGAATTAGACAGCAATGAGGAAAAGAAACGGTGACTATCTAAGGTAGGGACCAGGTAAAAATAACAACAGCAATAATAACAGTAACGGTTACATTGTGCTTTACGGTTTGCAAAGCACTTAAATACTAACTCATTTATCTTCACCACAACCCCAGGATATAAGGCCTACATTCTCTCCACAGATGAGAAAACTAAGGCAGATAAAGGTTAAGTGGCTTGCTGAAGGTCACACAATTAGTAAGTGAGGCCAGATATAAACTCAGTCTTCCTGATTCCATGTTCAGCACTCCATCCATTGGCACTACCCAGCTGGAAAGGACTTAAAAATTACTGCTGAAGAAGTTAGATTTGATATGGTAAGCAACAAGAAAAAGAGGTAAACAAGTCATGTGGTAAGGATAAGACAACAGATAGACAGTCTTAGCGGTATACTGATACCTCTGAGGTAGCAAAAGTAGAAGGCCCCCCAAAACACTAGTTGGGCCCTCTATAAAGAATTATGTTACGATGTGGACAGAGTCACAGAGGATAAGGCATCATAGGAGAGTTGTACTTTGCAACACTTGAGGAAATAATTACATGATAAAAAAGCAGAGTATCATCAAAGTAAGGAAAGCAACAGGGACTATGTTAGTGAATGAGCTTACTTTAGGAAAGTAACATCTACACAGATTAGTGTAGACACAGTATATATCTGCAAGATTGCAAGAGGGATGGGAATGAGGAAAATCAGCTAGGAAGCTACTGCAGCAAACTATGCCAGGATTAAGGAGGCTCTGAATTGGATGATGAAACTTGCTATTCAATGGTGTAATTCAGTTCAATACCTACAATGTTCCAGGCAGACCTTCCCCAATCTCAATTTAATAGGAGAAGGAATGCTAAGAAATGTACATAAATAACTGTGAGAGGCAAATGTGATGAGCGTAGAAGAAAAGTTCAGGCAAATTACTGAGAAATTGAAGGAAGAAGACATTGTTCAGTCCAGTATGTAAGGGTAACTCACACCATGTGGACTTACTTTTCTCCACAGACACAGGAGAATCTGATGAGAGTTCCTCACAAAATATTTCAAAGCTACAATCCCCACCACTACTTGGACTGTTATTTCCAATAACTCCTCCCTACCTATTTTCTGCACTCACCTAGGTGGGCACCTTTTGGGTCTCTTCTCTCCAGCATCCATGGCTCTTTTCCTCGTTCCAACTGGGGGATTACATCAGGCTTAGAAATTGGAAGCCCTGTTCAGGACAAAGGAAATGGATATTTATGCTGAGGATAATACAACCACTTACCTTTCAGGAAAAAGACCATGATGGAGTGGTGTGGGGAAAAGTGAAGAACTTCTGAATGGTATTCAGTATTATGTTCACAGGAAGGATGCACTCAAGAAAAGCAAATGATTCCTTTTAGCCTCCTTGTTATAAGGACAGAAGTCTCTCATTACCTCTTCAGGTATATGTCAGGACAAAGATGCTACAACCCAAGGGGTAGCACAATAAATTACCCATGTCTAATTAGAAAAAATAAAATGATGCATGAATCCCAAAGCAAAACCAAGTTTAGCTAAATCTGATACTTCCAAAGCTCTTGGATATTATGGAAATGAGAATGCCCAATGAAGAAATTCACAAGGGGAAAATGTCCTTACCCAACAAGACCAGGTTTCTATACCTCTCCAACATCACATCCCTGTACAGGTTTCTTTGAGCAGGGTCCAGTTGTTCCCACTCCTCTCGGGTAACCTCCATAGCCATATCCTTCAATGTCAATGATTTCTGAAAGATCAAATGCATTCCTGCAGTTGGCAACACGAGAGATGACAGAAAGGATAGATAAGAACTGCTCTTTATTAAATTTAATATATGTCAAGTCAAATCTAAGTGCCTACTTGGGGCACAATCCCCAACCTTGAAGTATGTGGCTAAGCACACACATATGAAACAAGGCAACATAACATATATAATCAAGTGCCAAATTGTGTGAGATAGACCAAAATGCTAGAGAGGTTGTAAAGAGATCTAAATACAATGGTAATGAAGGAAGTTTTGAGGAGGTGGAATCAGAATCTAACTGGAAGGCGTTATCAAGAAAGCATGCCTGGTACATGATGGTTTGGGGAAAACACAGGCAAATATACTGAGACTTAAGAGTAAAAGCATGTGATGGGAAAAAGAATATTAGTCCACCTGAAGCCAAAACTTCATGCTGGGAAGCTTTTACTGCAGTCCCCTTCTTGTTGTCTGTGTATTCTGAAATATCCTTTCTGCTATAAACTTCATCTCTTAAACACAATCTTAAGGAGCAGTCCAACTATATACGCATCAAAAATTTTGTGATGAAAACAAGAAAGAACAAGCAGGCTTTTGCAGACTAAACCATTAGCTAAATAACTGAAAGGTAATGAGAATGAGACTCTACTTTGCTGTTTTACAAAAAAAGCATCTAACTTAGTAGAGCAAATATAGCCCCCAACAAAGTATTTCTCACATAAAAGCATATAAAATTCCTTGAAGAGCCGCCACAAGGATAACATAAAGCAAAGCATAAAACAGGGGGATGTACAAGTATTTGTATTGCCTCTGTTATAGGGGATGTACTGCAAAGAGTTCAAATGGAAGAGAAATTCCCTAGAGAGGTGAAGTCGTCCAGCTACTCCTATATGCAAAAAATGCTGAACACATCAAGTCCTAGAATAATCTCAAAAGGATGGGGAACCTGCAGCCTTGAGGCCACATATGGCCCTTCAGGTCCTCAAGTGTGGCCCTTTGACTGAATCCAAACTTCCTTTAATAAAAGGATTTATTCTATAAAACTTGGACTTGGTCAAAAGGCTGCACCTGAGGACCTAGAGGGCCACATGTGGTCTCAAGGCTGCAGGTTCCCCACCCCTGCTCAACCATATTAGTCAAGTCCTCCATGGAAGATTTCACAAAAGTTATGAACAAAATTTACACTGGACAAGAAGGCCTGAATGGAGTAAGGAGTACACTGGCAGAAGGAGGGAATACATCAACATCACAGATTCACTGATGCACGGATGAGGGGTCATTATCACTACAACCTATATGCCAATCATTTTTATTTTTACTATAAATTATTAAATTCACAATCCTATATAAAGTGGCTTCTTGTAAGTAGTGGTTTCCTAAGCTCATTTTTCCCTGGGGCTTGATCCTACCAACTAATTCAGTTACTGAGATGCTTACCTCAGTAACTTATCTTGTGAACGTATATTGTACCCAAGTGCTGATCCTAACTCCAAGATAGGTAAGTATATTTAAAGCTGGAACATTCCCATCACCTTTCTCTTAAAGTTGCAGTTTTAGTGACTTCTTAAAATTTTCAGACTTTTCCTTAAATAGTTTGCAAGAGCAAATAAATCATTATCAAGATTTGTAATTTTCAGATGATTGCTCACAGATTCCACATGGCAGAACTGTATAAGGCAAGGAAGCAGAAGGAAGAACATTAATTTGTCGTGCATATTAGTATTTTAAGAAACAAAAGTACAGGGTTGGTCTGTTCTATGACTACTAGGAAAAGTACCATTCCCAACACAGTAGGGAAGAATTATTTGTCACAAGGTCAGTGCTTGAAACCAGAAAGTCTCAAGGTTTTTCCCAGTCCTAGCAAAATGGGCCTCAGCACACCAGCCGTTTCATTTTTTAAAACATAAACATTTTAACCCATAAAAAATATTTAAGATACACAAGAGAAGATAATAGCTAGAAATAACATACAAGATGAATATGTGAAAATGGTCTTTCCCAGTCCCCATAACCCACCCTCCCCCAGTACTTGAGATTACCTGCAATTTACTCTGTGTAAATGTTTCCATATTGTCTCTTCCTTTAGAATGTGAGGTCCTTGAGGATAAGAGCTGTGTTTTTGCCCTTTTTTGTATACCCAGCACCATGCATAGTGCCTGGCACACAGAAAGTGTTTAAATAAAGGCTTGCTAACTTGTCATCATCAATCTTGAATGTGATTAAAGCTGGGATCAAAAAATGTACTATGCAAATAATACTGTATCGGGCATAAAACTTTTGTTTTGGAGACATGTTATAGCTTATAAAGTTCGAGGCTCACATCTTAGGTCGATCTTTTATACTTCTGATTATCTACTACATGATAGGGTACTCAGAAAACTGACATTTGGGGCTTGTGATAAGGTCTTAAGAAAAACAATGCAAAGCATGAACTATGTATGTATTTTTTAATTCAGAGAGACTTAAAGATAGCATTCTGGGAGCACAAATTATAAGATTTGTGCTTAGAGCTCATATGTCCATGAATGTGCAGAAATTGATAGAGAAGTAAGAACTGATTTACCATTCTTACCAATAAAAAGTAAGTATCATCCTGCTAATTTCTTAAAAGATTATTTTCAAAATAGCCAAGAGATCTGGATCTTGTAGTACTTGAAAAGACAAAAGTTGTACTAACGTTTGGCTATCACTTAGGTGACCACATTACAGAATCTGTGCATATGAGTAGGAACTGGCACCTAAGAAAATGCTGGATGCTTTGTAATATCCTTATTAAATTTTAAAACTTAACATGTAAAAAGGGTACCCATGTCTCCAAATATGTAAATGGCTATCCACACAAGAAAACATCTGCACTATTGTAGAAATAGACGATGCTTACTCCCACCTAAGCTTAATTCACATGATGCTGGGGTTTGGTCATGCCACTAGAGCTTAGTTCTATATTTGGGGAGAGTAGGGCTAGAAAAAGGAAAACATATGGTTTTGAATCTACTTCATTTGACATGAGAAATTTATTATTTATAAGGCAATTTTCTGCTCCTTATGCTTCTAAAAGATGGAAAAGTTCCTATATGACTTGAATTAAATCATCACTCTTTCATCATGAAAAGCAGTCACAATATTACTTTATATTCTCAGCATCTAGCATTGTCCTACATATGGACAAGCAAATGTCCGTTGAAGATGATATCCTGAATGTGTAATCATGGGTAATATCTTCATTTTACATTCTAATTTTTATAAAAGTCATAGGAGGCAGAGGGATGGGAATCCAGACCTATAATTTCAATAGAATACAGAACCCTCAATGTAGAAATTCCCTTTACTGATACAAAAATTCTAAGAAAATTGCCCAAGTAACTACAAGACTGAATACCTTGTCCATTATTTACCAGAGGCAGGACTGAAGCCCAGCTCTTCCTAACTCCAAAACCAGCCCTTTATATACTATCTCTCACAACTTAAATAGACCTGTAATAACATGTGGGAATGATACAGTACTATCTGTCCAATTCAACTCAATAGCTAATGAATACTATACTAAGGCATTAAGTTTGACCCTGGGGAGAATTAGAAGTGTTCGGAAAATACAATGAAAAAAATGAAATCTGCCCTGCCTTCCAGGAGGTAACACTCTATAGGTATGAAGGGGAGTGGGGGTGGGATGGGAGGTGGAGATAAAGGGTGAAATGCAAGATGCACACAGAAGAATAATTTGAAAAAACGAGGGGGCATACAACTAGAACAGGGCACAGAGTTCTAGAAAGCTTCATGGAGGATGAATGAGTGAACGCTGGCTAGGGAAACATTAAAGGAGGCCAGAACCTCTTGAATCTATTCAAGTATAGAACACATTTTCTACCACTAAGCTCTTTGAATAGGGTTCTCTGAGATGCGCCAGGCAAGGGAAGAAAATGTGTCCATTCTTTGAACTGACACAGCATTTCAGGAAAGAAAGAAATCATCAATCACCTGGGACTTGGCTGTCACGACCACAGCAGTCATTCCATCCTCCCCTGAAGTCTTCTTCTGAGAAAGGGCAGAATCTTGAGAAGGCAAAACTAGAGGAAAAAAAAGAAGAAACTTTTAAGAAAGTAGCCTCAGGGTTAAGTCGGAAATTCCCCCATCTAATGGGAGTCACCTCTGATGTACTACAATAGCCTCCTAATTGTTCTCCCTACTCCTGGCCTCCTCACCTACAGGTAGTTTCAACTTTCACACAGGTGCCAAAAAAGAAGGAGTCCTTAAGCACAGGTCTGATCATATCATTACCCTGCTCAAGAAAAACCAATAGTTTCCTATTGTCTCTAGATTGGAATACCAATTCTTCAAAGTCCTTCATAATATGGCATTAGCTTCCCCTTCCATATTTTTTACACAGCACTATTCTCCATCTTAAAGTCTGTTTTCAGAATTCAGCATTCCATATGCCACCTTCATGCCCATGCCCAGGATCTCCATCCTCACACTGAATCTCCCAGCAAAATCTAGGCTTCTGGAGGGCAGGCTGTTTTATCATTTTGTTGTCTTTGTATCCCCAAAACACCTTGCATATAGGAGTCATCTAAAAAAATGTTAAACCGTACACTACCATTCTCAAAGAGGGAAGTCAAATGGGAGCCAAGGAATCAATCCCACCATTTTCTAGCATCAGAAAACAATCATGAATGATGACTTAAGGTAACTTAAGTCTAACACTTTCCTTATCCTTATGGTAAGTTGAAGTTCGGGCAGAATGAAATAAGGAAAACAGGAAAGATTACAACTATAATAATGTAAATGAAAAGAACTCAAACTCTCAGTGATTTTCATAATCAATCTTGGTCAAAAAAAACCCAAAAAAACAGGTAACAAAACATACTTTCCCCCCAAAGCTGAGAGGCAGGACACTATAGAGGCAGAATGTTCACCCTAAAGCTGGGACCTCAAAAGTCATCTTAATCCAATTCCCTTAGAGAAAACTAAAGTCCAAAGAGTCGTGGCTTGGCCTTATGAATCTAGGTCCTCTGACTTGAGGCAATGCCCTTTCTTCTATACCATACATTATTAGACATGGTCCCCATATCTGCTGCTTTGTCTTAACTGTTTTTCTTTGTTATGACAGAGTCTGATTCCAAAGCTCCAGATGTGGCGGTAGAGAGGCTCCACCAAGAAACAATCGGGAGGTAAAAATAAAAACCATCAACCAAACTTACTTTCTTTAACACAAGAGTCCTGGTCTGGGAATGAGGACCTATGTTGTAAAGTCACATTTCTATCTCCTATCTGCTGTGTGACGTACAACATAGCATTCAACTCTGTCCTTCAACTATGCCACTTATGGGAGGAAAAAATTCTTATGCTTTTCTTGGGCTTGGAAGATATGCAAAGAATTACTTTGTGGAATTCTTTCAAGAAACTGCCTTTCTAGATGGTATATTAAGAAATAGAAATATATTCTTTCTATAAAAATAATTAGAAAGTCATGAATGCCAGTCTAGACTCTGTCATTACCAAATGACGGCACCTTTTTAATTAAAGTTTTATTTTAATTCTGAATTTGAACCACAAAATAAAAGCAGCATTTCCTTATACACAGAGTAAAAAAAGACTGCACCTGAAACTGCTGCTCTCGATTATGTATAATGTGCTTTGCTTTTCAAATATATGATAAAGTCAACATGTAACTTTAGAAGCTGTTCTATTTGTCTGTAATTCTTTCTGGCCTTCTTTCTGCTTTCTTCTGCACTCTGTTAAAGATGTTTCGATGACCCACCTTTCTTTTCCTTCTCACTATCCTAGCCCCCTCTGTACCTTATATACCCAAAACAGGAGGGAAAAAAAGTCATTTCAACAAATATGCAGCCAAGCAAAACAAATTTCCATGTTGTGTTGGCTGTCTGAAACTGTAGGTCTTATTTTGTATCTTGAGTCCATCACTTGTTATGAGCAGGTAGCTAGCAGACTTCATTATGACTCCCCTGGAATCACAGTTAATCGTTGCATTGATAAGAATTCCTAAGTTTTTCGCTTATTTTTATTTATAATGTTATCATAACTTTTCTCCTGGTACTGCTCAATTCACTGTATCAGTTCATACAAGTCTTCCCAGGTTTCACTGAAATAGTTTCTTTCATCACTTTTAATATAATATTCTGTTACATTCACACACTATAATTTGTTTAGTCATTTCTCAAATAATGGGTAAACTTTTAGTTTCTAGTTCTTTGCTAAAACAAAAAAAGCTGACATATATATGCATGTGTGTGTATGTACATGTATGTATGTATGTATGTAGTTTTATGCATATGGGTCCTCTTCCTCTTTCTTTGGTCTCTCTGGGGTACAAACCCAGTAGTGGTACTGCTATTACTCAGAGCATTTACTATAATATCTTAAGCAATGACTTTCATCTATCCAAACCTATTTCCTAACATGTAAAATGGAAATGATATATGCCCAATGTGCCTCAGTGAATAAGAACAATGTAAAAACAAAATATAAAAGTAATATGACATGTAAAAATATAATTCAACAAACATTTATTAAAAACCTACAATATGCAAGGAATTGTGCTGGATATTAAAAATGCCAAGACAAAAGTGACAGTCTCTGCCTTCAGGGTGATTATATTCCACTGAAGGAAAGAACATGTATAGAGATGAGTAAACCTAAGACAATCTTGGGGTAATCAGGAATGGGCTACTATAGGAGTTAGTGAGGTCCCCTTCACTGGAGATCTTCAACTTCAAGCAGAGGTTAAATGACCACTTTTCAAGTATAAATTACAGTAGGGATTCATTTTGGTGTGGGTTGGTCTAGATGGTTGAGTTCCCTTCCAACAATATTAGACTTCCCATAGGATGAACTTTAAAGGAAGCAAAGGACTCTAAGAGGCAAGAGTAAGTCAACCAGCATTTATTAAGCACTTCCTATGTGTGAGGCCCTGTGCTAAAAGCTGCAGGGATAAAGAAAAGAGCTACACTCCAAGAGGTGCACAACATGTAAATAAACACATATAAGATACATACAGAAGAGATGGAGGTTATTTCAGAGAAGAGGGTCTGGCAGCTGAGTAGACTGAGAAAGGCCTACTGCAGAAGGTAGCATTTGAGCTGTCTTGAAGAAAGTCAGGGATCCTAAGAGGCAGAGGTAAGGAGAGGAGAAAAAAACATTACAAGCATGGGGTATAGCCAGTATAGCCAGTGTATAGGCAGAAAGAGAGGAGATAGAATGTCATGGACAAAGACCATCAAGTACTCCAGCATAATTAGACTGTGGAGTACGTAGAGGAGAGTCAAATGTAACAAAACTGCAAGCAGGAAGGGACCAGGTTGTGAAAAATTTAAAAGCCAAATAACTTTCTATTTGAATTTACATGTAACAGGAAACCACTAGAGTTTACTGAGGTGGGGAAGGTGGCACATGTAACATGGTCAGACTTACATTTTAAGAACTAGGGTGGAGGGGCAGAGCCAAGATGGTGGAGTAGAAAGGTGCATATACTCTAGCGCTTCCCCCACAGCCCATAAGATACCTGTAAAAAAATGACTCTCAACAAATTCTAGAGCAACAGAAGCCACAGAAAAACAGAGTGAGAGAGGTTTCCAGCCAAAGGTAACCTGGAAAGCCAACAGGAAAGGTCTATCTCACATGACGCTGAATGGAGCAGAGCCCAGCCCTGGCCGTGCAGCACTGAGAGGAACAGGACCTGAACAGACTTCCAGGGCAGAATTCCCAGCAGGGAGGGTTCCAGATCCCTCAACCCACAAGTGACAAAGAAAGCTCCAAAGGTCAGTGTGGGAGGGCTTTCACAGCTGGGTGAGAAGGGAACAAGGTCCCCCCAGCAGTGGCCCCAGACGGTGGCAGAGGTAGCACCGGTAGCAGCAGCAGCAGGCAGAGGTCAGCTACAATGGCCGCAGAAGCAGCCTGGGTCCAACTGTCCAGGAAGTTCAGCTTAAAGCCTCTGGGGGAATTGAGCAGCTGATCTGTACCTCAGCCCTCAATGGTGGCCCCACCCCCCCCAAAGCCCCTGGGGGAACTGAGCAACTGATCTGAATCTCAGCCTTGAGCACGGTACTGTGGGGAAGAGGAGCACTAGGACCCTCCTCTTGACAAAGGATTCAGAAGTCAAGTAACTGGATGGGAAAATGCCCAAAAAAGGGAAAAAAAATAAGACCATATAAGGTTACTTTCTTGGTGAACATGTGTCTCTTTCCATCCTTTCAGATGAGGAAGAACAAGGCATACTGTCAGAGGAAGTCAAGGCTTTTGCCTCTAGTACCTCCAAAATGAATATGAAATGGGCCCAGGCCACAGAAGAGCTTGAAAAGTCAGTCAGCAGTTTGCTAAAGGAGAACCAAAAAAGGAAAATGTTGAGGAAAATGACACCTTTAAAAATAGGTTAACTCAATTGGGAAAAGAGGTCCAAAAAGCCAATGAGGAGAAGGAGGCTTTAAAAGAAGAATTAACCAAATGGGAAAGAAGGTTCAAAAGCTCACTGAACAAAACAGTTCTTTAAAAGAGAGAGTGGAATTCAGGGAAGCTAATGACTATGAGATAAATCAAGAAGTTAGAAAACAAAACCAAAAGACTGAAAAAATAGAAGATAATGTGAAACATCTCACTGGAAAAACAACTGACCTGGAAAATAGATCCAGGAGAGACAATTTAAAAATTATGGGACTACCTGAAAGCTATGATCAAAAAAAGGGTCTAGACATCATCTTTCATGAAATCATCAAGGAAAACTGCCCTGATAGTCTAGAACCAGAGGGCAAAATAAATATTGAAAGAATCCACTGATCACCTCCTGAAAGAGATCTGAAAAGAGAAACTCCTAGGAATATCGTGGCCAAATTCCAGAGTTCCCAGGTCAAGGAGAAAATATTGCAAGCAGCTGGAAAGAAACAATTCAAGTATTGTGGAAATACAATCAGGATAACACAGGATCTGGCAGCTTCTACATTAAAGGATCAAAGGGCTTGGAACAGGATATTCCAGAAGCCAAAGGAACTAGGATTAAAACCAAGAATCACCTACCCAGCAAAACTGAGTATAATACTTCAAGGGAATAAATGGTCATTCAATGATATAGAGGATTTTCAAGCATTCATGATGAAAAGACCAGAACTGAATAGAAAATTTGACTTTCAAACACAAGAATCAAGAGAAGCATGAAAAGGTAAACAGGAAAGAGAAATCATAAAAGACTTTCTAAAGCTGAACTGTGTATATTCCTACATGGAAAGGTAATATTTGTAACTCCTGAGACTTTTCTCAGTATTTGGGTAGGTGGAGGGATTATATGTAGACATAGAGTACAGATTAAGTTCAATCAGAAGAGATGATACCCATTTAAAAAATTAAATTAAATTAAGGGGTGAAAAGGAAAATACTCGGAGGAGAAAGGGAGAAATGGAATAGGGCAGGCTATCACTCATAAAAGAGATACGAAAAATCTTGTTCAATGGAGGAGAAAAGGGAGGAGGTGAGAGGGGAAAAGTGAAGTTTACTCTCCTCACATATGGCTTATGCTCACTAAATTTAGTATGAAAATCTATCTTATGCTACAGGAAAGTAGGGGAGAAGCAGACAAGTGGGGTAAGGGGGATGATAGAAGTGAGGGCAAATGGGAGAAGGGAGTAACTAGAAGTAAACATTTTTGTGAAGGGACAAGGTCAAATAAGAGAATAAAAAAAGGGGGGGACAGGGTAGGATGGAGGGCAATATAGTCAGTCTTACACAACATGACTATTATGGAAGTCTTTTGCAAAACAATACATATATAGCCTGTATTGTATTGCTTGCCTTCTCAGTGCGGATGGGTAGGGAGGGAGAGAGGGAGAGAAGTTGTAATTCAAAGTATTAGAAACGAATGTTGAGAATTATTATTCCGTATAACTGGGAAATAAGAAATACAGGTAACGGGGTATACAAATTTATCATGCCCTACAAGAAAAGAGAGAAGATGGGGATAAGGGAAGGGTGAAGTGTGATAGAAGGGAGGGTACATTGAGGGAAGGGGTAATCAGAATGCAAGTTATTTGGGGATGGGAGGAGGGGAGATATGGGGAGAAAAATTGGAACTCAAAATTTTGTGGAAATGAATGTCGAAATCTAAAAATAAATAAATTTTAAAAAAAGAACTAGGATGATACCTATGTGAGTGGAGAAAAGGAAACAGATGAGATGTCATGATGGTATTAACAAAAGGATCGGCAATGGAAAGAAGTTGACATCCAATTTGCCCCAGATTAGGAAATTTTGGATCTTGCCACCAAAATTAAAATCATCTAAACTACAATCAGCTAGCTCCACATAGAATAAAATTTCCTAGTATACACTTTTTAAAATGGAGCGAGGGATTTGAGAGTAAAGGATACTGTAGAGTTCAAATGATGCACTAAGGTGTCGAGACTGGGAAGGAAGCAGAATGTAATCAAGGCAGGGGGAATGTCCTGGGAAAGAGCGGAGAGATGGAATGGTTGGAGGTCACAGTAAGGATAAAGAACAAGGGTAAGGGCTACAGGGCACAGGGAAATATGGGATAATACAGGACCTGGTAAGACACAAGCATTTCAGAGTCCGTGAACATGGAAGCAGAACACTGGCAGGTGGTGGCAAGATCATGAGTGTGACTACCATCTCTGTGTGTGGCTAAGTGAAAGAGTAGATCATAGAAATTCAGTAGACCAAGAACTAGAAAATCAGGTTATTTGAGAGAATTTTAATATATAAGTTGAAGACCCCTGGTAGGAGGACAGATATTGGAATAGAAAAAGACTGTGAATTAGGCATGAACTCACTGAATTATGAGGTAAAATGTCCTGAGGAGTCAAGAGATAACCACCACCAGAATGTGGATCCGGTGCTAAATTTGGATGATGTGCACTCTTTGGAGAAAAGCAACTGAGGGTGCTGGAGGGAGAGCCTGGTAATCAGAAGTAATGAGCATTCCAACTCCCTTGCCATGAGCAGTGAATTGGAGAGCTCCAAGTATGGCCACTACTGGAAAGACTGACAAAGGAATCACAGCTAGCAGAAACAAGCCTGATATGAGTGACATGAGTGATGGAAAGAGTGAGAAAAGAAGAGATTTAATTTGAAATTAAAATTTGTTAACTATGAAGCAGACTTTCGAGAGAACATAAAGAAAGGCACTGGCAGCTCAGGAGAGGGACAGAGGATTGGGAAAGAGGAGGGCTGAAGCAGATGGGACTAAGAAAGTGGACAGCCAAGGCTGACGGCAATGGGGGGTGAGGAGTTAGTAGCAAGGGGTTTTGTATCACTGTAATAGGGAAAGCATAAAAAGAAATAGGAGAATGTTAACCATTGAGGAATGAGTTCAAGTAGAGTATCAGTGAATGGGAAGAGAACTGTGGAGGGAGAGAGGTGTAAATGTTCTAGGTCATTTCTCAAAGACCACATTCATGCTAGGTATGGCTGACCACGGGGACTGCGTGGCTCCAATTAAGCCTCTTCACAGTAGGCATAACAAGAAGGAGATATGGCCTTAACTCTGGGGACAAAGAGCCGTCAAGGCATAGGAAACTGAAGTGGAATGATACAAACTGGACAAAGAATGCCAAATCCTGTGGACACCAAATATGCCAGTTTGGCCTTTATATGGAATGCATAAAAGGGAGTAATGTGAAATAAGTTTGGAAAATAGAGGTTAGAGGCACACTAACCAAGCTGAGGGGTTTGTATTTTCCCCAATTCTTAGAGTAAAAAGCTTAGAAAGGAGTAGAACATCTGAACTATCCTTTACTTCAAAACCCTACCATTAAGTGCAAACAATGGAGTATGGTCTTCATCCTGGTGCTTAGAGGAGAGCAAAACATGATATGTAAATAAAGGTGAAAACTAAGCTGAAAAAGTAAAACTCAGTTGAAATCCCTAACTTCTTACTTACCAAGTTTCCTAATCATTTATTTACCATACCCAGTATCCTCTTTGCTATGTTTTCTACTTTCCCCACTCCTGGGAGACTAACCCCTGCTCTAATTGGCCCCATCCTTCTTTTAATACTTACCTCTCTCTTCAAGAGTTTGGGGTAATTTTTCCATGGTCACCCCTTCCTTGCTGCCTTGGTAGGTTTTAACTTCTCTCAAGTCTTGATCTCCTAGGGGTAATAAAGGAAAATTTCTCTAGGGCCCAAAGCTCCAACTTGCTTTGTTTCCAGCCTCTTTCCTGAAGTTCTCTCTTGGAGTCAGATTTGTCTTCTTCCTAGAATGAATTATGATTGTGAAGGTATGTTCTGCTTTCACTCTCAAGTTCCCAACTTGTCCATGTGGAATGAGGATTTGGTAGTTTCAGGAAAAAATTTCTTCATTTGGGTTTGATTTCTTTTCCTCGAAGTTCACATATATTTCCTTCAGTTAGTAAACCTTGTAGAATACTGGTCCCCTGGCCTCTACAAATGAGGATTAAGAGAGCAGCCCATGACAGGATGTTGTCAACCAAAGAGATCCACCAGCCTCATCCAAGGTCTTTCCAGAACCCTGGAACACACATATGACAAGGTGAGCATCAAGCAACTGGGAACTGTCTTCAAACAGGCACAGAGTTGATTCAAAAACACACTTAAGATTTTAAAATATTAACTCATGCTCTGGATGTGGAGATAGGAAAACACGAGTTTGAATGCCACCTTAGGGATTTACTATTGTCAAAAGTGAATTTTGGGGAGGACATAACTGACTCCATTTTGCAACACTGTCTCCTTCGCTATCTCCCTTCCCACAATCTCTTTACAAATTTAGAATAATTCCAGGAACTCACCCACTTCTCTTCATTCATCTAATAAGGTGCATATAGTAGCAGCTTAACAAATGCTAATTAACTAACTAATAAAGAAAATACTGTCTCCTTAGGTGTGGTGTAAATGGCTATGCTAAAGGCCTTTGTAACAGCTGGAGTATTTTTTTCCTTTTACTAAAAATGTAAGTTTACTTTTCCATATATCTTGTATGATCTTACCCAAAATTCTGCATCAAGAAGCTCAAGAGAAAAGAGGCAAGGGAGGAGAGAAGGAGATGGAGAGAAAGAAGTATGTATTGCACAGATGACACATATGTATATATATGCATGTGCACGTGCATATTCATGTGTCTACATATGTACATACACATGTGTCTCTGTGTGTATACATATATGGAACTGTGAGACACACACATTTATCAACTCCTGATGGTCTAAGTCATATCCTTGAGTAGATAAACTGCAGGGTACCTGTCTGTCAGTAACCATGCTATGGCTAGCAACAACCCTGAAAATTCTTGCAACATTTCATCTGTATCAGTCTAGCCTAAGCAAGTCACTTAGCCAGACTGTTTCCTCATCCGTAAAATGGGGATAAAAAAAGCATCACATGGTTGCTGGGTAAGGCTCAAAAGTAATACTGATCAAGTGCTTTGCAAACCTTAAGACCCTACTAAATGGTGGATAATATTACTACATACCACTTTATACCACAAAGTAGATTTGGGGGTTTTTCCTTTTAGCAAACTCTTCCTTTGGCACATGCAGTCAGAGCGTTCCAGATCGTGGGCTGGGAGCTCAGAAACAGTCCTGCCAAAGCCCACTTCTTACACAAAAGGAAAGTGGAAGCAAAGGTTTAGTGACTTGTCCAAGGTCACACAGGGGTTGGATTTACAGTAATTATAATAATAGCTAACATTTATATAAAACTTACTAGGTACCAAGCGCTTCATAATTATATCATTTGATCCTCACAACTACTTTGGGAGGCAGGTGCCACTATGATCCCCATTTTACAGATGAGGAAACTGAGGCAGACTGGGTTAAGTGACTTGGCCAGGGTCACACATCCAGTATCACACATCCATGTGAGGCTGGATTTGCACTCCGGTCTTGCTGACTCCAGACCACTTCGCTGCCACAACCTGATTGATTCTAGACTACTCTTTCTCTTTCCCCCTTGGTCATGACATTCCCAGACCGGCCTCAAGAGCGGCTGGGGGGCTCACCCTGGCTCAAACACTGCCACACGCCAAAGGCCAAGATCACACAAAACAGGTACGCCCCAAAACGTACAATCACACAACACATGTGCAAGCACATGCCAGGAACGAGGGGGGCGCGCGGCGCATGCGCACATCCTCCCGCTCAGCCCCTCCCCCAAGAGCAAAATCAGAGGCCAAAGGCTCCCGCCAAGGGATTAAAGTCAGGTTCACGAGGGGGAACCCGGAGCTTCTTCCTCCAGTCTCTGACTCCTTCGCCCCCTACCCCACCTCGAGGGTACACACCCACAAACACCCTCTCCAAGTTTAACTCACCTCCCACGCGGGAGCCGGACCAGACTAACAAAAGGACCTACGTGAGACCGGAAACGGAATTGCCCTTGGCCCTAAGATAACCCCCCCCCCCCGTTATTAACCAAACTACAATTCCCAGAATCCTTCGGACATAGTTACTTCCGGCTTCCACATTCCTATTTCCCACAAAGCCCCAAAGATGCTAAATCGGGAGACAGTCCTTCTGCGCCTGTTGCTTCCTTCTCGAGAGGTCTCGTGCTTCCGTCTCTGGCTGACTTCGGCGCCGGGCCGTTCGGAACGTAAGGCTTTGCTCCGATCAGCCCCACGCTGCTCCGAGCCTGCAAACAAAGCCCCGGCGGAAGGAGGTGGGAGCGGGAGATGAGTCACGGTTACCATGGAAACTGACCCAGCCCTCCGCCAGCGTGGGAAGCGTGTTGCGTAGCGGGAGTCAGTCTCCGTCTCTTCCCTTCACCTGCGGCGGCGGCAGAGAGAGAACTTGAGCCTCTCTGGCCAACCAGATGTGTGTGGTCACTGAGGACAGAGAGGGTGCGGCCAGTGAGGGGCCTCCCCTTAGGTAGCGGTGAGTAACCAGATTTTCATCTCGTGTCGCAGAGCAGTCACCTGCGCTTCGATCACAACGCGTGACTCCCTGGAGCGTGGCCACCGCCTCTCCACCCCAGGGGGTCTGAGGAGGTGGCGCTGCGTGTCCCGCCCGAGCGTGCGCCAGCCCAGGCCGAAGGACAGCAGACACTTCCCAGTGTCAGCCAGCATCGCTTAGCTTGTATTTACGGAGGAAGTCCAGCAGCGACCAGACCACAACCAACTCGCAGCGGAGATCCCTCTTCCCTCTTCACACTCTGCCTGGGGAGGGTGAACTCAGAATGAGTGCTACAGAATATCTCCCTTTGCGGAGTCTCCACCACATTCATTTCAGGCTTGTGCCCTTGCTGGCAGGACACGGCGTCTCAGCGACCAGGTCGGTTCGCTTCTAGGCTCAGACAAGTAGGTCCGTGCTCAGGGCTGGCTCCTCGCTGCACTCCTGTGGCTACCAGCAGACTCTACAGACTCCAGTTTCTGGACTTCCGGTAGTTTTTCTGACTTTCCAAACCTCCCAATGTCACCACCTTCTACAAGCCAGGCTACAGCAAGCTGGAACGAAACCCTGGCTCCAAGGTTACCGTAGCTCGGATTCCCAGTTCTGTGGTAATCACCTCCAGTGCTGAAACTGGGAACAGACAATACGTAACGGAAATAGGTAACGTTAAACTCATTTTTCAGAGCTAGCATAAAAGATGGGTAGCAAGGGAAGTCCTTCCCATTGCTGGTTCAGTTCATGGCTTCCACATTGGGCACAGCGGATAGGAGCTCAGCCAAGAAGATGGCAGAAAAGAGGATGGCTGTCTCACCAGTTTTAAAGACTCAAGCAGCCAATCAAAGGAGGCCACCCCTACCCACATGGTAGGGGGCATAGCAGGCTCTGTGTTAGGTGGCCTGATAGAAGGAGAGGAGGAAGGCTGCAAGGGAGAAGAAGAGCAGAAATCATTTGCTTCCCTCAACATTCAAAGTGTTTTGTACCTGTCACACTAAACCAATTATCATATGATAGACTGGTGTATTGTGATTTGCCTGCTTCTGCTGCATAGTAAGTTCAGTGACAAAAGGAACCATGTCTTTATTTCATTTGTAATCTCTTTGCTTGGTATAGGATAGTTTAATAAATGGTTGTTGAATGAGCAGTCGCCTATCAGCAGGCACCTACTCTGTGCTGGGCACTGAGAGACCAACATGAAATAGTGTCTGCCCTCAGGGAGTTCACATTCTGTCAAGGAGACACATATGTAAGAAAGTGTAGATAGACTACATGCAAGATAAATACCAGGTCAAAACAGAACTAAAAGATTAGGTATTGCCAAAACACTATCTTACAATAAACCTAAGGTTGTCATAGTCCCACACTCTCTACCCCCATGCTCTGTTTATCTCTGTAATCATTATTCTTGACATGCTATCTGAGAAAGTGATTTTTCTAAGACCTTAAAAAAGAGTGTGTCAGCCATAAGAAATGATAACTATGAAGAATTCAGAGAGGAAATGGAAAGACTTATAGGAAGGAACAAAAAGTAAGCAGAATCAGGAAAAAAATATATGTATACATAAACATATGTATGTATATGTGAATGTATGTATACACACACACAATGACCACAAAATAAAAAAGCTCACGGAGCTGAATGCTATATTAATTATAATGACCAAAGGTGTCCCTGAAGAGGAGCTAAGAAAATCTTCCCTCAGCCCCCCACCCACCATCTTTGCAGAGGTTGGGAATGATGGATATAACTTACTTGCCTATACCATCAGGCTCAGTTAGTTTTGCTGAATTGCTTTTCCTCTTTATTTTTGTTATAAAGGATAGTTTTCTGAGTAGGGAAGGAGGGAGGTATATATTCAGAAATGAAGGTTATGTAAAAACAAGATATGTTAATAAAATTTAAAATGTTAAAAAAAAAGTAGTTTGGTAGCAAAAGAGAAATCAAATAAGTAATCATAGAGGGCAACAAGTTCAAACAATAGATTTAATATAGGAGATCTTTTAAAAAGCTTTATGAAATGTCTGGTTCCAACTTGATTGTTAGAAATTTAACAAAGTAGCAGTTCTTGACAAAGCACTTCTTCAAATTCATTATGTGCCCTCATTTATTCACCAGCATGACGTCGCTGATGTTGGATGACAGATGACTTGCTACTAAAAACTTTCCCACACACACTGCATTCATAGGGCTTCTCTCCGGTATGAATTCTCTGATGTCGTGTAAGAGATGAACCATCAAAGAAGCATTTTCCACATTCATTACATTCATAGGGCTTTTCTCCAGTATGAGTCCTCTGATGTCGAGTAAGGGTGGAGAGACCAAAGAAGGCTTTCCCACATTCATTACATTCATAGGGATTGTTTCCAGTGTGAGTTTTCTGATGTTGAATAAGGGAAGAACGGATGAAAAAGGCTTTCCCACAGTCATGACATTTATGGGGCTTCTCTCCAGTATGAATTATATGATGTCTAATAAGGGCTGAGTGCTGACTGAAGGCTTTTCCACATTCAGTACATACATAGGGTTTCTCTCCTGTATGAATTATGTGATGTCTAACGAGGGCTGAGTGGTGACTGAAAGTTTTTCCACATTCATTGCATACATGGACTCTCTGTCTATGGGAAGTTTTCTTGTGAGTCATGGATACTTGCCTGAAACTTTTTTCTTGAGAGAAAGCTTTCTTCCATATTTCCATTGAAGAGTCTCCCCTTTGCCTCTCCAATCTACTCTCAGACACATGAATTCTTCCAAATACAAGTTCCACAGGAATGTCCCCTCCGAGTTTTCCCATTAATGTCTCCGATGATTCTGCTTCCTCAGACCTATTTTGTTTTAGAGTTGACTCCTGAGACTCAGGCCTATGTTCCCAATCTAATACAAAGAGAAAACACAAATGTCAAGTGTTCCCTGTAAATATATGCATACTAGATTAGACTATATAAAAAGAATGGAAACTGCTGTATTGAGGAATTATAATAAAACTGAAAGTAATGCTAATTATACATCTCTGGCATTGGCAGGCTCTCAAACTGCCCCATAATCTTGGGAGAGGAAAGAAAGTAGAGGACAGGGGAGGCTGGTATATATAGCCCATTAAGTAAGGTGCATGCATAAAGAACTTATCCAGCATTGAAAAGGTAAAGAAGGAAACAATGACCAGATGGGATTTTAAAAGTCATTAGAGAATGGGGTGTACCTTTGGACAAGAACTTCTAGTGAGTAAAGAAAAGTAACTCCTTCAAAGAGCAAGAACAAGGGCAAGAATTCCTAGCTAAGAAAGGAATCCATGAAGATGGAGGCAAAAGAATTAAATGTGAAAAAAAAATGGCACCCCTTCCTCCCCAAAAAGGAAAAAGAGACTCGTCCAGTGGAACTGTGGCAGTAACAATTTCAGCAGGCCTTGGAGCCCCTGAAAGCTTCGCAGATGAATTGTTGAGCTATTACTTCTGGTGAATCTCATCTGCCTATTTTTTTTTCACTTACCAGTAGAGGTATGTTGTGGTATCTCTCTTTCTGCAGCTCTCTTTAGATTGAGTATCCATGGTTCTTCCCCTCGCTCCAACTGGAGAATCACATCAGGTTTAGAAATGGAAAGCCCTAATCAACAAATAAAGAAAATATAGCTGTTTTTGCAAGGGACAAACAGCTGTTTCAGGACTCAGTCCCAACCCCTCAGGCAGCTAAGTAGAACAGTAGATAGTGCCAGGAGTCAGAAAGACCTGAGTTCAAATCCAATTTTGTACATGACCCTGGGCAAGTCATTTAACCTTTGTCTGCCTCAGTTTCTTCATCTGTAAAAGGGGGCTAATAATAGCACTGGTAGGATAAAATAAAATCTTTGGAAAGTGCTTAGCAGAGTGCCTGGCACAAAGCAGTAATTTAATAAATGCTTGTTTCCTCCTTTATAGAAAAGTGAAAAGGATATAAAGCTCAGAAGGAAGCTCAGAGGTCTCTGAAGGAGAATTAAGGTTATGTCACCAAGAAGTAGCAGGTTCACTGGAGTTCATTTATGGTTTCACTGACAAATAACTGGGAATCTCAGATTTGTATAACTATCTGAACTTGGACTTTAGGTGAGAAGCTCTGGCCTGGGAAAGCAGAGAATAAGGATGTGTACAGTTTCAGGAAAAGAACAATGAAGCTGCCTGTTTTCAACTCTATAAAGTGAAAACCTCTCACCTAAAAACTGGAGGAATAAAGAAACACCTGCATTAAGGCCCAGTGGGCCTTCCCAGAACCAAAAGACTGAGCAACGTAAACATTCTACAGCTATTATTAAGTAAATTGAGGAAGAAAATATGCACCAGTGGGGATGTGGTCAAACCACTTAATATTATATCTCTTTAAAAAAAAAAAAAAAGCTTGTTCCATTTAAATGTTTCAGAAAATTATGGTTTAACCTGGAATTGAAATGAAAGGAGTGCATTGGCATAGAATCATAGTATTGTACAGCCGGGGGGGGGGGGGGGGGGGGAAACTTAGAGATTAATTTAGGCTAGATAGGCTAGAACAGTTGAAAAGGGATTTATAGAAGAGGGGATTCTTGAGCTGGAAGCAACTTGGGATCATTGAAAGCAGTGCAGTTTCCTAAGTGCTATCCAGTTTTTTCCCTTCCTATTCAGTTATGACCTCAGTTTGCTGTCCAGCTGCAACACTTATCCAAAATAGAAGGTGACCCAAAAGTCTTAGTGTAGTTTTAAACTATTAAAGCTACTATTCAGCTATTAAACTTAAAACTATAAGACTTTTGGAACCCCTGTGTTTGTACCAATAGACTTATGCAATGGATCACCCTTCCATTTGTCATAATCTGGGTAATATGTATTCTTTATCCACTTGGTTGGCCAGGGTGATCTTTTGAGTGGTTCTGTATTTCATAAGATTATGGATTTGGAGCTGGGAGGGATTTTTAAGATCATCAAATTCAACCCTCCTATTTTATAGATGAGGAAACTGAGGCATGAATAGCTTAAGTATCTTGCTCAGGTATCGTGCCTCCTTGAAGTCCTTTCTTCTCCAGGCTAACCATCCTCATTTCCTTCATTCCTCATATGGCATGATTTGAAGACTCTTCACCATTGTGGTAAGTTTCTTGATATACCCCAGTTTATCAACGTCCATAATATGTGGCATTCTGAATTGAATATAACACTCCATATTTGGTCCAGTCAGGGCTGAGGATAGCAGATGATAGTCCTAGACACAATGAATTCAGCCTAAGATTGGGAGGAAAGAGGGAGCACGGTGTTTTTGTTTTTGCTGTTATATCATAACTGAGGCTTATTAAGCCTATGCTCCTTTAAATTTCCCAGATCTTTTTCAGGCAAACTGATATCTAGCCATGACTCCTCCATTCTGTGATTATGAAATTGATTTTATTGAAACCATGTAAGACTTCATACCTATATACTCAACTCACATTCACAAATGGTTCTGTAATCTCATCAGTGTAGGTATTCTCTTCAATGAAGAGAATTGCAACCCATCTCTGCCTGCTTATCCTACATGACTATGACCATATCTTCCCATAAGTTCACCACAGGGTGTCCATCCAACATGCTGGAGACCTTCCTTGCCTTCTTTTGACACTGTGAGGATACCATTGAAACATATGGGCTGTCTTTGTTTATTCCTTCCTCTTGCCACCTGACTAATCCATCCTTCTTTTTGCTCATGTATTTCTTTGATTACATATTTTACTGTGCTTTTCTTTCATAATTGCTTTCTTAAAACATTTGTTGCAGCCTACCCACACACACCACGGATCTCTTCCAGTGCTGCCTAGGTTTAACTGTGCTGACAGTGAGCCATCAATGACTATTCTTTGTATCTGACCATTCAACTAATTCTGAATTCTCCTAACTGTACAGTTGTTTAGGCCACTTCAATCTTGTTCAAAAGGCATGAGAGGCTTTGTCAAATGCTCTGCTAGTTAAACTATTTCTCCATCCATCCTCAGATCTTATAATCCTATTAAAAAAGGAAATGAAGTTAGTCTGAAATGACTTGTTTCTGCTGAAGATGGGCATCTGCAGGTAGGCTGGGGACAGCAAGTGTAGATTTGGGGGTCCTCTGCATAAAGGTTACAGTGGAATCCGTAGGAGAGACTGAAATGGTCAAGGGAAACAGTATAAAAGGAAAACAAAAAAGAATCAAGAATAGATATTTGGAGAAACACCTGCATTACGGGAAAAAACAAGGAGACAACAAGAGACAGAAACGGTAGTTAGAAAGGTAGAAGAACAAGGAAATGGGGTATCCCTGAAGTCTCTGCCAATTATTACCTATATATTTCCCTACTGACAAGTAGAGTGTAAAGTCCTGGATGGTTAGGTCTGCTTTTCTTTCTGTCTTTGTATCCCCAGCCCCTTGCACTTCTATATACTTAATAACTACTTACTGGATGGGCCTGGGAGCCACAGAAGAAGCAGGGAGCCTTAAAGGGTGGAGAGGGCAGAGGACACTAATGAAGCTTCTCCTCCATGAAGCCTCTAACATGATTCCCCAAGATTTCTCAGTTTCCCTCTTGATTGTCCTCTTTTTCTTTTCATCTGAGCTATTCAAAGGCCCTCTACACCCCACTTTTATTTTCTTGACCAGATATTTTTGGATTGATCACGTGATGTCTCTCCCTATTACCTGCTGCCTCTCTGGTCTTAATGTTCATTTATAAATATGTAAGCATCTCTGCCTGGGGCCTATTCCTTTTTTTTTGGCTTTGACACAGCTAAAGTCTCATGAAATGCTGCCCTTTATCCAATCCTGACACAAGCATCATTCTACTTTCAAAGTTGCACAAAGGTCACTCTAGTTTCAGAGTAACTCCCACAGGTTTCTGGTACATGACCATACAGTGATATTAAAACATGAATGGGACCACAAAATTTAAAGGTAACTCTAGTTCCCTCTCTAGGAGTCTTTTCCATCATGTAGTGTTACCCCATTGAGGGAAGAGAGGTTGTTTCTAAAAACAGAGAAGATTTTCAATCTCAGGGCAAGCTATCCTTACCCAGTGAGATCATGTTTCTGTAGTTCTCCAGCATCACATCCCTGTACAAATCCCTCTGAGCAGAGTTCAGTCGCCTCCACTCTTCCTGGGTGAAGTTCACAGCCACATCCTGGAATGTCACCAATTCCTAAAATACAAACATTCTTGTTCATTCATGGTCCTTTTCCCCCCATGACTTAGAGGGAAGAGGTAAAGATAAAAAGCACTGGGAGGAGCTTATGGTTCAGAAGAGATACTTGCAGAATTAAAGATACGAGTATTTTTTGGTAAGGCATGTGACCTGAAGCAGATAGTTCTTGATCTCTCTCTTTTATTGTACCCATCACCAGTTCATTTTTGAGGGAGAACAAAAGTTAAGCAAAGAATATTTGCTAGAACAGGGGCTTTTAACATAGGGTCCATGAACTTGAATTAAAAAAAAGTTTTTTAATAAACGCATTTCAGTATAATCAGAGGTTTTTTTGTAATCTGCCATATTTCATGGTATGCATTTAAAAACATAATAGGAGATCTATTAATACCAAATCTCAAATTATACTATAAAATAGTTAATTATTAAAATGAAATTTTAACTATTAATAATTTAACTATTAAAATAGCTAATATTAAAATTATTAAAATTTGGTATTAATGATTTGGTAAACTGATTACCAAAATGATTTAGTAAAAAAAAAATTGAGAGGTTGATCAGTTGAATAGGTTAGTTATATAACAAGTAACATAATAGCTGGGTGTCCAATAAACCCAAAGACCTAAGGTACTGGGGCAAGGATTCATTGTGTGATAAAGATCTGTGGGGAAAACTGGAAAGCAGTTTGACAGAAATTGGGTATAAACTAATATTGTACATTGTATACCAAGATGAACTCCAAATGGATACGTGACTTAAACAAAAATGGTGACATCATAAGAAAATTAGAGGAGCTAGGAAGAAATTACCTTTCAGATCTAAGTTCATGACTAAACAAGTAACAAGGAATCACAGAAAATAAAATGAACAATTATGATTATATATAATTGAAAAGACTTGCATAAATGAAAATCTAACTCAGTTAAAATTAGAAGAGAAACAGATAATTGAGAAAGATCATTGCAGTAAGTTAAACTGACAAAGGTAACATATCCAAGATATATTAAAAATTGATTCAGATTTATAAGACTAAGAGCCATTTCCCAATACATAAATGGTCAAAGGATGTGAAAAGGCAGTCTTCAAAAGAAGCTATCCAAGTTAAAAATAATTATGAAAAAATGCTTCAAATCATCAATAATTAGATAAATATGAATTAAAGCTACTCTGAAGTTCTATCTCATATCCATTAGAGTGGCAAAGATGACAAAAAAGAAAAGAATGCTGGAGTACATTAATATACTGTTGGTGGAACTGTGCATTTCTGGAAATCAATATTGCACTATGCCCCCCAAGTTATTAATTTGTTCATTCCCTTTGACCTAACTATACCACCAGTAGGCATACACTGCCAAAGAAATCAAGTAACAAGGAAAAGTGCCCATACGTACAAAAATATTTATAGCAGCTCTTTTCATAGTAGCCCAAAACTGGAAATTAAGGGGATGCCCACCTATTGATGAATGACTAAAAAATGCGGTATATGAACATAATGGAATATTATTTTGCTATTAGCAATGATGAAATAGATGGTTTCAGATGAAACTGGGAAGACCTCTATGACCTGGTGCAGAGTGAATTGAGGAAAACTGAAAGAGCAATTTACATAATGACAACATTATAGTTAAAAAAAAAATGAAAAACTTCAGAACCCTGCTTAATGCAATGATAAACCACTAGTTCAGTAGCCTGCAAATAAATCACCTCACCTGCCTCCTGCCAGAGAGGTGATAGACTTGAAATCTAGAATGAGACATGCATTTTTAGATATGGCTAATGTAGGAATTTGTTTTGGTGGACTATAGGAAAAATAAAAAAGAATTTTAAAAAAAGAATCCTTGGTCATAGAGAGTACATCATCTACTGGAATAAAACTAATTTCCTAAGTATGAGAAAGTAGGATTTTGGTTACTGGAGGAGCAATTGAACAAAGACATTTCAGAATGAAGAAAAAAAACCATAATCTGGAAAATGAGATGACATGACAAGAAAAAAAAGGAAAGCCTATTTTACCTGGAACTTGGCAACCAGGAATACAGCATCCATTCCCTGCTTTTCTGTGCTCCCTTCTTGGGAAAAGAAAGAGTTCTGATAAAGTACGACTGAAAGAGGAAGAGGAAACATAGGAAAACTGATCTAATTTATGCCAGACTCATTGGGCTAGAAATCTCATACCAATTAAACATGAATCTCCCATCCCAGTGATAGGGAAGGCAAATGCATAGAAATCCTGCCTTCTCCCAGAACCAGAGGGGAAAGCCATGGACTTAGAACCAACTTTGTCCCTCTGTTCATAGCAGGTTGCATAAGACAGAGCTCTGTTCTGGGGAGTCAGAAAATGACTTGAATTCACATCCTCAACTTGAACACATAACCTTAAAATGCATGAATAACTAACTGCTTTTAATGAGAAAAAAACACTTCAATGCCCTTTCTTGCCTCAAAAAATATACGAAGAATCCATTTTCTTACTTGGAAAAAGAAGCTTCATGGATATAACAGTATCAGAAAAGCATTATAATACAATGGGAAAAAAAAAACATGAAACTGGGACTTAGAATACCATACTATTGTTACCAGTCTGTCCCACTTCGACAATCCCAAGCATGTTGCTTAACCTCGAGATATCAATGTCCTCATCTGTAAATGGGGTTAATAATGAGATAATGAATGTTCCCACAAATGATTCATGAATATTAGTTTCATTACTTCAAAATAATCCTTCCTATATACCCTATCTGTACCATATCAGTTTCTGAAAGGATGATGTGAGAAAAAGATGGGAAAGCATATGAAATACTAAAAATATATATATTCTTCAGACCTTCTGGTTTTACTCAACTTGGAGAAATGCACTTTTTGGATCTCTGGGATACGGGGAGAGGGGGTAAATTATTCTCTACATCCTTGTTCTCTTTCCACACAAGTGAAAGATGGAAATCATCCCTCTCTTCTTAGCTTTAGACTACACATTGTTACACATTTCAAAACTGAAAGAAGAGGGAGTGAGCTAAAGGACATGATAAAGAGCCCTATGATGAAGTCCCAAACAAACTCAGTGAATGAGGGCAGGGGGCAGTGCCAACCAAGCCAACCTTCCTCTTTCCAGCTTACACTATCTAAGCAACCTTATACTGGTATGTTAGAAAAAGAAAAAAATGCATTCAGAAAACTTGAATTCAATTAAAAGTTCTACCCTTTAACAAACTCTCATTTTCAATTCTTTGACCCTCGGTTTCCTCATTTGTAAAATGGAAATAATGCCATCCCCAAGGGTTGTTGCGAGCATAAAATAGGTGAAAGTGCTTCAAAAAACTGTCAAGTGCTATATGAGTAACTGTTTTCATCTTTCTGTCTGAGAAAGATCAGTCAGCCTCAGTCCTTATCCTCTGATCCATCTTTGATCACCCTCACTTACTTTTTCATGCACATGGGTCAGACTATTCATGAGAAATTCCTTCCTCACTGTTCTCTGCTGTGGCGCTTCCACTTTGATTTCCCTAGGTAGAATGGTCAGTGATTCCTCCAACGCCAGAGCTGCCAGAGCTGCTGTCAGAGTTGATTGAGCATCCTTCAAGTCCTTGCTTTCTCCCAGAATTGAAACCACCAAAAGCTCCAATGAGTACTCCTTATCCTAGGGTGAATTTCCATTGTTAGATGAAGTCCAGGAATCCAGTTTATATCTGCAGAATGTAAGCTTTGTAAGTAGAGCGTATTTCATAAATGTCAGCTGAACAAATGAATGGAACCAACCCTCTGGATCCCCAGGTAGGACCCTAAGAGAGTAAGACCTGAAACAGATAGAAGAAAGGCAGCATCAGGGACCCAGAAAATACATCATCTATCCTGTGGACTCCACAGAGATGGGGGAAAGTACATCATATAGTGTCTATTCATGAGATGAGAGAGAAGGGATGGGCTGTTCTTAAATATCAACAGAGCTCCTAGAATTTGATGGAGACACAGTGAAGTACATGCATATATACATGCACAGAATTAATACACAGGGAGAAATAAAGGTTCAATTCCACACCCAAGACCCTATCCTATCCAGGGATAGAGTCTGAGAATTCAATTCAGTTCAATTCATCAAATACTAAGAGCATGTTACATACAAGGCATTTTCCTAGGTATCAGGGGTACAATATGAAAAATGGTATATCCCTTTCTTTTTCAGTTCACTAGGGAAATGATGCATATGCATAATACAAGGAAGCACATGAAAGGGGCAAAGGAAAGATCAAAGAACTCTAGGAACTCGAGGATGGAGAGAAGGCTTTTAGCTGGGAGATTACAGAAGGCCTCAGATAGGAGATGGCGCCTATGTCCCAAACAAAGAAAAGAATTTCAGCAGACAGAGTGGAAGAAGGCCTATGTTCTAGGCATGCAGGATGGCTGAGATAAATATATGAAATCACAGAGCAATGGGCTGGAACAGAGAACAAACCAAGAAGAGCAATGGGCGGTGGGGCTGGGCCTGTAAGGCAGGGTGGGCCTACGCTGGGACATCTCAGATTACAAGAGGGAAGTGTTCATATTTGATCCTCGGGGCAATAGGGAGCCACAAGAGGCTTTTGAGCAGGGGAGTGACACAGACCCAATGATTTTTACCAGCTATATGAAGGATGGGCTGGCGAGGAAAGAGAACAGAAGGAGAGAACACAGAATTAGTTAGTTCAGCTACAAGGATAGAAACATTCCTTTCCCCCTCATTTTGTTTTGGAACCCTCTCTTTGTAAGAAGTATGAAAAGTGCATATTAAAAGAAATGCTAAATTGACATTTTCCTAGAGCAAGCTCATCTTGGGGTAGATAGAGCTGACTGGCTCAAGTTTTGAATAGGCCTGAAAGCAGTGACACCCAGGGTCACTTGGAGAGTTGGGAGGAGCAGACACAACCCATGTGAACTTTACTAATACTCTCTCCCCCACCACCACCCATGGTCACCCACCCCTAAGGAAAAGGTAGAAATGCCTCCACCTGGCCTCCCACCTCTCTTGGGTAACTCTGAATACTTTGGATAGGGAGGAGGCCTGGTGAAGCAGAAATAACACTGAACTTAGAGTCAAAATATTTGAGTCTGAATCTTGGTTCTACTGCTTACAATTGGTGGATCCATCATTGAACTTCTCTTAGGTTTCATGAACAGAAGAAAAGCATCTGGAACAAGCGGTAGTGGGGGGAGGGTGGTTGTAGTTCCACTGTACTCTGCTCTGGATAGACCATATCTGGCCTCTTGCCTCTGGGTCTGCAAACTGGAGTATTTCCATATAAGAGTGATCAGCATGATGAGGGAGGGGCCTCAGCTTGCTACATAATGCCCGACTAAGGGATGCAGGAACATACAGCCCAGGGAAGGGAAGATTTAACAGAAACATGATGGCTAAGTTTGAAGGGAACAGGACAGCATCCCTAAGGGTAGAATCAGGGATAATGGGTAGAATGTATAGAGGCAGATTCAGTTTGATAGGAAGAGCTTCCTTACAATTAGAGCTGGCAAAGCAGAAAGGGCTTAGTGAGAGGTGGTGAGCTTTCTGCCACCAGAGCTGTTCAAGTATAGGCTTCCTTATTTAGACCACATTTGGAGTATTATTGCTTTGTATATATTTTTATATACTTATTGTGAATACATTCTTTCCCCCAGCAGAATTCCCCCTTGACAGTAGGGGTGGTTTCATTTGGTTTAGCACACCCAAGTGCCCACTAGCAAACCCTTGATAAACAGCTGTTGATTGGCTGATTCTGTTCAGGTCCGGACACCAAGTTTATAAAGGATAATGATAAACTATGAAGAGGAAGGCAGTCATGATGAGCACTTGCCTGAGATGCTTCCTGATAAGGTATAGGTTGGATTAGAAGACCTCTGAGGTCCCTTCTAACTCTCAAATTCTATGATTTTATGATTGTGGGAGACAGTGGAAAGAAAAAGGAAGGGATCAACATGAAAGGTATATTGGAAGTAGGATCAACAGAACTTGGTGAATGATTGAATATGACAGACAAGAGAGAATCAAATAACAAAGTTTCAAACACAAAAGACTAGGTGAACTGTTAGTTTCCCTGATAAAAACAGTGAAATCAGGAGGAAAAGCAAGGTTGGCAGGTAGGGACAGGGAGAGCTAAGTTTTATTCATCTTGGTTTTGGGTGCTAGATGGACATCCAGGAGGAGGTATTCTGTAGGAAGCTAGAAAATACAGGTCTGCAGCCTGTGAGAGAGGAGGCTGGGATCCACAAATGTTCCCAGAGTCAGGGTCTACAAACCTAGAGAATTGACTAAAAGGCCAGATTTGAAAGAAAGGATCTCTACCATAAAACAGTCATCCCACAAGTACCTAAAATTTCCCCAACTAGAGAAAAGAGTTAAATTAACACCACTCTTAGGAAAGTCAGTGGACACAGCTATTACTCATTCACAATTTTGTGTGGATACAGGACTTTTGAAGGGGATCTCTTCTAAACAGGAAACCTGTCATAAAATCCTTGCTAACGGTGATTATGTGATCATGAGAAAATACTTCAGAACCTCAGTTTCCTCTTCCATAAAATGGGACATTGGATAACATGATGCTTAAAGTCCCTTCTAGCTCTAAAATTCTAAGATTTATTATCCCTGAGGAAACTGGCAATCCTGGTAATAAAAACTTCTGAAGGAAACAAAAGCAAAGCATTTGTTTGGAGGAGTCCTGGAAGTAACTGAAAGCTTTCAGTTAATAAAAAACATTACACAACAAATGTCCACACTAGCAAAAATATTACAAAGTAAAAGGCAAGCTGCCAGCACCATTTGCTTTGGAAGCACAAGTATGCTTTCAGTATACAAGTAGATTTTCAGTTCTATGCACTTTGTCAGGGTGGGAGGGTGGCAACTTAGAAATCTCCAACCAGCATCTGGGTTGGAGCTGTTTCAGTTCTCTTGAAAAAATTTAAGCATGTTATTCTGTTCATTTCAAGGCTCATTTGGAATCAAAGATACTAGGTGACAGCTCCTTATGATTAGACTAGTAGCAAGAAATGAGACACAAGCTTAAAAAAAAAAACACCAGTAAATATTGAGAAACTGTTTTGTGTAGTAGAAACAATCAAAAGTGCTGGATTAAAGTACCCTGGCAAGTCACTACCTTTCTAAGTCTGTTTCCTCATCTTTAAAATAGGGATAACACTTGCACCTGCTTTACAGGGTAGTTGTGAAAAAATTGCTTTCTGAACTAATCCTCCATCAATATATATTTTTAAACTGTTAGATTGAGGAGGGACAGTAATAACCTAATGGGAACATACAGTTATGTTTTTCAGTATGATATATAAAACAACATATTTCTGAATGTATTAGGTAGACAGGGGAAAGGAGGGAGAGCTAGTACTTCAAGGAAAGACAGGCTTAGATAGGACAGCTGAAGATGGTAAAGTGTCCAGAGTGGAAGTTTCGGGAATGCAAGGGGAGAATTCAAAAACGGCAGCTCAATGAAGTTGTAGGTCATAAAATATCACAAGATATTAGAGCTAGTGGGATGAGGGGGGGGAATTCTTTGAGATTCTCTAACTCAGTTCCCTCATTTTACAGTTGAGAAGATTAATGGCCAGAGGTTAAAGAATTCAGCCAAAAATCACATAGCCAAATCTACGTGGAGCTGGGACATGACTTGGGTTCCCTAGTCTAGTGTTCTCTCCACTACATCTCAATGTTTCATCAACTTCCAAACTTTGCTTGGACAAAGGAACCAATTTTTCAGGTCCCACTGGAGGTCAGACTCTGACCTAGAGAGAAGCCACCTACTGTGAACTGGTTTCTCATTGATGCAGGAATAGGCACTGTGCTAAAAGTAAAAGTTATGGCCTAAGGTTGTTTATGTGCAGAGAAGCTGCACAAACACACAGCTGATCAAAGTTGATTGTTTTGCTCCCTCTCTCCATTCTACAGAAACTGTTCTCTCTTGTGTTAACAATGTCATGTCTCCAACTTAACTAAATGCAAAGGACTTTTCTTCGTTGTCATGCCCCTGTTCTTTGCATGGAAATTAAATCTATTATCGATTTCTACTGGGGAACCCACACACTATGATTAGCAAACTTCCCTTCCACCTAAACCTATTTCTCACATTTCTTCCAGTCTTCCCTGGAATTGGCCCTTACTTGAAGACATCTCCACCCTCACCTATGAAAGATCCTCCCCTCCCACCTGCCTCACAGCCCTAAAATCAATGGGAAAATGCATGTGTAAAAAGGGTGAAGTGACTATCTTGGCTACCCAGTGCCACCTTTGGACCATGGGAAAACCAACTTGTCTCTCCTTCCACATATCCCACTGTGGAACTCTTTTGGGGAACCAGAAGGACCCATAATGATCATCTAGTTCAGAGGTTCTTAACTTTTTGTGTGTCTTGGACCCTCCAGCAGTCTGGTGGAGGCTATGGACCCCCTCTCAAGATTTCGTTTTTTAAATACATAAAACAAAATACATAACAATACAAAGAAAACCAGAGAATAGTAAAAAATAAAGATGTAATATCTTCCCCATCCAAGTTCAAGGGGGTCCCCCTGAAATCTATCTACAGATCTCTCAGGCACTGCAGGTTAAGAACCCCAGGTCTAGTTCAACTTCTTTTTACACAGGAGGAAACTAACTTGAGGAGAGGGAAGGGAAAGAAGGGGAGGGGAGGGAAGGAAGAGGAGATGAGGGAGGGGAGGGAGAGGAGATGAGGGAGGGGGAGAAAGGGATAGATGGTCAAATGCCACCTCCTCCAGGAAGCCCCCATTGCTCCACCTCCCTGGCCAGCCTGCCTGCTCCGTGTCCTGCTCCGACCCCTGTGAATGGCCGGTATGAACTGCCGGAGGCAGCGGGCAGCCTGAAATTCACGGCCCCCCAGGGTAAAAGCCAGGGTGGCGGATGGGCGCCAGCGTTGGACCCGACCCTACCCCGCACATCCCGCAGGGGTTTCTCCCCGGCACAGCTTCTGTCTCCTCCCTCCAAGCTGCTCACAACCACGCCCGTCCCCGCTCCGGTCCTCACCTCTCCAGCTGACCCTCTTCTCCCAGACCCAGAAAAACCGGTGCTCTGCACCAACAGGCTACCTTCCCATCCTGGACCCACAAGAAGCCTACGCCAATGTATCCCAAGGACTACGAGGTCCGGCAATCCTTGGGGTCGACTCACTTCCGGTCTGGCACCTACATTCCCGAGCTGAAGAGCCTCACAGCGCAGAGGAAGAACCTGATACAGGTAGAGATGCCGGGAATCGAGTGTGGGAGCCAGAGACAAAGGGATTTCCTGAGTCAAACTACATTGTTAGAAAAGTCAGGCCAGCTTAAAGTGCCAGCTCCGTAGTTACCATGGTAACAGCCTCCATGGTAACGTCTTTCCCTTCCAGGTTTTCCTAGGGGCAGTGGTTTCATTTTGCAAAAGAATTTGAGGGGACTAGGACAAAGCCCAGATAGCAGAGTGAGAACTGTGTACTCACCTAAGCTCTGAGACAAACTCCTTCAGATACCTCTAAAAAGAGAATATGAACAAATTTTAGATTGGCAGAATCCAATAAAGCCTGAGTGTGGCAAATTTACAGCCCAGGACAAGCCCGGAAGGTCAACGGGGAGGATCTGTTGCACCTGGTTAGGGGAGTGCAGAGCACACAGGTGGTACCAGCACGGATATCAGCATGTACCTGCCATAGTGCCCAAGCTGGAAGCCCTAGGCGGTCTTAAGCAGCAGCACAGTGGAACTGAGCGAGATAGAAGTGCAGAAGCCCAGGTAACCGCCACAACCACTTCTGAGACTATCACCCTGCAGGTTAAATGTCTGTGAGTCACCTACTTGAACTTCCATGAATCAAGGTGGCAGAGTGATTGGGAAATGCTCTCCCCTTCCCCTTGTTGACCTTGAAAAACCCAGAGAATATCTCCCCAAGAAAAATCCTGGAATAGTGGAATCAACTGAAGAGGTACACAGCCTGTGAGGCCAGGAAAATAGTAAAGGGAGGTCCCTCATGCTATGACTGAAGGGGACCAGTGCAGGATCAGAGCTGTTCCAGACAGTCTCACCTCAGCAAACCAGGGGAAGATCCTGAGCCCCAGGGGGGTAAAGCCAGCAAATGCCAATGCAACTGCCAATACCAGGACCCCAGGCGTGCCTTAGCATAGCCAGGGGAATTGGGAAGACATTAGCGCAGAGGGGTTCACCAACCACTGAGCTTGCCTATAATCGAGCTCAGGGGAGGAGACTTCCTGAGGCCAGACCACCTCTCCTACACACCTAACATAGCAAACTCCAGGGTAACTCCAGGGAAACTCAGAAAAACATCGCCTCTGCTTTGGCATACCAGCCAGCTCAGCACCAGGTAAGTGGCAGCATTTTAGCTTCTAGCTGAAAGAAACAGAGGCCACGATACACAAAGCCTCAAGTTCTAAGCACAAGAATGTGGGACTGAGCCCCCTGTGCTCCAGAAGCAGAGATCCACTCTAAGAGCATCATGAACAGGAAGCAAACTAGAAAAGAAAAGACCATAGAAGCTTGCTATGGAGACAAGGACCAAAACACAAATACCAAAGAGGTCAGCATTGAAACTGTACTCCCATCTGAAACTTCAGAAAGGAATATGAACTGATCTGAAGCACAAACAGCCTTCTTGGAAGAACTCAGGAAGTATTTTAAAATCCAAATTGGAGAAATAGAAGAAAAACTAGCCAATGATTTTAAAAATATGAAAAAAGAATTCACTGAAGAGAACAGCTCCTTAAAAAGGAAAATTGAACAAATGGGAAAGGAAGTGGAATACCTAACTGGAGAAAAAACTCCTTAAAAAGAACAATTGGGCAAATGGAAAAGGAGATGCAAAAGTTAACTGAAGAAAACAATCTAGGAAAAATTAGAATTGGGTAAACAAAATAACCTGACGTTCATATAAATTAAACCAAAGGTGGAACCTTTTCATGTTGGAGAACCTTAATGTTGCCCCATTAATACTGTAATCAAATAAGGCTGCATTCAAGAAACTTCGATTAGATATACTTTAAAATGTGCATTATTTTGTAAAAATCTCCTGGGTATGAGAGAAATATATTGGGAAGAGAAAGGGAGAAATGGAATGGGGTAAATTGTCTCTCATAAAAGAGGCAAGAAAAAGCTTTTTCAATGAAGAAGAAAAGGTGGGGAGGTGAGAGGGAAAAAGTGAAGCTTGCTCTCATCACATTTGGCTTAAGGAGGGAATAACATGCACACTCATTTTGGTATGAAGATCTATCTTACACTATAAGAAAGTTGGGAAGAAAGGGATAAGTGAAGTGGGGGAATGATGGAAGGGAGAGCAAATGGGAGGTGGGAGTAATTAGAAGTAAACACTTTTGGGAAGGGACAAAATCAAAAGAGAGCATAGAATAAATGGGGGGCAGGATAGGGTGGAGGGAAATACAATTAGTCTTTCATAACATGACTATTATGGAAGTCTTTTGCATGACTACACATATATGGCCTATATTGAATTGCTTGCCTTCTCAGTGGGGATAGGAGGGAGGAAGGAAGAAAAGTTGGAACTCAAAGTTTTAGGAACAAATGTTGAGAATTGTTTTTGCCTGCAACTGGAAAATAAGAAATGCAATAATGGGGTATAGAAATCTATCTTGCCCTACAAGAAAAGAGAAAAGATGGGGATAAAGGAAGGGAGGAGTATGATAGAAAGGAGGGCAGATTGGAAGAAGGGGTAATCAGAATGCATGGTGTCTTGGGGTGGAGAGAGGGGAGAGATGGGGAGAAAATTTGGAACTCAAAATCTTGTGGAAATGAATGTTGAAAACTAAAAATAAAAATTAAAGTTTAAAAATATCTGGATACTTCATGTCAAAAAATGAAACTATTTGTTAATTGTAAGGTTAACTAATCTTTTAATGAATTTGTTGTGTCTGCTTTTTGTTAGAAAACATTTGAATATTTGATTGCAGCATGGGTCTGAACTTTCAGTTGATCATCTAAATAGGTATCATCAGTTACTTGTGACCTTAAGGGTGTCTTGATTTGTTTAGATAGGAAAATGTAGATTTGCAGCAATAAGTGCATGAAAAGTAAGAAAGCATTTTTCGACCAGGTTGCCAAAGGCATAGGTATTCTACTGCAATTTTCCATATTTCAATTGGATCTTTCTGAGCATCAAACAATGACTTTAAAATGTCATCTACTGAGAGCTCAATCAATTCCATCTGTAGTTGGTGATATCAACTAGGTGAGGCTGAAATGTGATGTGATATGATTCTCAAAGTCAGTGAACCTTTCATTGTATTCTCCAATTAGTAGGTCTGTAACAGCTGTGTGTTCTTCAAATGATTCACATATCTCATCCTGCTCATCAATGACTTTTGCTAGCTAGGGAAAATGTTCATCTGAAGTGTTTTGAAAAAAGATAGTTTTTTTCCAAAAAGCTTGGATAGACTTAGTTTTACATTGCAAAGAAATATTCAAGTCATTTTGATTTGATATGATATCGTACAGAAATGCAGCATTTCTGTAGAAATCATTCAATAATTCACATTACTGATTCTGTTCTTCATAAAATGTAACTGTTTTTACTGAGATAAAATTCTGGCTGACACCTGTCCTGTGATAACCAATGCTCTTGAGAATGATAGGGCAAATCCACACCAAATACCCTCATCATTCAACTCTAGCATATTATGAACTTGACAATGACGTGTTGCATTTGCATGAATATAGTTAACAATACTTATAGCTTGTTACAAAGTGTCACTTAAAATAGTAGCTTTAGCACAGAGATTTTGCTGATTCAAGATAAAATGAAAAGAAATGAAAGCATCTGGATCTGTTAATACTTTTTTATTGACTACATGATTTCTGGGGAAGCAAGTGACACTCCTGGATATAATCATGGAACTATATGCCTTGTGCAAAAGAAATATTTAATAGTTGAGATTAGAGTTGGAAGTAACATCTTGTTAAAATTATATATAACTTATAGAAATCCACAAAGCAAAGGATGGGAACATGGTGGAGAGCAATCTATAAAAGCAATCAAAGAATAATGGCATGTATTGGGGGAAAACACAGACCACTTGACCAGGATGGAGTATACTGATGATGCTTTCCAGCTGCATGGACTGCAGAATTATATAGGGAATATGATATAATCACGATGACATACTAAAGTTATCTCAAAATGTGCTACTTTGTTAATATGATAAAAGCAGTATCTAATAAATTATTGATTTATTTGCTAACAATTTCAGAAGCAAAGATTTCAGAGCTGAAAGAGATCTTGGGGACTTTTAGTACAACCTATATCTTAAGAATATCTTCTATAATGTTCCTAACAAGTGATAACCTGGCCTTTTGCTGAAGACCTTCCATTTCACTGTTGGACAACTCTCACTGTGAAGAAATATTCCCTCAAAGTTAGGTAAAATATTCTTCTCCATGATCTCTTTAAAACTCTATCCCACCCCTATATCTTTTACTTCTAGTTCTGTTTGTTTTTGGGAAAGCAAAATAAGTCTAATCTTTCTTCATAGCCAAGTCTTGTATTCTCCATATTTGAGGATTTTATTTGGGGTTTTTTTATCTAGACCTCCCATGCCGTTGTATAAACTGTACACCCTTTGCCTGAAAGTCAGTCCCTCAGTTCTGGCTATGAGAGACCCTAGCTTCTGTTAAGTCTCATCTCATGTACCAATTCCTGTGGGAAGCCATTCCTGGTCTCCTAGTTTTTAGTGCTCTCTCCCTCCTCAATCATGTATATAATTAATTGCTTACATATTCTATTCCCTACCCAATCCCACCCCACAAGTGTAAGTTCCTTAAGGACTGATTTTGGTTTTATATCCTCATTGCTTTGCACATATTAGTGTTTAATATTTGTTGTATTGAATAATAGATTCTGAGACCTTTGGGAAAGCATGGTACCAGGACTCAGGCTTACTCCTGTGATGTGAAGTACACTCCTCAAACTCTTAAGACTCTAAAACATTTCCTTCCTAAAGGAACAACCTCTTAGCCATTCCTGGGAAGTGGTCAAATGGTGATATTGCATCTTCAATTAAAGCATACTTGATATATAGGATGTTTTGTCATTGTCCCCATCACTTGAATCATGCTTCCTCCCCCCTCCCCCCAGCTCTCATCAATCAATTAAAAAGCATTTATTAAACACTTATTAGGAGTCAGGCACTCTGCAACAGTCAGTCTTTTCCCTGAAGAACTCACATTTGAATAGGTGAGATAAATGTTAATACCAGATATATACGAGTTAATGATTAGGTAATACCAAACATATACATGTAAATAACTAGTTAGTTAATACTAGATATATATACATAACTAATATAAGATAAAAACATGTTAATAACTAGGTAATAACAAATGCATACATGTAAATAATTAGGTAATAACCAGATATAGACGCGAGACATGTACATGTTAACTAGATATACACATATAAATGACTAGATAATACAAGATTTGTAGAGTAAAAAGAGAGGGAATCTCAGAAGGGGAGATACTAGTAACAGGGGCAGGGGGCGGGATTGTAATAGTCTCTTCCTCTCCTCTTCGGGTCACTGGTCAGTTAATGATCATTTATTAATCCCTACTAAGTGCCAGGCACAGTCAAGTGCTGGGGATACACAGAATTGCAAAGCCAACGAGTCAGTCCTTGCTTTCCAGATCACCTACAGCGCCGCTTTACCTTGGCACACCCGGGGAACCCCGCCTAAACGACATCACCCAGACTCACCGCAAGCTGCCAGAACCCCTAGATCCCAGCTTCCCTCGCCCCCAACCCACGCAGGACACGAGGGAGCACAGCTGTAGCCAAAGGGTCAGAACGAGCCCAAGACCGGGCGGCACAAACGCGCTCCCAGAGGTGGGAGGACAAGTGCGAAGGACAGGGAGCGCCTAGGGGGGGAGCCTCAGGAGCCACTCCAAGATCCCGCCCCTTAGCCCTCAATTGGAACGGAGCTTCCTGCACCCCACCGTGCAGCCCAGGGGATTCTGGGGATCGTAGTTCAACGGTTTTGTTAAACCAGGCTTCCTTCCGGTCTGGAAGCTGGTTTCTTTTGTGAGTCCCGGACGGGTGCGGGGCGGGCAGGTCGACCGCCGGCGGGGCAGCTGAGAGAACTAAGCCGGGTCGTGGTGTGTGTGTCCCGGGGCTGGGGAGGGCTCTGAGGCCGGAGAGGGGCGACCTTGAGGAGCTGGGCACCAGAGAGCGGGCATGGACGGACTGGCCTGACCCCTCTTCCCTCCCCAGCCGCGGGGAGCCGAGGTGAGTCCGGCGGCCCCGTCCAGTGCGTGGGTCCGCGTCCCGTGTGTGTGACTGCAGGGAGTGGGAGTTCGGGGTGTGGAAGAGGCAGGGAGGAGCAGGGAGGAAGTGTCCGCGTGGGTCATTTCTCCGAGCCGGATTCTGGAGTTCTGTTTCTTGTCGTTTACGAGCAGTGCCTCCCTTTCTCCGGATGCTCCGTCTCGGGCCGTTATCTCCGTGTGACTTAAGGCGCTGACTCCATCTCTCCTGGTCCGCCTTTGGCGGGTCCTTCTGGAAGGTCCGTAGGGAGGGCTCGCTCCCTCCTGGAGAAACAGACAATTGGGTCCTCAAGCTGAAGGGATGTTAGCTCCTAGATGACGGATCCGCAGCAGGAAGTCCGGCTCCGCAGAATGAAGACAGAGGAGAAAGCTCCTGGGATGTAGGGATTCCTCCTGGGAAGAAACCCAGACTCAAGCCTGGCCCCAGAGTTCAGGGCAGAGCCCGCAGAATCGATGCCGAAACTGCTGGAGTCGGAAGGATTCCTAATCCTGTAAGGGAAAGATCGGGATCGGGGTGAAGTCACAAGGTGTACAGAGAACATGGAACAGTGGGTGACCATGGAGCGTTGGACGCAGATTCTTGAAGGAAAAGGTAAGAAGTGATCGGAGAGAAGATAAATGTTTAGATGGAGAGGGCGTATAAAGGAAGCCATCTTCTCATTATAGGAAGAGGAAAACAGATCTCAGAAGATACCCTTGGCCAAAGAGTTGGGGGAAAGATTTCCCAATCTCCGAGTGTCGTGGGATTAAGACTTCAGCATATGCAGCCCCCTTATATCAAGACATCCAGACTATTACACACTCTGTCTAGCCCTGCTTTGTGTAGTAACAAACTTACCAAAGCCACAGAGAGAACATTCCCCACTAGATACGCAAGGGACCAGCCCAAGTGAATGAAATTTTTGTTAAGTGATACTAATTTTCATTTTATCCTCACAAGAACCATTTAAGGCAGATAGAGTTTCAATATCTCTGTTTTATAGACTGGAAACAATGATTCAATGAGGTAAGTGTTACAGTGCTTAACGTTACAGCACTATTACTGACAGCTGGAACTAGCATGGAGTTTACGGTTATCATAAAGTCAGAATTTAGCAACCTTAAAAATCACTGAGTCCACCCTTCTCATTTTTTAGATAAGTAATTAAGATTTAAAGGCCTAAAGTGACTTGCCAAGGGTCACAGAGCTTTGTAATAGAAGAACTAGAACTAGAATCCCCCAGGTCCTCTTCCTCCAATCTGGTGCTTTTTATGTTATGCCACATGGCCATCTGTTCAGTGGTTTTTGATGAGGCCAATGCTACATTTCTGATATTGAAGTTGTTATCATAGGTATGGCAACATAGTTGCTTTCTTCAAAAGAATTAGTATATAATTCCTCACACAAATGGAAGGCAAAGGAGGGAGCTTTTTTCTTAAAGGGAACAGACTGAGCAACAAAGAAGTTAATAGACTCAACATCTCAACTATATTCTGACTTCAGGACTCCAGTTCTTTCACCTGGAACCTGCCAGAGCACTAAGCAAGGGACCTTGGCAACAAGTCATGGCCTTCTGTGACCTTCAGTTTGGCAGGCTTATTCTGATCCCTTTTTGAACAGGTTCTTTCTTAGAAATATGGGGATTGTGTAGTGGAGTTTGTAACTTATTGAGTGTGAGGACTATAAGATAGGATCAACCATCCTCATAGTGTCTTTTATTCCTTCAGCTTCAGCTTCTCAGGATCTTGGCCTTTCTGTAGAGGGGAACCCAGAAGAGGAGCAAATGACAATTCTTTTCCTGAAAGCAAGGTCCCAGGTAAGTTGGAGTTTTCTCTCTTCTGAAATGCCTAGATTGTGGATATATTTATTCCCTTCTCTTGAAAACTTCTTTCTTCAAAGAATTCCCATAGAGGCACTTGAGTCCCATTTCTTCTCAGGGAGATGGGGTCCATAATAGTGAATGACTCCATAGAAAATGCTCCTGTTATTGAGTGCTCTCCTTCAGCACCCCTTTCTTCTCCATTTAATATCCAGTCATTCATTTAAAAAAGACATTTTGGCCTGCTGTGTGGTCATTAATATGCTAACTACACTGATGAGTAGAAAGTAAAAATAAGACATAATCCTCACCCTAAATATATTGACGGTATTATCAGTAATAGCAGACTGACACATCAAAGGATTAGTTATGGAGGGAAGTTGATAGTAAGTGCAAAATGAATAGTGTATATAACAGGTGTATTGGAGTTTATGTAAGGGTAGAAGATCAGTAGAAGCTGGACTGGTCAGGGAAGGTTATGAAAGGGATGAGGTTTAAGGTGATCCTGAAAGATTTGTATAATAGAGGGAGACATTACAGGCAGGAAGAATAACATGACAGAAACTCAGACAAAATTGTCATTCACATGCACCAGTAAAGAGTAAGCTTGCTTTAAGAAAATTACTGTTGAGAAGTAAGAGATAATCAATTTAAAAATGTAGAACTATAACAAATGGTAGAGGGCCTTGAATGCCATCCTCAGTTTAGACTGTATACTGAAAGTTATTAGATAGTTTCAAGGATAAAGTGTTTAAAATGCTTAAGATCTAATGAGGGAGAAGAGTAAAAAAAAAACCATCAGAGTTGCTAGTCTAGAAGACAGGTAAGGCTTCAGTAATAAAAGTGGCTCTATACAGGCCTTGAAATATCTATTATAAAAGGTGAGATAATCAAATTGTTAACCCATGGGATCATATTGTGACTACAGGATTCTTCTCAGATTCTTTCCCAGTAGTTTTCTGGGCCTGGTTGGTCTTTTCCAAGAAGCCAGGGATTATATAGCTTGTTTGATTGCTTAATGGAAGTGAAATGTTTATATTTTTCTGGATAAGAGGAAAAAACACCAGAAAGACTTTTTACAGTGTTAGTTAAATAAAAGGCAACAGGATGTGGTAGAAAGAACACTGGACTTGTGGCCAGGAGAAACCTCAGTTCAAATCCCACCACTGGTCAATCAATCACTGAGCAATTCTCATAACCTCTTCAAGTCTCGTTAATACCTTTGGAAATCCACTGCACTGAGTTGTTACAAAAATTTAATGAGCTTATATGTGGAAAAGGATTTGCAAATTTTTATGTACTATATAAATGTTAACTATTTAACAATAATAATAAATAATGGAGTTTCAACTTTCATGACCTTATTGTCCACAATACGAAAGTGATCACTTATCCAGTTTAGATCATCTTAAGCATATCTCCACAATAACATAAAATCATTATTTTGCAAAGTTATTAGTCTTTGGGCAACTCAGTTTCTAGGTACTAGATATTTTATTTCTGTAATCCCTACTCTGTTCCCATGGTCCATTTTTACTTTTTTCCCCAAAAATAGATAGTTTCAAGGATATCACAGTAATTGGATGGTTCTGAGAGTTCATCAGTATGGATACTGCTTTCAAAAGTGCAGATCCCAACCTGTGCATCCATACTTTCTCATTTTGTATTATTCTTGTCAAGGTCTTTCCATAAATTCTCCACAGGGGAATCCATCTCTTGACATTGTGGATACCAATAGAGCAAGGGGTCTGGCTGTCTAGTGGCTGTCTCTTAATTTTTTCCCTGTCATACATCTCTCTTGATTTATTTAATTATTTATATCACTTAGCATTAGAGAGACTGGGTATCATAATTCATAATATTTCCTGAGGTTACACATTGAATCTTACCACATGTGTTTTATGAGTAAATGCTACATTACAAATTAAATTAAAAACTAAAAATTGAAGCACTTTTGTTTTGGTGAGGGAAGTAGAGGAAGTAAAGGCAATAGATCATTAAATTTAATAGGAGGGTTTTTTTTTTTACTAGCACTGTGTATGTGTAAATGTGTGTTTTGATCTCTTCTTTATACCGTGGTCATTTCCATATATTTCCTAAACATATACCCTCATCAGGGAGTCCTCCTTTGTAACAAAGAAAAAGAGTTAAGCAAAACTAACCAACGTAATGACTACATCTGATTGTGTATTCAGCATTCCACACTCCTCATCCTGATTACCCTCCCTAGTTACATGCCAGCTTTCCAGTGTCCTGAAAATGCGGCATCCAGAAATAAACACAGTACTCCAGATGTGATCTGACCAAGATAGAATACAATAGGAGTTATTGCCTTCCAATCTGGAGACTACTTCTGATAATGCATGCTAAGTTCACATTAGCTTTTTTGACTATCACATTATACTGTAGTCTCATATTGAACTTAGTCGCCTAAAGCCCATAGATCCTTTTCATATGAACTGCTGTCTAGCCACATCCCTCCTATTCTGTATTTGTGCATTTGATTTTTTTAAAAGTCAGGTTCAGTACTTGATTTTTAAAAAAAAATTTTTGGTCTAGATTGGGTGTAAGGGATTCCCAGTATGATAACTCCTTCCTCAGAAACAGATTAGCAGGGTCACTTATGACTATAGTTATCTAGGAGAATGGTGTCAAACTCAAATAGAAATGGATCCCTGCGGGCCATATTTTGTCTTAGAAAATTAGCATTATGTTGTATTTTTATTTACTTTGTTATATATTTCCCAATTACATTTTAATTTTTTTTGGCAAGGCAGTCAGAGTTAATTGACTTGCCCAGGGTCATACAGCTAGTAAGTGTCAAGTGTCTGAGATCGCATTTGAACTCAGGCCCTCCTGATTCCAGGGCTGGTGTTCTATCCACTGTGCCACCCAACTGCCCCCATTTTAAATTAAAAGGCAAGTTTGACACCTGATCTAGGGCATGAGAGGTTGTGACTTGTCTGTGGTCACACAACTAATATATGTTAAATCCAGGTCTTCCTCACTCCAAGGCTGACCCTCTATTCACTATGCCATACTGTTGCTAACTTTATGTTTGCTTTACTTTAAATTTCTTATTAGATTTTTTTCCCCATTATCCTAGACCACCGAAATCTCTCTGGATTCACAGTCTAGTGTCCAGTGTATTAACTCCCTCTCAGTTTTGTGTCATCTACAGCATGCTATTCAACTTTTACCCAAGTCATTGGTAAAAATGTTGAACAAAAGAGGACCAAGGACAGAGACCGAGGACGCTGCTAGGTACTTTCATCCAATTGATGAGTTTTCCTTACTTTCCACCAAGAACTTACTTTCCATTATTTGGGTGCTAGTATTTGTCCTGCACCAAATCTGTTTAGTTGAACTACATTCAGTCCAGTCTTCTCCACTTTATCCACAAGGATGTCATAAGATAACGTCAGAGGCCTTGCTACAATATCTGTCAGTCTAGTAAACCCTGTAAAAACTGTAAATGAGGGTACAAAGTCATGACTTGGTAATGAAACCCTGCCAATTCCTCTGTATTTCTTCTAGCTCTTGCCTCCTAAGACTTGTGCAGAAGATGACATACAGTTCATTGGCTTAAAGTTTGAAAAATTTTCTTATCACTCTTTTTGAAAACCAAGCAAAATTTAGTAGTGTCTAGTCTTGTGGCGACTTTCCTGTTCTCCACCGTTGCTTTTATAAAATTGTCAACAGCAGTCGTATCTGCAAGTTTTTTCAGGGTTCTGAGAGGAATCTTTTTTACTTGTGCCAGGAGACTGAACTCACTGACAACAACCAGTTGCTTTTTTGATATCTCTTCACTTAATTAAGTTTCAGTTTTCTTTAGACAGTTTTTGTTTTGTCCTCAGATCAGTTTTCTCCTTGGTAGAAACAAAATAGGAATAAAATATTTCTGCCTCCTTCTATCTGTCACCCTTGTCCTTCTCCCTCCAAGCAAATATCCTACTCTCTTACTCAGACCTTGACTCCCAACATAGCTTTTAAAAAGTTCTTTGTGTTGCCTTAAAGATTTTTTCAGTTTTTTATGTTCTTTAATCTTCTTAATTCTGTTTTTAAAATTTTATTTATTTCATTAAATATTTCCCAATTACATGTAAAAAAATGTTAACCTTAATTTTTTTAAATTGTGAGTTCCATATTCCCCCTTCCCTTATACCTTGAGAAAGCAAATGATAGGATAACAATTATACATGTGAAGTCATGCAAAACATTTCCATATTAATCATATTGCAAAAGAAAATGCACACACATATGAACAATAAAAATAAAGTTTTGAAAAGTATGCTTCAATCTGTACTCAGAGTTCATCAGTTCTCTTTCTGGGGTGGATAGCATTTTTCACCATGAGTCCTTTGGAACTGTCTTGGATCATTACCTGACATTATTCTTACAAGACTATATCACTATTTTCTATTTATAATTCCCCATTTTTCCATCATGTGTTTACATTTTTTTTATAATTTAAATTCATTGATAAGTTGCCTGTGCAATCAAATTAATCTCGATATTCATCTTTCCTATTTTCTTCATGAGAACCATTTGTTTTTATTTTCAGAATTGATTTCTTAAGAGCACCCTTATAAAATTCAGGGCCACAGGATCCTAACCAAACTTTCCCTGAACTCTTTGAAATATGCTCTCCAAAAATCTAGGTCAGGGGTGGGAAACCTGTGGCCTCGAGGCCACACATGTGACATTCTAGGTCCTTGGGTGCAGTCTTTTGACTGAGTCCAAGTTTTACAGAACAAATCCTTTTATTAAGGGTATTTGTTCTGTGAAGTTTAGATTCAATCAAGAAGCTGCACCTGAGGACCTAGAAGGCCACAGATTCCCCACCCCTGATCCTAGGGTATAGGTCAGACTATACCTAGTATTCCCTTTTTTATTTACCACAAACTCTCTAAGACAGCATGGCTACTTCTCAAAGTTCCTGTGATTTTCACTTCAGTTTCTCCCTTTTTTGTTAGAATCATATCTAAAACACTTTTAGAAGTCCTGTATGTCCAATAACCCATCCTGATGCTGCCAACTTGACATATCATTTATGAGCTGTGTTTGGAATAGACTTATTGGGTAAGCAGGAACATATTTGGTGTTTCAGGAATCAGTGGCCTTTAAGGATGTAGCTGTGGACTTTACCCAGGAGGAATGGGGGCAGCTGGATCCTGCTCAGAGGGACTTGTACAGGGATGTGATGCTGGAGAACTATGGGAACCTAGTCTCACTGGGTAAGGATGTCTTCCCCCTGTGACTCAGATCTGTCAACTGGAACATCTCTGTTTCCTTGATTTTTAAAAGGTGCTTAGCCGAACTTTAGCCTGGGGCTCAGTGATTTCTAATCTCTTTAGGGCTCTGAGACCAGGCAATTCTGTTCCCTCATTTCAGTTAAAAGGTCTGCTGTTTACAGAATGGAAAGTGGGCTTTCATTTTACTATCTCAGATATTTCAACTATCTTAGCCTTTAAAGGACTTCATATCATCCTTGGACCTTTCTTATACTGTCTTCTCTTTCATCTCACATCAAGGGGCCAGAACTTGACTGTGCAATTGCTTTGTCTCCAGCACAAACAAACAAGTCCTGTTCTTTTCTCCATGAGCAGGTTTTCCAGTTTCTAAGCCATATGTCATCTCCCAGCTGGAGCAAGGGGAAGAACCCTGGGTGGTGGAAAGAGAAGCCTCAAGAGGAATCTGCCTAGGTGAGTGAGTAAAAACTAAACAGATGGATTACAAAGAACATTTCATCTGGTCTTTCAGAGAGGGTGAATCATCCAGCCATTAGTCAGAAGCCATTATCAAAATCCTGAAGGCCTACGAAAAATTTGAAACTATTTAGTATAAACACTTTCAAATATTTTGTTTTTCCTCAACATTGACAATCTCCCTTGAGATTCCTATTCCCCTCTTTGTCAGAGGAAGATGTGTCTTTCTAAAAGTAAACCACTTGCTCTGTATTGTGGCTTTCATCTGCCTCTAGGAGTTCTTTTCCAATCGGGATAGCAAGGGGTCGTCGAGTCTAGCAAGGATCAAGGAGCAAGATTAGGAAGTGAGAAGTCATTAAAAGGAAGTGAACAGAGGGCAGTCAGACAGATTGGAGTGAACATCAACAGAGTTGGTCACAGGGCCAAAGGTGATGATGGTCAGTTGATTTGATGTAGTTCTTCATCTTTCATAGTCTTTTTCTTCTTAAGCAGCTCAAGACTTTATTTTGGTTCCATCCCCTGCAGCAGAATTCAGGGAGTGGAGAATAGAAAAAAATGGAAGGAGTATCACTCTTTAAAAGGCTATCAGTGATCCAGGCAAGCAGTAACAAAGGCCTATATATTAAGCTTTTGGTAGTGGCAGAGGATAGGAGGTAGAAATGATTGGAATTGGTGGTAGCTTCATTGTAAGAGATGAGGAAAGGGGAATAGTCAAAGGGGCAATATCAAGGTTTTGACATAGAAGACTGGGCAGATGGTGGTTTCAGTGACAGAAATAGTAATCAGAAGGAAGAGAGATGGTTCAGGGAAAATATCATGAGCCCAGTTTTAGGCATATTGAATTTGAGGTGGCAGTAGGGCATTCAGGGGGACATATCTCATAGGCACTAAGAGATAAAGGCCTGGAGCTCAGATGGGAGGGACTCCAGGACTGGACATGCAAATTTGGAAGTCGTGCATACAACAGCCTCCTACAAAATATTGCTCTTTTGCTGTATCATGGTATAGTCATAACCCTGAGTACTTGAAACCTATGCCAGCAGAGTACTGGCAGCTGGAAAGACTTTGACTGCAGTCCTGCTGACTGTGTGCTGCCCAAAGGTCAGCTTAGTCAAATCTAGAGGCTTATCACCAGGAGATTGATCATTCTAGGTGATGATTTCTTTAACCATGACAATCCCTGAAACTACTGAAACTGAATTCTATGTAAAGACTCGTAGATCTGTGATCTCATCACTTTGAATGTTTCTTCCAGTTTTGAAGACTGCATCCCATTCACGCTTCCCTACCCAGTGTTCTGTAAGTTTGGATTCAAAGGGCTGCACTTGAAGACATGGAGGGCCACATGTGGTCTCGAGGCTGCAGGTTCCCCATGCCTGGTCTTATATCTAAGCTATACAAGGAACTGATTCAAATTTATAAGTAGAGACATTCCCCAATAGATAAAATAGTCAAAAAAATGTGAACAGGCACTTTTCAGAGCAAGAAATCCAAATTATCAACAGCCTTATAAAAAAAATGCTCCAATCACTAATAATTAGAGCAATCTGCATTTAAAGCACCTCTGAGTTTCCATCTTATACCTATCAGCTTAACAAAGATAACAAAAAAAGGAAAATGGCAGCTGTTGGAGGAACTAGAGGAGAATAAGCACATTAATATGTCATTGGGAGACCTGTGAATTGATCCACTCATGGAAAGCAGTTTATAAGGCAGAAAAGTCACTTGACTGCGAATTCTACAGGAAATCGTTCCAACACCTTAGAGGCCCTTCTCTTTTTTAACCAATTATATGTTTTCAGTCTTGTCATAGAATTGACAAGCAAATAAACTACATGATAACAAGAAAACAATGTATAAAGAAACATCTGCCAAAGGGCTATATGCCTTCCACCCTAGACTGTGGGAGACCCTAAAGCGTACAGAAGCTGCTTCAAACCTAGCAGCTTTAGGAAATGTTTGGTCACAGTTTCATCCTCCTTGAGCTGGGGCAAAAGATGTAAATGATACTACATTAAAAACTCAGTGTTCTACAGTTGCCTCTTCTGAGGCCAGTCAGTCATCAGGTAAATATTCAGAAACTCTGGACGAAGGACGCAGCGGGGAGAGTGGACTCAGCAGACAACAAAAGCTCTCATGGCCAATGATTTTCTTGTTCTTGGTTGGAACTAGTGACTGGCTTCAACAAGAAGAATATGCCACAACCATGCTGGCCTCATGCCTCTGATCTCTTGACATTATGGCTACCAGTGTAGCACATGAGGTATACAATTGTTATTCCTCAGATTTGTTGGTTGAATAACTCACTCCCTTTCCTGGTTATACAACTCATTAGTGATAACTTTTTGCTTCTTATCACATACAGTTGCTACATGTTAATAAGCTGCATCCTCTTTATACACCCCCACACATACAACTTTATTGCCCTTTAGGAAACCTGCAGCTGAGAGATAAGCTTTGTTTTGCCTGGCCCAAGGGGAAGGACAAGGAATAACAAAAAGGAAAACAAGAAAGAAGTTAAGGTCTTGAATAAAAATTTGGTAAGGTTACATATCCTAGCTCTCTGTTAATTATTGATTTGGAATGGAAAGGAGTATACACATTTCACAGCTGTGCATGGTTCCTTTAAATTGGCAATGTGTTAGGATAAGAAAAACACAAATGTAACAAAGCATAATAAAGTCAAATTCACAGAAAAAAATCATATTCAACAAAGCAACTTTAAAGAAAGTAATAAAATTAATTGGGACTAAATAACAATACTAAATAATTAGTGGGTCAAAAATCAAATCTTAGAAGCAAAAAAAAATTTCATCAAAGAAAATGGCAATTTTGAAAATTTGGGGAAGGCAGCCAAAACAGATCCTCAGGATAAAATGTATATCTCTAAACATTTTCATCAACAGAAAAAGAAAAGATAAATGAATTGGACAAAACTAGAAATGTAACATAAAAAATCATAGCTAAACAATAAAATAAAAATTCTGAAAAGCAAAAAATAATCCATTGAATTGAAAAATTAAACTAGGATCTCTTAAAAGTAATAAAATGAACTATTAGCTAATCTAATTTTTAAAAAGTAACTTAAGAGGATGCCCATCAATCTGGAATTGTCAAAAGTAATGGAATATTAATGAATAGTAAGAAATGACAACAGAAGTGATTTTAGAAAAGAACCTGGGATGATTTATATAAACTGATGCAGAGTGAAGTGAGCAAAACTCAGAGAATAATTTATATAATAATGACATTGTAAAGAGCAGTTAGGAAAGACCTAAAAATCTAGTTAGTGCAATAATCAACCATGATGCTGGAGGACTGATGATTAAAAACGTGATGCACTTTTTGTGAGAAAGATGATTACCTTAAGATGCAGAATAAGACACACATTTTAGACATGGCCAATATAGGGACTTGTTTTGTTTGCCTGTGTATTTGAAATGGGTTTTAATCTTTATCTCATTATGTGGGAATGGAGGGTTTGAGAGGAGATAGGGCTAAGATTACTTAAATGGATAAAAGAAAAGTAAGAAAGGAGTATCATGGGAGCATTTTAAAAGTTCACACTACAGCTTTGAAAATAACATGATGAATTTGTTATATTTAAAAATAAAAGTTATGTGAGAAACAGAAAGAAGGCTAATTTGACTGGACTGTAGAATGAGGGATGAGTAATAATGAGACTGGAAGGATAAGTTGGGGCTAGATGTAAGGGGCCAATTAGAGGCATTTATATTTCATCTTGAAGGCAATTGGAAGCCATCTGAGCCGCTGCTCAAGTTAATTGAATGGGATAGTGGCATGGTCTGATCTGTATTTAAGGAAAATAACTGACAGCAATATGGGAAACAAGATGGGTTGAAATAAGGAGACATTTGAGACTGAGAAACCAATTAAGAGGTCATTGCAATAGTCTAGGCAAGAGGTGATGACCTAAACCAAGGTGGAAGTCATAAGCTACACAAAGAAAAGGTCAGGTGTGAGAGATGTAAAGGTAGAAACATCAAGATTTGGCAAATGATTGAGTATTAGATGGGAGAGAATGAAGAGCTGAAGATAACACTAAGGTTTTCTAGAAGAATGGTGGCTCCTTTAGTAGAAATAGAGAATCTTGGAGTGGGGTAGATTTGAAATAATGGTTTCTGTTTGGTACATGTCAGGTTTGAGATGAGGAAGGTCAAGTGATAGTATTCAAGAGAAATTGAAAGTGGAAGAGTTTGGAGGTAGAGTAATGAATTAGAAACCTATTACAATCTGGGCATTGGTGATGGTGGCCTAGATCCTGGTCTACTCTGCTTAGTTTTGTTCCATTCTGATCTTGTAATCCTTCCTGCTGGGTTCTCCTTATCTGGGCTTAATTTATACACCATTGTTCTTTCACTTCTCTCCTGACATTTCCTATCTCCTTCTTCAATTACAAGATATTATTTGTGAGCTCTCAATGAAATATTTACATCATACATTTTATTTTTGGTTTTGTCACAACATCCTGAGTACAGGGAATAAGGGACATTTGATTTTTTTAATTTCTTTCAGATTTGGGGACCAGGACTGAAGTCAAGGCAACTGCAAAGCAGGATGTTTCTGAAGAAGGTTTATCTCAGGAAGCGAGCATTCAAACATTCTCAAGGGATAGTGTTCGGAATTCTAAGTCAGATGATACCTGGCAACCTGAAACTTGGTTACAGGGGCAGCCGAGAAACCAGGAAACACATTTAAGGGAAGTGGCAATTAACCAGAAGCAATCACCAGTCTGGGAAAAAGACCATGGGTGTAATGACCTTGGAAGAAGTTTCAATTTAAGTTCTATCCTTGTTGCACAACACAAAGTTCCTATGGGAGAGAAATCCTATAAATATGATGCAAATGGAAATAACTTCCAACAAAATCCACTAACAACTGGCCATCAGAAAACTGATTTGCGGAACAAACCTTGTAAATGTAATGAATGTGGAAAAGCCTTCCGTTATCACTCAGAACTTACTCGTCATAGGAGAACTCATACTGGAGAGAAGCCCTATGAATGTAATGAATGTGGGAGAGGCTTCAGTCAGAGCTCATCCCTCACTCTACATCTGAGATTTCACACTGGAGAGAAACCCCATAAATGTAATGAATGTGGGAAAGCATTCAGGCACACCTCATCTCTTGTCAAACATCAGAGAAGTCATACTGGAGAGAAACCTTATGAATGCAATGAATGTGGAAAGGCCTTCAGCCGGAGTACACACCTTACTGAACATCAGAGAATCCATACTGGAGAGAAACCTTATAAATGTAATGAATGTGGAAAAACCTTCAGCCGGAGTACACACCTTACTGAACATCAGACAATTCATACTCGAGAGAAGCCCTATAAATGTAATGAATGTGGGCAGGCCTTCAGTCACACCTCCTCCCTTGTTAAACATCAGAGAATTCATACTGGTGAAAAACCCTATGAATGTAATGAATGTGGGAAAGCCTTTAGTAGAAGAACACATCTTACTCAACATCAGACAATTCATACTGGGGAGAAACCCTATGAATGTAATGAATGTGGAAAAGCCTTCAGTCACATATTGTTTCTTACAAAACATCGGAAAATTCATACGGAAGAAAAACCCTATGAATGTGATGAATGTGGGAAAGCCTTCAGTCATACTTCATCTCTTATTAAGCATCAGAGAACTCATACTGGAGAGAAACCCTATAAATGCAATGAATGTGGGAAAGCCTTCAGTCATACTTCATCCCTTAATAAACATCAAAGAACTCATACTGGAGAGAAACCCTATGAATGTAATGAATGTGGGAAGGCTTTCAGTCAAAGTTCATCTCTTGCACTACACCAGAGTTGTCATACTGGAGAGAGACCCTATACATGCAGCGAATGTGGGAAAGCCTTCAGTCATACCGCATCCCTCATTAAGCATCAGAGAACTCATACTGGAGAAAAACCCTATGAATGTAATCAGTGTGGGAAAGCCTTCAGCCAGAGTTCATCCCTTATTAAACACCAGAGAACTCATACTGGGGAGAAACCATACGGATGTAATGAATGTGGAAAGGCCTTCAGCCAGAGTTCATCCCTTTTTAAACATCAGAGAACTCATAGAATCATAAAATATTAGCACTGGAAGAGTCCTCCTTGGTCGTATAGTCAACCTTCTTCTTCAAGGTCACCCAGCTGATAAATGGCAGAGCTAGGACTAAAATCTAGGTTTCCTGACTCCCAATCCTTTGCTCTTTCCATTAACCCACATTGCCTCTACCTTATACTATATAGAAATGTCATGAATTAAAATATATGATAATAACAGCCTCACATTTATATAGCACTTAAGGTTTGCAGATTGTTTTTTTAACAACAACCCTATAAATTAGGTAGTAAAACATTATCCCCATTTTAAAGATTAGGAAGCTGAGGCTCAAAGAGGCTAAGTGACTTATCCAAGGTCACACAGCTAGTAAGTATTAGAATCAAGATTTGAATCCTGGTCCCCTACATCCAAGTCTGATTAACTTTCCATTACCCTCTACTGCTTACATATATGAATTCCATATGTGGAAAATAATCTTCATTGTCATGGTCCCTTGTCATGGTTGAGACCAAGGTGCCCTAAAGGAAAGGGAATGGATTAGAAGATTCTGCCAAGAACGTGGGGTTTGCTAACCTTGTGACACAGACTCATCAGAGCCATTTCCCTTTGATGTTCTGTGTCCAAGATTTCCAGCAGATCAACAGCATGGTTTGGCACATGATACTTGCCAGAGGAACAATTACAACACAAATGAAACCCATAGACACAAAGAACAACATCTAAGAGCATTCACTCTACTTGCATTTATTGTAATTAAGTAAGCTCCCATCCACCTGCCTCCTGTTCTTTCCCACCTAACACCATGAGCCCTGCACATGTGATATGACTGGGACCAACCTTCAGACAGACACAGAGTGAAAGTCTTACTATTACCTTCGTTTGTGTGCTGGCTGCAGACATTGTCAGCATGCCAGAAGACCCCTCAGTGCACTTGAACACAGCTACTGCTTTCCTACTTTCACTGACTAACCCTGAGCCCTTCCTTACAACACCAACATTAAGTCACTTTGGTCCTTACTGCATATTGGGGAATTCAGAAGGGAAGCATTATTAACAATGGCTATAGGATAGTCTTGAGTATAATTTGCACTTATATATCAAGAGACATCCCACTGGGTAGTAGACATGAAAGTGTAATGAGAGTGAGGAAAGTGTCCCTTGTGCTTAATCAGTTATTCCTCTGCTCAAAAACTTTCAGTGGTTCCCCCTTGGCCTTCAAAGATAAGTCTAAACTCATTAATATGGCAGTCCAAGGGTTAGCATAATCTTGCTACAATTTACTCCTGGCTTCAGCCCAACTGGTTTGCTCTTTTCTGGCTGATCCATCTTTCACTTTGCTGCCTCAGCTCACTCATAGAGTTCTAATTTTGTGGAATGCTCTCCCCATTAGTTCTTTGCCCATCCTCCAAAAACCAACTCAAATCCCACTGTTCTAAAAGACTTTCTTGATCTTCCCCTTCAGATTGAGTGACTTTTCCCTACTCTGAATAAGAATTATTGTCTGTATGATTCATTTGGTAGTTAATCATGTATTTTCTTGTGGTGTCGATTGTTGACTTGAACTGTTATTTAAATACTTAAATGTTATTTAATTTTTCACACATGAAACTCCTTGAGAGCTGGGACTGTCTTATGCGTCTTTGTGGCCCACATAGCACTTAGCACAGTGCCTTGCACATAATAGGTGCTCAATACAGTTTTATTGATTTGGCATCTGAACTTTACAAAAATAAAATAACTTGTTTTGCATTCATTTTCTTATTCTGCTTAAAAATGACTAGACTTTCTAATGTTTTTTTTCCCTGTCTAATCACACTTCAGAGAATATGGAAAATTTCACCTGTAAGGGAATCTCAAGGTCTCTAGTTCATCTAAGGCATCTAAAAAGTTTCTTCTCCTAATTAATAGCTTCTTTTTAAAGATAAATATTATAAAACTTTTTAGGGATAGGATAGGAATAGGGAGAACTCTATTTCCATTTGAAACAATAAAGAAAATGTATTTTATTTTATCCCCAACTTTTACATTGCAACAGGCATTGGAATAGAATGGGGTTGTTGAGTGAAGTACTCCAGATTAATCTTTTGAAGAACACATTGTTTGCTCTTGCCTTTTGAAGCAATTTCTCAATAATATCCTAAAACATTTCTGTTTAATATTACCATAAAATTCCTCACTTAGGTCTCTGCTTCATCAGTATTAGTATAATTAGCTTATAAGGTCCTTTAGTTTAAGAACCACATCTTAACAGCTATTGGATAATTCTGGACTCTATCATAGGGGTTTAATAAATGCTTATTGAAAGATAGCAACACTATTAAAATATTTTAATCTAAGAAGACTTTTGGAGGTAGTTCTTCATAGAAATCTCCCTCAATAGACTGGTGTCTAACCATCTGTAATGTATATTTGAAAAGAAATTAGGCAATTCCAATTAACCTAGCCAGGACTTTGAAGGGATTTATAAGGTGGAGGGGAGTGGGAGGGAGAGAAATAAATATATTTATGTACACATAGGTATATGTGTGTATACATACATGTGCATGTATATATGTGTGTGCATATGTATACTGTACATCTGCCAGAAACAATTTTATGTTTTTTATTAATTTATTCTACACTCAAGCTTTGACTGCTTGAGAGAAAATGAGTCAAACTGGCAGAGTCCCTTCATTATCTTGGATGTCTCTCTAACACAACATTTTGAAGTAACATTCATAGGAATCCTGAAAAAGAAAATGCCACAATATGATAAAACACAGTTTGGGTTTAACATATTTCAATTAATAGAACATTAATCACCTTATCTTTCCTGAAGACCCCTGGAATTCATTCTTCTAAAACCAGTCATCCTTCTCTGACCACTGGGCTCTCCTGAAGTAATCAAAGTGACTACCTCCCTCAGATCACTAACCCAGTCCCTACAGAATGAGGAAAGAGGACAGAGCTCTTAGGTGAATCATAATTCATCCTTTCTGGGGATGGAGAGGGCAAAGCTCTTAACTAGATGAGGTGTTTCTTGTTCTATATTTAGATACCACTATTAAGGCCTTTGGTCTAGCCTTAACTTTTATTCTCTGTCTTTTACACGTTTTCCTAAAGGGAAAATTCTGCAAAGGACTTTAGACTAGAGAAAGTTATTTTCTATTTTCAGTTGAACTAAAAGGGAGGGTTTTCATATATTCCCACATTCCTCCCCTTTTTGTGCTGAAGCACACATAATTTGCTGATCCAAAATAATAAATCTGTGTTTTAATACATTAGATAGATTCAGCAAAGCAGTGAAATGCCAAGAGCTATTCTATATGTTAAAACACTATGCCAAGTGATCTAATAGGATTGAGGGCATTACTTGAATTGACTCGACATTCACATATACTCAAGGTGGTCCAGTTTAAGAGTAGTTGAAACTTAAAAGTAACATTTTTTGTTCCTATGAATCAATAGATAGCTTGATTCCTTTAGCCAAAGCTATTACAAAGTAGAGATTCTGAGTCTATATACTGATTCTATTTATATAACCATAAATCTTATCTGGAGAGCATATTTTGTATCATTTGTGCAATGGAAAAATCAGATCACGTCCTGCAACTACATCTTCATCTCAAACTTTTGTGCATATTTCATCTGGACAATTGTAAAGGTTTGAAAGTTCCCTAATTTCTATTTTATGTCAAATGTCTGATTTTATCACAGACCACTTATGAGTAGATTTGGCTTTTATCACAATGATTATAAAGTTCTCATTCCCCTTAAGCAGTTCCTCTCTTACCACCCCTCCACACACACCCCTGCCCCTCACCTTCACCATCGCTCTTCCGGACTATTTCAGTAGCTTACTGATTGATCTTCCTGCCTCAAATCTCTTCCCACTCCATTCCCTCCTCCACTCAGCTGTCAAAGGGATAAACTCCAGTGCCTTGCTGTTACCTTCAGGATCAAACATAAAATGCTACTTTAAAGTCCTTCATGACCTGGCCCCTTCTTACCTTTCCAGTTTTATCATACTTTCTTCCACTTTGAGTATTCTACCATCCAGTGACACTGGATTGACTTACTGTTTCTTGAATAGAATGCTCAATCTCCCAATTCTGGCTTTTCCACTGCCTGTCTCCTATGACTGGAATCCTCTCCTTTCTATCTCCAATGTTCCCTGGCTTCCTTCAGTACATCTCAAATCTCACCTGCAAGAGACCTTTCCCATCTCCCACCATGCCCCTATTGTTAGAAACTTCCCTCTGAAATTACCTCCTGTTTACCCTTATGTATCTTTATATACATAATTGCTTACATATGTGTGAGCTTGAAAGGTATAGACTGTGTTTTCTGCCTTTCTGTGTGTCTCCAACACATAGCACAGGGCCTGGCTCATAGTAATTGCTTAATAAATGCTTGTTGATTGATAATCCCAATGCAGACTTCCCAGTATCCCTGAGGCAAGGCCCAGATTCCTATAATGGGAACACAGGCAAGAAAGGTGCATTGTGAGTAGCTGTCCTTCCATCCTGAGAACCTGCAGTCATAACTTCATGGCCATAGGTCAAATGGGATTCTTGATTCTTTGAACTTTCAAGCCAACAGTAGTTATGGTTCACAGCTGGTCATTCAAGATATTCTGGACCTCTGTCCCATTGGAGTGTCTCACCTATTAGGTTATCTCACTCATTGATGAGGAACATTTTTATGTCATTGCCTAGTACAGTAGTGGTGATGAAGACAGCTAACATTTACATAGGGCTTACTACATATGACACATATACGCATATATGCATATATACACATATGTGTTTCTGACATTTACGTAGTGCTTATGGTAAGTAGTGTGCTAAACACTTTATAACTATTACCTCATTGAAACCTCACAACAAGCCTGAGAGGTGCTATTATAATCTCTATTTTGTAGATGAGGAAACTGAGGTAAACAGAGGTTAAGTAACTAGCCCGGAATCACACATAGTGAATAAGGGTCTGAGGCTGGATTTGAACTCAAGTCTTCCTGACACACTCTATCCACTGTGCTACCTAGCTGCCCGAATGATGTGGAGGTCTCCCAAATCCACCTGGAGCTGATTCAATAGGACTCCTGCCATAAAGACAGTGACATTTTCTAATTGTTTCTTAAAGGTGGGGACCATGTTTTTACCTTTCTTAATATCCCCAGAGCTTAGTCACAGTGCCTAGCAGCAGTAGTAAGTGCTTAATAAATCCTTGTTGACTGAGCAACTGATGGTACCAACTCGTGTTCTTTCTAGGCCTTTCTGTACTTCTATTCTGAAACTTCAGAAGTCAGTTTTGACTTCAATTGCTGAAATCAGGCTTTCAGCAGCCATTTATTTGTTAACAGTAATTTGGATACCTTAAGACAGATAAACACAGCTAACACAGATTCATTCTTGATTTGGTCAGACAGGAAAGACACTACGAAGAGTTTAATAATCTTACTTTATTCTAGTCTAGTTTTCTCAGAAGTTGCTGATAACGGGAGCACAACTCCTACAGCATTCCCTAATCACCCTTCTCAAAGGGGCCCTCTCCATGGGGTCAACTGAGACAGGCACAACTTGTGCATATCTCTTAAATCCCCTCAAGCCTCAATGGGGGCCAGTTGAGGCAAACACAGGTTCCCCCCAAACCTTGATAGGGACCGATCAAGGCACACACAGCATTCCAACTTGTGCACTCAACCCTAAGATTCCCCCCAAGCCTCAATGGGGTTCAGTTAAGGCACACACAGTATTTGTGCATTCAACCCTAAGGGTCCCCCATTCACTGTCTAGTGACCACCTGCTTTATAGGCCAACAGACAAAGAAGGCATATTGCCAGCAATAGCCTCCCAAGTTTACATCAGACCATCCCTGTATCTCACTGCACAACGGCAGTGGATGTTCATGTCATTTACCATTATGTAACTATGCGCAAGTGTGGTGGAGATGATTTGAACCGTAACTTGAAACTCATATCTCGTACTTGAGAACTGTTGATTGTTGTGGCTGTGGATCCTGGGAAATGGAACTTTGAGAAATAATAACAGAAATTCACTTTACACACACTAAAATCCACCTTACTTACACTAAAATTCACAGTTACAAAAATCCTTCAGCAGTTTTCTTTGTGATTGCTTTGGAATCTATGTTGACAGTAGGGTAGACTTCAATTCATCCTAAAATATGTATAGCTATAACAAGAACATAGTCATCATTTTAGCATTGAGTCATTTGAATAAAATCATTGTATGAACTTACATGCTTATAAGTTATGTAAAGACTTATATGCTGCTCTCCTTGTCTTGATTTTGTTTCTTAACATTATGTCTCTTGCAGATGAGACAGATACAATAATATTGTTGAACTTTTAAAGAAAAATTTCAACCAGTCTTTTTTCAACCAAATTTTTTGACTGCAACAACACCAAAAAAAAAATCCGATTCCCCTCCCTGCTTTCCCCACCCACCCCCGTCCTCAAGTGCATTGTGCCAAGCATGGGAGCAAGTAGGGCTCACTTTTGACAAACTCTTGTTGAAGAAAAAACAAACTCTTCTAGACTACCTAATAGAAACTGGAAAGAAATAAGATTATATCATGATTGTTCTTCCTAAAGGCTAGAGAATGTTACAGACCATGGCTAGTGAAGGAGTAAGCCTCGATCTTCTATCTCTAAACTGCCCACCTATCTTTAGCATAGCTTTGGATTCAACTTCTGAAAAAAAATCTGTCTTCAGGCAATCTACAAAAGCAAAGATACCCAAGTTTGCAGTTTGAATTGTTCGTTTAACATTTTACTCTCCTCAACTAGTTCTTAGTGAACAACTTTATTGCAGTAATTTCACATTTAATTCACATGTTGGAATATCTCACATCAGTGAGGAAAGGTCTTCAGGCAGGCAACTGATACAAGTTTAACAGTTTTAAAGATAAGATCCAAGTCACCTGAATAGGTTAGAGCAGGTTCCCCACCCCTATACTAGAGCAATATGGATTAGATTTCTACAGATCACCAAATTTATCTTTTAAATACAACATCTATTATACATTTTAATTACATTCAAAGAATTCTGGTTCTTGAGCACTTGACTTTTAAAAATGCATTCCAAATAGTATTTCTAGCTTTCCAGTTTCTGCTGTATTATTTACCAAATTAGCTTTTTCACACACTAGGATTATATACATTTGAATACCTATAAAATCAGTAAGAGCATTTTGTCTTCAAAACAATTGTCTCTATTGTATAATAAAAATAAACTAGCATTTAGATAGTGTTTCAAAGTCTGCAAAGTGCTTTACATATATTACATATATATAATCCTCACAACAACCCTGGGAAGTAAATGTTATCATTATTCCCATCGTACAGGCAAGGAAATTGAAGACAGAGGTTAAGTGACTTGCCCAGAGTCACACACCTCAGAGAGACAATTCTGTCTGAGCTCAGATTTGAATGCAGGTCTTCCTAACTCCAGACCCTTGATGAGGAAATTGAGGCAGAGAAAAGTTGTCACTTTCCCAGTATCACACAGTTAGTAGGTGTCTGTAGCAGTTCTTGAACTCAGGTTTCCCTGATTAAATCCAGTTTTCCACTCAGTACACCACCACCTACCTCCAGCTCTGATTCATAAATCAGTCCCAGGATTAAGATTAAGGAGGTTCTAGCCTCTTAGTGTTCCAAATGCATCACACTAGATGTTATTCCAAAAATCAGCAACACTTGTATACAATTCTCTCATCTCACACATCCAGTTCATTTCTAGATCTTGTCATTTCTGTCTCCATAACATAACATCTCTTATGTATATGCCCTTCTCTACATTCACCCAGTCCTACCCTAATTCAAACCTTTATTACCCCACACCTGGACTAATTCAGTAACCTTTTACTTGGTTTCCTAGCCCTATGTTCTCCCTCTGTCATACTCTACTCAGCCACCAATCAGATTTTTCTAAGGCATAGGTCAGACCACTGTACCTCTGTACTCAAAAACTCCGGTGGCTCCCTATTATGTCCAGGATAAAATATTAAGTCTTTTGTTTGCTATTTAAAGCTCTTCATAGCTTGGCTCCTTCCCACCTTTCCTCTGAAGTTTGAGAGTCCTGAAGAGTATGATCTTCTTATATTTGAGGCCCAGTGTTGTATCCAATGTGAGCCACCTAGCTGCCCCACACATAGTCCTGGCACACATTAAGTGTTTAATGAGGTAGTTAGGTGGTGCTGGGCCTGGAGTGAGGAAGGCCTATGTTCAACTCTGTCCTACGACACTTACTAGCTGGCTGACCCTGGACAAATCACTTAACCATTATCTGCCTCAGTTTCCTCAACTGTGAAATGGAGATAATAACATCTGCCTAACAAGGTTGTTGTGAAACTCAAGTCAAGTAACATTTGTAAAGCACTTAGTGTAGTGCCTAGCAGATAGTATACACTATATAAATGTTTATTCCCTTTCCTTTCCCCCAATAAATGCTTGTTGACTGGAAGGTACTTCTTTAACCATTAAGCAAAAAAGATTTGGGAAATCAATTTTATAAAAGTTGATAGTTGAAGCTATGTGAGCAAACGAGTTTTCCAAGTTCAAAGAGTGTAGAAGGAAAAGAATAAAGGAATAAGGACTGAACCCTAAAGATTATTGTCATTTAGGGAGTGGGACTACGGAAATGAGCAAACAGAAAGAAGGATGAGAAGAAAATGAAGACAACACGGTGCCACAGAACTCAAAGCAGGAGAGATTCAAGAAAGGGGGGAGTGACCAATAGTGTCAAATGCAGGGGGAAATTTGAGAATAATGAAGACTGTTTAAAAGTTTTTAATCTTTAGAGGTTGATGATTTGTGGAAGAGCACTACTTCATTGATATGGCAGTAATAGGGCCCCAAATCCAGAGTTCTTAGAGGTAAACCACAAACTTAAGTTTGGCAGTGAATGGAAGAAAATATGTAAAAAGTTGACTAGAAGTAGCATTTGAGTCCAGTGAAGACTGTTTCAAGATTGAGAAGACCTGAAAAATATTTGATGTTTGTTAGAAAGAAATCATAGTAAAGAATGATGGAAACCATAGTAGGGCATTGAGGAAACAAGACTATGCATGTGACAGGGGTATAGAGCATGGAAGGTGCAGTTAAAAGGGTTAGTCCTGAGAAGAAGGAGGGCTCCCTTTCCTCTGAAATGAGTGAAGGTAGAAAAGACAAGTGGAAAAAAGAAATACTCAGATGCGGAAAGAAAGGAAGAGGACTCAATTCACATATTCTGTAATTCTGCAAAATTCACTTTTGATTATTTTGTGGTATTCACATTGTGTTTGTATTTTAGCTGTTTCATTCTACAGAACTTCACGTTGTCTTTCAATGCTTCTCTGTATTCATCACATTCATAATTTCTTACAACACAGTAATATTGCATTGCATTCATGGAAAACAGTTTGTTTAACCATTCCCTAATCAATGAAAATATACTTTGTTTTTACCATAAGAAGCTCTACTATAAATATTTTGGTATATATTTCTCCGTATCGATGACTACTTTGGGGTATAATGCCTAGTAGTAGAATCTCTGGGACAAAGGTTATGGACAATTTAGTCATTTTATTTACATAATTTCAAATTGATTTCCAAATTGGTTGTATTGATTCATAGCTTCACCAATAATGCACAATTTCTCCAGCATTGAAGAATATCATCTTTTATCATTTTGTCATTTTGCAGGGTGTGAGGTGAAAACTCCGGGTACTCTTGATTTCCATTTCTTAGTTATTCGGGGCATTCTTGCATATGGTTGTTAATAGTTTGCAGTTCTTCTTTCGAAAACTATTTGTCCATATCCTTTGACCACTAATCTAATGTACAGGCAACTAGATGACACCATAGTGTACAGAATACTGAGACTGGAGGCAGGAAGACGTGTTCAGATCTCGCTTCAGATGCTTACTATTTGGGTGATCCTAGGCAAGTTCATCTCTACCTCTATTTCCTCAGCTGTAAAATGAGAATAATCATAGCACATTGTCTCCCAGGATTTTTGTGAGTCTTGAGACATTTGTAAAGCAATTAGAACAGTACCTGGCACATCATAGGTGCTATGTAAATGCTTATTCCCTCCCCTGGGAAATGGCTTTTATCTACCTATCCACATATGCATATATGTGTATATACATATGTGTGTATAGTTATATATCAGTGCGTGTGTATATAAATATGTATGTATGTATGTATGTATATATATATATATATATATATATAATTTGTTAGTTCTCTATGTATCTTGGATAGCAAATTCTTTTCTGAGAAAACTGAGATTTTTTTTCCCATTCAGCCACTTGCTGTCTTAGCCTAGATATTCATTTTGTTTGTGTCTTTCAATTTCCTGTAATCAAAACGATCTATTTTATCATTTGCAATGACCTCTGTCTCTTGTTAAGAATACATCTCCTAGCCATAGCTGTGAAAGGCATGTTATCTCTTTCTTTTTTAGCTTTTTTTTTTTTAATGGCATGATCCTTAACATTAAGGTCACATATCCATTTTAAATTTATTATGAAATATGAAAAAAATATGAAAAATTAATTTCTACCTGATTATCTTCCCATTTTCCCCATTAGTTCCTATCAAGTAGGAAGTTCTTTCCTAAGTGCTATGTTTTCAGGTTGATCACACATTGGGTTATTGGATTTTCTCTTCTATGGTCAATTCTTCTGTTTTTTTAATCAGTACCAAATGGATTTTGATGCTGCTTTATAATATTGGGTGAGGTCTGGAAGTGTTATTAGTCCTTCGTTTCTTGTTTCATTATTTCTCTCATATTCTAGATCTTTTTAAAATTAGTTTTATGATTTTGTTGGGTGCTATAAAAATATCCCTTTGATAATTTGATTAGAGTAGCATTAAAACTATAGATTAACTTGGTAGGATTGTTATTTTTATTATATTGGCATGACACATTCATGAGCAACGAATACTCCTCTAGCTATTTAAGTTGTTCTTTATTTCTCTAAGAAGCATTTTGTAATAGAATCTATCCAAGCATTGAAGCTGTTTTGATAGATTGGTCCCCAAGTATTTCAATAAATTTTGTATTTATTTGGAATGAGATTTCCTTTTCAATTATCGCCTCTTGAATTTTAGTCTTAGGTAGAAATAATGTTGATTTTGTGAGTTCACTTTGTAACTTTCAACTTTGCCAAAGCTATTATCTCAATTAGTGTCTTTGATGATTCCCTAAGATTTTCTAAGTAATCCATCAGCTCAGCAGCAAATACAGATAGTTTTATCTCTCCTTTGTCTATCTTTATGCTTTTAATTTTTTTCTCATGCTATTACTAGCATGTTTTAGAATTAAAAGAAATTTTTTTTATTGTATCACCTTTATTTTCAAATATATCTCCTCCCTCACCCTTTCCCACTGAGCTATCCCATGTAACAAAGATTTAAAAGGTAAGGGAAAAAAAGTAGTTCAGTGAAACCAATGCAGTCTGAGAGCCTATGCAACATTCTATATACAGAATCTCTCACATCTGTGAAGAAATGAAATGTATTCTTCCAATTTTTCTCCAGGGCCAAGCTTGGTCATTATAATTGCACAACATTCAGTTTCTTTGTTCTTTCAAATTATGTTGTGGTCATTCTGTATACTGTCTTCCTGGTTCTGTTTACTTCATTCTGCATCAGTTCATATAAATCTTCCCATGCTTCTCTCAATTCTTCATATTTATGATCTCTTGCATTGATTCTGTGTAAACGTATTTAAATTTTATAGTCAAAAGTGTTTATTTTTTCTATTTCTCAATTCCTTCATCATAAATTTATTAATTCTCCCCCTAATTATAATTCTGCTTTAGAGTTGAATCTTGGGTTTCAAATCTATTCTCCCACTCTGAAATGAAGAGAAAACAAAAGTCATGTTTTCTATACCATAGAAAAGGGAAAGATAATGAAATTAAATGTCTACTGAAGATTCATGGTAGTGACACCATACACATATGTACACATAAACATTACATATTACACATATTAACACATATTACATATATGTTGGGGGGTAGCCTAGGAGGAAGTGATCTGGGAAGCGACAGGGATTTTAAGTGGAGGCATAGGGAAATCAATCACCATTTCCTTTCCTGTGACAAAAGTATACTGAGTTGATTATTGATCCCAGAGCAAAAGGTAGAAAAATGGAGTGGAGCAGATGGCAGTAGCCTGAGTAGGGAAGGCAAAGGACTGAACGAGATGCAAAGTGTAGTCTGGGGCCAGGTAGATATAGTGCAGGATGGGAAACCTGCAGTCTTGAGGCCACATGTGGCCCTCTAGGTCCTCAAGTGCAGTCCTTTGACTAAATCCAAACTTCACTGAACAAATTCCCTTAATAAAAGGATCTGTTCTGTAAAACTTGGACTCAATCAAAAGGTCACACCCAAGGACTATATTCGTACTACACTGTAGTGGGTTAAATGTATTTGCATTCACCAATCAGGACCGCTCAACCCTGGTGGATCAACAGAAGGTAGTGTGGAAAGTATTCCTTCAAATAAGGAAAGGGAAGGGAGAGGTAGGAAAGATGGCAAGATACCCAAGCACGTGAGCACAGCTTTTCTGGTAGATGACTGATTGGGTTACAAAGCATGGTCTGAGATCAGCTTCATATCCTCTGGAAGATTTGAATGTTCGTTACAAGCTGTTCTCCAATAGACTAAAATAATTAAAAATCCTGAGATACATTTAATGCTTTTAGCAATAGGATCCCATGGTTTTGAGGCTCTAAACCATTAAGAGGGTATGGAGAAAAAATATTTACAATTAAGTAATACTTATAATCAGGGGAAGATTTATGACTTAAAGGGATGAGGAAAATTGAAGTTTCCTTTTGGGTTGTGTTTCTCTCAAGTTGAGGCCAGCAAGGAAAGTGAGAGACATTCCTTGAGAAGTTTTTAGTTAATTTTCTATTTAGAGTACTTGAAGCCAGGCTCATGACATACCACCTATAGGCCACTTACTCAGAGATTTGATAGCAAAAGGAAGGAGAAAATCTAAATAGTAAGAAAAGTTAACAAGCTTGAACAATGGATTTATTTAGGTTATGGGAGAAATCATCAAGTTTTTAATGGGGTTTGTGGTCCCACCTTGACTCTTGAGCATTTAATAAAGTGACAAAGTCTGGCTGAAGTTTTCCCTCAATTCATGATATTCCTAGGATTATTCTTTGGCATAACGTCGTTGATGCTGGATAACAGATGACTTGCGACTGAAAACTTTCCCACATACACTACATTCATAAGGTTTTTCTCCAGTATGAGTGATTTGATGTCGGTTAAGGTGCCTTCTCAAGTTGAACGCTTTCCCACATTCACTGCATTCATAGAGCTTCTCTTTACTATGAATTTTCTGATGTTGAGTAAGGGATGATCTGTCAAAGAAGGCTTTCCCACATTCTTCACATTCATAGGGCTTCTCCCCAGTATGAATTCTCTCATGTATGATAAGAGTTGAACGATCAAAGAAGGCTTTCCCACATTCATTACATTCATAGGGTCTTTGTCCTGTGTGAGTCATTTGATGTCTCCTAAGGCTACTGCTATGTCTGAAGGCTTTCCCACATTCATTACATTTGTAGGGACTTTCTCCAGTATGAATTCTCTGATGTCTAGTAAGATTTGAGCAGTTAAAGAAGGCTTTCCCACATTCATCACATTCATAAGGCTTCTCTCCAGTATGAATTCTTTCATGTATAGTAAGGGAAGAACAGTCAAAGAAAGCTTTCCCACATTCATTACATTCATAGGGTCTTTCTCCTGTGTGAGTAATCTGATGTCTCCGAAGGCTACTTCTGTGTCTGAAGGTTTTCCCACATATATTACATTCAGGGCCTCTCTCCTTACTGGAATTTTTTTGGTCATTTATTGACATTTTCCTGAGATTTCTCTTATGGGAAACAGATTTTCTCCTTGTTTTCCCTTCAGAGTTTTCTCTTTTCTTCTCCAGTCTAACCTCAGGTACAATAACTTCTCTTGTGAATCTTTCCATTAATATTCTTGATGATTCTACTTCTTCAGAAATGCTCTGCTTTGGAGTTGACCATGGGATCTCAGGTTTACTCTCCCTATCTGAAACCAAAAGAAAACTGAAATTAATATATTCCATGTGCTTTTTAAAAGGAAACTCTCTAGTGGAAAGTGGATAAGACAAAAAATGTCTCTTGGATCACCCAGACTATTGGGATAATCTTCTAAATAGCCTCGTAAACTGAGAAGAGGCTAGAAAATAGGAGATAAAGAATTGGGAAGGAGAAAAAGGTAAAGAGAAAGATGAGAAAAAATATGACTAAGACTATCCAGAAGTTAAGGTAAACTCATCATCTTTAAGAAGAGGAGATGTTGATGAGGAGAGATATCCAGGAATTCATAAGGATGAGGACATGACCTGGGAAGATAAAGCTTTTATTGAAAAAAAGGATGGTTTCTAGAAAAGATGAAGAAAGGGACAGAGTTGGGGACTAACAAAATGAAAAGAAGAGCAGAAGAATCACAGTTGAAGAAAGGCAAATCTCCCACCCCCACTGCCACAAAATGGGTCCTAGGCATCAACAATCTCAGCAGGCTTTGAGGCCACTGAGGAGCCCTGCCCCAACCACCTGGACTATTATCTCCATTGTCTTATTATCTATCAGTCTCTCTCTTACTCACCCAAATAGGTATTTCTTGAGACCTCTCCCTCTTCATTTCTTTGTAAATCAAGCATCCAAGGCTCTTCCCCTTGCTCCAACTGAAAGATCACATCAGGTTTAGAAATGGGAAGCCCTGTTTATAAAAAAGGGAATGAAACACAGCAGTTGGTCCTGGAGACACCAAAATTGTTCCAAAAATCAAATCCTGGCCTTTTTTCCTTCCACTATACTTTGCTGCCTCCCTACTGAGAGAGGATAGGAAAGCCAGGAGTCACAGAGATTTCTGAAGGAGGTTCAGGCTTATTTCTAGAGCCTTTGAGGAAACATATCTTATGGGGAGGGAAGGGGTTACAAAAGAAGCTGCTCATTTCCAGCTACAGAATCATTAAGTGTAGAATTTTCAAAAAGAAATCTTTGATCTGAATCATAAACACAACTGAGAAATTCAGAGGCTCTAGACCTTGCCTTGGTTTTTTTCCAGGGGCAAAACTAGTATAAACTTTCTTTAGTCTACTTCCTATCCTTACCAGGGGTTCATCAGTTCTTACACACTATTTTTATCTTTTTAGAAATTACTTTAAAAAATAAAATCTTTCTTTTATTAGCAACCCTATTCCTAGTTCCTCTTCTCTTCCATCCCTACAGTTGAAAAAAAGAAAACAAACCCCTTGTGACAAATATGCATAGTCAAAAAAAATAAATTTCCACATTGGCCTTGTCTGAAAAAGTCTATCTTATTCTGCATCTTGAATCCATCTGTCAGAAGGTGGGAAGCATGCTTCATTATTAGTTCTATGGAATTATGGTTAGTCATTGCACCTATTTCTAAAGTTTTTCAAAGTTCACACTGCTTTTCTGCATGGAGCCCTTCCTAGTCTTCCCCTCTGATTGCTTTGAGAAAAGTAAGCTTTTCTTCTACTCAGGGTTCTCCTTAAGCTGAATGTGGAAAACAGACTGATGCCTTTCTCACCTCCATCTTTATATTAGGTTCTCTTCCTGCTGGCTGCCCCAGATTCTAATTTTTTCCTCTCTTCTATCTCCTTACCATAATCTATAACACAGGTATTTCAGTTTTTCCTTAATGCTAGTTGGATGTTCAGTTATGTTTTGAGGTATTTGAGGAAGGAGATCGACTTCTGGACATACCAATTTTTAATTCCACATGTGGCTCTGATCCCTTTCTAGTCTTTCCCTCAACTTCTAAATTAATGTGTCTTCTCTGACCTACACCTATTCTTCCTGTTATTATTCTTGAAATACTCAGATCTCCTGAGGTCCTCATCTTCTCTAGGATGCCATTTACCTGTTCCTTGGACAAACAATAGGACTTCATGCTCACCTTCATAGTTCTGTAGCAGTCACTGTAATCTCAAAGCATTTATTATGAACATTAAGGTTCACCACTAATGTTTCATTTTGATGCTTCAACATGTCATAAAGGTGACCCTGAATTTTCAAAAGTTATACCAACTGAGCACAAGCTCTGCCAAGCTCCATACTAACCTGGAAAGCCTTCAAGAATGGTTGGACCAGTTCACAGCTGTATCAACAGTGCACTAGCTTTTCTATTTTTCCACATCCCTTCCAGCATTTGTCATTTTCCTTTTGTATCATTTAGCCAACGTGATGGGTTTAATGGGGTACCTCTGAGTTGTTTTAATTCGCATTTCTTGAAATATTAGTGATTTACAGCATTTTTTCATGTGAATATTGATAGCTTTGATTTCTTCTTCTGAAAACTGCCTGTTTGTATCATTTGTGACCATTTATCAATTAGGGAATGGCTCTTATTTTTGCAAGTTTGGTCCAATTCCCCATATATTTGAGAAATGAGACCTTTATCAGAGAAATTTCCAATAAAACTTTTTCTCCCATCTTCCTGCTTTCCTTTTAATTTTGATTGCATTGGCTTTGTTTGTACAAAATCCTTTTAATGTAATCAAAATTATCCATTTTACCTCCTGGGATCCTCTATCTCTTGTTTGGTCATAAACTCTTCCCTTATTCATAGATCTGATAGGTAATTTTTCCATGCTCTGTTAATTTGCTTATAATATCACCCATTATGTCTAAATCATATATCCCTTTTGAGTTAATACCGCCTAGTTTTTGCCAAAGTCACTTTTTCCAGCAGTTTCTGTTGAACAGTCAGTTCTTGTCGCAATAGCTTGGATCTTTAAATTTATCAAATACTAGTTTACTGTGGTCATTTATTTATATATGTCATGTACCTAATCTATTCTATTGATCCACCACTCTTTCTTCATTCAGTACTAGATTGTCTTGATGATTACCACTTTGTAGTATAGTTTGAGATCTGGTACAAGCACTTAAATTTTAAAAGTAATTTAATTACTTTTATGCCAAAAGAATATTTTCTTGATACTGCATAGATTCTGACTTGCAGAATGAAGCCATCCTTACCCAGGGAGATGAGGTTTCTATAGTTCTCCAACATCACATCTCTATACAGGTCCCTCTGAGCAAGGTTCAGTCGCTGCCACTCCTCTTGGGTGAAGTTCACAGCCACATCCTTAAATGTCACTGATTCCTGAAACAAACACATTCCTGCTCACTCATGGACCCTCCCCCGGGGAAAGGGAGTTGATTAAATGCACTACAGAGATAGATGGAGTAGGCAGAAAGGAAGACTGATGACTCTAAGTACTGTGTCCTTTGGAATAAGGCCTGAGACCAAGTCATGTGGCCTGAGGCAGAAAGTATCTTGTCTCCAAGTCACTGGGTTTATCACTGGGCCACACTGAGGGAAAGCACCCAGAGGAGGGAGCATTCCTAACAGTCCATCATCTACCAAGATGGGGCAGTTTCCTAGGAATAAAGAATTGGGGGCTCTCAAATCCTTACAGAGATGCTTCATGATGAGGAAAGACAAAATATACATATTCTGGACATTGTTATTGCATTTCAGAAAAGAGAGGAAAGATCAGCTTACCCGGGGCCTGGCTGTCAGCAACACAGGAGCCATCTCTTCTTTTGTATTTCTCTCTAGGAAAAACTTAAGGTCTAGAGACCGAGGGCTGTTGAAAAGAGAATAAGGACATGAGGGTCCCTGGACTTGTTTTGCAATTCCCAGAATCTCTAACATAACAGCTTGGTATGATTTTTCCCACCTCTTCCATACCACACAAAGAGGGGCAACAGAAAGGGCTCAGGCATGGCTGCCCTCCTCTCTCTCCAGATAAGGGAGAAGGATCAAGAGTCAAGGGACCTAAGATATTCGTTCTGGGCTTGGAACCCCTTACCAGAACAGTCTGGTTTCTGAGTCAGGAATGTGGCTTAACAACTCTGATCTCACTGGTTCATTATTCACTGGCTCTGCAATCAGAATACCTGAGTTCAAATACTGCCTCTGTCACTTAATATCTGTGTGACCTTTGGCAAGTCACGTAACCTTCCTGGACCTCAATTTCCTCATCGATAAAATGAAGCTAGTTGGACTTGATAGCCTCTAAGGTCCTTTCAAACTCCATTCCTACAAACTACATCCCTTAACATGTGGGCCTTGAGCCCCTATCACTGAGGGAAAATCATCCTCATTCTCTTCCTTGTTTCATATTATTTTATGAAGAATTAAATGGTCTCAGAGTCGCATGACCCAGAATCAGAGAGAAGCTGAGTAGCTGTGCCTCTGGTGATCTATGTAACCTTAGCTTCTCACATGCTCCCTGACTGTGATGTGTGACTAAAAAGGACGGGAGTAAGAACAGAAACCACTCCCAAAACTCTGTTTCATGACTATCAGTGACACCTCCTACCACTGAACCAAAGAATCTAAGAAGGGGAAAGGATCTCAGAGGCCATCTGGTGTACACTGCACCTGAACAGAAATCCCCTGCAGCATGCCTGAGCAGCAGCCACATGGTCTATGGGGACCTGTACTAAGGGGGGACCTATTCTCTCCTGAGGCAGCCCATTCCACTGTTGGACAGTTCCGACCATTGGAGGTTTCCCCCACATTGTGTCTAAATCTGCCATTTCATAGCTCTTCCCAGATGCTCCCTGGCCAGAGTCCAAGCAGAGTAAGTCCAGACCCCTTCCACATAAGTTATCCATATCTCCTCTAAACCTCTCCTCCCAGCTAAACATTTCTTGATTGTTGTATAGAATATTTTCTAGTTCTTTGTGGATAAAATAAACAGGGGCCTAAAGAGTGGAAGACCCCCTCCATCATGCATTCTAGTTTCATTAGTACACACTTAAGTTTTTCTATTGATTTAAAACTGTTTCCTTTTTTATTATGAACTTAAATGCAAAGACTGCAATATACAAAAAGACAGATTATATATGAAAGGAACCATGAACCTCTATTACCTAGTTTCCTTTAAAAATGCATATTATTGTACTTTAGGAAATGATAAACATGAAAAATACAAAGAAACACGAAGATTGTATAAACCAATGCAAAGTGAAGTAAAAAGAACCAGGAAAACAATATGTCCCGTGACTATAACAATGTAAATGGAAAGAACAACAAAACAGGTGAAAAAATGTTGTGAAATTATGACAAAGTTTGGCTCCAAAAGAATTAAGAAAATGCATCTTCCTCTATTTTTTATGGAGGTACGTGATTACAGATCATTACATTTGTCAGACTCATTCGAAGTGTTAATTGGTTTTTATTGATTCTTTTTTTAACAGAGAATGTGTCTAGGGGAGGGAGTATATATATATATATGTGTATATATATATATATATATATATATATATATATACACACACACACACACAAACATATACATATATATGAAAATGAAGGTGACATAAAGATAAAAAACACTGATCATTTTTAAAATCTCTCCCAAAGCTTATATTAAACAAGATAGTAACAAAACTGTCATTAACTGAACTCACTTTCCTTTCTAATGTGTATTTTTTTTCTTATATTTTACTGATGCTCTTTCTTTCTGCATTTGTTACATCCTCACAAAGATCACACACTTTTCTAAATGCAGTACTCAGAGAATTGAACACAGTACTCCAGACATAGCCTTGAACAGGGCAGAGAATCGAAGGGGGATTGTCCTCATTGTTCTGAACAGCAGCCTCTCCAGACACAGCCTCTAATAATAACTGGAGCATTTTTGGCCTTTTTGCTGTATCCCACTGCCGACTCACACAGAGCCTGAAGAAACTGATTAAAACCTTCAAATCTTTTTTCATAGAAAATATTGTCTAGCCATACCTCCCTCTTCCTGTGCCTGTGCAATTGAATTTTTTAACCTAAATGTTTAACTTTACCTTTAGTTGTATAAATATATCTGCCATGACTAGGTGGCACAGTGGACAAGCATTTGAAATCAGGAGTACCGGAGTTCAAATACAACCTCAAACACTAGCTATGTAACCCTAAGCAAATCACTTAACATGTTTGCCTCAGTTTCCTCAACTGTAATATAGGAATGATAGCACCCACCTCCAAGGGTTATTGTGAAAATCAAATGACAATAATTGTAAAGCACTTAGCACAGTGCTTGGCACATAGTAAATGCTACATTAGCTGTTATTATGGTTAAATTTAATCTCATTTGATTCATTATTCAGGCCTATCTTTCTATCTTTCTGAATCTTGACTCTGCAGCCTATTACCTCTTTCTTTAAACTTCATATGATTTGTAGATTTAAGAAACATGCCATTTATGCTTTCTCATTATTTACAGATTGCTGGATAGTATAGGGCCAAAGACCGAATATGAGACTCTGATAGAGAAATCCCTCCACAATGTCAATGACTCATTGACGTCTTCTCTTTCACTGTGGATATTCAGTCAGTTCCAAATACACATAAATTTGTTATCATTTAGTTCAGGGTTTCTTACCTACTTTTTGCCATGGACCCCTTTGGCAGCCTAGTGAAACCTATGGACCGCTTCTCAGAATAATGTTTTTAAATGCATTAAATAAAATTCAACAGTTTATAAAGGAAACTAATTATATTGAAATAATTATAAGAACATTTTTTAAAAGAAGTTCATGGATCCCATGTTAAGAACTTTGATCTCACTCAAACTGGTCCACTTTATCTGCAAGCACCAAATTAAACTTTGCTGAAATCTTTAAATCCATATATTATGTGGATACTATTCCCCCCATCTAGCATTCTATTTAGCTTGTGAAAAAAAAAGGATATGTTTAATCTATTATGACTTGTTCTTAATAAAGTAATGCTAAAAAGTAGACCAAGAGCTTCCCTTTCTAAGAACTGACACTACCAACCCTTTAATAATCTGCCCTAGAATCTTCCGAGGAATTGAAGTTAAGCTCACTGATGGTTTGAAGAGTTCACCTTCTTCCCTCTTTTGAAAATAAAAATGTCTGCTCTTTTTTAGTCCTTTAGAAACCTTCCTATTCTCAAAGATCTTTCAGAAATCACAGATACCTATTCAGGAATCACATCTGTCAGTTCTGGGCCTGGTGACCCAAATTCTTGAGGGTAGAGAGATGTTGCCTAATTTTCCCTTCATTTATCTTTGGTTTCCACTTCCTGGTAAAAATGGTTGTTCTACCTTCCCATTCCAAAGGCCATTCCCCCTAAAAACGAAAAGCAAAAATAATATTTGAGTGTTTCATCTACCTCATTGTCATCTGTTGTTCCATCTGTCCCCAATCACAATTATATACTTCCTTTGGGACTCCTCGACCCCAGCATAGCAATAAATCTTCTTCTCCTGGTACTTAGCTTTCACTGCCGGCCTCATTCTGGCCTTGACAGAGCCCTATAGAATTGTTATGACTGTGCTTTTTTGTGAAGTTTAATCTTTTACACATCTTTTTAAGATTTGAGTTTGTTGATGAGTGCCCTAGGTAGCCACATCAGTCTTTTGGGGGAGCCTGCCTTTTTCTTCTTCAAGCTTATTTCCTTCACTCAGCTGTCAAATGTGATCTTCCTAAAGCTCCAGTGTGACCATGTCATAGCCCTCCCCATGTGTTGTTAAAGTTTTTTTTTATTGGCACACTGTTTTCTTTTTGATTTTTTTCTTTCAAGTATTACAAACCTGACTAATGTCAAGAAATAGGAACATTTTCCTATATAAAAATAAACAGAAAAAGAGGACTGCATTTAAAACCACAAATCTTTGCTACACATAGCTCAGGTTTTGTCTAATATATTTATCTTTTAAATAATTTTTTATGAATGTCTTTTTTTATATCACAATCTCCCTCAGTATCCTTTTCCCACCCCTTCAAAACATTCATCCCATATAACAAATATTTTACCAAGACAATAAAAAAAAGAGAAAACCAATATAACTGACCAACTCATTAAAAAAGTCTGAAACTTTGTAAAATGTAAAGCATCAAAATTATTTTCTAAGTCACAAAAGGGAGGAGAATGAAGTTCATAAGGGGCAAGAAACAAGTAGGGCAGTGTTGGGACTATGATATTAATTTAGAAACAGAAAGAATTGGAAGGTCTATATGACCTTTCCTACCTCTCCAAATGGGTGCAGGGAGAGTGCCTTTTCATATCTCTTCTTCCAAAGCACGCTTACTCTTTAAAATTTTGCAACATTCATTTTTAATTCTTTTGTGTGGTTGCTTGTTCCATTTACATTGTTCTGGTCATTGTGTATATGTTTGCTATTTCTGCTTACTTCACTCTGCATCAGTTCATATAGACCTTTCTATTCTTTCTGTTTCTAAATTAATATCATAGTCCCAACACTGCGCTACTTGTTTCTTCCCCCTTATGAACTTCATTCTCCTCCCTTTTGTGACTTAGAAAATAATTTTGATGCTTTATTAAAAATAGAATAGAATGAAGTTCCTGTCTGCATGTTGTCTCTCCTATTATACTGAGTTCCCCATTACACTTGAGAGTAGACCACTATTTTGTTTTGTTGTTTTGTTTTTTTTTTTAACTTTCTCTGTAGCTCCAGTATCTGGTTCATGGCAGGGGCTTAATAAATGCTTGTTGACTTGACTCTCCTACTCTCACTTTCAGTGAATACCTTTGTGTTATACACTTAATAGAAAATATTTCAGACCATATACTGTGAGTTTATTACATGTTTTCATTTTACATCACAGGTTCTACATCTGTGCTTTCAGCCTTTCCTTAGAAGAATCAGAGAATCCTCAGAATTTAAAGTTGGTCATTTAATCCAACCCATAACCAAAAGGAAACCCATTACGTACTCAAGTGGTCATCTAGACCATACTGAAAGTCTTCTAATGATTAAGAACCCATCTCTGCTCAAGGCAAACTATTCCACTCTGGGAGTCATTTACTTGTTAGGAAGTTTTTTCTGATGTCAAGCCTCAACTCCTTTCTTTCCATATTTTACCCTTTACTATTGGTTAGATACTATGGGACCAAACCAAGCAAGTTTAATCCAACGTCCACATAATGATCCTTTACATATGTGGCCATGGCAATCATGGCTCTGTATCCCTACTCTACCCTCCACTCCAGAGGCTTTAACCATCCCTTGGTCCTCCAACTGATCTTCATATGGCATCTTCCCCAATTTGGTTGCCTTACTAGACAATTTCTAGGAAGGGTGATCTTCCTCTTCTTCTAATGCTATCCCCTCTACCCCTCCGTCCTATCTTCCTCTATCACCTTTGGGATCTCAGTCCCACAATCATCCCCGTCCTCTCCTGAATCTTCAATCTCTTCCTCTCCACAGGTTCTTTCCTTTTATTGTTAAGCATCCATTGGTCTCCTCTGAGAAATTAACTTTTTTAACTGTACTTTCCCTTTAGATGTTTTTTCTTTCATTGTAAAATGTTTTATTTATACTTTTAGATACCATACCATAAGTAACACTTAATAAACATTCCTTGAAAAGATTATGAAAACAACTTAAATTTATACCAGTTAACATGATTACATATTTAATGGGATACACAATCACTATGGTACATGGTAAAAAGGCATACATGGTAAACAGATTAATACAGTAAAAACTTTTACTGTAAAAAAAATCCAAGAATGTCTAGAGTCAGCTAGAGAAAAGATATTCATACGAGGTGGAAAAAGAATGGAATGTTTGTGGCCTACAACCCTTCATGTGCCTCTAGAAGATGGTCACTGTTCTGCTTTCCCATTCCTTAGGTCTTATTTTAGAGGTAGATACTGCTCAATCTTAAGCCTCCCAAGTAAAATTCAAGGTCCTTGAGAGAAGTTGGTGTTTGGGGGTTTTTTAGTCTTATACTCCCAGGGCCTGGGTGTAGTAAGTACATAATAAATGGTTGTTGAATGAACTGAAAGGTAGTGAAAGTCACCAATTTATAAGATCTCAGAAAACTGAGAGATAAAAGAATCTGCTCAGGATTACAGTTAATAAGGGGAAGCACGAAGACAGCAATGCAGCAGATCTGATTCCCAATCCAGTCCTCTTTCCGCCACCATCCCCTTACCAGAGGTCTGAACATGCTAAGGTCAGTAGCAAGGTCCTACTGTGGACTCAAGCTGGGCGGTGATATGTTGAATTCAGAAAGATTATGTTGGGCTAAAAGTGGAAGAGATTGGGCAGATGTGCTGATCAGGGTTGGACCAGGATGGCAGCAATAGGAAAGAGGAGAAAACTGTCAAATTGCAGAGCTCCTTCTAAAGGATAACAGGACTCAGATAGAGAGGATGAAACAAGGGGTTAGTCAAAGTCCACAAGAGGCCAGCCTTCTCTACTGAATCCAATTCAGTCATTTATTCATCAACAAGTATTTATTAAGCGCTTAGTGTGTGCTGTGCTAAGCACTTGGGAAACAAAGAACAGCAACCAGTGCCCTCACAGGGCACACATTCTGTCTCACTCCACAATGTTAGTACAGGCACCTTCGGAGAAACCCAGACCAGAACCCACACAGACATCTGCGGGTACAGTGCTCCATGCTGGGCTTCCCTCACATCCTAGCTCAAATCCCACCTTCTGCTGGAGGTCTCTTCCAGTCCCATTCCTCCCTACATCCACCCACCTTCCTTGGGAGGACCTCTCATGGGCACTGGGTTTATTTTGTAGGCACAGCTAAACAGGTTGTCTCCGCCTCTAGAACTGGGCAGGAGAATGTGTTCTGTTTTGCTCTGTATTCCGATGTACATAGTAAGCACTTAATAAATGCTTATTTCTGCCTCCACTCAGTTGTCAAAGGTAATCTTCCTAAAGCTCCCAACACACATTCAGAACACTTCACTCCAGTGGCTTCCTCTGGTCTCCAGGATCACTCAGAGCCTTCCACAACCTAGCCCCCTCCTGCTTTTCCAGCCTTCTCTCTTCTCGCTCCTCTTTTCTGTGCCATGAACAAGAGGCTCGGCCTCTCCTTTCTGGGCAGTCTCCCACGCATCTCCCCTCTGGCTCCCCTCTGGTCCCCTGCAGTCTCCCTTGACCAGAAGCCTTAGCTCATTGCCAGCACCTCCCCCCCGGACTTCTTCCGACGCGTCCCGTACAGGGGATGTTTCTTGGCTGGAGGTCTGCACGTTGCCTCCCTCGGCCCCCACCTCGGCCGGGGAGCCTTTGCCTTCCTTTGTGCCCCCGGGGCCTGGCGCAGAGCCTGGCACACAGCGGGCACTGAAGCACACGGGTGGTGGCTCGGCTGACGCTTCCTATTTGTCCTGCCTGCGGCTTGCTCCGGGTACCTGCCTTGTGCGGGGTCTCCGCCAGCTGATCACAAGCTCTTCGAGGGCAAGGCCAGGGCTTCACACGGAGCCTGGCACCCGGCAGGCGTCAACAACTACTTATTGATCGCGCCTCTGTGATTACTTCCTATCTATCCTTTCTATAGCTCGTTCCTACATCCGTCTGGGGGTCTCCCCCATGGGATCCTGCACTCCTCCAGGGCAGGGGCGGCCCTTCGTCTCTTTTTGTCTCCCCGGTGCTCAGCACAGACCTTAGGCACACAGTAGGAGCTCAATAAATACGTGCCGCCCTGACCATTCTGGTAGACGGATCCCTAAACAGACTCCCCGAGCCCAGAACCCAGGTTCCCGCTGCGGGAGACTGGAGGAAAGTCCGGTCCTCTGCGATAAGGGCATCCTGCCCCACCGTCCCCTGCCTCGGCTCCCCCCCAACCCCAATCACAGCCGCGCGCTGCAATCCCGGCGTGAGCTTTACCTCCAGATCAAGGGTGGTTCCGAATCCAGGAGCGGCCTCCGCCGCACACCTGCGCCTGCGCACACGCCTGCGGGGCGAAGCACCTCAGGCAACCTTCTTCGGGCCTCTTCCGCTTCCTCCTTCCAGACTTCATTTCCCGAAAGCCTAGGGGGCCCTTGGTTCCCAGGCAGGCTTGGAAATAGACCCTGGGAAACGGGATCTGGGCTTGCCCCCTAGGGATTCTGGGAAATGTAGTCCCAACCGCACCACTTGGCAGAGACGATGTGCTGAAACAGGACCAAAGCGTAAATTTGTCTGGATTTATTAGCTCTACTAATGTGTTGTAAGGGAGGGGTTTGGGGGTGGGGGTAGGGATGGGGTGGGTAGTGAGAGTGATGCACGAAAGAAAAAGAAGAAAAAGAGTACAGCAGCCATGATTAGTTTTTAATGACGGACTTAAGCAAGATGAGCATCTTCATGTACAAATTAATACAGTGGAGGACTGAACGTAAAGCCGTGAACCTGATATGACTTTTTTTATGGTCATGCAAAACAAATCCCTTTATTAATCATTTCAAAAAACAAAAGAGAAAGAAGAAAGCGTGCTTCAGTCTGCACTCTGAGTCTCCTGGCTCGAGCTGGAGGCTGGAGGTTGCGCATTTCGTCACGATCATCGTATTGAATTAGCTTCCAAGTCTTTCAAGGTTGTTTATCCTTACAAGATTGTTGTTGTCCTATAAAGCACTCTTCTCGTTGTGCTCACTTCGCCTCGTATCAAGTCTTCCCTGAAACCACGTCCTTCCTTTCTTTTCTTTTAAAAAATATTTAGTTATTTTTAATTTTCAGCATTCACTTTTAGAAGATTTTGAGTTCCACATTTTTCCCCCTCTCTCTCCTCCTCCTTCCCCAAGACAGTATGCAATCTGATATAGGCTGTACGTGTACAAACATATGAAAACATATCTCCACATTAGTCATGTTGTGAAAGAAGAATCAGAACACAAAGGGAAAACCACAAGAAAGAAAGAAAAAAGAGAAGGAAAATAGTCTGCTTCGATCTGCATTCAGCCTCCATAGTTCTTTCTCTGGATCTGGATAGCATTTTCCATCATGAATCTTTTGGAGCTGTCCTGAATTATTGTATTTCTGAGAAGAGCTAAGTCCGTCAAAGTTGGTCATCGCACAATGTTGCTGTTACTGTGTACAGTGTTCTCCTGATTCTGTTCACTTCACTCATCTAAGTCTTTCCATGTTTTTAAAAAATCCACCTGCTCATCAATAGTATTCCATTACATTCATATACCACAACTTGTTCAGCCATTCCTCAATTGATGGGCATCTGTCTCCTCAACTTCCAATTCTTTGCCACCAAAAAAAAAAAAAAAAAGCTGCTATAAATATTTTTGTACATGTGGGTCCTTTTCCCTTTTTTTATAGTCCCTTTGGGATACAGACCCAGTATTGTTGGATAAAGGATATGCACAGTGTTATAGCCTTTTGGGCATAGTTCCAAATTGCTCTGCAGAATGGTTGGATCAATTCACAACTCCACCAACAATGCATTAATGTTCCAATTTTCCCACACCTTCTCCAGAATTTATCATTTTTCTTTTTTGTCATATTAGCCAATTTGATAGATATGAGGTGGTACCTTACAATTGTTTTGATTTGCATTTTTCTAATCAGTAGTGATTTAGAGTATTTTTTCATGTGACTATAGAATGCTTTAATTTCTTCATCTGAAAACTGCCTGTATAGTTTTTGTTTTTAAATATAATAAATTAATCATGTTATTTTCAAAGCTCTCCTGTGCATTTTTAAAATGTTCTCATGACATTCCTTTCTTACTTTGCTTTTATCCATTTAAGTAATCCTAGCCCTAGCTCCCCTCCCCTACTCCCCCATCCCATATATTCACACACGTGTGTGTGTGTGTTCATCCTTCATTGCCAAAGAAGACCATGCCATCAGAGAAATAATGACATGACTTGCACTTGACTTTGTTTTGAGTGAGGGAGGGCTGTGCAGGTCACCAGCCTCACTTCTCCTCCAGAGCCATCTGAATCCAGTGACCAGATATTCATTAGGATGACTGGAGATGACCCAGGATGAAGCAATTGGGGTTAAGTGACTTGCCCAAGGTCACACAGCTAGTGAGTGTCAAGTGTCTGGAGTGAGATTTGAACTCAGGTCCTCCTGACTCCTGCACTGGTGCTCTATCCACTGCACCACCTAGCTGCCCTCGCACACACATAAAGAAATGAAGAAAAACCAAAACCCTTGTGTCAAATACAGATAGTCAAGCCCTATATTGGCCACTTCTGAAAATGTATACCTCATTCTTAAGTTAATCATCTTTTTCTTAAAAAGTATGTGTGTCACCTCTTTAACCATCAGTTGATTATTGCACTAACTAGATTCTCAAGTCTTTTCTAATTGCTCTTTACAGTGCTATTATTATATAAATTATTCTCTGGGTTCTGCTTACTTCACTCTGCATCAGTTTATACAAGTTATTCCAGGCTTTTCTAAAACCACCTCTGTTATCATTTCTTAGTGTACAATATTTCATTACTTTTGACAATCCCAGACTGATGAACAACCTCTTAGTTTCTTTTTTAAAATTAGACTAGCTAATAGTTCATTTTATTGTTTTTAGAAGAGCCTAGTTTAATTTATCAATTTGCTGGATTATTTTTGGCTTTTTAGAATTTTATTTTGTTGTTTAGTAATGATTTTTAAAATTTGTTGCATTTCTAGTTTTGCCCAATTCATTTATCTGTTCTTTCTCTTTTTTGTTGATGAAAATGTTTAGAGATATACATTTTACCCTCAGGACTTGTTTTGGCTTCCTTCCCTAAATTTTCAAATGTATATTTATTGCCATTTTCTTTGATGAAATTATTTTTTGTTTCTAAGATTTGTTCTTTGACTCACTAATTATTTAGTGTTGTTATTTAGTTCCAATTAATTTGTTTTCTTTAAAGTCTTTTTATTGAATATGATTTTATTATGCTGTGAATCTCATTTTATTATGCTTTGCTACATTTGTTTGTGAGGGTTTTTTTTTTTATCCTAACATACTGTCAGTTTAAAGGAGCTATGCACTGGTGTGAAATACGTATATTCCTTTCCATTCCAAATCAGTAATTAACAAGAGAGCTAGCCTGTATAACTTCTCCAAAATTTTATTCAGGACCTTAATGTTTTTCTTGTTTTCCTTTTTGCTTGATTTGTCTAAGTCTTAGAAGTAGACATTGAATTCCTCAGCTATTATAGCTTCACTGTCTACTTCTTCCTGTAAATTATTTAACTTTTTCTTTAGGCATTTAAATGCTGTGCCATTCGATGCATTATACATTAATTCATTATCCCTGGTGTCTTTAAGTGTGATAGAGTTTCCCTCTTTATCTCTTTTAATCCAGCCCACTTTTTCTGTTTCCTTTTCTCAGATTATGATTATTACCTCTGATTTTTTAAATTTCAGCTGAAGCATAATTAATTTTGCTCTAGCCCCTAATTTTAAAGCTGTGTGAATCTTTATGTTTTTAAGTGTGTAAACAACATATTGGATTCTGCTCTCTAATCCATTCTGCTATCCTCTTCCATTTTATAGATGAGTCTATCTCATTCATGTTCACAGTATATTTCCCTTCCTCCTGTCCTCTTGTGCTTTTTCCTTTTCTTGCCTCCCCAACACCCTCTTAATAAAGACATTGCCAATATGTGAATTTGAAGAGAGTAATGAGAGAGGGATGTGCTCAGTACTAGTATAATATTTGATTCAGTCAGCTTCTGTCTTCTTTTCTCCTCCCCAAGATCCCCAAATCAGGCCCTTTCCTTCCCTCTGCTTCTTTATCTGCCTTTCCCTTTCCATTTCTTCCCCTCCCTTCTTCCCTTCCTTTTTCTCCCTCCCCATTCTCCCCTCTTTTCCCCTTCATCCTCTGATGTTAGAATTTCTTTTACCTAATTCTAATTTCTTTTTAAATCTTCCCAGTGCTGAACACAAGGGTTGGTTTATAGTGAGCTCTTAACAAAGGTTTGTTGACTGACTGAACTAACGCATTTCCTACTTCTAGACTCTCCAATTTATCTCCCACATAGCTGCCAAAATAATTTTACTTAGAAACATAGTTTAATAAGGTTACTCCCTGTGGTATGCTGGTAAATGTTTTACAACCAGCTTCCCAGAAATAAAAATGTACATACAACATACTTTTAAGTTTAATCTTTATTATTAACATTTACTCCATCACTTTCTAAAGGCTAGATAAGCAACAAAACCATAATTAAAGTCTTGATATATAGCATTTGCCTATGTTCAAGGTGTAAATGCCTACACTGACAATTTAACAATTGACTTCCTCAAACCAGTTTCAGTTGAGTCCAACACACCCTGGCTAGTTCCCTGCTGAAAATTTTTCTTTGGCTACCTATTGCCTGTAGAATAAAATACAAACTGTTGCCAGGTTTTGAAAAACTCCACAATCTAGCTCCAATCATTTTTTCTAATGTTATTTACGCTTTGTGTACTCTTATCCAGTCAAACTGAAATGCTAGCTGTTTCCTGAACTCAGCATTACATTTCCCCACATCAATGCATTCTCACAAATCTTCCCCACTGCCCTCTTATTGGAATTCATTCCCATATGGCCCAATCTCAGCCTCACAAAGTGCTGGGCTCTCACAGACAAGGTTTTATCTGGGCAGCTTAACCTAAGAAAATAACTTTTTTTTCTCATCTGTTCATTGCTTCCATATGAAATTACTATAGGAAGTCTCCAAATATAAACTCACATTTAGATTTCCCCAAAATGTGGGTTAAAGAGTCTTGTACAAACACTCAAGGTAATATATGCAAGTCACACATGGGACAACCTTTATTTCATCCCAAAGAGAATACAAACTATATACAAAGGACTCATAGGAATCCTTAAAGAGGTGCAGGATTCAAATAGCCTTTTGCCTCCCCTCTAAGAATGAAATGAGCTTGAGGTTGCTGTCAGGGAAACCTTTTGACATTCTGGTTCCTTTTTCCCACAGGGTCCTAAACAATTCTTCTCCCCTATATTCATAGTTCTACCTTGTGACTTAGACCTCTTCTAGATGGTAAAGATACTTTGGGGGCTGCTAACAAATAATCCTTTTTCAGCTGAACTTGACCTGTCTGATTAACTCGTTAGCTTTGTTTGACAAATAAGATGTTGCTTAGAAACAATGTAGACAGATTTCTTTCTTCAAGAAGCATGCTGTTCAGATAATCTTCCCCTTCTAAAAGGCTCTCCAGGCATTCCCAAAGCTAACACTGCCCAGACATTTCCCTTTTCTGACTAGAGAGCTAAATTCTGGAATCTTTGTACGTAAAAAATTCCCCTTCTTTTATATAAGCATTGTTCATGTACTACCCTATTGGGCCAAATGAGAGTGCAAATACTGCTTTTACTATATTGCTTATGATGCTTCTTTGGGAAATTTCAGTGCTCTGGATGCTGCTGTCTCTTGAGTTAAAGTCCCCTCATAGGAATTCTCTAATCTCTGATCTAGCTAAGAGGCAAGAGACTTTGGAGATGCCCCTTAAAAGTCCTCAAAGACCCTGTTGAGTGAAATGGATTTCCATACCTAGCTGTGAGTGTGTTCTTCCTCCTTTCACCAGTTCAATTGTGAGGTTCAATTGTCAGCCACTCCTCCCACCCCTTTCTTTATGTGTGTACAGATTTCTACTTTCATACTCCAATTATGTGAAATAATTTTCCCCGACCTTCTCCCTTTCCTCGATCCTAGTATATTCCTTTCCTTCTCCCTTTCCATTCTTCTTTTAAGATCATCAAAATATAATAGAACCACTTCCAAGCTCTCTGTATAATTAGACTCCCTCTATAACCCCTTATGATGATTATAGGATTCTTAGGGGACACATATCATCTCCCCATATTAGAATGCTAACAGTTTATCCTTTTTTAGTCCATTATGATTACTCAGGTTTACCTTTTAATGCTTCTTTTGATTCCCATATTTGTTTTTTTAATATTTCTATGCATCTCTTATCTTTACATCAGGAATGCTTGGAAGTCTTCTATGTCATTAAAAATCCATTTTTTCCTCTGTGGGATTATTCTCAATTTTACTGAGTAAGTTATTCTTAGTTTTAAGTCTATATCCTTTGCCTTCTGGAATATCGTATTCCAAATGCTTTACTCCTTTATAGTGGTGGCTACTAAACTGTTTGTGATCCTGACTGTGGTTCCTTGCTACTTGAATTCTTTCTTTCTGGATGCTTACAGTATTTTTATCCAAGATACAAACTTTCTAAAAATAAGAGTGGATTAGGAAAAAGATAATGGTTACAAGGGACAATAAGAAATATTAAAGCAAAGTTAAAAGACTGAAAAAACAGAAGAAAATGTAAGGTATCTCAGACTGGAAAAGAGATTATTTAAGAATCATTTGTTTACCTAAAAGCCCTGAGAGGAAAAAAAGAGTCTTGACATCATGTTTCAAGAAATCTTAAAAGAAAATTGTCAATTATCTTTGAACCAGAGGATAAAGCAGAAATAGAAAGAATCTACCAGTCACTTCCTGAAAGAAACTCTCTGAAATGGAAACTCCCTAAATCTAGAGCTTCCAGAGGAGAAAAAAATACTGTAAGCATCCAGAAAGAAAGAATTCAGGATACCAACTTGTTAATTCTCTTCCAATTCTTTCTTTCATGGTTCTCATTTCTTTTCTTCTAGCACTCTGATTTCATTTATTTTTTTAAACATATATTTTATTTTTCCCAATTATGTTTAAAAACAATGTTTAACTTTCATTTTTTAAAAATGTTGAATTCTAAATTCTCTTCCTCTTTCCCTGAGAAGGCAAGAAATTTGATATAGATTATAGAAGTACAATCATGTAAACCATATTTCCATATTATCCATCTCGCAAAAGAAAGCATACCACCTTCCCCCAAAAAATAAAGTTTAAAAATGTGTGCTTTAGTTTGTATTCAACTGTTCTTTCTCTGGAGGTGGATAGAATTTGTCTTCATAAGTCTTTCAAAACTGTCTTAGATTATTGTATTGCTGAGAACAGTTAAGTCATTTATAGTTCATCATACAATATTGGTATTACAGTGTACCATGTTGTCCTGGTTCTGTTCACTTCACTTTGCATCAATTCATGTAAGTCTTTCCAGGCTTTTCTGAAACCCTCTTGCTCATCATTTTTTAAAATAAATTTATTTCAGTTTTCAACATTCACTAACACAAAATTTTGAATTTTAAAATTTCCCCCCATCTTCCCCCTCCCCTAGCCCAGGACAGCATGTTTTCTGATTACCCCTTCCTCCAAGCTGTCCTTTTTTTCTATCACCCCCTCCTCCCTGCCTTTATCCCCTTCCTTTCTATTTTCCTGTAGGGCAAGATAGATTTCTATACCCCATTGCCTATCTATTTCCTAGTTGCATGTAAAAAATTTTTTTAACATTCATTTGAAGCTTTGAGTTCCACATTCTCTCCCTTCCACTCTCATCGAGAAGGCAAGCAATTCATATAGATTATACATGTGTAGTCATGCAAAACACTTCCATAACAGTCATGTTGCGAAAGACTAATTACATTTCCCTCTATCCTGTCCTGCCCTCCATTTATTCCATTCTCTCCCTTGACCTGTCCCCCCACAATAATATTTGCTTCTGATTACCCCTTCCCCCAATCTGCCATTCCTTCTATTATTCCCCCTCTCTTATGCCTTTCCCCCTACTTTCCTATAGGGTCAGATAAACTTCCCAATTAAGTGTGTATGTTATTCCCTCCTGAAGTCAAATCTGTTGAAAAGATTTATTTCACCATCATATCCCAGCAGCCTTCTCACCCTGGAAGATGCCTCCACCACCAAGTCCCAAAAGCCTTCTTATCTGACAAGTTCCCTCTACAGAGAGATCCCTGTGGTATGTTCCTCTGGTTGGTCAGTTTTTCCCAGAACATTTATTTTAAGGAAGCATCCAGGCCAGCCATTGTCACTCCTTCATTCCTCCCCAAGCTCCATTCCTGACCCTCTGCACTTTTTTCTCCATGCTCCCCATACTGGCACTTTCTCCTCCTGCCTCCCCTCCCTATCCCCTACCTCCACTCCACACCATTTTTTAGCTTCCTTGTATGTGCTGTCTTCACTATTATGTATTAGAATGTAAGCTCCTTGGCGGCAGGTATGGTCTTTCTTTTTGCTTTTATTTGTATTTGTATTCCTAGCACTTAGTATTGGCAGCTTGGTGATACAGTAGATAATAAAGACCAAACAGGGGGAAAGAAAGCCAAAAGATTCAAATCAAAATCACAGGGTAAAATAACTGACAATGGGACAAAGCACCAGGAGAGAGAACTCTAACAGGAAGACAGGAATTTTTCTTAAGAAATTACTTTCTTAGGGGAACAGAAAGATGGAATATAAGCTTCTTGAGGGCCACAGCTTTATTTTTTCTTTGTATTCCCAAGAAGTAAAACAATCCTTGTTGATTGACTAACTGAAAAGGGGGAAGTAAAGACATTTGTGAATCACTGATGATTCCCCATAACATGCTCTGAGCTGGCAACAAAGTGGGAATGGGAACAGTGTCAGAAACATGTGCAAAGTGTCAAGCCATTCCATTAGATCAATTAATCAGAGATGTCTGCAAAGGAGAGCCCACGAGCCTATTAGCTACACGGTTTGTCTATTCATTACATGGGATGATTGTACTAGATGTACTCTAAGGTCCTGTTCAGCTCTGTATCTACACTGCTATGATCAAAACACAAAGAAAGATACGGGGGTGGGTGTAGTCAGGTGTCACACTGGGGAGACCAAAGAGCCCATGGGTCTAAAATACTAAGTTTGGCTTTCAAATCTATAGCATATTCCATACTCTCAGATTAATTGTGGGATCACTAGATAATGAACAACTATGAGAGCATATGGATTAATGATCTGAGCTGAAATTCAATAATGTTAGTACACTTCCATTGTTTCTAACAGAATCAGCCTAATTAGAATACTTTCCAAGAACTGCTCTTCTCACTCCTTGGTCTCAGACCAACCCAGGCAGGAAGTGAGCAGGGAGAGAGCCTAGAAACTCAACCAGAATGCATAGAATATTGTGATCCCAAGCATAAAGACTTGCTTTCTTCAAGCATCCTCTCAAGGGTCTTTGTCCTGTCCATAGGCATGGGCCTTGGACATGGGTTCTTTTTCATTGTGCTTACAGATGGATCTTCCTATTCCCTATCCCCAAAGCTGAGGCCTGGAGGTTTCACTAGATTTATCCCTGCATATGGTGTCAATAAAATGTGTTCAGGGGGATAGCTAAAACTAGTTACTGAAACTGGATTTCCTGAGCTTATTTTAGTCTAGAGCTACAATTAACATTGTCATCTGCAGAAGAGAAGGTAATCCTGTATCTTTGCCAAGAAAACCCCATATGAGGTCACCAAGAATTGGAAATGACTACACATTTTTGGGTAGCTAGATGGTGCAGTGGATAGAGTACTGGGCCTGGAGTCAGGAAGACTCATCTTCCTGAGTTCAAATCTGGCCTCAGATACTTACTAGCTGTGTGACCCTGGGCAAGTCACTTACCCCTGTTTGCTTCAGTTTCTTCATCTGTAAAATGAACTGGAGAAGGAAATAGCAAAGAACTCCAGTATCTTTGCCAAGCAAACCCCAAATGGGGTCACAGAGTTAAACATGACTGAAATGCCTGAAGAATAGAGAAGTTTGAAAGGAAGGGAAATTTTTTGTAGGTATAAGTAACCATCAACAATTACTGTGGCTTAAAATTCTCAAGGAAGCAGGAGAATGAGTTGTAAATGTGTGTGTGCGTGTGTGTGTGCGTGTGCGTGTGTGTGTGTGTGTGTGTGTGTGTATCATAGTCTGTCCTTCCCCCTCCCTAACCCCATGATAAGGCTTTGTAATTTGATTTGCTGCTTGATTCCATTTCCACACAGGAGTACGTGAATGTTGTGATTTAAGTCTTAGGAAGCCCCTGTTACCTAAAGATGTCTACCCTACACTACCACAAACTCTACCATGTGGAGATGTTATCAAGCAAATAGGGAGTATTATGTTATGGGGTGGCAATTCACACCTTAGTATGAAATCAGGGAGAATGAAAGTAATAGAAAAATGACAGGTAATTTTGGACCACGGATAAGAGGCTGATGAAGGAGCATCTAGACAGAGCAGAATGGCAATAGTCTTTAGAGGAGGCTTGATGGAGATCAGAGATTTAAGCTTCATAACAAGTTGGGAGCAAGGTAGGCATAGGGGCTAGGCAGAAGAAAAAGTGGGAGTGGGTTTAGAGGACCAGGAAAGAGACTAAGGGGCTGAAGTGTTTGAAGATAAGGTCTAATAGACTATGGCCTGATTAAAGATCTTAAATGGCAGGAAGAATTTAGACTTGATTTTTCAGACAAAAGGGAAACATTTAGAGCTTTTGAGCTAGGAACTGATATCTTAGGAAAGTTAGTCAGCTATATGCAAGATGCATGAAAAGGGGACAGAATTAGACACAGGAAGACAGTAGGCAGACCAAAAGGCCCTGTCTATGCTGGTGGCAGAAGAAATGCAGAGAAATAGGCAAATCAGGGTCGGTGGGAACTGGTGTCCAAATGAATATGAAAGCAACAAGTCATTCTTTTATTCCACAGATATTTATTGATCATCTACTATTTGCAAGGCACTGAGGGAGCAAAAAAGTCCTGACTCCTAATCAGGCTATTTTGAAACTGAAGAGCAGTGGACTTCAAATACAGTATTGCCTGTTACTTCGACTGATAGGGTCTTGGAGCCTGCCTCAGTTTCCTCATCTGTAAAATGAAGGGATGGGACTAGATGGCTTCCTAAGTTCTTTCTAGCTCTAAATCTATGATCTTCTGTATAAAAGATAACTTAAAAAGGATAGCATACAATAGTTAACATTTCTTTATATGATACTTTTATGTACATTCTCACGTGAGCTTCCCAGCTCTGAGGTAAATATTATCTCCCTCCCTCCCATTTTAGAGATGAACAAACTGAGGATCAGAATCCAGCAGCTAGAAAGTGTCAAAAGTAGGTTTCAAATCCAGACCCTTAAGTACTGAATTCTTGCTTTGCCACATTGTCTCTCTAGCAGGAATAGTACAACTAAGGCTTTCTAGGTACAAACGAAGGCTAGAACAGTGCAGAAGAAAGAAAGAAATCACTTCCCTTTGAGGTGAGTCTTGGAGCAATAGGATTTTAGTGAGGGCAATACAGGCAAAGGAACATCCACTCCTGTGAGCCAGAAGTCAGAGAAACAGCACAAGGGGAGAGGGTCAGGGGTCAACATGGTGCTCTGGGTGGAGGAGGAATTAGGGTGGATGGGTAGGGTGGAACCAGACTGTGGAAACACTTGAGTGTTAGACCGAGTCTGGACTTAATCCTATAGGCAGAGAAAACCTGATGAAGGTTTTGGAACCAGAGTGAGGAATAATCTTAGCAGTGGTTAGCAAAATTAAACCAGCAGCTGTATAGAATGGACTGAATGAGAGCCTCAAGGTGAAGAACTTAGGATGGCTGCAAAAAAATGGGTGTGAGGGGTTAAGAACCTTAATAGGAAAATGTTAATTGGAATGGAAGGAATGGGTGTGAAAGAATACATAAAGGAAAAAGACTGGCCTTGTCCAAAATGATTTCAGGGTCTGGACTGGGAAATAGAACACTACGGCCATTGACAGACATAGGTTTTTTGAGAAGTAAAACTGGTTTGCAACACCACAGGTAACACGTTTAGTTTTTGATGTGTTAAGTTAAAAATGGAACAAAACATGACAAATGGAGAGTTAAGACAACCCGAGTTCAACTCTTATCATTGATACATACTAGTTGTATGATGCAGAGCATATTATTGAACTTCTTGGTGCTTGAGGGACAGCTAGGTGGCACAATGGAGAGAGCACCACTGGAGTCAGGAGAACCTGAATTCCAATGTGCCTCAGACGCTGGCTAGTGGTGTGTCCTTGGGCAAATCACTTAATCTGTTTAACTCAGTTTCCTTATCTTCATGCATTCTGAAAACAGTAAAATGGAGATAATAATGGCACCTGCCTCCCAAGATTGTTGCAAGAACTGAGATATTTGTAAAGTACTTTATAAACCCTAGAAAGTGCTATATAAATGCTAGCTATTCTTATTTTATAAGTTGTAGAGAAGTTGCCAACTGCATTTCTATTAGTAGTTGTCTCACCAAGAAGTTCCCTATTCCAGTGAAATCAGTCTTTGTGTTCTAAGTTTAAAGTGATAGAGGAACAAACAAATTGAGATTTACCTCAGGTAGTTAGCACTAGATGACAGGACCACAGATACGAGATTAAGAAAGCAGACTGTAAAGACTTAGATGCCAGAAGGAAATGCTGCCATCCCATCCTGCCAAGTTAAAAGAAAGACACAAATATTCTGGCCCTATCATAAGCCAACCCATATGAGTTATGAAGAACTCAGAACATTTCTCAAACCAGTTCCCTCATGGTTTTGATGCATACTGTTTTCCACTTTCACTTGCCCCACTGTACTGGTCTTTGCATTCATGGATATGCTTACTTGTCTCCTTGGATCTGGTACCTCTGTGCCCCTTGCAGCCTACACTTCACTAAAACCCATGTGTAACTGCATGAACACACTCAAACTTTGGTGCATCCCAGCTTTCAATGAGATTGACTGTGTTGCTACCGAAGCTCTATGTACGGAACAAATGGAGAAGAGGAAAAATGCTGGTTTATTGGCAAGGCTGGTTGCCTATCCAGATGAATCTCTTAACTTCCAGGGCTTCCCATGTTCTACGGAAGGATTCCAACATCAATGATGAACTGAGAACGAGAAACATGGTAGTGGTAACTGAAATCATTAAGTAGCTTCTCCTAAAGGAGAAATTTGGAGAGATGAAACCAAGGCCAGTCTTTGGTTGAGAAAAACTAGTTATAAGCAAGCAAGAAAGAGTAGTGTCCCACTAAGGTGGGAGGCATAAAAATGAGGTTGTACTGTTATGCAAACAGAGGAAAGCAGCAGTCAAAATTATCATATGGAGTAAAATGGCAGTAGGTAAGGAATAATAATAGGCCACTGGATTTTAACAGAAGAAAATCACAGGTAACCTTTGAGAAGTAGAGCATCAAGGGTTAGGATGTGGACAGGTAGTGAGAAAGTAGAAGCAATATGTAGGTTCAGTTGGAGGGGAGAATGGTGAGCCTAGTATCATATCTCTTTGTCAGTGTGGGAAGCCCAGCACTTAAATGGCCTAGAAGCAAGAGTAATTTAAGCTGTTAGTGGACCAGATACAATAACTTAGGTCTGAAAGCTAGAGTTTATGATAAATAAAGTTTAGAAGGGCCAAAGTTCAAATAAAGCTAGCATCCTAAGAATCAGGACATAGGAAGACCCAAGTCAGGAGCTAAGAGGCAAATCCCAGGAAGCTGCCAAGTGGAGCTGAACAGAATCACGAGCAGAGCTAAAAGGCTGGTGTGTAAAATGTGTGCTTTGTCAAAATGGACAGAAAGTATTGATAGTCCTACTGTCAGGGTTTCCAGGTTCTTAAAAAGCTACTGCTTTCGGCTTTAGGTAGAGGCATCCATAACCCAATACATATGATCAGATAAGGGAACATGTATGTCTATGAGGGATTTGAGAGTCTCTTTCAGTATCTGTGTCCCCTCCATTTTTCCCTTTATGATGAACCCTAACAATGACTAAGGAAAACTAGTTTTGGTGGTATTCCTAGAGCTGCATTTTGCTTTTAAGATACTTGATTCTAAATTTATGATACAGGACCTATAGGCTATTTAAAGGACTTAGGAAGCAAAAGAAAAAGGAAAAAAATAGAATGGCAACCAGAAATGGTAGCAGATTTAAGAAACGTTTAAAATCAGTCTCCCCATCTTAATATTTTAATGGGAATCTCTTTTCCCACCTTAAATACTGGCAATAGAATAAAGTGAAAGGATAGAAGTTTTCCCCAAATTCATAATATTCCCAGGGTTTACTCTTTGGCATAACGTCGCTGATGTTGGATAACAGATGACTTGCTACTGAAAACCTTTCCACATACACTACATTCATAGGGTTTCTCTCCAGTATGAGTTCTCTGATGTCGGTTAAGGTGACTTCTTTGATTGAAGGCTTTTCCACATTCACTGCACTCAAAGGGCTTCTCTTTACTATGAATTTTCTGATGTTGAGTAAGGGATGAGCGATCAAAGAAGGCTTTCCCACATTCATTACATTCAAAGGGAGTCTCTCCAGTATGAGTCCTTTGATGTCGAATAAGGGACGAGAGGCCAAAGAATGCTTTTTCACATTCGTTACACTCATAAGGCTTCTCTCCAGTATGTGTTAGTTGATGTCGAGTAAGTATGCTTTTTTGGCTGAAGGCTTTCCCACATTCATTACATTCATAGGGACTCTCACCAGTATGAATCCTTTGATGTCGAGTGAGAGATGATCGGTCAAAGAAGGCTTTCCCACATTCATCACATTCATAGGGCTTCTCACCAGTATGAATTCTCTCATGTACAGCAAGAGATGAACGGTCATAGAAAGCTTTCCTACATTCACTACATTCATAAGGACTTTCTCCTGTGTGAGTCATCTCATGTCTCCTAAGACTGCTGCTGTGGCTGAAGGCTTTCCCACATTCCTTACATTCATAGGGCTTCTCTCCAGTATGAGTTCTCTGATGTCGATTAAGGGAAGAACGATCAAAAAAGGATTTCCTGCACTGATTACACTCATGGCCTCTCTCTTTAGTATGTTTTTTGGTAGGATTTACTGATATTTGCTTGAAGCTTCTCTCAAGAGGAAGTGATTTTTCTCTTGTCTTCCCTTCAGAGTTGTCCCTCTGCTTCTCCTCTCTGTCTTTAGGTACAGAAATCTCTCTTCTGATTCTTTCTGTTAATGTACCTAGTGGTCCTTCTTCTTCAGCAATGTTCTGCTTTGGAACTGATTCCTGGATTTCAGGCATATACCCCCAGCCTGAAAGCAAAAGAACATACAAATGTAATTTGTGGTAAGGACAGAGCATTCTCTTTCTGTGAAGAAAACAAAATACTCTAGTGGAAAAAAGCAGAATTAAACCAAAAATAATGAATACTGGGTATTCATGTTATTGGGCAGATCTCCAAACCAATCTTGTAAACTGTGGAAAGTTGAAGAAATAAGAGAGGAGAGGAGAGCAGAGAAAAGTACCAGGAAATCTGGAGGTAGGTAGGGGATTATCTCTAATCAATGTGAGCAGAAAATATGAGAAGACTCCACTAGGAATATGGCAGCATATTGTTATGGTTAACTTTAAATGGAGGGGAAAGTAATGAGTAGAAATATTAAGGAAAGGATAAGAATTAGAATGGATGTGGGGAGATACAATTTTAGTAAGAAAGGGTGGTCTTTGGAAAAGATGAAGAGAAGGAAAGAACTGGTGGCTGGCAACATGAAAAGAGAAGCAAAGAAATAGCATTTGAGGAAAAAAAAGAGATTCTCCTCTACCCCCTAGGTCACAAAACGTAAGAAAGCTTTGCTGTCTGGGTCCATTACAACAACAATCTAGGGTAACTGAAGAGACCTAGTTCACTAAACATCTGACTGAACATCCCATCTGTCTGGTTCTCTTTCACAGGCAGCTGGGCAACTGTCTTAACACTGATTTGGAGATAGGAAGACCTCAGTTCAAAGCCAGCACCAGACACCTTCTAATTGTGTGATCCTGGCAAGGCACTTAACCTCTGTCTACCTTAGTTTCCTCAACTGTAAAATGAGGATAATAATAGCACCTATACAACAGGCTTGTTGTAAGAATCAAATGAAATATTTGTAGAAAAATATGCTTGGCACAGAGCCTGGCACAAAGTAGGTTCCACATAAATACTTATTCCCTTCTCCTCCCCCTTTAAGCTACTTACCTAGAGAAGTATTTCTCGGTATTGCTTTTTCTTCAATTCCTTGCAAATCAAGTATCCAAGGCTCTTCCCCTTGCTCCAACTGGAAAATCACATCAGGTTTAGAAATGGGAAGCCCTGTTTATAGAGAAGAGAATGGAACAGCACAGTTTGAATCTATCCCCAAAGTCAAGTCCTATGCCCTTTTTCTGCAAGGAAACACAAGGAAAATAATAGATTTATATAACATGATCATTTGAAGGACCTACAACATCTAGCCCATGTTGCCTCCTACAGGACATGACAGCGTACAGGACACGACAGAAAAATACAGAAGTAGTAGAAGACATTTTTGAAGAAGCCTCTTGGCTTGTGTTTCTAGGGCTTTCGTGGGGTACAATGAACTACTTATTTTCAACTCTAAGAACTGCAGAACTTTAATTTTATAAATAGGAACAGAAATACCTAGTCTCCAAGGCCAAAAAAGGATAGAAATCTCTGGCCTGAATGACAAACCAAAACTCAAGATAACCAAGTCAGGCTCCAGTCATGACCAATTTTTACAATATAACTTCACCCAAAGAACAGTTGAAGTGGTGGCCTCCTTCTCTGTCTTAAATAGCTACTCTCCGGACCTTGTCTGATTCCCTTTTTGCCTGGTGCTTTATTATTCCCCCTTTACAGGCACAATTAGCTCACACTTTCTTTAGTCTTGCTTTCATCTCATCAATCCCTGGTCACACTTCTTTTCTGTAGCATGCCCTTCTCCCTTCTTCTCTCCTATCTGGTTTTAAGAATAAGAGGCTTCATTTCTATTTAGGGTCATTTTCCCATAAACTGCAAGTAGGAGACAGGCAGACACTTTAGGCACTTTCATCTTTTCTCCATATCCCTGGTCTCAGAAAATCCTATTTTTTCTACTATATTTTCTCATCATAGACAATTACATAGTTAATGTAGTTTCCTTCTAAGGTCCCTTGGATATTCTGTTACGTACTGTGTCTGTCTAGTTCACATTTGAGGTACTTGAGGGAATTCTTGATGTTTTTATGTGCCATGTTAAAATTTCATCTGTGTCTCTTCCTAGGTCTGGATTCTCTGCTAGGTTTTCATCTCCTTCTAAATCTGTGTGCATTTCCTACCACACTGTTGTTGTTTAGTTGTTTCAATAGTGTCCAACTTTTTGTGACCCCATTTTGGGGTTTTCTTTGTAAAGATACTAGAGTGGCTTATCATTTCCTTCTCCAGCTCATTTTACAGATGAGGAGACTGAGACCAACAGGGTTAAATGACTTAGCCAGGATCTCACAGCTAGTATCTGAGGCTAGATGTGAACTCAGGTCCTCTTGACTCCAGGTCTAGTGCTCTAACCACTGTACTGCCTAGCTGCCCTTTTCTACCATATAGGGCACCTACTCCTCCTGTCACCATTGTTGAAGCACTCATATCTTTTGAGATCCTTATCTTTACCTAGTCTTTGTGCAAACATTAGGACTTTTCATCCTCAGAGTTAGATAACAGTCATGTATTAAAACATTTCCTATAAACATGTATTAACACTCCTCTACTAAAGGCCTGTCATGCTTCACTGAGGCATAGAGCTAATGCTGAGTTCTCCAAGGCCAGGCCCATATCCACCTGGGAAGTTTTCCAAGAGGGGCCTGTTTGACAGACTTAGCAGCTGTAGTCAGTGATCAGGCTGGCTAAATTCGGAGAGCCTCATCACCAGTTTGTTGACTGATGACTGAATGTGTTGGTCACAGAGACTCATGAAGATGGTCTATGAACTTCTAGCAAGCTTTGTGATCTGGGTTAACCATAGGAAGTCCCCACATCCACACCACTAATCCTCAAAGTACTAAATAGTTACTCTCACACACTCTTTCACTCTTAAGATCTACAGCCTCTGGGAACCAACACTAACTCTACTTAGTGTAGATTAATCTATACACTATATACTAGTATACCTGGTGTAGATTAAGACCTGTCCTGCAAGACACAGCAAGCAGGCCTCCTTACATTGGATGTGTCCATTTTGAATGCTGTCAAACTTGAGTGTTTTTTGCTCACTGGAGGCCCAGTTTCTAATCAGGAAGCAGCTTGCAGTTATTTGGCAGAAACGTGAACTAGATAAAGTTGTTAAGCTTTTCATAATTAAAACAAGACATTTCACCAGAATTTAACCAAAAAACAACACAACAACAAAAAACAAAGCAGCCAGGTGGCACAGTGGATATAGCACTAGCCCTGGAGTCAGAGGACCTGACTTCAAATCCAACCTCAGACACTTACTAGATGTATGGCTCTGGGCAAGTCACTTAACCCCAACTGCCTTTTAAAAAAAAAAAAAGACAAGGTATACCTGGCAATGGACTGAGCTTCCCTCCCCTCAGGTGCAAGTCCTGGATAGAGCATTTCCTCATGCACCCAGGTGTTAAGGCTCTCTCCCTCCTCAAATTACCTGGTATTTACCTATTCGTGTACATGCTGTACTCCATTCTCCTAGCAAAATGGAAATGCCTGGCAGTGGCTGCTTTTTGTTTTTGCCTTTGATATCCCAAGTGCCAAGCATACTTCAGGCACTTAATGAATATTTACTAAATTAAATTTACTTACTTCCATTTAGTGAAGAGCTGTATTGTCTTAATATAGGGCCAATTCTGAATCACAGGATATAGCCATCCTTACCCAGTGAGATGAGGTTTCTATAGTTCTCCAACATTACATCTCTATATAGGTCCCTCTGAGCAGGGTTCAGCTGCTGCCACTCCGCTTGGGTGAAGTTAACAGCCACATCCTTGAACGTGACTGATTCCTGAAACAAACAGATTCTGGTTCACTTCCTAGGAGTGAGGCTCCTAGGAAAAGGAATCCAATTAAAAGTATTAGATAGTTTAGACATACAAGTGATTCTGATGAGGATAAAGGACAACTCCTGCGTATTGTAGAATAAGGTAGAGGCATGTAATCCAAGGCAGAAACACCAAGTCATTGTGCCCATCCCTAGGCTTCACTAAGGGAGGCACCACAGCAGGGAACACTTCTGAAGGTGGGCCCAGTTTCCTAGGAATGAATACTGGGGGCCACAGCTGGATGGAGAAGATCCCTGATAAAGGAAGGAAAACTATATACATTCTGGGAAAATGGGATTGAATTTCAAGAGAGAAAAAAGCCCAAGTCACCTGGGAACTGGCTGTCAGGAACATGGGAGCCATTTCTTATTCCTCTTCTTCTAGATTTCCCTCTTAAATAAAGGCAGTCTTGAGAATGCAGGGCTGGGGAAAAAGAAAGAGGACATGAGGGAGGCTGGTCTTATCTGATTACTCCTAAATTCATCAGGCCAGAAATCTCCAGTGAGTGTGACTTTCTTTTCCATACCCTATAGAGATGGAGGTCAGAAAGAGCATAGGTCTTCTCTCAAGATCAAAGGGTCAAGAATAATAATAGCTGTGACTTTGACTCTATCTATGCTTACAATACACTAGCAGAGAAAGAGCTCTTAATCTGAGTCAGGACTCATGGCTATGTGATTTGTAACAAGACTCAAGCTTTCTGTGCCTCAATCACTTTCAAAGGAAAGTATTTCTTCCCTGTTTCCCATGAGATATAAAGAATAAATGTTTTGACTTCCCCAGCTGCCTCATACCTATATGATATGAGCATCAAAGAGCACAGTAGAGTAGGAACAACACAGAACTGGGAATCAGGATACTTTACTCTATGAAGGTATTGACCTATCTGTAAAATTGGGATAATGATTCAACACATGATTTAAAAATTAGAGTATTCCTATAGACTATTCATTAAAATCATATTTAATATTCTCCTTAGGAATGCTTCATATCAGAGAATCTCAGAAACCACTGAATACAACCTGTACCTGAACAAGCACTCACTTTACCACACACCTGACAAGCTGAGGACTCAGTCTAGTAAGAAGAAACCATCCTACCTCTCCTAGATGCCCATTTCTCTTTTGCGTAGCTCTCACTGAATTTTCTCCTCCTTTCTCTGAGACTAAGGCCACTTTTCAATTTCCATACATTCCTCTGAGTCCTGCCTTCTAGCAGAACCAATTTCTTTTCTACAGAACAGTTCTTCATCTCTCTCCAAAGACTTTTGGTTAAGTTACCCCCCAATTCCTTCCACCAGTCCCTGTCTCACAGGTTTTCCAGAAGGCTGAAGTGCCCTACTATGTACCCTGATCTCCTCCTAGACACACTCCCTCTCCTCAGCTGTGTGCCTAGAACTTAACACAGAACTTCACGTTTCTTGACCACAGGGTAGCACTTTTGCCTCTTTGGGGACTTAGCTTATTTTGGTGACGGTGTCACTATTAACGTTGCACAGGACAGCATAAGCCTTTCAGACTGTTGCACCCAGTGGGTTTAGCTTGAACTTGTAGCCCATTTAATCCCAAGCGTTTCTTCACATCAGGATATTGTACCCTGCCCTCTTCATACACGTGGACAGTTGAATTCTGGAACTCAAATGAAGAACTTTATTTCGTCCGTATTAAATACGATCTTATTCGATTTAACCCACTGTTCTAAGTATTCAAGGTCTTTTTGGTTCCTGACTCTATCATCCCCCATGTGAGCTATCCCTTTAAGCTATATGTCATCTACAAATTTAACATGCGTGCCTCTTATTTCTTAATCAAGTTATTGGCAAAAATATAGACTAACACAGGGCCAAGGACAAATCATGGACACCTCATTAGAGAACTTCTTATTAGTTGATATTGGCCTATTAGAGTAGTCTACCAGTCAACCAGGTCCAAATCCATGTAATTCTACCATCCATCTTATCCACAAACACAGTGTGAAAGATTTTGTTAGATGTTGTGCTACAATTTCTGCATAGAAAATATCTACATGATTCCCCTGATAAAGCATTCTCTTTTTGATGGGGTGAAGAATAGGATCATACATTTATAATTTCATCTATGTAAAGAATGCCTGGTATATAAACACGTTCCAGTAATTCAAGTGACTGTCCAAGGTCACACAGCTAGTATATGTCAGAAACAGGATTTGGATCTCGGTTTTCCTAAGGATGTCCCTATCCACCATGCCAAGCTGGCTAAGTTATCCTGATGAAAAGGAAATGAGATTAGGTTGGCATGAACTATTGTGGCAATGTTAGATTTCAGTGATCACTGCTTCCCTAAGTGTTCTCATGTTATCTCCTTAATAATATATTCTAGAGTTTTTGCCAAGAATTAAAGTCAAATTCACAGCAGTTTGCAAAATCTACCCTTTCCCAAAAATTGAGACATATTACCTTCTCCATTTCTCCAAAATCTTCCAAAGATCTCAAAAGAGAATCACTTGGTTTGGATTTTTATCCCTTTTGAGCCATTTTTTTGTTGGGTTCCCAGTGCAAAGACTGTTCTCCTTGGAAGAAAAACGGGAAAAGAGCTGAGTTGTCCAACTTTCTCACTGGTATCTGTTATTCCATCCTTCCTGAACAGAGGTCCTTCCCTTCTTTGATCTTCCTCTTGCCCCCAACATTACTGGGGAAAAAATCCTTTGTGTTGTTCTTAGCTTTTCTAGCCAGCCTTGTTTTATTCTAGGACTTAGTGCTCCTGCCACACATCTCGCAGGACCATGCTACTTTTGTTATCGTCCTCGGCTACTTGACTTTGCTTCTATATTTTATACGTATCTTTTAAAAATCTGACTTTCTGGATTAATTCCTTTTGCATCCATACTGCATTCTTCAAGCAGTTTCCCTTTTTCTTCCTAATCAGGATCATTTTCTCCTTTTCAGAATTTCATAATTCTCTAGATTTTTATATGTTTTTTTAAGATTTCTAGACTGCCTAGTTTCTAGTAGTAGACTGCCTTTGCTCTTTTTATTTCAATGCTTTTGTCCCTTTTCTGAAAAATTCCATGGTCCATGCTTGTCTGGCCAGATCCTTGCAGTTCAATACCCTGCATGTTCCTGCCTGTAACATCAGAGACAGGAAGCCTATCAGATGCATTTGAGTAAGAACTTGCTGACTTAACAAAATCACAGAATTTGAGTTAGAAGGCCATCAAGTCCAACTCATAAAAAAAAGTCCCCCGTGATAGCATATCCAACAAATGGACTTCCTTTAAAACCAACGTATAATTAAACTGCCATGGTATAACAGGTTATGAAGAATCTATTTACCCCCTATATGACCTAGGTAGTGGTGCCAGCTTTTTGGAACCTGGATGTTGTGCCAAGTCCTAAGACCAAGATCATCATTGATCCTCCTGGTGTGGTCTTAAAGATGGTGACTGCCAAGGGCCAACAACTAAAACTATGTTTCAGCCCTTCCACTCCTGTTGAGACCTACTGATATCCTTTGCCCCTCTCCTTGGTGTCTCTTAGGATTTATGCCTTACCAATTAATCAATCAAGAAGCATTTATTAAGCACCAATAAACACTGGGGATACAAATTTTTTAAACATGAAACCATCCCTGTACCCAAGGCATTTATATTTTAATGGGCGTAGGGGAGAGACAAGAGCTACGTATATAAACAAAATATGTACAAGACAGTTAAGGTTATTTTGGGAGGTAAGTCCCAGCGGTTATGACAAAAAAATAAAATTCAGAAAATATCAGATTCAGGAAGTGGCTTCTAAGCTGACATCTGTAGAATGTCATGTGTGAGGAGAAGCAAGAGCAGTCCCTGGCACATAGCAGATGTTTATTTAATAAATGCTTGTTGACTGACTAAAGGTCAATTTGGCTGGATTTCAAAGCACAATAAAGGGAGTTAGGTATAATGAGATTGAAAAGGTAGGTTAAGGCCACTTTGTGAAGGACTTTGGATACCAATCAGAGGAATTTATATTTGATTCTAAAAGTAAGAGAAAATCATTAGAGTTTGGGGGAAAAGGAGGTGATACAATCAGACCTGTACTTTAAAGAATATCACTGTGGCAGCTGTGTGGTTAATAAGTAGAAAATGGGAAGAGACTTGAGACAAGAAAATCAATTTGAAAGTTATTGCCATAGTCTAGGCAAGAGATGAGTGGCCATGTGAAGAGTCTGAATTCTACAGATGTTGTGGACATAGAATCAATAAGACCTGGTAACTGGTTGAATATGGGGAGGAAAGTAAAGTAAAGGATAACCCTGAAATTATAAGTCTGGGTGACTCCAAGATGGTGCTGTCCACAATATAAACAGTGAAGTTAGGGCTCTACTTGTACCACAAACATGACTGTTTCCCAAGTTTCTGCCTTCAGCCTTCTTATACTGCCATCAGCCTCTTCAAGATATCATCTATTCCCATGGCTTTGACTATCACCTCTATAAATAATGTCACCCAAATCTATTATCTCCAGCCCTGCCCACTCTCCTTAGTTCCAGTCTTCCCTAGCCAATTCTGTAATTTGGTTATGCCTTTCTCCACAACAGCAATGGTCCTTCTTCCTCCATTCCATTCTCCCTCCCTCCCATGCCTCAAAAACCTAGCCTGTAACTTGCAATTGACTTTGTTTTTTTGAGTGAGGGAAGGCTGTGCAGGTCACCAGCCTCACTTCTCCTTCAGAGCCATCTGAATTCGTCGACCAGCTATTCATCAGGATGACTGGAGATGACCCAGGATGAGGCGATTGGGGTTAAGTGACTTGCCCAAGGTCACATAGCTAGTAAGTGTCAAGTGTCTGAGGTGAGATTTGAACTTAGGTCCTCCTGACTCCTGCACTGGTGCTCTACCTACTGCATCACTTAGCTGCCCCAATGGAAAGTGGAGAAAGAGGTAGAAGGAAACTTTAGAGAGGTAGGGGAAGAACCAGGAAAGTCAGTGTCATAGAAGCCAGGGATGAGAAGAGGGGTTTCAAGAATTGATAAGTAGTCAATCCATCACTGAAGAAATAGGCACTGAAATACAAGAAAGCATAAAACAGTCCCTGTTCTCCTGGAGTTTACAATCTTAAGAGACATAAAGTATATAAACATGAACTGATAACAAAAACTGACAATCAATGATAAAAGTCAAAATAATGAGGACAATAAACAGTGGGTTCCCCTTTTTTTATGCTGTCACTCCCATATGGAATGCCTTCTCTCCCTCTTTCAGGGAATACAAATTCATACTTTCAGGTGGGAAGAGAAAGAAAAGCTTTGTAGAGAGCAAGAGGACAAAAGGTCTCAACTTCACATCATTTGAAGATTGGTACAAGGACAGAAGATTTGAAGGTGAGTTAAAGTCCTGGTTTTCAAAAAAAAAAGAAAGAATATGGAATCTGCAAACTACAGGCTGGTTTCACTTTAAGTCCTACAAAAACTCTACATTTTTTTTAAACCAAAGGAATAGTAAAATCTGAAACTTAGACAATTTTTATATCCACTGAATTTAAATCTTACCACTGTGTTACCAGTTCCACAGTATCAGCTTCCTCATCCTACTTACAAACGGACCTCTCATTTCAGTGGCATGGTAGGCCCCCAGTAGACTTTTTCCCCAAATTTAACAATGTTTTTCCTAAAATGTAGTGCCCAGAACTGAATACTCCAGATGTGAACTAACCAGGGTCAGTGGAACTCTCACCTCCCTAATAAAAGCAAGTGACATTGCTATAGACTTTAAGGATTTTGGAGTGCTCTCCCCACTAAATCTTATCTTCCTACTGCTAGGAATCCTTTCTCCCTTAATGTGACCTAATATTAGCTGTTTTGACTGCCACATCAGACTGTTGATCCATACAGAGTGCAAAGACCAGAGTGCAAAGTTCAAAGGCCACTGAAATGAGAGGTCCCTTTGTAAGTAGGATGAGGAAGCTGATACTGTGATTGTCAAGTTAAACGTAAGATCATATTGCCTTCATAAGCTCCTTGATGGGAAGGGCTGGCTTTCTTTTTCACCTTTGTATCCCGAGGTGAAGGAGACAAGCACCTACTATGTGCCAGGCACTGTGCTAGATGCTTTACAAATATATTATTTGATATTAAATGCTTTTTGAACAAAGGCACGAAATCAGGGGTGGTGTGAGCACCTCTTTTACAAGGACTATAAGGAACTGAAGTCTGGAGAAGTTAGTGAATCTTGCCCAAGGTCCATGCTAACCGGGTCAACAAACCCAGGTCCAAGCCCAGAGCTCTTTCCACCCTACCCCACTAGCTGTGGTGAGCAGTAAGGACCAAATCATCCCACTCCCCCTTGAGTTTGAGTGATAAATTATACTGAGGATAGACTGGGCTGAGAGTGGGAGAAAATGGACAGCGGAGTGATCAAAGTCTGGACTAGGGTGGAAGCAGTGGGAATGTGGAGGTCACCCCCAAGAGCCCCTTCTGAACCAGGGGGTTTCATGAAGGGGGAGAAAACTCCTACCTCTTTATTAATTACTTTCTTTTGCAATTCTACGTATTTCATTTGGTCCAAGGAGCCTCCTACCCAGCACTGGGTCGAGAGACCGAAAGGAGAGAGGCAGGAGCCCCAGGGCACGAGTCTGATCCCCTCGGTCTTTGACTCCCCAGCGCCTGGCATGGGTCCCCGCATTCAGGAGGCGCTTACTGAATGCCAGCGGATGGGCAGCCCAGGAGCCCGGAGTACAGGGGTGCCAGGCTTCCACACGGAGATACCCAGACCCACATCTGAATGGACATCGACACTCTCGGCGCCACCCACGATGACCCACGAAATGACACGAACACTCACGAGGGCGGACACGAGAGAAGTCCTAGCTGGGGTGCTGCCTGGGAGGATAGTGGAACCTCGGCTTCCGCTGTCCCCCACCCCACCCCGTCTCTGCCGTAGGGGTCCGCACCCCACGCTCCCCACAGGCCTCTCGTGACACAATCTCAATCTCCCACACCTACGCAAGCGCGCGCCGACAGAACAGCCTTTACCTCCAGACCAAGGATGGTCCAAAGTCCTACACTTCGGTTCCAACACGCTACTACGCCTGCGCACCCGTTACCACCTCAAGCCGTTCCAAATTCCACCCCCGGGGACTTCACTTCCCGGAGGGCTCCGCGGCGCTCCGCCCCAGTGCGCCCTGGAGACGGATTTTGGGAAATCGAGTCTGAATGGGAGACGATATGGCTCTATGAATTCTGGGAAATGTAGTCTTTTCTGTAGACGTGGTTGCATTGCCCGAGAAAATGAAGCAGGGGGGCGTGAATGGTTAAGGAGAAATTGAGAATGATGTGTTTGCCTGAGAAGTCAGGAAGCACAGCTGTGTCTACTGAAGGCCCTGCAATATCTTAACATTTTCGAGCACAACCTCCTGTAATGGAGATCTTTTAATTGCTACGAGATGCTAAATGGAACAACTCAAGTGTAATTTGATCATTAGAACATCAAGATTTCAGTCTCAAATATGCAGGATGCCATATATTTGAGGTGCTGCATTTCAGAATTTGACTATGTAACTTACTCTTACTCACTAGCCCATTTTAAAAGATTTTCCCATCAAAAAACATGACAAGTCAACAAACTTAAACACTTACAACTGCTGTACATTGTACTGAGTAGACGATACAAACAAAATCCAAGATAGTCTCTGTCTTCAAGAACACGCATAATATGGGAGACAATATGCAAAATACTATGTATAAACAAGATAACTTAGATATAATCTCAGAGGGAGAACGCTGGCATTGAGGGACTCTAAGAAAGGCTTCTTGCAAAAGATGGAATTTGAGATGAGATGCAAAGGAAGCCAAAAGTTGGAGATAAGGAGTGAGAGCATTCGAGGCATGGGGGACAGCCAGTGAAAATGAATGGGAAGAGGTCAGTGTCACTGGATTGCAGAGTACCTGGAAAATAAAGTGTAAAGACTGGAAAGGGGCCAGGTTTTAAAAACCAAATAGAGGATTATATATGTGGTCCTGAAGGTAATAGAGAATCGCAGGAGAGACCAGTGGCACAGTTAGATTTGCACTTTAGGAAGTGCACTTTGATAGCTGAGTGGAGGATGGACTGGAGTGGGAAGAGACTTCAGAGAGGAAGATCAACCGGCAGGGTGGTGCAATAGTCAAGGCATCAGGTGAAAAGAGCTCTGTTTGGCTTTCATAACCTAGCTTTTTCCTACCTTTCCAGTCTTCTTACACACTACTCTCCAAAACATACTCTGATCCAATGACAACTGGTTATGAATAAAACACTCCATCTGTGGGCTCTAGGCATTTTCTCTGGCTGTTCCCCATGTTCAGAATGCTCTTCTACTTATGTTCTGACTATTCACCTCCCTGGCTTCCTTTACATCTCAACTAAAATTTCCTCTTTTACTGGAAGCTTTCCCCAACCTCTCTTCATTCTGGTGCCTTCCCTCTATTAACTACTTCCCATTTGTCCTGCATACAGCGTGCTCTGTATATATTTGTTTGCATATTATCGTCCCCATCAGAATAAGCTCTTTGAGGGCTTCTGCATCATTCTGTATCATCAGTGCTTAGCATAGTGCCGGGCACATGGTAGGTTGACTGATTAACTAGAGCTGTGACACTGTTAGACTAGAGGAGGGACATATACATACAAGAGATGTTTCCAAGGTCAAACTGATAGGACTTAACAATAAGTTGGATATGAGGGGTGAGAAAGTGTGAGGAGTCCAGCTTGGGTAATAATTTAATAAATTTTATTTCCTTGTTTACAAAGAAATTTTTTTTAAACTTAAAAAATAACACTTAAGTATGCACATATAACCCAATTATTTTTTTTTAAAGTATTCCTCTTAGTAGGTATTTCTTGTTTTTAATTCTTGGTACAGTCAGAATTTGTTACCATATTTATTTATATATATTTATTATCATAACTACTAGGGCAGCTGGGTGGCACTTCACAGAGCAGTGGGTTTGGCAAAATGACTAAACAACAGTTTAAGAGTTCTTTTTAGTTCATGGGATGATTATGGTTAAAACCTCATGGTGGTTTTTTTTTTTTTAATGAAGTTTATGTTATCAACCTGTTTAAAGTACAATAATAATTTCTAATGATTTTGAAGATTTCTGCAGTAGGATTAAGTAGATGTCAATCCCTGACCTGTGTAAGCATGTTTGACTCCAGCACCACACAGCTGCCTAATGAAAGCAGACTGATCTAAACTGGGGCAAGGAGGAAGGGGAGAAAAGAGGTGAGTAGGGGATAGAAGTAAGGAACATGAGGCTAATCCAATAAATAAGTTAAATGAAAAATATGAGATAGCCTATCTAAGAGCTAGGTAGGGAAAAAAGGTTAAGTGGAGCAGAAGGTGGAAGAATAGGAATATCAAAGAATAAATCAGAGAAAAGATGAGATTTAGGAAAAATGAACAGTCAAGAAAAGAAAGAGGAGGGCTATACATTATTTAATTCCATTGCAGAATAGCACATAACCAACATTCACGCTAATCCATCTTCCACTCAGTTGTCAAAGTTGAATTTTCTCAAGTGTAGATATAACCATTTCAATTCCCTGCTCTCTCTACCTCCAAACCAAATTTAAATCTTCTGGTATTTAAAGCTCTTCATAATCTAGCCCCTACTTAACTTTCCAGTCTTCCTATACTTTATCCCCTTCTATGCACCAGCTACACTGTCCTACCTGCTTTCTCCTACCCTGGGCTTTTGCAATGGCTGCCCCCATGCCTGGAATACTTTATACCTCCCCCAGACCCTGCCTCCTTATTTCCCTAGATTCTTTTAAGAGTTCAAATCCCACCTTCAGGAAGCCTTTCCTGGGGTTCCCAGCTTCTGGTGCCTTCTTCCCCACTTCCATCTACTCTGTATACACCTTGTATGTACCTTGAATGTCTCTGTCAGAATGTAAGATCCTAGAGGACAGGGATTGTTTGGTATGCACAGAGTTTAGCATAATGCCTAGAACACAGTAAGAACTCAACAAATGCTTCACTGATTCAGCCCTGTATGAAATGTCAAGATATTCCCAAACCATCCCAACCTTAGAATCACAGTTAATTATTCACTAGGAAAACTTGACCTACCTGGACATCTTGCCAAGGAAGTTATATGCTTTAGGAGGATAAGGAGATTTTTAACTTTCCTCTTGAATATTTGTGTCATTCTCAGATTGAGGCCCAACAAGGCCAAGAAAAGTCCATTTTTTGAAAAATTTTTCAGTTCATTTTGTACTTGAGTATCTGACAACAAGCTCATGACACGCATACCACTTGCTCTTTTGCTGAGAAAAATTAAATAGCAAGTAGAAGTGGTAGTAAGTGTGAACAACAGGTTTATTTTAAAATAAGGGAGATTAATCCTAAGTTTTTATGTGGTCTCTCACCATGCCTAAGTTCTTGAGCGTTTAATAAAGTGACAAGTTTGGTTGAAGTTTTCCCAAAATTCATGATATTCCCAGGGTTATTCTTTGGCATAACGTCGCTGATGTTGGATTACAGATGACTTATGACTGAAAATTTTGCCACACACACCACATTCATAGGGTTTCTCTCCAGTATGAGTTATCTGATGTCGTTTAAGGTTCCGTTTCTGGATGAAGGTTTTTCCACATTCACCACATTCATATGGCTTCTCTTTACTATGGATTTTCTGATGTTGAGTAAGAGATGAGCGGTCAAAGAAAGCTTTCCCACACTGATCACATTCGTAGGGCTTTTCCCCAGTATGAATTCTCTGATGCCGATTAAGATGTGATCGGTCAAAGAAGGCTTTCCCACATTCATCACATTCATAGGGCTTTTCTCCAGTATGAATTCTTTCATGTATAGTAAGGGATGAACAGTCAAAGAAAGCTTTCCCACATTCATTACATTCATAGGGTCTTTCTCCTGTGTGAGTAATCTGATGCCGCCGAAGGCTACTTATATGTCTGAAGGTTTTCCCACATATGTTACATTCAGAGTCTCTCTCCTTACTGGAATTTTTGGAGGCACTGATTGAAACTTTCTTGAAACTTCTCTCTTGGGAAAGGGATTTTTCCAATGTCTTCCCTTCAGAGTTTTCTCTTTTCTTCTCCAGTCTAACCTCAGGAACAGTAACTTCACCTGTGGATCTTTCTGTTAATATCTCTGGTGATTTTACTTCTTCTGAAATGTTCTGCTTTGGAACTGACTTATAGGTTTTTGGTCTTTTCTCCCAGCCTGAAACTAAGAGAAAATAATGTAAATTAATATGATAATGATAAATATAATAAGTAATATAAATTAACATATTCTCTGTGCTATTTAAAAGGAAAATGATCTGGTAGAATGTGGATACTGACACTAAAAATGCCTGCTAAATCATCTACATTATTGGGCAAATATCAACAGTACTGAAATTAAGAAACGAGCAATGCAAAGAAGAAAAAAGTAGGGAAAGGGGAAAGTAATCAGCAATGTAAGCAAAAAATATGATTGAGCTTATTCAGGAATAGTGTTAACATTACTCTCGGAATCCTTAAAAGTAGGAGATACTCATTATACACAGTAACAGCCACAGTGTGCAAGGATTGCTTCTGATAGATTTAGCCCTTCACAGCAATGCAAGGACCTAAAACATTTCCAAAGGACTCTTAATACAAAATGTCATCCCATCCAGAGAAAGAACTATGGAATCAGAACGAAGAATGAAGCAGACTATTTTCTCTTGTGTTATGTTTTGTTTTTTCTCATGGTTTCTCCCATTCGTTTTAATTCTTCTATGCAACATGACTAATATGAAAATGTGTTTAATAAGAATGTATGTGTAGAACCCATATAAGATTGCATGCTGTCTTGGGGAGGGAAGGGGAAAAAATTTAAAACTTGTGGAAGTAATTGTTGAAAACTGAAAAGAAATTAATTTAAAAAAAGAGTAGAGGATACTAATGAGTAAGAAAAACAAGGAATACCTAAGGGTTAGGATGGGATTTGGATAGATACCCTTTCAGGGAGTAATGAAGAATGATCTTTAGATACTGTGTAGAGAGGTAAGGGATATGCAGCTAAAAAATGAGAAGGGAATCAGAAGCAACATGATTAAAGAAAAACAGGTTTCCCATGCCCACCAATATAAGATAGAAAAAAAGCATCCCTGATTGGGTTCATGGCAACAACAATCTCAGCCGGTCTTTGGGTCACTGAGAACACCTCCTCACCAAACGTGTGAGCTATAATTTCCATTAAGTCGCTAGCAGTCTCTGTCTTACTCACCTAAAGAGGTATTTCTTGGGACCTCTCTCCCTTCAGTTCCTTGCACATCAAGCATCCAAGGCTCTTGTCCTTGCTCCAATTGAAAGATCACATCAGGTTTGGAAATAGGAAGTCCTGTTTACAGAGAAGGGAATGAGACTTAGAAGTTTGTCTTGGAGACACAGAATTGTCACAGAAGTCAATCCTGGCCCCTTTTCTGCAAAGAGAAGGGAATATATTTATCTAATGTGAAAATTATTATATCATCTAGTACAGTCTCATTTTACATGTGGAAACAGATGCTTAATTTACGTGCTCAGGATCACAGGGTTAATAAGTGAAAAAGCTGACTGGGATGAATCCATTTTCTCCTGACTCCTCTGTCTTCCCACTACAACATGCTACATTCTACTCGGTTAGGACATGATAACAAGCCAAGAGATGAACAGGTTTCTAAAGGAAGCTCAAGGCTTATTTCCAGACCCTCTGGGAATGGAGGATAGGAAAGGAACAACTTGGGATAAAGAATTGAGGGGTAACAAATGAAACCACTTATTTTCAACTATATTCATAGCAAAACTTTCAAAAAGGATTAGAAATCTCTGACCTGAATTATAAGGCAAAACTCAGACGAACAACTGAAAAGCTGCACAGCTCTTGGCAATTTCCTCTGATATACCTGCACCCCTAGAACTGTCGAGGTGATGATGGCCCCTCCCTATGACTCTGAACCTTAGGGTAAAATTATCCTTACCCAATGAGATAAGGTTTCTATAGTTCTCCAACATCACATCTCTGTACAACTCCCTCTGTGCAGGGTTCAGTTGCCCCCACTCTTCCTGGGTGAAGTTCACAGCCACATCCTTGAATGTAACTGATTCCTGAAACAAATACATTCTTGTTCACCCATGGACTCCTCACTCCTGGGGAAAAGGAATTGATAAAAAAGCACTTAAAAGAGATATATGGGATAGCTAGAAGGTAAGTCTCATACTGTTAAAGGCTTTCAGTACTGTGTGCTGTGGAATAAGGCAAAAAGCATCTTGTCTTCAAGTCACTATGCTTATCACTGAGCCACCCTGAGGGAAGGCAATAGAGAAAAAAATATTGCTTATGGTCCATCAAGCACCAAGATGGGGCCATTTTCCTAGGGATGAAGAACTGGGGGTTCTTGTTCCTGGATGGGATAGAGGTGGGCAGAGAAACTTCATGATGAGGGTAGGAAAAGGAAGCACATTCTGGAAATTATGACTACATTTCATGAAAGATCAATTCACCTGGGATCTGACTGCCAGGAACACAGGAGCCATTTCTTCTTCTGTATTCAATCCCTCTTGGAGAAAGGTAAAGTCCAGAGAATGTAGGGCTAGGGGAAGAAAAAAAGGACATGAGGAAGTCTTGTCTTGTCTTGCAATTCCCAGACTCAATAGACTAAAACTCTGTACGTAACAGTTTGGTGTGATTTTTCTCATCTCCACATCACACAGAGGTAGATCTGAAGGAGACCAGACATAGCTGCCTTGCCCTTTCCTTGGGTAAGAGACAAGGATCAAGGATATTATGACACCTTCACGTTCGCATGTTGTGGAACATTACAAGGAAAAGAGTTCTGCTCCTGAGACAGGAAACATGCCCTGAATTGAGAGATCTATTATCACCTGGCTATTTCTGGACCACAGACCTTATCATCTCTGTGCTGCTAACCTCCTTTAACTGAGGGAAAGTAATTCACCTTCTCTTTCTTGTTTCTTGATGTACAGAATGAAGAATTTGACTTCTAAGGTGGCCTCATGGACACATGCCATTAGAATCAGAGAGGAAATCAAGTAGCTGTGACAGTGATTATCTACACAACCAAAGGCAAATCATTTGGCTTGTTATCTACATATAAAATGTGATTATAGAAACCATTCACCAAAATTTGTTTCATTACTTTTAACTAATGCCTCATATCAGAGAAACACTGAATCTCAGAGTTGGAAAAGAAGCTCAGAGGGCATCCAATCCAGTTTGTACTTCAACAAAAAACCCTTTAACTGTATGACTGACAAGCAATCACATAGTTTGTGAGAACTTCTAGTATGGAGGAACCTGTTCTCTCTTAAAGCAGCCAATAGCTCTAATCATTGGAGTTTTTTTCTCTTACATTAAGACTAAATCTGCCTCTTCACAAGTCCCACCCCACTGGTCCTTGGCCTCTCCAAACACAATGAGTCTAATCCTTTTCCATATGAGTTTTCCAATTCTCTTCTTAAGTCTTCTCTCCTTCAAGCTAAACATAAACATTTTCTCTAGTTGTTCCTTGTATGGCATGCTCTCTAGTGCTTTGTGGACATAATAAGCAAATGTCTGAATAGTTGAAATCCCCCTCCCTTTCTATCATGCTTTTTGATGTCCACCTTTTCTAATGATTTTTACTTTTTTCTTTTTTATGAAGTTAAACACAAAGATTCTAATATGAAAAAGGATAAAAGACTGCATATGAAACCATAAACTCATGTGTAGTTTTTAAAAAGTGTATATTATTTTTGTGCTATAAGAAATAATGATTATGAATAATATAGATAAAGGTGTTTCCTTCTGCTGTTGGGCCAGAACGGCCAACTTCACTTTCCTCCACTGCCTTCCACCCACAACTGACTTCTCTCCTGATTTAGGCAGCAGCTTCCTCTTCAGTGTGAGGTTTCTAAAGAGATTGCCAATCGTGAACCTGGGAGGTGGGCTCCGGAAGCAGAGACCTAACCCCAAAGCAGGACTAGGGGGCAAGGGGCAGGAGGCTGGCACATTCTATATTGCTGAGAGTCGCCTGTCCTGTTTAAATGACTCTGGAGTATCCCACCATTAGTTTACATGCTATCTCCAAGGTCCTAAATGCCTCTCCACAAGAACACTTATGTGTTATAGTGAGTGTTCAATTTAGCAAGGAAGAAAGATGTTCCTATGACGATGACAACGAAGAAGATACTGGGAATACTCCTTATGTTCAGACTTGCATCAAGTGATAAATCAGTATTTGAAGCACTGTTTGCTTCAATGTGTGAATGTCAAGCTTTATATCCAGGCCTGAGGATGAAGATTCAGATAACTGTGTTGGAGAAGAATATGATATGAAGGCACATAAACCAGGATAAAGGATTAGTCCTACATTTCATATCTACCAAAGATTGTATCTTTTAACTATAAAAGGACATACAACTGTTTATGAAACCACAAATCTTCACTACATGCAGCCTGGATGTTTTTCTTTATATTTTTAATAAGTTTTTATTAAAGTCTTTTGCACTTCATTATAGTTTCCTGTAGTTTCCTTCTTCTGCTGCTCAACTTCCCCATATAATAAATATTTTTTAAAAAACAAAATAAGGAAGAAAAATTAGTACAAATGATCAATACAACAACCAATACATCAAAAGTCTGAAAATACATGACCTACATGTGAACCTTCCAACTCTGCAAATGGGTGGGGTGGGAGTCTTTTCTGCATCTAGGTTCAGACAGTCTGAACTTTGGAAAAATTCCCTTGGCAGTTGTGAGGTGAAGGTATTAGAGAGAGGAAAACCCTGAGGCAGGGAACCAAATTAGTAGGTTATTGCAACAATTCACGCAAGAGATGATGAGGGTATAAACTTGGGTGATGGCCCTTTGGAATGGAGAGAAGGGGAAAGATGAAAGTGATGTGAGGGAAGGAATAACATGATCTGGCAAATGAATGGAGATGGGGAATGAGCATTCAAAGTTAACATTAAAGTCACAAACCTCACTAGAAAGATGCCTGACATTCTTTAGAGACAGGCAAGTTCTGAAGAGAGATGGGTTAGGGGCAAAACATAATAAGTTCAATTTTAGACATGCTAATTTTGAGATGCTTATGGGATATCCAATTGGAAATGTCTCAAAGGCAAATGGAAATATGCACTTGAAATTCAGGAGAGACTAGGGCTAGATATATAGATTTGGGAGTCATGTATAGAGAAATCATCAATAAATTCATAGACATGAGGTTACTTGTGAGAGTGTGAAAAAAATTTTTAAAGACCCAAGACAGACTTGAGAAATAACCAGTTAAGGGGCATGATGTGGATGATGAACCAGCAAAGGCAACTGAGGAAGACAGACAAGCAAAAGGAAAGTTAACAAAGAACAGTGTCACAAAAGAGCATAGAGAGGAGAACAATGCCAAGTACACTGTAAAGGTTAAAAAGGATGAAAACTGAGAACATGTCATTAGTCTGAACAATTAAGAGACCACTGGCAGTCTTAGAAAGAGTAATTTCCACTGAAGTCAGAAAATAAATTGCAAAGGGTTAAGAAGTAAGCAAAAGCACAGGAAGTAAAGGTAAGCAACGTTTGACTACAAAGACATATAAGACGATAGTATTTTGGAAAATGATAAGGTCTAGTGAGATGGGGGCGGGGACTGAGGTATGTTTGTTGGCAACAGGAAAGAAGCTAATAAATAGGGATAGCCTAAAGATTAGAGAGAAAAATGGGATGATTATAAGGCCCATCTGCCAGAGAAGACAGGAGAGGATGCATATATAGAGTTTTGGGGAAAAAATTACTTCAGTTTCAGACATGTTAAGCTTGAGATATCTCTAGAATACCTAGATGGAAATTTCCAATAGGCAGATGGAGAAGAGTAACTGGAGGTAAGATGTTGGTCTTATTAAGTAGGGTCATCCCTTCATGATAGACTGAAACAAAGGATTAAAGAATGTGGGATGATGTTAAAGTGTTCTGAGATACAGAGAAGAGGGAATATATGATTAACCACCTCTATTTTTTTTTTTTAGTACAACATGAGGAGAAATCCTCAGTTGAGAGGGTGAGGAAGAGAGGATGGTGTATTATCATGCATTCTCAATGAAACCCCAAAAGTAGGTAGTGGTCATCAGGCTTGACAATTCTTGCAAAGTGCTCTGTCATGTCCCACGTACATGCTCCTGGAAGACAGCAAATATTTCTGGTACTTACACTAAATTGATAAATAGTTGCTTTGGTAAATCTCAGTAGAGTATCACCTACCACCACTATTTTCTTTTTCTCACCATTACTGGATGATTTCCCAATTAAAGGCACCTATGAATCTATATAATCATTCCTGGGAGCTTCTTTCAGATATGGCCCAATTCCTCCCTCTTCAGGGACAGCTTCATACCTATTACATAGCTCCAAATACTTAAGACATATTCTTCTTTTTGGTGCTCCTTTTTCCTTTTTTTATTTCTGTGTTAGATTTCTATACCCTTCAAACTCTACAAAGAGGTGAAATTGTCCTCTTTTTTCCCACATTCTTTTTTCCCATTTCTTTACCAAGACTATTTCTCCTACTCTTTTAAGAAAATTTCATTCAACCTGATAACTTGCACATTAAAAACAAGTTTCTCTAGTCCTTTCACATTAAAGAAACAATAAGATTCATATGCACAAAAATATTTATAGCAACTCATTTCATAGTGGCCAAAAACAAAAACTAAAGTGACACCCATGGAAATAACTAAACAAGTTGTGATATATGAGGTGATGGAATATTGTGCCATAAGAAATGACAAAATGAATGTTCCAGAGGAAACTAGGAAGACCTCTATGAACTGATGCAGAGTGAAGTGAAAACTCAAGAGAACAATTTCTACGATGACAGTCTTTTCACTTTCCTTTCTAGAAAGAAAACTTTGATTTTGTAGTTACATAGGTGTTATATGGTACTGGCAGAACATCAACATGATACTATTTGAAGATTACATCAAAATTTTCCTTGTTTTCCATACTTACATGAAGCAAGTCCCAACATCTCCTATCTTCCCTTCTTGGATGACCTTTATGGTTAACTATTATTGCAAACCGTGTTTTTTGTGAGTTAGACTAGAACTGCAAATATAATGGGATCCACAATATCATGCTGTTGCTCTCCAGAACCTTTCCTCTACTTCTTCAGTAGAGTCAGGCACTCTAGCCTCACTTGGTAGTTAAAGCCTAATTTATTTAGAAGAAAGAAGTACAGAAGTACAGAAGAAAGAAAGATCTATGAACAGAAAATGCAAAATCACAAAGGGACATGAAAAAAATTCAACTGTCTAATGAAAACTATATATCTTGTCTCCAGAACCTTCTCTCTATGTCCTTGGACCTAGCGTTCTTCTAAGGGTCATATATGGTAAATGATGGGAAAGCATGTCAAATACTAAACGGGCCAAAAGAAATCTTGTAATTCTCAAAAATAATGAACTACAATGAAAATCGCACAAACTTTTAGACGTACATCCTTTGTAAGTACAAGGGAAGAAGTAAATGGTGCTTTTGATGGTAATGACCAAAGAAGATGGCTCTCATTTCTCCTTTTGACTCTGTGTTATTTCAACTAAAGAAACTGAAAGGACAAAATAAAATAGAACATGATTTCTTAACATTTTCTATGTTATGGCTCCCTATGGGAGTCAGTCTGTTGAAGCCTATGGACCCTTTAAAATTTTAAATTCATAAAATATATAGGGTTACAAAGAAAAGAAATTATTCTAAAATATAGGCAGCTAGATGGTGCAATAGAGCACAGGTCTGGAATTAGAAAGACCCAAGTTCAAATTCAGTCTCTGACACTCACTCGCTTTGTGACCCTAGGCAAGTCACAATCTGTTTGTCTGTTTCTTGAACTGTAAAATGAAGACAAAAAAGTACCTCCCTCCCAGAGTTGCTGTGAGGATTAAATGAAATAATAATTGTAAAGTACAGTGTTTGGCATATAGTAAGCACTATATAAATGTTTAATTAATTTTTATCAAAATTAAAAAAAAAAAAACCAAGTTCATGGCTGCCAGGCTAAGAACCACTGAAGTAGAGGATGTGTGATACTGCAACTCTATCTTGATAACTTAGGAGAAGCAGTCCTAACTAGGAAAAGGGTGTTTTTCCCCCTCAACTCAAATCTTTTTTATTTTTTGCACCTGTCTTCAAACATTTAGGTCAAAATTTCCACCAAAGTTCCTTTTCTTGTTTCATTCCTAATCACACCTTGTTAAACTCCAAACCTGAGTTACTCCTTTTGCTGCTTTCTCTGATCATATTTGTGAGCTGCTGAAGGATCCTGGAGCAAGTCATGCAACCTGCTGAGTTCATTACCTATTTATATTATCTAATCTTAACTTGTTCCTCACTCACTGCCGCACAGGAATCCTTATACTCTTACTTGACTGATTTTCTACCACACTCTATATTGGCTATTCCAAATTTCTCCTCAGATGATCTACATTATTTCCTATCAACTCTCACTCAGCATAGGACCTTACCTCCTACTTTCTCACAAAAGAGGTGAGCATTGTGAGTTCCTTCTTCTTTCCATCTCTATACCTTAAAACTCTTCTTCATCATTCCACCATTCTTATCTTTCTTTGCTCTGGTCTCTACAGAAAAAATGAAGTTTCTCTTCGCCAAAGCTAATCCCTCCACATGTTCCTGGTACTCATCCCTTCTTATTTCCTCTGAGAACTTGTATCCTCTCTTCGTTCCTTCTTTCGTCTTCAGTCTTTCCTTGTTCACTAACGCCTTTCACCCCTACAAATATGCCTACATCTCCCTTGCATTCTTTAAAAACTTTCACTTGACCTTGCTATTCTCTCAAACTATAATTCTTTATCTTTATTCCCCTTCTCAGCCAAACTTCCAGGAATGGTTTTCGCTATTACCTCACTACCACTAACTTCTCAATCTTGCAGTGTTGTTTTCAATCCCACCTATTGAATGAAACTGCCTTCTCCAAGGTTACCAAGGCTGTCTTACTCTAATTGCCAAATCCAATGACCTTTTCTCATTCCTCATCCTATTTGATCTGTGTTTTTGGTGTTTCATTATCCCTTTCTAAACATTCTCCTGTGATACTATTCACTCTTGGTTCTCCTACTACTTGACTGAGTACCACTTCTCAGTTTTCTTTGCTGGAACATCTTCCTCATCCTTGAGTCGTACCACAGACTTGTCCTGAGTCTTCTTCTCGATGGTCTTTTGGTGATCTCAACAAATTCCAAGGATTAGATTATCATCTCTTTTTAGATAAACTATGTATTTATCTTCTGGCTTCCTACTCCTCCAAACCCACACCTCCAACTATTTAGAAGACATATCTACTTGGATGTCCCACAGGCATTTCAAAATCAACATGTCCAAAACAGAACTCATCATACCTTCCCCCCAAACTAAACCACTCTTCAAATTTCCCCATTTCTATTTTTAATTTTATATATATATCTTTAATCAGAAAAAATTCCTCCTACCTCAACCTTCTTCTCCCACTCCAATTGAGAAGAAAAGAAAAACAGACCCCATTACAAACATGCATAACCAAGCAAAACAAATTTTTACATGGACCATGTCCAAAAAATGTCTCATTCTAGACTGGGTCTTTCAATTCTCTATCATGAGAGAGGAAAAAGTTTCGTCATTAGTCACCTGAAATTGTGATTAATCATTGTACTTATTAGAGTTCTTAATTCTTTCAAAGTTGTCTTTACTATTCTCCCTTTTCCCCATTCCCTCCTAACTCCCTATTGAGTGAAATGTATTTCTGTATCCAACTCTGTGTGTGTGTTCTTCCCTCTCTTGTCCAGTTCATGAATGAGGTTCAACTGTCAACTGCTCCCTACTCCTTGTTTGTATAGATGTCTACTTGAGTACCCTGATTATATGAGATAATTTTCCCTACCTTTCTTTTTCTTCCCCTCAAGTATATTCCTTTTCCTTTCTTCTCTTAAAACCATCATGACACAACAGAACCACTACAATTAGACCAGACTCCTTTTATAATTCCTCATGATGATAGGGCTCAAAAAAAACCACATGTACCATCTCTTCATATTGGAACATAGACAGTTTATCCTTGTTTAGTCTTTTAACAATGTTTAATTCTTGTTTACTTTTTTATGGCATATAATATTTGAAGTTCTCCACTCCTTTATAATGTGGCTGCTAAATCATGTGTGATCCCAACTATGGCTCCTCAGTACCTCAGTTACTTCTTCCTAGATGCTTGCAGCATTTTTTTTCCTTTGACCTGAAAGGTCTTGGTTTTGATATAATGTTCCTGGAAGTTTTCATTTTGAAGTTTCTTTCGTGAGATGACTAGTAGATTTTAATTTTTCTTTTTTTTTTTTTTTTTATTGCTATTTCCTTTTTGCCCTCTGGTTCCAAGAGAGGGAGGTAGTTTTCTTTTAAGATTACTTAAAGTATGATATCTATGCTCTTGTTTTTGGTCCTGACATTCAACCCTAGTGCAATGATTCTTAAAATTTTTTCAGCCTTTTGGCTTTAATACATTTTTCTTGTCTCATGGAGTCATCTGCTTCTATTTGAATTCTGAAGAAATCTGTTGCTTGGACAAGGTTTTGTATCTCGTTAATTCCCTTTCCACATTGTTTTCTTCCACTGCTCTCATTTCTTTTCCAATATTTTCCTCTAGTGCTCTTACTTCACTGATAAAAACATTTTTTAACTCTTTTTGAATGTCTAGCTTCATCTCTTCCTAGAATGAATTTTTGCCTAAGTTTTTTGGGGGGTGGAGTGAGGCTTTGCTTATATTTTGGAGTCATTTCCTTCTTCTGGGTTTGTGTCTCAAACACCTCTGTTATAATAGTTTTTCATGATGAAACTGTTTGCTCATTCTTCTAGTCTATTTTCTGACTTGAGGTTAGGGCCAGGCTTTTGCTTTTCTGTACAGATGGTCTGGATAGTCTTGAGGTATTGAATTTTGAGCTATCCCAGAATTCCAGGGACAGCTCAGGCTGAAGATCTGAAAATTTTCAGGTGCTCCCAAAGTCAGACCCACTGTCAGGAGGCAAAGTCTGATCACACTGCCCTGCCTGTTCTGAGCTTTGCAAGTTTCTGACCTGAGTTTGAGTCTAAGTAACAAGAGACTGCAGCTTGATAGTCACTATTAGCCAGCTAGGAAGCTCTATTTCTAAATAACAGATCTGTAGGCTTCCCTTGGGTTTGGGACTGCTACCCTTGTTATTCCTTTGCAGGCTTCAGGATGGGCTATAGGCGGGAAAGAAGACCCTGCTCTGCTCCTGGACTTGGAGTCATACTGCCACTGATTGCTTCTGATCTTTCTCCTTTCAAGGTAGGATCTTTGGCAGCTTCTTACTTCAAACTGCAACACCTGGGCACAGATCCCCTTTTGAAATTTGCCCTGGATCTCAATTTGACCTCAACACCTCTCCCTTCTATCCCTTTCTTATCACTCACACAGTCTCCATCCCACCTCGGGTCCTTTTTACCCCTTGTCTAGACTATTGCAATAGCCTCCTATTAGTTAGTGCCTCCAGTCACTTCCTTGCCCAATCTATCAACTATATAGCTACCAAATAGATATTCCTAAAACACAAATTTCACCACTACTGCTGGAGTCAACAGTAAAGCTATGGACTCAATCTGGGTATAATGATTAGTTTATAATGATTAGTTTGGGCTGAGAACAGGAGAGATTAGAGGCAAGAACGTGATCTAGATCAGGGGTTCTTTATTTGGCATCCAATGAAACTGTGTGGTGGAGGATAGATTTCAGGGGGTGGATAAACTTGAATGTGAGAAAAATTACACCTTTATTTTCACTAACTTCTAACGGTTATGGTTATGGCAGTAAGGAAAATAGGTCAAAGTTGAGAGGACATTCTAAAGAATCAAAAAGAAAAAATAACCTGGCAGCACGCTGGACGGAGAAAACACACACACGAAGCCTCTCTAGCTCCATCCTCCACCTGGCTGTCAAAGCCATCTTCCTAGTGGCCCGGATTCAAAGCCCTTCCTTCCCTTCCAGTTTTCTCCTACCTCCCGGCCTCGTGGTTCTTTCTCCTGACTCCGTCCGGTGTCCCAGCCCTCATCTCCACCCTCCTGGCCTCCTTCAAGTCCCAATTAAAGTCGCATCTTCTACCGGAAGCCTTCCCTGCCACCTCTAAATTCTAGTGCCTTCCCTCCGCTAATGATTTCCAATTTCCTCATTGGCTTCCGCCGGGAAGAACTCCAAATGCGCCGTGGGTACGAGGGCGTGGGCTTTTGCCTCTCCCACTCCTCGAGGCCAGGGACCATCTTTCTGTACCCCACTGCTTAGCAATGAGGAGGCGCTTAATCGACGTTTACTAACTACAAGGAGGCCCGGGCAAGGGGGCAGCCAAGCCTCGAAGGCTGGAGCTCAGCAGCCCCCGCCCCCGCTCCCCCCAGGACCACGGTTGCCGCGGGGCAGGGGGCGGTTCAGTTCTCGGGGATGTCCCGAAGAGACGCGGGGACAATCTCTCCCCGCCCCCTTCCACACCCCAGGGCGGGCGGACCCCATTGCCCTCGGGTCCCTCGTGACACAAATCACCCCGACACGCCGCGAACGCACAACAGACTTTACCTCCAGAACGAAGCTCGTTCAAGAGACCGAGAGAGTACTGACGGCACCTGCCGCTTCCGCTTCTGGAGGCTTCTGCCGAAATGGATTCGGGGAACGGGGGGCAATCTCTGAGGGATTCTGGGAAATGTAGTCCCAGCTGGACCACCTCGAGTTTACAATGAGACCGCTGCGTGGGCTTGTTTTATTTTGTATATTTGTTACAAGAGTAGTTTTATTTGAAAGAGGAACAGAGTTGTGGGAAGGGGTGCGAGTGGGGGGGGGGGAGGGGAAAGAATGTATTCTTTCAAAAGATTCCATTCAAAAAGAAAGTACATCTAAAGTTCTTTAATACGATATTCCAAAGAGCAAAAGCATCGAACAAGTTTGGAGAGAGTAGTGATAGGGTTTGTACAAGAGTAAAAGAAGAGCCAATTAAACATTTTAAAAATACATTGACAACCATCTCATTTTAGCTGTCAATTCAGTGGTTCTTCTGCTTTCAGTTTTGTTAACCATTTCTTTGGTTTTTAAGGTTGCTATTTTGGTGTTTAGCTAGGGATTTTTGTTTTGTTATTTTCCCAGGGTTTTCTGCTTGTTTGTTTGGGTGTGTTTTGGGTTTTTGTGTGTGTGTGTGATATCCCCAATTCATTGATCTGTTCTTTCTTGTGTTGATGAAACTTTTTAAGAATTAACTTGCCCCTGACAACCACTTTCATTATAGTCTGAAGTTCTTATATATCAATAGGTGGATTTTCCTGCAACTCTTAATGAAACAAACATTTAAGGATACACTGTGTGCAGAGAAATCTAAATATAGCAAGATAGAAAGTTTGGGTAAGACATGGTCCCTCATGGAATTCACAGTCTAGTAAGAGTCGAGTTTCCAATTTTGTTTTTTTTTTGGGGGGGGGGTGTCCCCTTCGCTTTCAGTAAATTCTAGAAGTATATTCAATAAATTAATTTTAAAGTAAATCCAGTAAATTTCAGAAGTTGGTTCTAGAATTTGCCACAGACATGTACATAAGAATTTTTAAGAGACTGATAATTCTCAAAAGGATAATATTATTTATTTACCAATTTACCAATAATAGTTATTTATCAACTATTCTTTGTATCCCCTTGATAAGCTTCTCATATTCTCTGGGAGTTCACATATCCATGTTAGGAACCCCAGTCCAGAAGGAGGATAAAATATATACGCAGATAAGTATGAAACAAAATGTCATATGTTAAATTCATTAGAGACGTACAAAATAAGCTGCTGAGATTTGAGGTTATGAAGTTACATGGACTTCCCATTGGGCAAGTCCAATCTTGGATAGGCATTATAGACAGTAAACTGGGTCCAGAATTGAAAAAAAGTAGGAAAGTAAACTAGATAGCACTCAGAAAACTACAATTTTTTGGATCCCAACCTATTCTGTGGCACAAAGATCTATTTCAAAAAAATCCACTGATGTCTTTTAAAAGCCATAGTCATAACAAGCTGTGGTATATGAATGTTATGGAATACTTTTGTGCAATAAGAAATGATGAATAGGCAGATCTCAGAAATGCCTGGAAAGACTTGTAGGAACTGACACACGGAGTGAAATAAGCAGAACTAGGAAAACACTGTACACAGTATCAGCAACATTGTGTGATGAAGAATGACTCAGCTCTTCTCAGCAACAAAATGATTCAAGACAAGTACAAATGACTCATGAAGGAAAATGCTATCCATATCCAGATAAAAAACCGATGGACTCTAATGCAGATTGAAGCATATTTTTTTCACTTTATTCTTTCTTCTTTTTTTTCCCTTTTGACCCGCTTCTTCTTTCACAACTATGACAAATATGGAAATGTTTTACATGATAGCACATGTATAAACTGTATCAAACTGCCTACCATGTTCAGAAAATGGGAGGGAAGAGAGGGAGAAAAATTTGGAACTCAAAGTCTTGTAAAAATGAATGATAAAAATATTCTTGATACATAATTGGAGAAAAAGATACGATTTAAATAGGAAAAAACCTATAGTCATTTCCAATATAACCTCCTCCCCACCCCCACTAACAAGAATTTTCTGGCTTAACAAAGAAAAATTGTTAAGCATAGTTATGAATGGTACTTCTATTCTCATTTTAAAAAATAATGTAAACTTTTACATTTAGATCAAATATATTTGGGGCATATTGTACTACACAGTGTATGATACTGGTCTGGACTTATTTTCTGCCAAACTCAATTCTGGTTTTTATTGCAATCTTCCTCTTGTTTGTATTTTTCAACTGATCAGATTCTTGGCTGTGTATTTGTTTCTTGGTCTTGCCTATTTTGTTCTAGTGATCTAGTTTTGTGTTTTTAACCAGTTTCAAATGATGTTAGTAGTTATTTATTTTCTAATACCTTCAGAGAGAGGGTGAGGCTGTCTATTGCCTATGTGAATTTGCTTCCCTGAACTTTATTTAGCTGTCTTCAAGACTCTAGTGGTTTGTCATTGGGTAGATTATACTTATTCCCCCAAAGATTACAGAAATCAGATTAACTTTTACCTTTAAATTACCTGTTTCCTTTGGCTTGATGTACACTTTTTCTTTCACTCTTTAAATTTTATACTTCTTTCTAAAATATATAGAGAACTGAGTCAAATTTATAAGAATATGAGTTATTCCCCAGTTGAAAAATGGTCAAAGGATATGTATTGACAGTTTTCAGAAGGAGAAATCAAAGCTATTTATAGTCATATGAAACAATGCTCTAAATCACTACTAATTATTGAAATGCATTTTAAAACGACTCTGAGGTACCCCTCACACCAATCAGATTGACTAATATGACAGAAAAGGAAAATGGTAAATGTTGAAGGGGATGTGGGAAAACTGCGACACTAATGCACTGTTGGTGGAGTTGTGAACTGCTCCAATCATTCTGGAAAACAATTTGGAATTATGCCCAAAGGGCTAGGTCTGTCTTACAAAGAGATTTTTGAAAAGGACCTTTTTGCAGCTCTTTTTATGTTGGCAAAGAGCTGGAAATTGAGGGGATGCCCATTGGTTGGGAATGACTGAACAAACTGTGGTATATGATTGTGATAGAATACTTTAAGTAATGATGTACCTTAAATACTTTAAGAAATGATGATCAGGGTGCTTTCAGAAAAACTTGGAAAGACTTATGAAGTAAGCAGAACCAGAAGAACATTATACACAGTAATAACAATATTGTACAATGATCAACTGTGAATGACTTAGCCATTCTCAGCAATATAAAAACCCAAGACAATTTGGAAGGACTTTCAATGAAAAATGCTGTCCACCTCCAGAGAAAGAACTGATAAAGCCTGAATGCAGACTGAAGATATTTTTTCTTTATTTTTTGGGTTTTTTTTAAAAATAGGATCTTGTCTTATGAATCTTTTTTTTAATATTCTTGATGATTCTATTTCAGAAATGGTGTGCTTTGACATTGACCCCTGGTCTCCAATCTACTTTCCCTTTGGAGAAGCACAAACCAATGGAAAGCACAATCTATTCTAAGAAAGAAAAGAAAATGTTGTAAAGAGAAAGAGGATAAAGAACTAGAAAAAAGTGCCCACCAAGCACCCAGGGTATTAGCCAGTTTCAGAAGGAGACTAATTTATAATCAGGCAAGAGGACAGAAGTTGGAGAGGAGAGATGTGGAGGGGACAGAAGAGGAAGGGAAGTGGCTAGTCCATTAAGTAAGATGATAAGAAAATGAAAGCATTGTGGACTTAACAAGAGCAACAGGATAAGGAAAGAAGACTAAATGAGTAGGATTATCAAGGAATGACTAAAATAGAGGATGAAGTCTGCAAAAATGAGTTTTTAGTGAATAAGGAAAAGGCAAAAGTCAGTCAATGGTACAGAATACACTAGAAAGAGGAAATAGGGAAATAAATTATGTGAAAAGGTAACCACCACTCCCATCTGACTAGAAAAGAGGGAAGAGAGTTTTCCTGCCTGAGTCTGGCAATAAATTTCAGCAGCTCTAAAGTCAACTGAGGAGAACTCTTTCTCTGAACTGATTTTTCCAGTGGTTCCCATCTACTTGGTTCTCTCTCTTATCTAAAGAGGTATTTCTTTGTATTTCCATTTCTCTTCAGATTGATCATCTATGCCTTTTAAAAAATTATTTTATTTGTTTTCAGTTTTCTACAATCACTTCCATATATCTTAGATTTTTTCCACTCCCTACCCCTTCTTCTCCCCTCGCTCCCCAAGATGGTGTGCAATTTTATATAGGTTCAACACATACATTCTTGTTAAATACATTTTCACTTTAGTCATGTTGCATAGAGGGACTAAAATGAATGGGAGAAATCATAAAACAAAACAAAACATAACACAAGAGAAAATGGTCTGCTTCATTATGCTATCCAATTCCATAGTTCTTTCACTGGATATGGAAGGCATTTTGCCTCAAGAATCCATTGGGAATGTTTAGGTCCTTGTATTGCTGTGAAGGACTAAGTCTACCCGAAAAATTTCTTGCACACTGTGGTTCTTGCTGTGTACAAAGTTATCCTGGTTCTGCTCCTTTCACTCAGCATCAGTTCATATAATTCCTTCCAGGTCTCTCTGAAGTCTTCCTGTTCATCATTTCTTATAGCACAATAGTATTCCATTACATTCATACACCACAACTTGTTCAGCCATTCCCCAATTGATGGGCATCCCCTCAATTTCCAGTTTTTGGCCACCACAAAGAGAGATGCTATAAATATTTTTGATCATGTGGGACCTTCTCCCATTTTTATGATCTCTTTGGGATATAGTCCCAGAAGGGATATTACTGGGTCAAAGGGTATGCACATTTTTGTAGCCATTTGGGCATAGTTCAAAATTGCTCTTCAGAATAGGTGGATCAGCTCACAGCTCCACCAGCAATGAATTAGTGTTCCAACTCTCCCAACATGTTCTCTAACATTTATCATCTTCCTGTTTTGTCATAGTAGCCAATCTGATAAGTATGATGTGGTACCTCAGAGTTTTGATTTGCATCTCTCTAATCAATGATCATCCATGCCTCCTACCCTTGTAGATCACATCAGGTTTAAATGCAAAGCAAAGTTTATAGAGGAAATGAAGGTCATAGAAATGTTGCAGAATTTAATCCCAGACCCTTGTTCTGTAAGGAAGAGAAAAGAAATGTAGTCCCATTTAATGTTATAACTGAAAGGGTCATAGAGAGTATCCAATCTAACTTGCCTCATTTGGCAGATCTGGAAACAGGCCCAGAGAGAAGTTACTTGCCCAAGATCACACAACTAGTAAGTGGTGTGGGTAGGACTTAAACTGAGGCCTCTTGACTCTTTCTACCACATCAAGTTGTCCCCTTATTCAGAAGGGACATGTTAGGGAGTCCAGAGGGGATTATATGAACTACCAAAGGAAGTTTGAATTTCCTTTTTTTCTAGAAAGCACCATTTAGGTCACTTATCACATGTATCTGAATTAGTTTGTTTATCTCTTCCCCTACTTTATAACTGATAATCTTCCACCTATCTGTATTCAAGTTTTGATTGATACTCCCTGAGCTTCAGGAAAAGAGGGTAGAGAATGCATACACAAAGAAGCTGCCTATTTTTAAGACCATGAAAAGTATAACTTTCAACTTATAACTGGAAATAGAAATAGATGTATCATAAAATATGCAACATGTAATATGGCAGCTAGGTGACATAGTGAATACAGTGCTGGGCCTACAGTCAGGAAGACTTGAGTTCAAACTGATCACACTGACTAGCTATGTGATCCTGAGCAAGTCACTTACCCCAGTTTTTATCAGTTTCCTCATCTGTAAAATGAGCTGAAGAAGGAAACAGCAAACTACTTCAGTATCTTTGCCAAGAAAACACCAAATGTGGTCACAGATATCTGAATGTGACTGAACAACAGCATTTATCCAGGGATAGGGAACCTGTGACTTTGAGGATGCAGTTTCCCCACTTACACTATAAAGTCTGCAGGTACTTTACAAATAATATCTACTTTTATCCTCACAACAACCCTATGACTTAGGTGCTATTATTAGTATCAGCTTGTAGATAAGGAAACTAAGGAAGAGGTTAAATGACTTGCCCAGAGTCACAAAACTAGTAAGTATTGGAGGTGTTATCTGATATTCAGTGTGCCACCTAGTTGCCTCATTGTCAGAAGGAATCTCCTCACTATAAGTACCATACACCAATATTATAGATCTGACCTCTCAAATTGGTCTGGTTTAGTGTCTTCAGGATCAGTGATGACCTCTATCCTGAACCTCCTTTCTCATTTCCTAATACTGGTCCAGTGCAATTCAACTATTGATACAACTGTGTGATTCTTTTCTCAAGAGCACTCGGTGTGTCTGGCATCTAATTAACATTTATGGCAGAAGACAGCTTTTTCTCTCCAGTGGTAACATTCCTTCATCAGCATTTATGCCCTCTCATTCCATATCATAGGACGTATCATATGTAGCCCTGGGTGTCAGTGTGGAGGAGACTGTACATTTTACTTGTAGATACAGTTATTTATATATACTACAAATTATGACATCAGTGGGCACTAAATGATCCAGGTGAAACCGGGAACAGACCCAGACATGACATAAGCAGAGGCCACAGGCAGAACACATTCAACTTGCATAGATGATTTTGGACCACAGTGATGCCAACTTTAAGGAGGTGAAGCAACTGATTCTTACCACAGACAAAGCTCATGTACTGAGTTACAGGACTGCAACAGAGATGTCAATAGAATTATCATTGTACTGCTGGAGACAAACCTGGACATGCATTCGTGGGAGATATTTGGGGAAAACAAAGGAGTATCAGGACAAAAAGATGGAGGACAGATAGAATCCAGGGAAGAAGGTAAAGACTCTAGGTCTCAAATGGGGTGAGGAAGGGAAATGTGGGTTTAGTATCTGAGGTGGGATTACTGCCTGGACAAATTAATTCCTTAATTTCTACCATTTCACTGCAGGATACTGACACAAGTGTTAACTTCAGAAAGGTTATTATAGGCAAGAACAAACTATGAGAGTAAAATGGAATTTCCAAGGAATAAGTGTAAAAGGATAAAGCCAAGGGTAAATCCTTAGAAAAAACCTAGAGTTATACTTAGGGAGGAAAAAGAACCATCTTCAGATAGATGGGAGAAGTACATAAATACAGAAGCCAAGGAGGAGGATATAGACAAAAATATCATTTATATAAAGAAGCCAAAGCTGACAAGAACCAAGAAAAGGTCATTGCATTTGGTTGTAAGAAAAAAGTGCCCCTTAACGTAATCCCATACAAGGACAATTAGGTGGTACAGTGAATAGAGTGTCAGGCCTGGAGTCAAGAAGACCTGAGTCCAAATCTGGCCTCAGATACTTATGACCCTGGGCAAGTCACTTAACCCTATTTGTCTCAGTTTCTTCATCTGTGCAATGAGCTGAAGAAGGAAATGGCAAACCACTCCAGTATCTTTGCCAAGAAAACCCCAAATGGGATCACAAAGAGTCAGACACAACAGAAAAATGATTAAATGGCAACAATATAAGGATACTAATTGTTATAAGGTTCTATCAGGGTAGAGGGAGTCAGTGAGAAGTGACAGGAAAAGAGAGAAACTAAATAGCAGTCAGAACACTATCAGGTTTGGACATCAAATTTATTTGCAGTTGAGGAAATCTGTTTTAAGTTTTTATATATTTTCTTGGCTCTTGAGTAACAATATATGCTGCCTTCTTAGAGGTGGATGAACCTCTAAGATTTACCTGCTGGTAAATCCTGTGGAGTTCTCATTTTTCATTTAGTAGCTTCTGAATTTTCCCATCATTTTCATCAAACCAGTCTTGGTGTTTGCAAGTGTTCTGACCCACATGAGCAAATGTAGTGCTGTACACAAAATCTCTGAAAGCTGCCCACTCCTTTTCTTCTCCACTGTTGCCAACTGTGTGTTGGCTCAACTTTCCTTCCAAGTCAGCAGCAAACTGTTCACTCTCAGAAAAGGGCTCTAATTTGTTGACATTAATTCTTCTCATAGTCATTTTGCCTTGGGGGTGGTGCTTTTGATGAATGTGAATATTTAACTTGGAAAGGATAAGTCTATGATCAGTCCAGCACTCTGTACCACACATTGCCTTTGTCACTCTCTTAGTCATTGCTGGCAAAATTCTTGCTAGTCCTCCTTAATAGACTGATTCTTCACCTGGAAGATGGGCATATACCTGAGAGCCAGTGTGGCTTCAGAAAGGGCCAAGGAATAGTTGATATGGTATTTGCTGCCCCACAACACCAAAAGAAATGCCAGAAGCAGAACAGAGGTTTATACACAACGTGTGTAGATCTGACCAAAGCCTTTGACACTGTTAGTCATGACGGCTTATGGAAAATTATGTCAAAATTTGGTTGCCTGGAGAAGTTCATCAATACTGTACATCAATTTCATGATGGCATGTTTGCCCGAGTTCTGGATAATGGTCAACACTCTCATGATTTCCCAGTCACCAATGGAGTGAAACAGGGCTGTGTGCTTGCTCCCATGCTTTTTAGTATGATGAACATGAAAACCCATGTTGACAAATGCTTTCAATGAGGATGAACATGGCATCAAGGTCAACTACCATACTGATGGTAAGTTCTTCAATTTGAAAAGGGTACAAGCCAAGACCAAGTGGAGGGAGTGTTGGTTCATGATTTTCTGTTTGCAGATGACTGTGCACTAATGCAGCCTCTGAAGCTGAGATACAACAAAGTATGGATCAACTCTCTGCTGCCTTGCTAATTTTGGCCTAATATTTAGCACCAAAAGAACACAGGTGCTCCATCAGCCACCATCACACCATTCATTTGTGGAACCATTGGTTACAACAAAGGAGAAGTTTTGAATGCTGTGGTTTTAAGTTCATTTACCTTGGTAGTGTACCTCTACTAGAAGCAGAGAACATGGAGGTACATTGAGGTCAGTTCAGGTCTGTGACTTTTCCCAGCAACACTCAGACCTGGGACTATTTTTAGAAAGTAACAGATTGAATTTTGTTACTTTGTTATTCTCTTTTTCTCTGACTCTCCCTTTCTCTCCATCTCCTCTCTCTTCACACTCAGATACATACAGAGTCTGTGGCACATGTTCATGGGACAGATGTGTTTATATATGTGTACATTTATAATTGTGTATATATGTGTGTATGTGTATGTGTATATATACAGTGTCCATATATAGGCATACAAATGGAGAAGTTCTGAATGCTGTGGATAAGTTCACTTACCTTGGTAGTATACTTTCCAGGGATGTACACATTGACAATGAGGTTGATGCACACATTGCCAGAGCTAGCTCAGTGTTTGGGAGGCTCTGAAGAAAAGTTTAGGAAAGAAGAGGTATTAGACTAACTACCAAACTGAAGGTCTACAGAGCCGTTGTGCTGACCTCATTGTTGTACACCTGTGAAACATGGACAGTCTACCAGTGCCATGCCAGGAAAGAGAAATGCTTCCATTTGAACTGTCTTAGGAAGACTCTGAGGATCACCTGGCAGGATAAGGTAGCAGACACTGAAGTCCTTGCTTAAACTGAACTGCCAAGAATTCAAACTATGCTTCAGAGAACTCAACTCCAGTGGGCTGGCCACGTTGTTCAAATGAATATGTATGTTTGCCAAAAACACCATTTCATGGAGAACTTACATGGGGCAGGCGATCACATGGTGGCCAGAAGAAATGATTCAAGGCCACTCTCAAGGTCTCTCTCAGCAACTTTGGATTTGACTGGTAGATACTGGCACAGGACCACTCAGCATAGTGTGCCCACATAAGAAAAGGTGCTGTGTTCTTTGAGCAAAGCAGAACTGAGACAGCACAAAATAAATGCAGGATGCACAAATTTGGGATATCCACCCTAAATATTCAAACAGACTATCTATGCCCAACCTGTGGTAGAGCATTCTGAGCTCATATTGGTCTGATCAGCCCAGTCGGACACACCGAAATTTCACTTTACAATGGTGATGTCATTTTGGCCTCTTCAAAGACAAAGGACAACAACCAACCAACCAACCATGTCAATATTTCCATATCCAAAACCTCAAAGGGGAATATGAACGGGTCTCAAGCCCAAAAAGCCTTCTTGAAAGAGCTCAAGAAGGATTTTAAAAGTCAAATAAGAGAGATAGGAGAAAAATTGAAGAATTCCTTTAAAAATACAATTGACAAAATGGAAAAAAATACCCTGAAGAAAATAACTGCTTAAAAAGTAGAATTGGGCAAACAAGAAAGGTGGTACAAAAGCTAACTGAAGAAAACAATTCATTAAAAATTAGAATTGGACAAGTGGAAGCTAATGACTCTATGAGACATCAAGAATCAGTGAAACAAAATTAAATAAATGAAAAAATAGAAGAAAATGTAAAATACCTCATTAGAAAAACAACTGACCTGGAAAATAGATCCAGGAGATATAATTTAAGAATTATTGGACTACCTGAAATCCATGATCAAAAAAAGAGCCTGGACAGCATCTTTCAAGAAATCATCAAGGAAAACTGCCCTGAGGTCCTAGAACTAAAGAGTAAAATATTCATCAAAAGAATCCATCAGTTACCTCCTGAAAGACATCCCAAATTCAAAACACCAAGGAATGTTGTAGCCAAATTCTAAAATTACCAGGTCAAGGGAAAAATACTGCAAGAAGCCAAATATCATGGAACCACCGTCAGGGTTAGGTATGACCTTTCAGCTTCTATGTTAGAAGAGGGCTTGGAATATAATATTCTGCAAGGCAAAAAAGCTTGGATTATAAGCAAGGATCAGCTACCCAGAAAAACTAAGCATAATCTTTCAGGGGAGGAGATGAACTTTCAATGAAATAGGGGACTTTCAGATGTTCCTGATGAAAAAAATCAGAGCTCAATGGAAAATCCGATCTTCAAATACAAGACTCAAGAGAGGTATAAAAAGGTAAACAGGAAATTTTAAAAAACCTTCTAATTCAATAAGGGCAAACTGTTTACAGCCCTTCACAGGAAGATGATACTTAAAGTAATAGGAATGACTCTACAAACCAGTTATGAAAATAATTTCCTTACATCTTTTAAAAGAAAAAATTATTTTTTTATTCTGAATTTAGTGGACACTTGAAGAAAAGGAAGTTCTATAAACAAAAACTGAAAATGATTATATGTGAAACTATGCATCTTTATTATATGTCACCTGCTTTTTTAAAAAAAAAGTATATAATCAATAAGTTTCATTATATTTTTTGGTACCTCCTTTAGAAGACTATAAATTACTTAAGCACAGGATCTATTGATTTTTCTGTTGTTTTTGTAGCCCAATTAGTGCTTTTCATCGATACTTAGACCACCATTTTATTGTCTTTAATATAACTCATAAAACAACTTCAAATTACTAATAACTAACATTCTTTTTCACATTTTTATTTTTATTCTGAACTTAAACAGCAAAGAAAATGAGAATTTGCATACACAGAACAGAAAATAGAGGATTGTATATGAAACTGCAGGTCTGTTATATATAGCTTGATATTCTTTCATACATATATACATATATATATATATGCACATATATATGTGTGTATAACATCAACCAGTAATTTTCTAAGCTGACCTCGTTATCTGACCTTCTTTCTAGCTTTCCTTCTGTTCTTTTCTCTCCACTTTTTAGAAAGATACCAATGACCCTTTATTTTCCTTTCTTTTGGTATTCTGTCCTTATCTTCCCAACCTTTTGACCCTCTTCCCTAATTGGAAAAACTCCTGAAAAACAAAGTTCTTGTAACAAATATAGTCAAGGAATACAACTTTCCACATTGCATATGAAAACATAGATCTCTTTCTGCTTCTTGGGTCCATCAGTGCCAACATTCATCATCAGTTTTCTGAAGTCACAGTTAGCCACTGCAATGATTAGAGTTCTCCAGTCTTTAATTCTGATCACTTCATTCTGCATCAGTTTGGACAGGTGTGGTGAGGCTGGTCTGAAACTATCCCTTTCAATGTTTCTTATAGCACAATAATATTCCATTACATTCATATACCATAATTTGTTTAGTTTTGCTACTTGTTGATAACATTTCATATCAGAAAATCTAAGAGGTGGAAAAGGAACTCAGAGGCAAGTTAGTCCAATTTGTATCTGAACAAGATGAACCTCTACCACATACCCAATGAGTGGTGAGTCTTTGAGCACCTCTAGTGAGGACAAACCTATTATCTCCCAAGAAGCTCACTTCACTTCTAGAACCCTCTATTAGGAAGTTTTTCCTTACACAGACTTTAAATCTGCCTCTTCAGAATGTCCTCCAGTTTCTCCTAGTTCCGCTGTCTCTGGCTAAGTAGAAAAAGTCTAATAAATTGGCAACTTGTTGGCACAGTGGATTGAGTACTGTGCCTGGAGTCAGGAAAACTCATCTCCCTGAATTCAAATTTGGTTTCAGACACTTACTAGCTGTGTGACATTGGTCAAGTCACTTAACCTCTGACTGCTTCAGTTTCTTCAGTTGTAAAATGGGAATAATAATAGCACATAGCTCATAGGGTTGTTGTGAGCTTTAAATGAATTAATACTTGTAAAGTTATTATTATTATTATGTAATGGTCCTTCCTTTCCCCAACAAAATCTTCCCTCCTCCTAGCCAAACAATTTCTGTACCATCAACTAATTCCTACATGGTATGTTCTCCAGTCATTTGTGAATAAAATAATTAGATCTCTAGCTAGTCGAAGTTCCTCATTATGTATTCTGGTATCACACTTAAGGACACACTGTAGCTTGTTCCTGACATTCCTAAATTGTGATGCCCAAAAGAGAATAAAATCTTCCAGGTGTGGCCTAATAATGCAGCCTAGCATCTTTTTTACTCCATTTTCACACAGATGACTCAAATAGTCTGAAGTTCATTAAAAAACCCAGACTTTATTGTTGTAAAAAGATTTATTGGCTTTTTTTACAGTATCTTTATTTCCAAATATACTCCTACCTCCTCTTCAACCCAGTGAGCCTGTCTTGTAACAAAATTTTTTTTTAAAGATATAGCACCCTTCCATGGTTGATTGAACAGTAACCAGACATGGAAAATCTTCAAATGTTTCAAGGACTGGCCTCAAAAACCCTACTACATCCCTACTACACTGAAGGGGAAAAAGGGTAGTTCATCAAAATTAACCAACACATCAACTAAGCCAGACAATAGAGGTAATGTTCCACACCTATAGTCTTTCTATTGGGCCATGACTAGTTCTGGTTTTTTGAGCTTTTTATTGATATCTTTTGTTTCTGTATCACACTTATTTCCAAATCTCTCCAATTGGTGAGCCATCTCTTATAAAGAAAAGGAAAAAAGGAAAAAAAAGCTTTCAGTAAAACACATCAAAAAGGACTGATAGTTTATGTAAGGAATATTCAACATCTACAGTCCCCCACCTCTGCAAAGATAGGAAACAGGTACATTTTCTTACCTCTTGGGGGCAAACTTGACAACTGGACTTTTTTTGCAGGGACTGTTTTCTAGTCACGTCTCTCACTTCCTATATCTGTAAAGGAATAGGATAATGATTGGAGGAACATTTAGTGTAGAATCTTACATTTAACTATGTTTTATTTGGCTCATTGTTCAAGGCTTTTTATTATTCTTACTCCATCACACAGTATGTCAGTTATAGCTCTTAAGGCAGTTGCAGATTTGACAGATGTGGCCTTTTGACTGAGTTCAAGTTTTACAGAACAAATCCTTTTACTAAGTGGATTTGTTCTATGAAGTTTGGATTCAGGCTTCATTTGAGGGCCACATGTGGCAGGTTCCCCACCCCTGAATTCTAGCCCATCTCTCCATTTTACCCACAATCAGTGACTCTGTCAAATGCATTGCTGAAATCTATGAATACTATGTGTACACTATTCCCTTATTCTACAATCTATTTACTCAGTCTATCTTTACACTTTATCTCTGTCACTTTGCTCTGACTTCATTTTCTTCCCCTCCCAATCCTGACTTTATAATTAATCAATTCAACTATACACTGCCATCTACTTTAAAACCTTCTGACTTTTTCTCTTATTGCTGCTCATCCCCTTCCAAATATCATCTCTGGATTGTTACTATTATCCATTTTCTCTGCTTTTCCTCATCATGCTGGAGCAAGTCATACAATGTTAGAGCTGGAGGAAATCATATAACTAAGATGACTGGATACACGTTATCCGACTTCAACTGAGTCCCTACTGCGGCAAGCAGTGATCAATAAATGCAAGTAATGCTTAAAAAAATTTTTCCCTAATTGATTCCCTATCTCATTCTTCACAAAAACTACTCCAAATATTCTCAAGATTCCTACATCTTTCCTTCTACCCATGCTCTCAGCTGATGACCCTAGCCTAGAAGAGAAAGTGGTAAGCCTTACCTAAGCAATGGACTCTAAAAACTAGAATAAACCAAACAGAAACCAAGGACTCCATGAAACAGCAAGAACATAAAAATAAAACCAAATATTGGAAAAAAATAGAAAATACAAGATATATAAAAAAAAAAAACTGATCCAGAAAACAGGGTTATACTAAACTACCAAAGGATTACTTTATAGAGTTAGAAAAAATAACGAAATTCATAAGGAAGAACAAAATTTCAAGGGAAATAATGAAAAAAATGGGAAAGAACCCCCTACCAGTACTAGATCTCAAACTATAACAAAGCAGTAATTATCAAAATAATCTGGCACTGTTTAAGATATAGAAGACCTTATCAGTGGAAAAGATTAGGTATATAACATGTAGAAGCAAGAAGATATAGTAGTAACATGTTTGAAAAAAATTCAATGGGGGGGAGCCAAGATGGCGGAGTAGAAAGACGCACATACACATAGCTCCGAACCCACAACTCATAGAACATCTACAAAAAAGTAACTCACAGCGAATTCTGCACCCTGAGGCCACGGAATATTGGAGCGAGGGAGATTTCTGTTCCGGAGGGACCTGCAAACCTCTCGCGGGGGGTCCTTCGCGCTGCGGACTGGGCGCCGGGACTGGGAGCTGAGTGCAGCCCTGCCGCGGCCGCAGCACCGAGAGGAAAAGATCCGAGCAGGCTTCAGGGACGGAATCTCCAGCGGCTGCACAAGGCCCTCCACCCACAGGTGACAGGGGTTGGTGAGAGAGTCTCTTTGGCGGGTCGAGAGGGGAGTGGGGTGCCCCCATAATTCAGGCCCCCCCAGGAGGTAGAAGCTGAGAGGCAGCTGCAGACAGGGGCTCCCCAAGCGGGAGGGAGCCTGGATCCATTGTGGAAGGTCTGTGCATAAACCCCCTGAGGGAACTGAGCCTGAGAGGCGGCCCTGCCCCCACCTGACCACCTGAACTTAATTCTCACACTGAATAGCAGCCCTGCCCCCGCCAAAAGCCCTAAGGTGGGAAGCAGCATTTGAATCTCAGCCCCCAAACGCTGGCTGGGAGGACCAGGAGGCGAGGTGGGTGTGAGGAGAATATTCAGAGGTCAAGTCACTGGCTGGAAAAATGCCCAGAAAAGGGAAAAGAAATAAGACTATTGAAGGCTACTTTCTTGGAGAACAGGCATTTCCTCCCTTCCTTTCTGATGAGGAAGAACAATGTTTACCATCAGGCAAAGACACAGAAGTCAAGGCCTCTATATCCCAGCCCACTCAATGGGCTCAGGCCATAGAAGGGCTCATAGAAAATCAAGTTAGAGAGGTGGAAGAAAAGCTGGGAAGAGAAATGAGAGGCATGCAGTCAAAGCATGAACAGCAGATCAGCTCCCTGCTAAAGGAGACCCAAAAAAATGCTGAAGAAAATAACACCTTGAAAAATAGGCTAACTCAATTGGCAAAAGAGGTTCAAGAAGCCAATGAGGAGAAGAATGCTTTCAAAAGAAAAAAATTCAAAAACCCCAACTATTGGAGTAAGGATTCATTACTTGGCAAAAACTATTAGGAAAATTGGAAAGCAGCCTGACAGAAATTATTGATCAAATATCACACCATATGCCAATATACACTCCAAATATATATATGTGACTCAGACATAAAAAGTCACATTATAAACAAATTAGAGAAGCAATGAAGACATCATCTCAGAACTATGGCTGAGGGGAAAGTTCACGACCAAACAACAGCTAGACAGCATCAAAGAAGATAAAATAGACAATTTTGATTACATTAAATTTAAAAGTTTTTTACAATACAATACAGCTAAAATAAGAAGGAAAAAACTGGGGGGGGGGGCGGGAAATAGCTCAAGTCTTTCTTTCTAAGATATGCAAGAAACTGATCCAAATCTACAAGAACAAGATCCATTCTTCAATAGGTAAATGATCAAAGACTCTGAACGGGAAGTTTTCCAAGGAATCTAAACTATCAATAGCCACGAAAAAAAATCTTCAAATAACTAATAATTAGAGAAATGCAAATTAAAGCAATTCAGATGACTGGAGAGAAAAGCATATTACCCAACCTGAGAGACAAGTCATAGACTCAAAATGCAGAATGAGACACGTTTTTGAACACAAACAATGTGGGGATTTGTTTTGGATGCTCATTATGGTGGTTTGGAATGTATTTCCTATCCTATATCATGTGTCTGTCATCTGCCAGAAAATGAGTAGTATGAGAGGACAGTAGCCTGTCCTCTTGGGTCATAGTTGGTGGCCATTACTGTAGAAATGGTTATCTTGATTCTCCTCACTTCACTTGGCATCAATTCATGTTTCTTCCTAGGTTTCTCCAAAGCCAGCCCTCTGAAGAACGTGGAGAAGCTAGAGAAGTCCCGCATGAAGTGACGTGAGGGAAATAAGCGGAACAATTCACAGCAAGGACAAGGCCCCAACCTGGGGAGACTTCCAGAACTCTGATCGATGCGGTGGTTAATCAGGATTGCACAGAGCTAAACTCCAGGTGCTGAGTGTCGGCTGGCAGGCGACAGGTTAGCCTCTGCGAGATGACGTCGGCGCTTAAAAAAATGAACAACAACCGGCAGGCGTCAAACAACATTTGTCAAAAACAAAACAGCCACGAAAACCTGAAGACTGTCAGCCTGGAAAACTAGAGAACCGAGGTGCCGTCGGCAAGCCGGCCAGCAAGCTTTTATTGAGAGCTTATCTCGTTCCAGGTGGTAAAGGAAGGCAAAACCACCGTCCCTGCTCTCGGGGAGCTCGCATTCTAATGACGGGTGCGCACCAGACAGACGCGGCGAAAGGAGAAGGTAACCTCGGCGGGAAGGAAGCAGCAGCGACGGTCTCCTCCACTTCCGGCTGTCTGCTCGGGCGCACGCGCAGAGAAGCGCCCAACCCCACCCACACACTTGCGTGCCACCCCGCCCCTGTTGAAGGCTGGGTTGGAAGGAAGGGAATCCTTTGTCCTTTCAGAAGCAATCTGAGCCCCCGCCCACGGGGAAGGGGTCAGCGCCATCCCGCTTCCCGCAAGCTTCTCGAGACACCCACTCACGCACGCTCTTTACCTCAGATCGAGGCTGGTTCCAACTCCTACTCTCCCAATGTCTTCAGGCAGCTTCACTTCTCGTGCCGGGACCCCATTTCCCAGAGGACTCTACGGCGCTCCGCCCTAATCATGCCTGTAGATGGATTCTGGGACTTGAAGTCCGAGCGGGGGGGGGGGGGGGGGGGGGAAGAAGACAATGGCCCTATGGACTCTGGGAAATGTAGTCCTGGGTTACCATTTGTGCTGCCTCTTTTCTCGGGTCCTCAATCAGTCATGAGTTTCCTAGGAGCCGGTCTGTGTGCTAAGAGCTGGGGGTGCAAAGAGGTGCAAAAACAGGCCCTGCCCTCAAGGAGCTCATAGGCTAAGGGGGCAGATAACGTGCAAACAACTGTGTAGGCGCAAGGTCCGTGCAGGATAAATTGGAGATTATCTCGGAGAAAAGGAGGGCTAGAAAGCCTTCTGCTAGGATGGGCTGTTAGCTGAGACCTGAGGATACCAAGGAAGCCAGAACCTGGAAGGAGGGAGAGAAGACCAGGCATGGGGGACAGTGGTTGAAAATGTCCGGAGTTGGGAGATGACATGTTTTGTTGAAGGAGCAAGGAGGCTAGCGTCACTGGACCACAGGGGTGAGGTGGGGGGAGAGTGTAAGGGGCCAAGTAACGAAAGCCTTTCTATATTTGAACCTAGAGGTGGGAACCCCAGGAGTTTATTGAATGGGTCTGCTCTGGAGGAGATGACATGGTCACACTTGTGTTCTATGGAAGATCGCTTTGACCACTGAGAGATGAATGGATGGGAGTGGTTAGAGACTGGAGGCAGAGAGACCTTAATTAGGAGGCTGTTGCAGTGGTCTAGATGATGAGGACTGGAAGGGGGTGTGAGACCCCCACAAGGACCAGGGTACCAGGAGCAGGTCGCCTGGAGAAGAATTCAGGGACTCAAACATTACTGAGGTCAAGGTAAAGATTTATTACACTTTTCAGCCAGCAAGAGTTCTTAGGGAACCTGCAACATTAGAGGGGTATAGATAAAGTGTATATAGGATATTCTATAGTGAAACATGTGCCAAATATGCTAACTAGGTGTTTTGGGGGATTAGGAAGTGGTTAAGGAGTGGTCAGTTATTAATGGAATAGGCACTTTTGGTATCTACTGCCCAGGTATTTTACCAGAAATTCATCGGAAAATAGCCCCAGGGGAGTGTTACATGGAGGTGTGGTTTTAGACCTGAAAAGTCACTAAGTCATCTAATGATCAGGGCTGGCTCAGAAATACCAGGTTGCTCTCATCGATGTCTTGTTAGACAAAATAAATGTAAGGGAGTATACTTATGCCTAAGTCTATGATACATATGATTGATCAGTGAATAGTAAATGTCATTATAACCCAGTGCACAGCCTGTTCAGTCAACTCAGACTAATAAGTTCTATGGGTGCAGCTGGCTGCTGTATCAGGAAGGGAGATAATGGCTGTTGCTGGGGCAGGCTGTGTCCTTGGGCTGGGGAGAAACTGCCTGGGATAGTGTTTTGAGGCTAGGGAGAAATGTGATTTTTAAAGAGAAATGTGATTTTAGAACTGGGGCCCAAGCACATGCACTCAAGCACCCCATCATAGGTAAAAGGTAATGAGAGCCTGCACCAGAAAGGTGGCAGGGTGAGTGGAGAGGAGGGAATGTGTTGGAGAGATGTTTTGAAGGTAGAAATTACAAGATGTTTGGTGACTGAAGGTGGGCTGAGTTTGAGTGAGGAGTGGTGGATGATGACGACTTTGCAAACTTTGATAAATGGGAGGATGGTGATAACTGTTTGATTACCTGCTCTACCTTCTCTCCTTCTTTCCTCCCCAATCTCCAGGTCCTTTACACGTAAGAAAACAGAGGCCCAGATATGGGAAACAACTTGAAAAGTTGATCAACTTTGATCAAAATCAACAAAGTCATAAGGCTAAGTCCATTGACAGACAAGATCCAATGACAGGTCCCTTGGCTTCCTATTCTATCACTTTCTTTGTACTCCCAGCCAAAATCAAGAGATTTGTATTACATTAGAACAAAACGTGGTCATAGAAACTCTAAAATATGATGAGATGTCAGAATGCCTGAATCTACAATATGGGATATTATAAAACACACAGGCAAAATAAAAGAAAAAGACAAAGCTGTATCAGCTTTTTGTGGTTTGCTAATAACTATAAGGAAGAGAAGTGTTATAGCGATAGAAATAGAACAACTTTTAGCTAGATGGAATGAAGATTGCAATCAAAAATAGATTCTTCTTAGTAGAGAAGCCTTTAAGACAAAAACTTAAAGGTTTTTTAAGGCTGTGAAAGAAAGTGGAAACAAAGTAGATAATGAAGAAATTTTTACTGCAAGCCTTGGTTGGTTCAGTCACTTTTAAAATTGAGTTTGACTGCCTAATTTAAAATTATTGAATGGGTGGCCAATGCAAATGAGTTTTCATGTATAAATAGCCTGATATTTTGAAGAAAATAATTGAATAAGGTAACTATACTAATCAGTAAATTTTTAATGTGGATGAAACAGGCTTATTCTGGAATAAGATACCTTTCAGAATTTACATTTCTAAAAAAGAAAAAATTAGACTGGATTTAAAGTGTCTGAGAGATCCCAGATACTTTTATTGAGAGGTAATTCAGAAGGGGATTTTAAACTAAATCTGATACTTGCTTATCATCTCAGAATCCTCACTCTAAGAGGCTACAACCTCTTCCAGTTCTTTGGGGATCAAATAAGAAAGCATGTTTTTGAGAACTTGTTTATGAGCAATTAGAAAAGTTAAGGACTGTTAAGGGGTCCCCTGAACTTGTCTTTTTGAGTTGCCATTTTTTCCAGAAACATTGGACCCAGAGCATGCAGGAGGGAGGCCCTGCATATGTCAAGGATGAAGGGCCCCAACTGACATAATTGTTGTTTGCATCCCAAGCTGGATTCCCAGTGTATCCTTGGTAGGCAAGACAGGAGCCAGTCAGTCAGTGCCATGCTGGGAAAATGCTTGTGCAGCTGGGCTCCTTTGCAGATAAAGGGCCCCTCCTATCTTCATAGTCTAGGGTTCCCGTGGAGAAAGAATGAGGCTTTTGCCATCACCTTGCTCCTTGTTTTTGGAGGGGTTTTGCCCTTTTCCCCATCTTTCCTGCATCTTTCCCCTCCTATGTCACACACCTTCCTGTTTTCTCTCCTTCTGTTGTACTGTCATAAATATGGAAACTTCTGTAAGGACTGTGAACTCTGCGGTTTCCACATACATGTGCATTTCTCTTATAATAAACCTCAGTTTCACATAAGTCTCATGACATTGTAATTTCCCGACAGAAGCATTATCATTGAAAACTAGTTTTAGCTTCATCAAAAATTTGTTGTTCAGTTGTGTCTGACTCCTCGTGACCTGGTACACTATAGCCCACCAATGCTATCCATTGGGTTTTCTTGGCAAAGATGTTGGTGTGATTTGCCATTTCCTTCTCCTGTGGATTAGGGCAAACTGAGGTTAAGGGACTTTCCCAGGGTCACACAGCTAGTAAATGCCTAAGGCTGGATTTTAACTCATTTTCCTTATTCCAGCCCTCTCTCTCCCCATGAATATAATGCAATAGTATTATACCATAAGAAATTATGAAAGAAACTATTTCAAAGATTTATGAGTAAATGTGAACTAAAGCAAAGTGAAATGAGCAGAACTAGAAAAATAATCTATGCAAGGACAAAAAGATTGTAAATAAAAACATTTTTGAAAGATTTTAGAACTCTGATCAAAGCAATGACCAACCATGCCTCCAGTGACCTTGTGATAAAGCATGTGGTTGACCTGAAAGTTTGGTTAAAAACGGCAAACAGGCTAAATGGATATTGTTTATTCCCTTAAAGCTAGCAGTTACATGGCCATGGAGCCAGAAGGAAACCTCTGACTGTCTGATAGAAGAATGACCAGGCTTAAATATGTTTTAGGACAATCCAAAGATGTCTGTGTCTCTCAGATTTATGGTCTCTATATGTGTTTAACTATACCATGAGAAAGGAATGTTCTTAATTTAATAGGCTGTAAATACAATAAGAGAACAGATAAACAAAGTTTCAATTGAAATTACGACCCAGGATATTTGTGTTTTCTTTGCCGTTAACATGCCATAACATAGTATATGTCCACAAAATATTAAGATACAGAAAAAGTAAGGGTCTCATAAAGTATGCTAAGTCAGCCCCAACTGACCTTGTTGACATAAGAAGAGGTATTCTCTGAGTTTACTTCAGAGAACAAAGAGACTGTTGGGTCCAGGCTCTTCTTTTGATTGATTAATTCAGGCTCTTATTAAAGTCCAAAAATGATATTAAATATAATCACGTTTTCCACCTTCTGATAGCTGGGATGGTCTCAAAATGCCAGAGAGGACATGCTTTTTGGACCTGGCCACTGCATGAACTCATTTTTACTTGACTAGGCTTATTTGGTTTTTTCCTATCTTTCAGTTTTTATTTGGGGCATGAGGTAGAGAGAAGAGGGTGATAATGATGCCAAAAAATTTATTCAGTCTTTCCCCACTTCCTTAGAGTCTAGTCTTTCCCTCCCCCTTTTAATTCCCCCTTCAGTATCCCTATGTTTTATTTTGGACTGTTGTCTCCCTGATATTAACTTTGTTCTTTGATTTCCTTGCTTCTCCATTCTTGGTTTTTTTCCCTGTTGATTTTGATGGATTTCTACATCAAATCGCTTCTGTTTGTGTGGTGTGTGTGTGTGTGTGTATGTGTGTGTGTGTGTGTGTGTTCAACCTTTCTTTGTCTATCTCAGAGTTCTTTTCTTTCATCTAATGATCACTCCCCCCTAGCTCCTTCCTTTGTGTTTATATATTCTCACAAGCACCAGTTAATGAGAAGTAGCAAGTTCTACCCCATTTTTCCTCCTTTCCACACCAATGTATTTCCTCAATCTTTGTCTCTCTTTCCTCTACTAATACCCTAAGAACAGAAGCAATCCATCCCAGGTCTTCTGTTTAACTCTTTAACTTCCTCAATACCTCTTGAAGACATAAATATTCTAAAGATCAACTTGTTTAGTTTTCCCATATAAGAATTTTAGCACCACAGCATCATACAGCTTCTAACTATTCAAACAAATTTACCTAAGTTTCACTTGATTGTGTTTGTATTTCAAAGTTTTCTTTTTCAAAGTCTTTGCATGAAGAATGCTTGGAAGTCCTCTATTTCATTAATTTTCATTTTTTTCTACCATAAAGTTATACTTTTTCCTGGGTAAATTGCTCTTAATTGTAAACCTGTATGTTTTGCCTTTGGGAATATTATATTTCTCCTCTCATCTATAGTACAAACTGCCATATCTTGTGTGATCCTGGCTGTGGTTCTTTGGTACTTGAATACCTACTTTCTGGATTCTTGCAATATATTTTATTTGATATGAAAGCTCTGGATTTTGAATGTAATATTTCTGGGAATTTTACTTTGAAGTTTTCTTCCACGAAGTGATTGGAGAATTTTTCTCAATTTGTACTTTGTCAGAAAAATCTAGGCAATTTTCATTTATGATTTCTTAAAATATAATATCCTGAAAATAAATATCCTTTAAATCAGTTAGTATTGGTTGATTTATTCTTAGCTTGATTATAGGATTAAGCTTCCTTCCTTAGGGAAAGCTATTCCTAACAGCTAAGTCAAACTTACATAGATATTCTCTTAAGTCTAGGTTACCTATAGATTTAGTGAATAGATTGATAAGATTTTATCATTTAGTAATAGGTAAAACATATATCTTTGCAGGAATAAAATAATCATAGGATTATAACTTTTTAAAACCTAAATTCCCCTTTCTAGAACCTAGAGAAAGGATGGGAGTTAACTAAATATTAAATTCCTCTTTAGAGTCTTAGTAGATAAATTCCCTTTTTTTCTTGAGCCAGAGGTTAAGTCTAACTTGAGTACAGTAATCTTGGCAGATGGGGTGGGTAATTAAAAATCACAAGTTCCCCTTTAAAATGAACTTTCTGGAAGATGGCAGAGTAGAAAGACGCACATACACATAGCTCCAAACCCACAACCCACAGATCGGCTACAGGGGAGTAACTCATGGCGAATTCTGCACCCAGAGGCCACGGAATATTGGAGCGAGGGAGATTTCTGTTCCGGAGGGACCTGCAAACCTCTCGCGGGGGGTCCTTCGCGCTGCGGACTGGGCGCCGGGACTGGGAGCTGAGTGCAGCCCTGCCGCGGCCGCGGCACCGAGAGGAAAAGATCCGAGCAGGCTTCAGGGACGGAATCTCCAGCGGCTGCACAAGGCCCTCCACCCACAGGTGACAGGGGTTGGTGAGAGAGTCTCTTTGGCGGGTCGAGAGGGGAGTGGGGTGCCCCCATAATTCAGGCCCCCCCAGGAGGTAGAAGCTGAGAGGCAGCTGCAGACAGGGGCTCCCCAAGCGGGAGGGAGCCTGGATCCATTGTGGAAGGTCTGTGCATAAACCCCCTGAGGGAACTGAGCCTGAGAGGCGGCCCTGCCCCCACCTGACCACCTGAACTTAATTCTCACACTGAATAGCAGCCCTGCCCCCGCCAAAAGCCCTAAGGTGGGAAGCAGCATTTGAATCTCAGCCCCCAAACGCTGGCTGGGAGGACCAGGAGGCGAGGTGGGTGTGAGGAGAATATTCAGAGGTCAAGTCACTGGCTGGAAAAATGCCCAGAAAAGGGAAAAGAAATAAGACTATTGAAGGCTACTTTCTTGGAGAACAGGCATTTCCTCCCTTCCTTTCTGATGAGGAAGAACAATGCTTACCATCAGGCAAAGACACAGAAATCAAGGCTTCTGTGTCCCAGCCCACCCAATGGGCTCAGGCCATGGAAGAGCTCAAAAAGAATTTTGAAAATCAAGTTAGAGAGGTGGAGGAAAAACTGGGAAGAGAAATGAGAGACATGCAGTCAAAGCATGAAAAGCAGATCAGCTCCCTGCTAAAGGAGACCCAAAAAAATGTTGAAGAAATTAACACCTTGAAAACTAGCCTAACTCAATTAGCAAAAGAGGTTCAAAAAGCCAATGAGGAGAAGAATGCTTTCAAAAGCAGAATTAGCCAAATGGAAAAGGAGATTCAAAAGCTCACTGAAGAAAATAGTTCTTTCAAAACTAGAATGGCACAGATGGACGCTAAGGACTTTGTGAGAAAGCATGATATCACAATACAAAACCAAAAGAATGGAAAAATGGAAGATAATGTGAAATATCTCATTGGAAAAACAACTGACCTGGAAAATAGATTCAGGAGAGACAATTTAAAAATTTTGGGACTACCTGAAAGCCATGATCAAAAGAAGAGCCTAGACATCATCTTCCATGAAATTATCAAGGAAAACTGCCCTGAGATTCTAGAACCAGGGGGAATCCGCAGAACACCACCTGAAAGAGATCCAAAAAGAGACACTCCCAGGAACATTGTGGCCAAATTCCAGAGTTCCCAGGTGAAGGAGAAAATATTGCAAGCCCCTAGAAAGAAACAATTCAAGTATTGTGGAAATACAATCAGGATAACACAAGATCTAGCAGCCTCTATATTAAGGGATCGAAGGGCATGGAATAGGATATTCCAGAAGTCAAAGGAACTAGGACTAAAACCAAGAATCACCTACCCAGCAAAACTGAGTATAATACTTCAGGAGAAAAAATGGTCTTTCAATGAAATAGAGGACTTTCAAGCATTCTTGATGAAAAGACCAGAGCTGAAAAGAAAATTTGACTTTCAAACACAAGAATGAAGAGAACCATGAAAAGGTGAACAGCAAAGAGAAGTCATAAGGGACTTACTAAAGTTGAACTCTTTACATTCCTACATGGAAAGACAATATTTGTAACTCTTGAAACATTTCAGTATCTGGGTACTGGGTGGGATTACACACACACACATGCACACACGCACACATACATAGAGACAGAGTGCACAGAGTGAATTGAAGAGGATGGGATCATATCTTAAAAAAAAAATGAAATCAAGCAGTGAGAGAGAAATATATTGGGAGGAGAAAGGGAGAAATTGAATGGGGCAAATTATCTCTCATAAAAGAGGCAAGCAAAAGACTCATTAGTGGAGGGATAAAGAGGGGAGGTGAGAGAAAAACATGAGGTCTACTCTCATCACATTCCACTAAAGGAAAGAATAAAATGCACACTCATTTTGGTAGGAAAACCTATCTCACAATACAGGAAAGTGGGGGACAAGGGGACAAGCAGGGTGGGGGGGATGATAGAAGGGAGGGCATGGGGAGGAGAATGCAATCTGAGGATGACACTCATGGGGAGGGATAGGATCAAAAGAGAATAGAAGTAATGGGGGACAGGATAGGATGGAGGGAAATATAGTTAGTCCTATACAACACAACTATTATGGAAGTCATTTGCAAAACTACACAGATTTGGCTTATATTGAATTGCATGCCTTCCAAAGGGAAGGGGTGGAGAGGGAGGGAGGTAAAGAAGTTGGAACTCAAAGTGTTAGGATCAACTGTAATGTTCTTACCACTAGGAAATAAGAAATACAGGTAAAGGGGTATAGAAAGCTATCTGGCCCTACAGGACAAAAGAGAAGACGGAGACAAGGGCAGAGAGGCATGATAGAAGAGAGAGCAGATTGGTCACAGGGGCAATTAGAATGCTTGGTGTTTAGGGGGGGGAGGATAAAAGGGGAGAAAATTTGTAACCCAAAATTTTGTGAAAATGAATGTTAAAAGTTAAATAAATAAATTTAATTATTAAAAAAATAAAAAATAAAATGAACTTTCTGGTTACAAAAGGCATCACCTGTAAGGCAAGGACTTCTGAGATAATCTCATTTTGAAAAATTTGGGTTAAGAAAGCCTGGGAGAAATGAACTAATCAGATGCCCTGTTTTGTCCAATTGAATTATGTTCAAAACAAGTTTCCTAACACTAATTCATTGTTGGTGGAGCTGCGAGCGCATCCAACCATTCTGGAGAGCAATTTGGAACTATGCCCAAAGGGCTACAAAAATGTGCATACCCTTTGACCCAGCAATATCGCTACTAGGACTATATCCCCAAGAGATCATAAAAATGGGAAAGGGTCCCACATGTACAAAAATATTTATAGCAGCACTCTATGTAGTTGCCAAAAACTGGAAGTCAAGGGGATGTCCATCAATTGGGGAATGGCTGAATAAATTATGGTATATGAATGTAATGGAGTACTATTGTGCCATAAGAAATGATGAACAAGAAGACTTCAGAGAGGCCTGGAAGGACTTATATGACCTGATGCTGAGTGAAAGGAGCAGAACCAGGAGAACTTTATGCACAGCAACAACCACAGTGTGTGAGAGTTTTTTCTGGTAGACTTAGATTTTTGTTATAACACAAGAACTTCTTACCAAAAAAAAAAAAAAAAATCCCAATGGAGGATCTCAAGGCAAAATGCCTGCCACACTCAGAGAGAGAAATATGGAAGTCACTCACATATTGTAGCAGATCATGTTTGTGTATGTGTATGTGTTTGTGTATCATGTTCTGATTTGTTATACGATTTCTTTCATTTATCTTAGTCTGACTACATAGCATGACTATAGTGAAAATATACTCAATAGGAAAGTATATGTAGAATCTATACAGAATTGTATGCAGTCGTGGGGAGGGAGGGGGGTAGTGGGGAGTAGGTGGGGAGGGATAAAATCGCAATTGTATGGCAGTGATTGTTAAACATTACAAAATAAAAAAAAAGAAAGAAAATTTAAAAAAAAAATTAAAAAAAATTAAAAAAAAAAAACAAGTTTCCTATTTTTTATTCCTGTTTTCTTTTATAAAAACAAGCTCTGTAAATCACTCCTTTGTCACTAATTACTGAGGAACTAATTGACTTGATTTAATGGTAACTAATTAACTAATTAAATCAATGCACTATTTATTTGCTTGGTAACTTTGTACCTGAGTTTCTTCTTATTTCAGAAAATTTTAGCAGTTGGCACCCAGATGAGACCTGAGGGATGAACTCCAGACTTCCATAAGTGGTCCTCTCCAAGGAATTTCCCTGAGAGCTCTCTGGTCACAGAGGGACTTACTTCTCTGAGCTCTGCCTTGGAAGCCTGAAATCTCCTCAGTCCAGAACCTAAATTCTTCAAAGCTAAAGTAAGCCTCTATTTCAAGGAGGAAACCACCAATTTTTCTTTTATTCTGCAGAAATTGTTAACTGCAAACTTCTAAGATTCTTTCAAATTTAAGGTAGCCTCCACTTTGGAGAAGAAAAAGCTTTTTATTAGGTGATATCCTTCACATTAGTAAAGAAGAAAGGGTTTTGGTTTTTTATCTTGGTTTGGCTTTTTGTTTTTTTTAGAAAAAGTCCTTTATTAGAAGATTATCCCCTGTGGGGAAAAAAGTGTTTAGAAAAAAAAAACTTTTAAAAAAGTAAAATAGGCATTTCTCTTTAAAAAAAAAAATATGCCATTTAGTAGACAGCGTAAAAGAAGTAGAATACTCTAGTAGGGACCTGTTCTAAAAAAAAAAAAACAAAGAAAAAAAGGACAGGGAGGAAGACTGCTAAATTGTGTTTGTCTTAAACGTGTGTGTATGTAAAGTTTGATTTACATAGGTGAGCCCAATTAGCAAATCTGACTAAACAATTTGACACTGTAACTGAATGGTTTTCTTATTGATAAGATTATGAAAGCATTAACACAAACAATAAACAGAAGAATTAGTCATAGAATGACAGCAGGACACCAGCAACAGGACTGTCTAAGTTGTATACGTAAATAGAAGAGACAAATCCTGACTTCAAACTAGCCTAGAAGAAACTTTAGAGAAGCTCAGGTCTGATTTAATGTTGTCTCAAGTCTTTTGTTATATGTTCTGTATTTGTCTGTTTGGTGAATGATAAAACTAAATTTAGAAATAGGGGGTTCCTTGCTTCAACTAGAAAGAGACTTTATACAGCTAGGTAAATTTTCATTATGATTTAGATGAGTGAAAATAGTTCTCTGGTGTAGCAAACAAATCAATATAAATTTAACCATAGTTCATCATATTTCATTTGTGTGAAACTGGGTTTTTTGCAGACACAGTTACAATCTCAGTTGATAGTAAAAAAAAATTACTAGTAATACCATCCTCAATGACATCCCATTTAAGAAGCTTTGTGCTAAAAAAACAAGCCCACTCATCACATGAATAATATTATTTTGTTATAAATATGAATATTTTAAAGCATTTTTATCAATTGTATTATGTGAAAGTTTAATATTTTTGTCCTAACACTTTAGTAAATGTATAACTGTTTTAATTATGAGCTAAGAAAATGATTCATATGGGTTGTTTTATAAAAAGCATGTATAATGAATGAAGTTTTTTATTTAAGAAAATGGGAGCCAGGTACTAGAGTTTGGTATAATTTTGGGGGGGGATAAGAGAAGGGTTCTCTTTCAATATTTTTGTACTCTTCAAGTTAAACCTTAAGAAGAACTGGATTGAGGGAGAGGAATAAGGGTTGTGGGTTGGTTTTTTTTGAGACATTATCAGAATTGCATTTTATAATAGTATATACACAGACTTTTGGTTCAAGAAGTTTAGTGGGAAAAGACAAGAGATAACTAAATAGCAACCATAGTAAATAGTAACAAGTTTTAAGATGAATTTTATTTAAAATAAGAGTAATCAACCTTAAGTTTTTATGTAGCCTCTTGTCCCACTTTGACTCTTGAGTATTTAGTAAAGTGACAAGTCTGACTAAAGTTTTCCTATAATTCATTACATTCCCAATTTCTATTCTTTGGCATAACGTCGCTGATGCTGGATAACAGATGACTTTCGACTGAAAACTTTCCCACATACACTACATTCATAGGGCTTCTCTCCAGTATGAGTTCTCTGATGTCGACTAAGGTGGCTTCTCTGGCTGAAGGCTTTCCCACATTCACTACACCCAAAGGGCTTCTCTTTACTATGAATCCTCTTATGTTGAGTAAGAGATGAGAGGCCAAAAAAGGCTTTCCCACATTCATGACATTCATAAGGTTTCTCTCCAGTATGTATTAACTTATGTCTAGTAAGTAGAATTTTCTGGCTGAAGACTTTCCCACACTCATTACATTCATAAGGACTTTCTCTAGAATGAATTCTCTGATGTCGAGTAAAAGATGAGTGATCAAAGAAGGCTTTTTCACATTCATCACATTCGTAGGGCTTCTCTCCAGTATGAATTCTCTCATGTACAGTAAGAGATGAACGATCAAAAAAGGCTTTCCCACACTCATGACATTCATAAGGACATTGTCCTGTGTGAGTCATCTGATGTCTCCTTAAGCTACTGCTGTGTCTGAAGGCTTTCCCACACTCGTTACATTCATAGGGCTTCTCTCCAGTATGAGTTCTCTGATGCCTGGTAAGGGATGAGCGATCAAAAAAGGTTTTCCCACATTTATCACATTCAGGCCCTCTGCCTTTAGAGGGATTTTTAAGCAGGTTCATCGATATTTGCTTGAAACCTCTTTCACGGCAAAGGGATTTTCCCCATGGTTCCCTTTTAGCATTTCGTCTCTTTTTTTCCAACCTACTCTTAGGTAGAAAATCTTCTACTCTGAGTCTTTCCATTAAAATTCCTGGTGATTCTAATTCAGAAATGTTCTGCTTCAGAGGGGACTGTTGCACTTTAATTCTGCTTTCCAAGTCTGAAAAAATACAACACAAATTTATTCTCTTTGCTAGGAAAAAAAAGGAAAATATTTTTAAGGAAAGAGGTTAATGAAATCAAAGGTAATTCCTACTAAGATACTAATGCTATTGGACAAGTTTTCAAAAAATCCTGGTAAACTAGGGAAAGATTAGCCAGTGGGAGAGAAGTTGTGAAGAGGTAGAACTTGGTGGTAGGAAGGTAATTAGCAAGGCAAGCAGAAAATATGAGAGCCTAACCAGGAACAGAGGCAGCTAGGTGGTACAGTGCATAGTGTGCTGGGCCTGGAGTCAGGAAGACTAATCTCTCTGAGTGCAAATCTGGCCTCAGACACTTACTAAGCTGTGTGACCCTGGGCAAGTTCCTTAACCCTGTCTGCCTCCGTATGCTCATCTGCAAAATGAGCTGGAGAAGAGTTTGGAGCAAACCACTCCAATATCTTTACCAAGTATATCCCAAATGGGGTTACAAAGAGTTAGACCCAATTAAAACAAGGAAACAGCAAAAAACCAAGAACATGATAACATATAACTTCTCATGCTCAAAAAGAGCAAAGGCCAGGGATAAGTAAGGATTAGAATAGGATCTGGAAATTAAATGGTGGTGTCTGGACAGGATAAAGAGAGACACAGAACTAGAGGCTAGCAAAATGAGAGCCAAGCAAAGGAACCACAGTTAAGGAAAAATGGGCCTTAGTGGCCCCACCAACACTGACATAGGAGGTAGGAGAAATTTTATATCTGAGTTCATAGCAATGGACCTTGAGGCCTTGGGGCCACTGAATATGGCCCCTCATTAGGGGCTCTTCCTTCCAGTGAGTCTTCTCTTTTAGACTTCCCTATCACTTAATCACTCACCTTGATAGATATTTCTTGGGATCTCTTTCTCTTCAGTTCTCTGCCGATCAAATCCCCAAGGCTCCTTCCCTTGTTCCAATTGGAAGATCATATTGGGTGTGGAAATGGGAAGCCCTATTTATACAGAAAGAGGAGAAAACACAGTGGTTTGTCTTGGAAACAGACAACTGTCCCAGAAGTCAATCCCAGATCTTGTTTTTTGTTTGTTAGGGATGTGAAATATAGAATCATATAATATGAGCATTGGAAGGACCTATATCCATCTAGTCCAAACTCTTTGTATTCCAAGGGAGGATATGAATGCCATTTCCAGCTCAGGATGTTAAGAAGTGCCTGACTTACTAGAGATCAGATCATTAATACGTAGTAGGGATGGGATAAGCCCCGTTCTCCTGATCCTGCTATACCATGGTCCCTCCTCACTGAGAAAGGACAAGATAGAAATATCTAGAGAGAATTGCAGAGATTTCTGATGGTGTTACAGATGTTTCTAGAACCCTTGGATAGGAAATGTTATGGTCTCAGAGGGATACAATGAGGTTGCCAATTTCACTTCTATGAGTGGAAGCACTTACATTTTATAAAGTAAAGATAAATACCTGGTCTCTGAGTCCAAAAAAAGTTATAAATCTCTGGCCTGAATGACTCCAAAGTCTCCATAGCTGTTAACAAACAATTCTTTTTGATATACCTATACCTCAAGATTTGTTGAAAAGGGGGGCTCTACCTCCTCTATCCTGCTGCCTTCTAGACCTTGCCTGGCACTCTTCCTACCTAGTATTTTGTGTTTTTTTGTTTTTTACTTTGCAGGCACAAGGAGTCCACACTTTCTTTCATGCATATATCCCATCCTCATCACACTGTCTTCCTGCAATGCGCCCTTCCCCATCTCTTGGATCTAGTTTTAGAGTAGGAGGTTTTCCTTCTTTTTATCAGCCCAGGTTTCCCCTTAGGCTACAAAACAGATCACACTGTTGTCACCTCCCTCTTGTTTAAGTCTCCATGCCTCTGACTTCAGAAAAATCCTATTTCCCCCTTAAACTATCATTTTTTCACTATATAACTGGTAACAGGGGTTCTGATGGGCTGTCCTAAGTTTTGTCTGAGTTTTCTAAGGAGCTCTTGTTTGCAGATACATTGTTTAAAAATCCTACATATACTTTTTCCTCCCCTTCTCTATCCTTTCTTATCTATCCCTTTACATCACCATATCCCCACCCCACTCCATATTCTACTTCTAAATCTGTAGGCTTTCTCTGTACTGAAATGCTCCTTCCGTTTCTGTCCTAAAGGCACAGAGATATTCTGAGGTCCTTATCCTCTCCAGGACTCCATCTTTTATCTGATCCTTGTGTAACCAGGAGAGCCTCATTATCACTTTATAATTAGGTAGCTGGCACTGGGGATTCAAAACATTTCCTACAGACATTGTTAAGGTCCTCCACTCAAGTCCTTCTTAGAGGCTTCAACATTGTACCATCAACATGGTGTTACCCAGAGATCTCAAAAGCCATCCCCATGTGCTCTACTGAGCTAAAAAAACTAAATAGTGAGCTATTGATGGCTTGGGTGTCTGTGAAGCCTAGCTAAGTTAACGGAATCCCATTACCAGTTTATTTTCAGGGTCGTATATTTTTTTGGCCACAGAGACTCATAAAGACCAAGTTGTAGAGGGGTAGTCACTTGTCTGTGTTGAAGAGAAAACTCACATAAACAAGACCACAGATCCTTGAAGTAATGATATAAATCTTAATTATACTTCTTACATAACTGCAATATAAATAACTCCAGTTCACCTGTCTGTATTTACTTAGCTTTCTTCAAGGCTCCACTCACCACCCATAGGAAGCCTTTTCTGAAATCCCTGGTTTTGACTACTCACTCCTGTCTTCTGTTTTATTATCTGTATATGTGCATGGCCCAAGTGTCATTTAAGCTCCATTGCACTGCTATTTATTTCTATCTTTACTACTCCTGGTGTCTATCTAGTATCGTGACTTTTATATATTAGGTACTTAATGAATATTTGTTGAATTACTTTCGTTCAGCAAAGAGCTGTCTTTTCTTACTATAGGGAAGATCCTAAATCACAGGATGAAGCCATCCTTACCAAGGGAGATGAGGTTTCTGTAGTTCTCCAGCATCACATCTCTGTACAGGTCTCTCTGAGCATGGTTCAGTTGCCCCCACTCCTCTTGGGTGAAGTTCACAGCTACATCCTTGAATGTCACCAATTCCTGTAATAAACGCATTCTTGCTCACCCACAGATGCCTCATTCCAAGGAAAAGAGAAATAATTAAAGACATTTAAGATAGGTAAAATAGGTTGAATAGGAAATGGTTCTTATGATGTTAACGTTGGGATCCGTGATCTAAAGCAGAAAGTTCTTTGTCCCCAAGACACTGTGTCTAACACTAGGCTTCAATGAGGTTAAACACTATTTACAGTATATCATTTACCATGGTTCTGAGTGCAGATTCCTGAGGATGAAGAATTGGGGTCCTGAACCCTGGACTAGACACAATTGGGCAGAGAATTTCCATGACCAAGGAAGAAAAAATACATACGGTTTGGACACTGTGGTTTTCATTTCAAGGAGGAGTGAGAAAAGACCAGTAACTCACCTGAGACTCACAACTCATTTTCTTCTTTACGTTCTTCTGTGTTCCCTCTTGGAGAAAGGTCAAGTTCTGAAGATATAGGGCTGGGGATTGAAAAAGAAGCTTTGTCTTATAGTTCTCAGACTTAAGAGGCTTAGAAATTACTAAATCACAGGTTGGTGTCATTTTCCAATCTTTCTGGACCCTACAAAAGGGAAGCCAGAAAAGAGCACAGACAGAACTGCTCTGCCCTCCCTCGGGGTCAGAGGTATAGACTTGTAACATATGGAAGGGCATGGATAGAGCTCTATCTTGAAGTCAGCAACCAGGCTTGAAGTTTCAGCTTTGTCATCAACAGGCTGTGCATTCTGGAACATGTAACTCAAGCTTTCTGTGCCTGTCACCTTCTCTTTCATTGAGGAAAACAGTTTCTTATCCTTTTCCTTATCCCATGGGCTAAGTAAAGAATCATTGCTCTCATCTCCTGAGAGGCGTAATAAGATTATAACTTCAGGATTAGGGAGGAGGCTTATGGAAGGGGAAAGAGTGTAAAATAAAGAACAGAATATTTAAGCTGTTATTCTGGTCCTGCCATGTACTAGTGATTTGACCTTGGGTGAATTATGTAACCTCTCAATTACTAGCTATGAAATCAGAATAATCAGTCAATCAATATTTATTAAGCACCAACCATGTGCCAGGCCCTATGTTAAGTCCTGGGGATACAAAGAAAGGTAAAAGACAGTCCCTACCCTCAAGGAGCTCACAATCTAATGAGGGAAAACAGCATACAAACAAATATATAAAAAGCAAGCTATTTACAAGCTAAATAGGCAATGATTAACAAAGGGAAGGCATTAGAATTAAGAAGAGTTGGGAAAGACTTTCTGTAAAAGATGGAATTTTACTTGCAATTTAAAGGAAGTTGGAGAAGCCAGTTGGCAGAGATGGGGAAGGAAAGCAATTCCAGGCTTAGGGGACAGTCAGAGAAAAAGTCCAGAGCTGAGGGATAGAGTGTCTCCATTTTATATTCATATAATTCAAAATAAAGTAATGAGAGTAATTCCACAAGCAACCCATGAAAATAAATTTCATTCCTTCTTAGTAACATCTCATTTCACAGCATGTAAGAGCTGGAAAGAAACACAGAGGGTATCTAGTCCAACATGTACATAAAACGATTTCTCTTTAACATATTGGACAAGTCATCAACCAGTCTTTGTTTCAGGACCTCTAAAGAGAGAAGAAACTTCTCTCTACTCAGGCAATTTGTTCCACTTTTGGATAGCTTTAAATGTTAATGTCTTCTTTCTTTCAGCCTAAGTCTGCCTCTCTTTATCTATTATTGCTTGTAAAGCTCTAAGTATAATACCAGGCACATAGTAGTAGGCATTTAAATATTTGTTCTCTTTCCAAGTATTTGATCTCTTTCTCCTTCCATTTTCCTGATAGGGCCAAACAGAATAAGTCTAATGCCTTTCCACAGAACAATCCTCCATATTCCTTCCAAGACTTCTCTTTTCAATTAATTCATCTAGATGCATTTATTAAGCACCTTCTATAACCAGTCCCTGTTGTTGTTGTGTTTGTCCTTCGTTTTCGAAGAGGACCAAACCAGGCCCTGTACTATTGGGGAAGAACAATATATACATAGGTTAGAATATACAGAATTATGCAACGTAACTGGTACCTGTTATCTCCATTTCCTTATTTCCCTTGAAATTTCCCTTGATATGTGACTTATGACCCTACTACTCAACTGAAACTGCTCTCTCTCTCCATCTATCTATCTATCTCTTAACTGCTCAATCCAATGGCCTTTTCTCAGTCCCCACCTTTCTTGAGTTCTCAGCTGTTTTTGACATCTTTCACCACTCCTTTTTCCTAGACAATCTTTGTCCTTGGCTACTCTGATACTGCTCTCTCTAGGTTCTCCTTTTCCCTTTCTGACCATGATTTCTCCATCTTCTTTGCTGGATTATCATCTATGTGCTTCCCTCTGTGCATGGATATACCTTAAAAATTCATCTTGACCCCTATTATCTCCTCTCTCTATATTCTTTTTTGGTGATGTCAATAGTTGCCATGGGATTCATTATCATCACTCTGTAGATGACTATCAAATGTATATATTCATGTTTAATCTCTCTTCTGAGTTCCAGAGCTTCATATATTCTGGATGTATCAACTTAGATATCCCATAGATATTCCAAACTCAACACATCTAAAATGGAACACATTATATTCCCTCCATGAAACACCCAACATATAACTTTCTTCATTTCTGCTGATGGCACTACAGTCTTTCTAGTCAACCAGATCTTCAACTCTTCACTCTCTATATAATCAACTTCTATAACCAACCAGTTCCCAAGTCTTGTCAATTCTACCTCCATCACACCTCTCTCATCTGCCCTCTTCTCCACTCATACCACCAATCACCCTAATTAAATTTATAACTATCTCTCACTTGGAATATTACAATAGCTTCCTGATTGATCTCCCTGCCTTCACTCTCTTGTTTCTTGAATTTATTCTCTTAATAGCCACCAAGCTGATAGTCCTAAAAGGCAGATCTGACCATGTTAACCCCTACTCAAAAATCCTGAATGGTTCCCTTTCACATCTAGTGCAAAATACTAAATCCTCAGCCTGGTATTTAAAGGGAGCCCCCCACAATATGGCTCCCACCTGCCTTTTCAATCTTATTTCATATTGGTGTCCTTCATAGATTCTCCATTCCAGTCAAATGGGCCTACTGCATACACACAACATTTTATCTCCCACATCCATGTCTTCACACAAATGGTTCCCCCTATCTAGAATGTATTTTCTCCTTACCTCCACTTTGTAAAATCACTAGCTTCCTTCAAAAGCATAGCTCAGGAGCTACTTCCTTATATGAGACCCTTCCTGAACCCTCCCCACCTCCAGCATTTATTAGCATTCTATCCTTCTTAAAAGTCTTTCTGTTACTTTGTATTTACTTATTGTATTTCCCCAGTAGAATATAAGTTTCTTGAGAGTAGGAACTGTTTTGTTTTTGTCTTACTATCCCTGGTGCCTAATAGAGTGCTCTGCACATAGTAGGCAATTAATGTTTGAAAAACTAAATTAAGAATATTAAGAATAAAATAACAGAAATGAGCCGAAGGTAGAAGTAGCCATGTCTGGAGTGCAAGAGCATCCACAAAGTCATATTCAGAGAAGTAGGAAGAGAATCTGGCCCGTACTCATACTATGCATCTAACATCCAAAGAAGAGACAGACTTTGGTGAATAAAGAGATGAAAATATGGAGGCAATTTATAGCATTCTGGACTTGTGAAGAAAGCCAGACACTGAATCTTGGGGGAAGAAATTCTGGGGAGATTGAGGGAAAACAGGAAAAAAAATCAATCCAAGCTATATGAGAAAAAAATGAGGGAAAAAGGACGCAGGTAAAAAGAAGATTTCAAGAACTTTCAAGAAGAAAGTAGTAAGCAGGCAAAGTTAAAAAAATGTTAAGGAAAGCAAATGGGTGAGAGGGTCTAATAGTTGTTAGGAAAAAAGTAAGTTAGGTGTGGCTGTCAAGATGTTAAGGAATGATAAAAAGTAATAACTGTCAGTTAATCTGCAATGGATGTAAAGAGATGACAAGAAGGGTTCAACTACTGACAAGGATGGAGAGCAGGGGAAAATTTGCAATGACTTGCATCGAATATGATGTTCATTTTTAGCCACAGCCAAGTGACTGCTTATGCTCCAAGTCTCCCTCTTAAAAGTTTAAAGAATACTTCTCCACACTCCAAGGAACAAGGAAGCATTCATAGAAAAAAAAAACAAAGAAGGAATATTCATATGAACTAATACACAGCAAAACAAGCAGAATTAAGACAATGTATATGACTACCAAAAAAAAAAGATTGCTAAAAGAAAATTGAATTCTAAGTAACTGAAAGATAGAGCCATGACAGCTGCCTACAAGGATTTCCATTTGAAGGGTTTTCATTGTGAAGAACGATTACACTTATTCTGTACAACCCTGGAGGGCAGAAGCTGAAATGGGGCAAATTTAGGCTTAATACAAGGAAAAACTTCCTAATAATTAGGGCTGTGGAAAGTGGAATGAACTGCTGCAAGAAGTACTGGGTTTCCCCTCTTTCAGGGTCTTTCAGCAGAGGCTAGATGATCTCTTGCTGGGTATGCTATGACAGGGATTCTTTTGGGGGTATGAGTTGGACTTCATGGCCACTGAAGTTCCTTTTAACCCTGAAATTCTGTGATTCTTGCTAAATAGCACCATGGAAGTCAAAGAAACAGAAAGTTTCACACATCATTCCATCATCTCTCATTTCTTCCAGATACTCCCCCATTTTCATCATTCCCTCTAGAATCTCTTAGTCTGACTGGACAGGTAGGAACAGAATCAGGAGCAAGCCAATGTCATGAAAGCCCAGGATGAAGAAAGTGTATAGGAGAAGGGAATGTATATAAATGTCAAATGCTAGAGAGAAATCAAGAAATCTGAGAATTGAGGAAAGACTTGGCAGTCCTGGAATGGATAGTTTTCAGTTGGGGGCAGCTAAGTAGTGCAGTGGATAGAGCACCAGTATAGGAGTCAGGAGGACCTGAGTTCAAATCTCACCTCAGACATTTGATAGTCACTAGCCGGGTAACCTTGGACAAGTCACTTAACCCCAATTGCCTCATCCTGGGTCATCTCCTGGGTCATATCCTGATGAATATCTGGTCACTGGATTCAGATGGTTCTGGAGGAGAAGTGAGGCTGGTGACCTGCACAGCCCTCCCTCATTCAAAGCAAAGTCAAGTGCAAGTCATGTCATTAATTCTCTGATGGCATGGTCTTCTTCGGCAACGAAGGACGAACACACACAATTTTCAATTGAGTGGTGAAGTAGGAAGCCAGGTTATAAGAATACAGGAAGGAGGGAAGATTTGTAGAGGGCTTTTTATAAGAACTTGACTGTGAAGGGGAGGAAAGAAAAAGGAAAATATTTTAGGGAATGATTGGTGAAATTGTGATTATTGTTTTCAAAAAGATTGGAGAGACCAAGGAAACAGTCAGTAGGTAGGAAGAGATAGATGATTCCAGAAGAATTGATCAAAGTCAAAGAGTACCTGGAGGAAATAAGAAGAGATGGAATGGCATGTGGCCTCTAGGTTAAAATACAAACTCTCAAACTTGGCATTTAAACACCTTTACAACATAACAAACCCCCATCCTTCCAGGCTTATTCTACTTTACTCTGTTTTAATTCATTCTATATTCCAACTAAACTGGCCTGATGGAATTCAGGATTTCTTCTCCTACCTCAGTACCTCTACAAAAATTGTCCCCCATACCTGTAATGCACTCCCTCTTCCCCTCTACCTCTTAAAATATCTGGCTTCCTTCAAGGTTCAACTTGTGGGCATTTCCCACAGGAAACTTTTCATGAACCCCTAATCCTTAGTGCTCCCTCCCCTTCAAATTATACTCCATATATTTATCTGTTTACATGCTGCATCTTCCCAGTAGAATATAAGCTATTTTGTTTTGTTTTGTTTGTTTTATTTTGGCATCTAGGGTGGTGTCTTGCAGGTAATTAATAAAAATTTTTGTTGGATTAGATTGGAAGGAGTATGTGATAAAAAGCATTAAAAGAGTTCAAATGAAGTATTAATTCCTGAGAGAGGAAAAAAACAGAATGGAGCTTGAGCAAATACCACTGGACTTGGCAAATAGCAGGCATTTTTCATGGAGTTAGTAGTACAGTTAACTTCTGCTTACATGCTGATTAGTAAATGGTCATATACTCTTATTGACTGACAGCAGAGCCTTATTCATGATAGCAGTGTCCAGTTATGTATATGTATATATGACTGTGGTAACGATTCCATTAAGGCAACACTACTAATATCTGGCACTACAAGATGTGACGGATGTATGCGTGAAATAAATTTCCTGACAATTGTAAAGATTTCATTACAACTTGTCTATATCCTTTAAAAATCTAAGTGGTGGGAAACTTTCATAAGGGATTAATATTTTGATATGAAGATGGAAAAGGGAGAGAAGCAGCATAATGAAGTTGACAGAGTACTGCATCTGAAAACAGAAGAGTTGATTCAAATCCCAGGCCTGCCATTTACCATCTGTTTCACCATGAACAAATCACTTCCCTCCTCTAGCTCTAGTTTCCTCATCCATAAAATGATGGTTTTGGACTAGCTCAATTGCAAGTTCCTTCCAACTCTAAAATCCTATCTAAAGCACTGGAAAGATATGGCACAGCTACAAGCAAAGGTATGGAGACAAGAAGGAATATCGTGCATGTGCAGAAGGACAGAAGAAAGTTGACCTTATAGTTGAAGATGCACGACACAGCAAAGCAGAAAAATGGGCTGGATAGGGCAAATGGTAGATTATGCAAGATTATGAGGGCTAGCTTTGGGGCCAGGAAGACTCTAGGTTCAATTCATATCTTTGATACAGACTGGCTGTGTGAATCTGGACAAGTCTTAACTTCTAGCTCTAGGCAACTCTCTACATTGGTAGAGGAATCTCCTCACCTGGGAGTTTCCTCTATAAATGAAATCACAGAGCCTCTCCTTATCATTGAACTAAATAATTGCTGGAATTCCTAATATGCTTATGATTATAAAGTTTTAAATATATATCTATTGACCCTATCCTGGGATCTCTTGTAGAATATAAATTCACACCCATCCCATGATGAGAAATGGAATATAAACTCTCGGAGAGGTTATTTATTTTTATTTGTAGCTATGCCATACAAAACATGACAATTTACACGTAGCACTTACAAAAACCAAAAAAAGTATCTAGGGGTATATGAGAGGACCCATTTTGCTGGGCACCACCTGACTTGGCAGGGTCTTTCTTACTGTAAATCCAGTGCTCTATCACACCTATACTGGGAGTGGGGGTGGGGAGTTTGAACACGCCAGAATGGGCAGTAATGGGACTCTTTTAAAAATTTGATAATTTTTTTTTTTGTTATTCTGTATTTGACAAACACCAGCAAAAACGAACACAACCATATGCAAAGAACAGAAAGAAAAAGTTGCACCTGCCTTCTCGAATCTCTATTACGTACAATTGGCTTTTCGAGTTAGGTCATGAAAGGCTGAATTTAAAACACATAAAATGAACCAGGGGTGGGAGACTGGAGTCTCTAAGACCTGCCAGACGGAGGGGAAAGTGATGGGGGAAGAGAAGAAGGTCAAGCGAGCGCATCTTCTGGTCTGCAGGATGGAAGAGACGAGACTCAGCCACATTTGGACAGGGGATGAAGCCCGGGAAGAGGTCACCCGCACCGCCCGGCTGCTGGGGGCGGGGGGGGGGGGGGGCAGCTCAATCCACACCCGCACACCTGCGCGCACCAGCCAGGCGGGATGGGAGCGGGGAAGAGAGCCTCCTTCAAGGGTCAGGGGAAGGGAATGGGATGTTCCAACGGCTCGTCGAGCCCCCACCCCGGCGTGGGCGCCCCCGCACCCACAGAACGCCGCAGGCTTCTCATGACACAGTCATACACGCACTCACGCACACAAGTGGGGGCACAGAGCAGCCTTTACCTCCGGACCAAGGCTGCTCCACAGTCCTACCCTCCCGCGCCACAAGGGAACTACGCCTGCGCATGTAACCCAAAAGGTGAGCCCCCGGTTTCTTTGGATCACCGTTTCCTGCTCCCGAACTCCATTTCCCATAGGCCTCGGCGGCGCTCCGTGTTCCAGTCAGACCTGGAGGTGGAATCTGGGAAGTTGAGTGCGAGCATCCGCTGAGCTCCAGGCATTCTGGGCAATGTAGTCCTGCGTTCCTGGTCTGGACGGTTCACTCGTCCCGGAGTTCGCCCTTTCACTTTTTCCTACTCCTTCGCGGGCACGGAAGAACCGAAGGCTTACTCCAAGCAATGGTACCAGTCTGGTTTAAATTCTCTTAGTTTGACTTTGACTCCTCCCAAATCTAAGCATGTCAGTGCAGTGCCGGGCGCTGGTTATGAACACTTGAAGAAGGTAACAGCACAAAGACTTTAAGGCTGGCGGCGTTCAGCATCAAACTCGGGGAACTTCAGAGGGGAGGACAGCCTGCGAGGGCTCTCTGTGCAGCACCGCACCCAAGCTGGAGGAAGGGACCGGTCCTGACCACCCGGAGCCACTGGGGTAGGCCTCTAGGCTGCCGAACCCCGCACTGCCCCGTGCAGGAAGAGGCTGGCCAACCCCAGGATCTCAGTCAAAGGAGAACTCAGAGACCTCGAACACAAGCAGATCAATACAGAAAGAAAACGGCCTCCCCATCTGGTAAAAGAGTTCAGACATCTAGGAAGAAATGCCGCAAGACAAAGGAACAGGACCCAGTGCTCGATGAGGTAGAGGACCCCGTGGAGTGTGAGGAGAACATAGGACCACAGCGTGCTATTCCTGAGTGGTTCAAAAGAGCAGTGAGAATTAGGAGGGCAGAATGTATGGCCTGCATAGCAAAAAATAATGGGCAGAGTAGAAAAAATGGGAATCTTCCTTAGCAAGGCTCACCAAAGAAATAAAAGAGAGCACAGTAGATTGGGAATGTAAATGTACAGGAGTGAAAGACAATATAGAAGAGAAGCAAAAAAAAAATAGCATTGGAAGAAAAATAAGCCAACAGGCCCACAAAACAAATTGGTCTCAAAGACAGGATGTGTAGAGACAACGTAAAGACCATAGGTCTCCCAGAAGAATGTGACAGGACAAAAAACCTCAACACCATAATGAATGCAATAATAGAAGAGAACTATCCTGAAATTCTGAATATAGAAAATGAAAAGTCAATTGGAATAATTCATAAATCTTCCCCAGGGGGAAGGAAAAACCCCAAGACCACAAACTCCAAGACATATAGTGGTTAAATTTTACAATTCAATACAGAAACTAGGTTCCACATGTGATCAAGAGAAGGACTTTTAAATACAAAGGAAGAGAAATTCAAATAATGCAAGACTATTCTGCACCCACCAGAAAATGTTGGAGAGGATGGAATAATGTGTTCTGAAAAGCAATGGAGCCTCTCAGTGGCAGCATTTTCTGTCCTGCAGGCAGGTTCCAAGCAGAAACAGAAGGAAATAGTGGTGAAGAGGAAGGGAAATTGGTAGAACCAGAAAAAAGCATCCATTGGAAGAGGAGAAAAAAAGACAAGATGATGCCCTTTGGGCAAGCTTCCTCAGCCATGTGGGACCAAAATCACAAGCTTAGTCTCTGAGAAACCAAGTGAAGACAGAGGAAGAAGGCCAAGAGAAGAGTTCAGACAAATACTTCATGGCATTGAAAGAGAGAAAGTTAAGATCACCAAACTGTTTGATTTGGCTGGTGAAGAGGTCAGGGTGACTAAGGAAGTGGATGTAGCATTGAAAGAAGCCAAATCCTTTTCCAAGTATAATGAGAAAGAAAAGCCACAGATTGGTGTCCTTTCAGCACCATTGCCATTCCCAACAGGCTCGGGGCTAAAAAGACCAAGTGGCATGAGCAGCCTTTTGGGGAAAATTGGAATCAAGAAACAGAAGATGAGCACCCTAGAGAAATCCAAACTGGACTGGGAATGCTTCAAGGAGGAGAAGGGCATTGGTGAAAAGAGCTGGCTATCCATAATCAGGGAAAGAGGAGCACATTGAAAGGAAAGCTTTTCTGTAGCAAGAGGATCACAGGCAGTTTGAAATTGAGCAGGCCCTCAGGCTGAGCAAAATGAAGCCTTGATGGCATTGGAAAGATGCTCTGGCAGTTTAACCCTGCTTAAGATGTGAGTTCAACTTTTGTGTCTGTGAAATCTCCTATCCTGCTCATTGACCATTTCATGGAAAGGATGGTTGAATGTTTTGTTTTCCATGGTGAAGCTCAGTCTGTATATCTTGATATCACATGGTATCATTTACTTTATTTTTATAAGTTCTTACTGTGGGAAACTGTTCTGGAACTGGTGAAGAGGATGGCACCTTCCTTATGGCAGAGAGTGTGGTCTGATCCAGTCCAAGCACAGTCCAGATAGAGCAGCTGGCAGGGATTTTTTCCCAGCTTCATTCTGCCTGTGGTGGAGAGAGGACCCTAATCTTGACACGGACAGTTAGCCTAGGTTTGCTGAAATCATTGTGACTCTCTTGGAGCATATCCTTTGCCCTGATACCAGTGCTGAGAAGAAAAGATACAGGCACCCTTCTGTTGGCTAAATGTCAGGTCACTGGACAGTTTTGTATTCAATTTTCTCCTGTGTTCTCTCACTCTCTTTCTGGCTCTCCCTGTCCCCCTCCTGTCTCTTCCCACCACTCTCACCCCATCTCCCTCTCCGGGATGGGATTCCTTTTAGCATAATGTGAAACTGAATTATGGACATGTTGTTACTTGATTGAAAATTGTTTTTCCTTTAGTATTTTCCTCTTTCCAAAGTGAAAGCCATTTTTTCCTAGACTCCACCCTGCCACCAAATCTCTTGTTATAATTGTTTGCCAGAGAATATCCTCAGACTTTCTTTCTCATCCCTCATGGGCAGTGAGGACACCCAAACCCAGATCAGCTTCAGGATTTCTTTTGGGAGCATCCCGGAGGAACAGCATCAGGAATGGGTTGATGATAGGATGGGAACTGGGTCCAAACCATTCATGACAATAAAAGCATTAAAGCCTACAAAAAAAAAAAAAAAAGCAATGGAGTTTAGGATGTAGCCCAAGCTGATATAACCTGCAAATCTGAGCTTAACCATACATGAAAAAAAGGACATTTAAAACTAAGAGATTTTTGAAACATTTTTAGAAAGAAAATCAGAAGTGAAGAGATGATCATTTGATTCTCAAATACCCCGAACAACAGAAATGCAAGAGGAGTGAATAAATGCAGCTGTCAAGGATAGCAAGAGAGTGGCAGCACAGAGACTAGACAGGGATGAAGGCAGAAGTCTGGTGGATGTAACAATAAAAAGGCACATGGGGCTAGCATGGACAGAACCTGAGAACACCCTGCCTACAAGTGAATCAATACTTTTTTGTGGCACTCATTAACACGAAAGGTTACATGAAATAGGGAGAGGGAAGCAGAGCACAGAGAGGAATTTGTAATCCTTAAATTAAGGATTAGCAATGAAGGGAAAGTGACCCTTATGGTTTCAGAAAAAGAAGAACCTATAGGGAAGTACATAAGGAGGAAAGGGGAAAGATTGAAAATGGGGTAGAAATGAAGGAGGTCTTGCTTATGTGATGGGAGAGGGGGTTCTATTAGTGAAAGCTCCTAAGGGGGAAGAGAAATGGTCTGTGAAAGAATTTGGGGAACCTATGCTAGCTGTGGTTTGGGGGATTTGGTGATTGAAAAGTCTACTTCCTAATTTGGGAAGGAGGAGAGCTGGAACTCCTAGGGGCAGTTGGCACCTGAGAGAATGTGAGAGCATGGACCCAGAGGGAGATTCTGAGGCAAATGTGGGGGGAAAAGGTAACCAGAGGGTTGTTATTGATCAGTAGTGAACTGCATAATCAGGGACATGATAGAAGAAATACCGTACCATTGAGTAGTGTCCTCTCTGACACCTGCAAAAATTAACATTGTTCTGGGAGTAGCATTGGAAAAGGGGAAGCCATGAGGCAAACTCTGTATGACAAAGACTATCAAGAAGAGAGATCTTGGAATGAGCTTGGAACCCTTGACTGCATGAAAAGTACAGAGAAAAGAGCAAGACCAGATAACCATGGAAATCATGAATCAGAGAATGAAAACCTAGAGTAGACAGAAAGGATGGATAATAAAAAAAGTAAAAGAAATCTTTTTGGAAAAGGGAATTAAAGATTTAAGGCATCTTCTAAATGAGACAATAAAATATGTGAAAGGGAGTGATGTGAATAAGGTTTATTTAGGTTTTGTTCTTTTAATCCATTCAACAACCAAGTCCTTTTTCTCTTCTTTTTTTGAACTTTGAACATTTTATTTTTTCCAATTACTTGTAAAAACAATTTTAACATTCTATCTTTCTAGATTTTAAGTTCTAAATTCTCTCCCTTTTCCCCTCCCCCCTCCCCCCTCACTGAGAAGACAAGCAATTTGATAAGGTTATATATATCAATCATGAAAAACATTTTCATATTAGTCATATTGTGAAAGCAAACACAGACCCCCCCAAAACAAGAAAAGTAAAGAAAGTTGAAAAAAGTGCTTTAATCTGCATTCAGACTCCATCAATTCTTTTTCAGGAGGTGGATTATCATTGTTCATCACAAATCCTTCAGACTTGGCTTAGATCATTGTAATGCTGAAGACAGCTAAATTATCATTGGACAGTATTGCTGTTACTGTGTACAATGTTCTGGTTCTGCTCACTTCCCCGCGAGAAAGAAGAAACAAAACAAAAGAGAGAGAGAGCAAATAGTCTGCTTCAATCTGTATTCAGACTCTGTAATTCTTTCTCTGGATATGGATATTATTTTCCATTATGAACCTTTTGGAATGGTCTTAGAACCTTGAATTGCTGCAAAGAGCTAAGTCTGTCAAAGTTAGTCAACGCACAATGTGGCTGTAACTGTGTCCAATGTTCTCCTGGTTCTGCTCCCCTCACTCACCATCAGTTCATATAAGTCTTTCCCGGTTTTTCTGAAGTCTGCCTGCTCCTCCTTTCTTATACCACAATAGTATTCCATTACATTCATATACAACTTGTTTAGCCATTCCCCAACTGGTGAGCATCCCCTCAATTTCCAGTTCTTTGCCACCACAAAAAGAGCTGCTATAAATATTCCTGTATATGCTATAAATATTTTTGTACATATAGGTCTTTTTAAAAAAAAAAATCTCTTTGGGATACAGACCTAGAAATGGTAATCCTGGGTCAAAGAGTATGCAGAGTTTTATAGCTCTTTGGAAATAGTTCCAAATTGTATTCCAGAACAATTGGATCAGTTGGTTCGCAACTCTACCAGTGGTGTCCCAATTTTCTTACATCCCCACCAACATTTTTCATTTTCCTTTTCTGTCATTTTAGCCAATCTAATAGGTGTTCAGTAGTACTTCAAGGTTGTTTTAATTTGCATTTCTCTAATCAATATTGATTTAGAGCATTTTTATATGACTATAGATAGTTTTGATTCCTTCATCTGAAAACTACCTTAGACCATTTTTATCAGTTGGGGAATGACATTCTTATAAAGTTGACTCAGTTCTCTACATATCTGAGAAATGAGGTCTTTATCAGAGACACTTGCTATAAATTTTTTTGTTATGATAACTGTGTATTTCCTTCCATCCTATTTCCCCCATTTACCCTTCTTTCTCCTTTCATCCTGCCCCCGCCAAGACTGTTTTGCTTTTGACCACTGCCTCTACCAATCCACTCTTAATTTTATTAGCAACCTCCTCGTCTTATTCCCTTCCCCTTTCCCTCCTACTTCTCAGTAGGATAAGATAAATTTCTATTGCCAACTGAGTATGTATGGTATTCCCTCTTTGAGCTAATTCTGATGAGAATAAGGTTCAATAATTTTCTGCCACCCTCCCCCAATATTCCTCTCCTCTGTAAAAGCTCTTTTCTCTCTTTTATGTGAGATAATTTGCCCCATTCTACCTGTCCCTTCCCCCTTCTCTCAGCGTATCCCTCTTTCTTACCCTTTAATTTTTATTTTTTAGATATCATTTCATCATAGTCAACTCACACCTATGCCCTTTTTCTATGTATACTCCTTCTGTGAGCCAGAAAATTCCAATTTTTAATAAAAGTCACTGAGAACTCCAAGGATTAATTAATTGATTTATCAATTTATTAGGGAGTCTTGGGGCCCCTATTCAATTGGGTCCAAGATCTTCCTCATGATCAGGGACTACCCCCCTTGGATGGTAGTCACTTTTATATACTTGGAAAAGCACTAAAAATTGAAGGAATCATTACAATTCACTGATTGGTCAATTCCAGAAGATGATTTAGTGACTGAGTGCACTGAATGTAGGATTCATCTTGATCTTTAAGCCTGACCCTTATTTTAAATATTTTAAGGAAATAGTCTTAGGTGATTTCCTTAAATATGATGGTTGGCTTCTTTTCTATATCACACTTTTAGGGAGCCTGATAACTCTGATGTTCTTTCTCTATACTTTTTCCTCAAGATTGATCTCCTTTCTCTAATATAAAGGCCAACATCAGGAAGGAGGCTGGAAGAATCAGCAAACCAAAAAAAATCCCTCCATAAAAACCATTATAGTAAAAAGAATGCTCCAGACACAATCTCAGAAGAGAATGACTCCAAAATATCTACAAGCAAAACATCCAAGGAAAATGCTATTTTGGATACAAATTCAACCAGAATTCCCTGGGAGAGAGGAAGTAAAAATTTAAGGGAAAAAATAATTTACTTTTTTTTTTTTTTAACAAACAAGTGAGTGCTAGAGAAACAAATGGGAAAGAAATCAGAACTATGGAAGAAAGAATTGAAAAAAGAATTAACAGTATGGCACAAGAGGTACAAAACCTTCCCAAACAACAACTTCTTTGAAAATTAGATTGGATCAAATAGAAGCTAATGACTTCATGAGGAAACAAGAACTATTAAAACAAAATTTAAAATACAAAGCAAGATATTAAACAAAACTGAAACAAATAATATTAAAACAAAACTAAGACAAAAATAAACCTTCCCAAGCAATAGTCTCTCTGAAAAGCAGATTGAACCAAACAGAAGCTAATGACTCCATGAGGAAACAAGAAATATTAAAACAAAATTAAAAGACTGAGAAAAAAAAAGATATGTTATCCCATACCAATAAACAGTTGATCAACAAAACAGACCAAGCAGAGACAATTGAAGAATTTTTGGACTACCTGAATACCATGAGCAAAACCCAAGCTTTATAGTGTTTTTTTCCCCAGGGTTTTTGGGACACCATTTTCTCCTGATTTTTCTCCCAAGTGATGTTCCTTTTCATTCTCCTTTACTGGATTCTCCTCTAGATCACACCTTCTACCCACAGACATCTCTCAAGGCTCTTCTTGGATCCTCTTTTTCTCTCCCTTTATATCTCCTTTACTTGGTGATCTCATCAGCTCCCATGGAAAAACAAAACCCTGTTACAAACACATATAATCAAGCAAAACAAATTTCTGTTCTGATCATGGGATAAAAAAGTCTCATTCTGCATTTTTGAGTTCTGTACGTCGAACAAGGAGGTGGTAACATGTTTCATCATGGGCAACTTCCATCTGGACAGGGAATCTACTATTTCCTACTGCTGCCTCATAGCCAGCCTCCTCAGATGAGATCTCAGCCCACCTGTAAGTTTTCTTTCTTACTTAGGAGGGAGAGGTGTATTTTTGCAGACTGAAAAAAATTAATCATAAATATGGAAAAGACTGATCTCCTTTGTTTACAATACTTTTAGATACCTTCTTAGTTTTCTACATTTTTTCCTGTTTTCTCAACTGTTTCTGCAATTTTATACTCCAGCATCACAATTCTGTTTCTAAATGAAGCCATTGTTTTATTTAGTTTTCTATAAGTATTTTCAAAGTACTGAAAATATTTGTAAGCTTTTATGTCTTCCTTATTTCATCTTGTGATGTTTTAGATGATTTAATTTTCCTTTGACTTTGCTTCAGTGAGTTTATTATCCATATTGATGCAATATTATGATGATTTTAGCTTTCTTTCTGGTGATGTTAGTATTCTATTATATTTTCCTTCTGGTATTTGTTTTCAGTTTCTAGTGATCTATAATATTTATTCAAGGTATTGGAAATATTGTTTGCTAATTTTGAAGTTTCATTACAAGGGTTTTAGATAGTCTTAATTTCCTAATTGGGGGGACAATGATCTATTTTTGGATAATTTTTATTACATTTTAGCTTTTGTGTATAGCTAGGTTTATAAGATAGTATGCAAAGACCATTTAATTTAAAAAAAAGTTAGCAACAAAAGGAGAGAAATTTAATAAGATACAGAAAAAGTAGGCTATTTGAAACACAGATTGATTTAATATCATTGGGACTAAGTTTACATCTTTGCTTCTCATGTTGCCTTGACTCTTGAGAATTTAACAAAGTGAAAAATCTGAATGAAATTTTCTCTGAATTTATCATATTTTCAGGGATACTCTTAAACATAACATCTTTGATGTTTAATGACAGATGACTTACTACTAAAAATTTTCTCCCACATATTTTTTTTCATATTTAAAACATTTAATTGGCATAGAGTAAATTTTTAGAAAAACAACTGGAACAACAACCACATGATAAAGTATGGCTGTTTTATTCCTTTTTTTTTTTTTTTATTCATTTTCAGTGCTCCACAATCACTTTCATATAACCTAGATTTTTTTGTTTCCCTCCCTCTCTCCTCCCTCCCCGAGACCACATACAATTCTATATGGGTTCTTGAAAGATTATGAAGGCTTATAGTAAGATTATATAGGCATAGGCCTCAGTCTCTATGAATATATTATGAACTTTAATTCACCCCTAGCGTGTTTGCGAACAGAGAGTCCACAATTGGTCCTGAGAACTTGAGGGACATCCTTGTTGAACCCTGGCCAGGTCCACAAGGAAGAACTTAATTAGCTGCCTATGGATTCCTGGAACTAGTCATTCTGGGAAAGTACTGTCCTTGTGGCCCTGGAAAGGCTGCCCCCTTTCCAGAGCCTCATGTAAGGATTAGTGCCTTGCCAACATCTTTGGCAGCAAGGCTTCTTTGTTCTCAGACTATTTCACGAATAAAGTTTAGTTGACTAGTTAGAGTCTCACCCACGGAGAGGACGCTCTGCCTGGGACCTTCTGATCGGGACTCAATGGGCAGTTTCCTGGGATTCCCCAGCCCTAAGGACTAAGAGTTGGTGCTTCCCCTGATTCGGTGATGTTTTCCTTCTCTAATATATACATATTAGTAGGATTTGCTTTATTTGTAATAGTATTGAGTTGTATTGGATATTTCTTTTGTAAAGCTGATCTATGCTTACCTATCTTTTGAATTATAATAAATCCATTTTATATCCTTTTATTGTTGGATGTGTCATTTTGTAGGAGCCAATCAAAACTAAAACTCTGAACTGAACAGTTCTACCCATACATTCCCACTAAATACACCCTCACCTTAGTCATGTAGCATAGAATTAAAATGAATGGGACAAATCATAAAACAAACCAAAAAGTAATACAAAAGAAAATGATCTGCTACATTCTGCGATTGAATTCCATAGTTCTTTTTCTGGATGTGGAAGGCATTTTGTCTTAAAAGACTATTGGGAATTTTTTAAGTCTTTGCATTGTAATGAAGTTCTAAGTCTACCAGAAAAAATCCTCGCACACTGTTCTCCCATATATTTCACAGAGTTACTCTCCAGTATGAGTTTTTAGATATTGGGTGACTTCTCTAGCTGAAGGCTTTCCTACATTCAATACATTCATAAGGTTTCCCTTGACCATGAATTCCCTGATGTGAGAAGAGGGATAAGAAGTCAAAGAATGCTTTCCCATATTTATTACATTAATAAAGCTTCTCAGCGTGTGTTAACTAATGTCATGTAAGGATATCTTTCAAGCTGAAGGTCTTCCCACATTCATTACATTCATAGGGACTCTCTCTAGTATGAATTCTCTGATGTTGAGTAGATGAGCAGTATAATAAAAAAATTCCAAATTCATCATATTTGTAGCGTTTTTCACCAGTATGATTTTCTTACATGTACAGTAAGAGAAAAATGATTGAAAAGGACTTTTCTGCATTCATTGCATTCATGGTATCTCTTCTTCATGTTTTTTTTTTGTTTTGTTTTGTTTTGTCAAAGATGATGTATACTAATACTTGCTTGATACCTCTTTCATGGGAAAGGGATTTTTCCCATGTCCTCCTACCTTGAGAAGTTTCCTTATACTTCTGCAATCTGTGATCTGGAACAGGAAAAGATCCTGTCTCTCAGTCTTTCTTTTAATGAATCTGGTGATTCTATGTGTTTAGAAAAGTTCTGCTTTGGAATTGATTCCTGTTCTTGGGCCTACTATCCCAGTCTTAAACCAAAAGAAAACACAAATTTAATCTGTTCTCCATGGAAGAAGAAAAAAATATAGTAAAAGTAGATGATGAAACATAAAATAAAGTCTATGAGGCATCATTGTATGGGCAACCATCAAAAAAGATTATATTTTAATCTGCAAAGAGACTATGAGAGGTGAGAATTGAGAAAGGTACAGAGATGAGGAGAGAGTGCAGATAATACATAACATTAGGCAAGGTGATCAGAGAATATGAGAAAGTCTATCTAAGAGCATAAGATAGATAAGAGAAGTAGATCGAGTGAAGGGTATGGTGATAAATAGGAATACTAAGGAAGGAAGAAGAAATAGAATGGGATCTAGACAAATAAACTGTAAAGAAAGGGTAAAGAGAGGGCAAAAGGTGGTATGCTATCAATGGGAGCTACCAATGTCAGAGAGATGAGATACCCTTGAGGCTCCTGGAGGTTCTCCTAGAGAACCCTGGAGAGGGGCAAAATGTTAACATATCTGACTTCTAGGTAATAGGGGGCAGAATAGTCACCATTAACACATTCATTCTAGTTGTAAATAAAAATGCTGAACAGCAGAGGACTCAGAATAACCCATAAACAATTTTCCTCTTTGATAACATTAGCTCATCAACAGGTGCTGTGGGTTTGATCATTCAAACAGTGTCAAATCTACTTAACTGTACTAACATAGAACCTACATTCATCCATCTTGCCCAATATGAGAAATTTTGTCAGATGCTTTGTTTCCCTCTTACCCCACTCATCCTCCTTCAGTTGTTGCTCTAGAGACACAAAGTAAACTTAGCCTTTATGATGTAAGCATTTGGTAGAGCCAATTGTGAAGTTCACCGAAAGAATGAAATACTATAGTACAACTCCACTCCTAGTTCAACTTTGTTCATCTTGGCAGAGAACTAAATAACATTCATTAACCACTACTTTGAAATGAGACAGGTATGCCTTTATCTTTATCTTTTTTTTTTTTAAGGTCAATATATGTTATTTTTATTTCTGCTTCTGCCCTTAGCTGTATAAGTTTTTTTTTTTTAATTTAACTTTTAACATTTATTTTCACAACATTTTGGGTTACAAATTTTCTCCCCTTTTCTCCCCCCCCCCCCCAGACCCAAGCATTCTAATTGGCCCTGTGATCAATCTGCTCTCTCTTCTATCATCCCTCTCTGCCCTTGTCTCCGTCTTCTCTTTTGTCCTGTAGGGCCAGATAGCTTTCTTTACTCCTTAACCTGTGTTTCTTATTTCCTAGTGGTAAGAACATTACAGTTGATCCTAACACTTTGGGTTCCAACTTCTTTAGCTCCCTCCCTCTCCACCCCTTCCCTTTGGAAAGCAAGCAATTCAATATAGGCCAAATCTGTGTAGTTTTGCAAATGACTTCCATAATAGTTGTGTTGTATAGGACTAACTATATTTCCCTCCATCCTATCCTGTCCCCCATTACTTCTATTCTCTTTTGATCCTTTCCCTCCCCATGAGTGTCGACCTCGGATTGCATTCTCCTCCCCATGCCCTCCCCTCCATCCTCCCCCCACCCTGCTTGTGCCCTTGTCCCCCACTCTCCTGTATTGTGAGATAGGTTTTCCTATCAAAATGAGTGTGCATTTTATTCTTTCCTTTAGTGGAATGTGATGAGAGTAGACCTCATGTTTTTCTCTCACCTCCCCTCTTTATCCCTCCACTAATGAGTCTTTTGCTTGCCTCTTTTATGAGAGATAATTTGCCCCATTCAATTTCTCCCTTTCTCCTCCCAATATATTTCTCTCTCACTGCTTGATTTCATTTTTTTTTTAAGATATGATCCCATCCTCTTCAATTCACTCTGTGCACTCTGTCTCTATGTATGTGTGCGTGTGTGCATGTGTGTGTGTGTAATCCCACCCAGTACCCAGATACTGAAATGTTTCAAGAGTTACAAATATTGTCTTTCCATGTAGGAATGTAAAGAGTTCAACTTTAGTAAGTCCCTTATGACTTCTCTTTGCTGTTCACCTTTTCATGGTTCTCTTCATTCTTGTGTTTGAAAGTCAAATTTTCTTTTCAGCTCTGGTCTTTTCATCAAGAATGCTTGAAAGTCCTCTATTTCATTGAAAGACCATTTTTTCTCCTGAAGTATTATACTCAGTTTTGCTGGGTAGGTGATTCTTGGTTTTAGTCCTAGTTCCTTTGACTTCTGGAATATCCTATTCCATGCCCTTCGATCCCTTAATATAGAGGCTGCTAGATCTTGTGTTATCCTGATTGTATTTCCACAATACTTGAATTGTTTCTTTCTAGGGGCTTGCAATATTTTCTCCTTCACCTGGGAACTCTGGAATTTGGCCACAATGTTCCTGGGAGTGTCTCTTTTTGGATCTCTTTCAGGTGGTGTTCTGCGGATTCCCCCTGGTTCTAGAATCTCAGGGCAGTTTTCCTTGATAATTTCATGGAAGATGATGTCTAGGCTCTTCTTTTGATCATGGCTTTCAGGTAGTCCCAAAATTTTTAAATTGTCTCTCCTGAATCTATTTTCCAGGTCAGTTGTTTTTCCAATGAGATATTTCACATTATCTTCCATTTTTCCATTCTTTTGGTTTTGTATTGTGATATCATGCTTTCTCACAAAGTCCTTAGCGTCCATCTGTGCCATTCTAGTTTTGAAAGAACTATTTTCTTCAGTGAGCTTTTGAATCTCCTTTTCCATTTGGCTAATTCTGCTTTTGAAAGCATTCTTCTCCTCATTGGCTTTTTGAACCTCTTTTGCTAATTGAGTTAGGCTAGTTTTCAAGGTGTTAATTTCTTCAACATTTTTTTGGGTCTCCTTTAGCAGGGAGCTGATCTGCTTTTCATGCTTTGACTGCATGTCTCTCATTTCTCTTCTCAGTTTTTCCTCCACCTCTCTAACTTGATTTTCAAAATTCTTTTTGAGCTCTTCCATGGCCTGAGCCCATTGGGTGGGCTGGGACACAGAAGCCTTGATTTCTGTGTCTTTGCCTGATGGTAAGCATTGTTCTTCCTCATCAGAAAGGAAGGGAGGAAATGCCTGTTCTCCAAGAAAGTAGCCTTCAATAGTCTTATTTCTTTTCCCTTTTCTGGGCATTTTTCCAGCCAGTGACTTGACCTCTGAATATTCTCCTCACACCCACCTCGCCTCCTGGTCCTCCCAGCCAGCGTTTGGGGGCTGAGATTCAAATGCTGCTTCCCACCTTAGGGCTTTTGGCGGGGGCAGGGCTGCTATTCAGTGTGAGAATTAAGTTCAGGTGGTCAGGTGGGGGCAGGGCCGCCTCTCAGGCTCAGTTCCCTCAGGGGGTTTATGCACAGACCTTCCACAATGGATCCAGGCTCCCTCCCGCTTGGGGAGCCCCTGTCTGCAGCTGCCTCTCAGCTTCTACCTCCTGGGGGGGCCTGAATTATGGGGGCACCCCACTCCCCTCTCGACCCGCCAAAGAGACTCTCTCACCAACCCCTGTCACCTGTGGGTGGAGGGCCTTGTGCAGCCGCTGGAGATTCCGTCCCTGAAGCCTGCTCGGATCTTTTCCTCTCGGTGCCACGGCCGCGGCAGGGCTGCACTCAGCTCCCAGTCCCGGCGCCCAGTCCGCAGCGCGAAGGACCCCCCGCGAGAGGTTTGCAGGTCCCTCCGGAACAGAAATCTCCCTCGCTCCAATATTCCGTGGCCTCTGGGTGCAGAATTCGCCGTGAGTTACTCCCCTATAGCCGATCTGTGGGTTGTGGGTTTGGAGCTATGTGTATGTGCGTCTTTCTACTCTGCCATCTTGGCTCCGCCCCCCCTTTATCTTTATCTTTACCCATGAGACTCCTACCAGACTGTCATGCCTTATCCGGTCAATTTTGTACTGTTATGGGAATTTTAAATTTCGTTTTATTTCTCAGGCATCTTTTGGTTAATATTTGCTTCATCTGAACAAAGCCTGTCCCATGGAATGTAAAAATTTATTTAATGCCTTTAACATTCCTTAGATAAGAAGCCAGAGGAAGAATCTCAGGTGTCTCTGACTCCTTGGACATACAAGTCTTCCTCCTCAATCAGTCTATTTGTGAATCCTCTAAATGTAATTTAATCTTCAACCTGCCTTAGTTTACCTATAGAGTTTGTTTAATGAGTTTTGTTTCCTTAGGGGATGTGTGAGATTATGACTGTTTTTAATAAAATCCAGGCATAGTATATCTAAAGCATCACCTTGATCTATCAATATTATTACCATGTCAAAAAAAAAAAAATGAGGCAGCTAGATGACTCAGTGGATAGAGCACTGAGCCTGGAGTCAGGAAGACCTGAGTTCAAATCTGGCCTCAGACACTTACTAGCTGTGTGACCCTGGACAAGTCACTTGACCTCTGTTTGTTTGCCTTAATCCACTGGAGAAAGAAATGACAAATCACTCCAGTATCTTTGCTAAGAAAATCCCATGGACAATATTGGCATCTTATGATCCATCGGTTCATAAAGAGTCAGACCTGACTAAATAACTAAACAACAAATTCTTAATGAAGATAAAACTAGTTTTTACTGATCATGGCTTCTAATTGCTCACAAACCATACCTTTCTCACAGAAACTTTGAAGTGTAAGAGACCTCATAATGTGATCTAATCCAACTTAAAACCCAAAAGGAACCCACTATAATATCTCTGACAAATGGTATGCCACCTCTGCTTGAAGACTTCCAATGGGAAGGAATTTACTTTCAGGTAGCTGGTTCTACTTTTGGATGGCTCTAATCATTAGGAAGGTTTTTTTTAAAGACATCAGACTTAAATTTATCTTTCTACAATTTCTGCCCATTGCTTTTGGTTCTGTCCTTTGGGTCTGCACAGAAAACATCAAATTCTTCCTTCTATGTGAGAGACTTTCAAACACTTGAAAACAGCCATCATGTTGTACATGTATAACCTATATCAGGTTGCAGTCCATCTTCGGGAGGGGGGAAAATTTAGAACTCAAAATCTTATAAAAGTGAATGCTGAAACCTAAAAAGGAAGGAAGGAAGGAAGGAAGGAAGGAAAGAAGGAAAGAAGGAAGGAAGGAAAGAAGGAAAGAAGGAAGGAAGGATAAAGTGAAGATAATTTTAAAAAGATAATGCTGACATTATTTGTCTATTAAAATTTTCTTCTGTTTTCCAATTATTAAAAAAAACAGCTATCATGCTTCCCTCCTTTCATCCCTTGAATCTTCTCTTCTCTAGATTAAACATCCCCAGTTCCTGCCACCTATCTTTGGGTTCAAAGTCCTTCACCAACTTGACTGCCATTTGGGGGATGCTCTCTAGTTTATGGATGTCCTTCCAAGAGAGTGGCATTCAGAATTTAAAACAAAACTTCAGTTATGGGCTGATCAGGAAAGCTAGTTCAATTATCACTTTCTTATTTCTAGAAGCTATGCCTCTCTAAAGGCAGACCTAGGTCATATTTGTTTTTGGCTGCTATGTTGCATCATATGTATAAATTCATAGACTGAGAACTTGAAAGCACCTCAGAGGCCATTTAGACCCCCTTATTTTACAAATGAGGAAACAGGTCCAGGGAGATTTAGTGACTTGCCCAAATCACAGAAATAGTAAGAGGCAAGACTTGAATCCAGGTTGTCTGACCATAGAGCAAATACACTTTCCACTGTACCATATTTCTTCCACACATTCCACACAATGTTGACTCATACTGACCATCACATTGTTGATGTTTATTTAGTTTCAAGTTCACTAAATACCCCAGATATTTTTCAGATGACTTGTTATCTAACTACTCTGCATGGTTAGAAGATGAATTTTTTGAACTTAAGTATAAAACTTTATATTTTCTTTCAAAAATTTCATTTTATTAAATTCAGCTCAATTCTTTAATCCTTTTTGGATCCTGATTCTGCTGCTTTCTAGTATGTTAACTACCCTTCTAGTGTTAAAGGAAAAATTCTATCATAGATCTCACCCTAGTCAATTAAAGGCAAACTGAGGAAATAAGACAAAAAGGAATTTAGTTCATTGGCACCAGGGGAGCTAAATCAGAGCTCCAGCCTGCTTTTATAGAGGGTAGAACAATTTATATATGAGAACCAATCTTAATTGGTAGATGTTTTAATGAGAAGATAGGATAAGTATCACCTAAGCTTCTTCGTACTGCAACACCTTTGGGAGATTAGACTAGTTTTCTAGTGATGGCCAAGCAATGGGATTGATCTGCAGGTAATGAGATTAATTTGCTGATGAGAGTAATTCTCAAGTGATAGCATTCATCTAAAGGGGACCTCACTGTCTGCTGCATTATGGCTAAGCACAGTACCCAAAGGTTGAACATAATTGAAATATGGGGGTCATTTAGACTATATTTTGCACAGTGGACTGACCTTGCACACTAGCACTGGGTAACCTGAAAATGTGATACACATGCCACACATGTCTTTATCCACTTGTCCCTTCTTATTTTACTCTGACCATCGCTGGGTGATCTCTGACTTGATGAGGCCTGTGAATCTCTATCTTCATTCCTTGGTACACAAGCTCCTTGAGATGGTCCAGTCCCCCTCTAATCTAACACTTCTATGGATTAGCTCCACACATTCAGTGGTCTTTCGTTTTCTTTTCCTTCTGTCAAACTCTTTCCTTCACCTTCTGACCTCCTGACATAGGCTAGAATTCTCCAGATTTTTTCATATCCTTTTTCTTTTTTGTTTCTTCCTTGAAGCATTTCTTTCATTCTTTCATTAAATACCTCATTTCCCTCAATAACCTAAAGAACAGAAATGTGTTTCTTCAGATAACTTCACCAATTCTTCTCTAGGACAGATTGTCCTAGAATATGTAGGTGGAACCTGGTGGTGGCATAAGTACAAACATAGCACAATTTCTGCAGATACTACAAACATCTTCTTGACCTCTGTCCACAATTGGTTAAAACAAAATCTTTAGTCCTTTCTTTTCTTTTGATGACACTTTTGGCTAATTTTTGTGACTAAATGCTGTGGAAATTATCTCCCCATCAAACTTTCCAGTTGCTCTTGGGATTTGGGCATGTTGGACTCTTGTTAAGGATTAATTTATAAATGTTTGGCAGCATTTAATTGGTAATTACCATGTTCTGGTATGAAACAGATAAAAACAAACAAATAGAAACAGAAACAGAAATCTTTTCAACTAAGGAAAAATTATCTAATTAGATCTAATGACCAGCTTTGTTTCTGTTTGTCCCCTATCTCCAGTATCTTGTACTTTCTTCCTGGTTGTTGGCTCTCTATCAAGTAAGGAATATTTACTATAAAACTCAAGAGTTAGTCAAATGGATGCAATTTTGGGAGGATAAAATATTTGTTCTCTGGCTTCTGGACATGATCCAGCTGGGAAGAAGCGTTCTAGGATAAGCCATATTTTGGAAAGATATTGTATCTCAGGAGAGAGAGAGAAAAAAAAAAAAGCCCAATTCATTTGAGACCTGGGTGTCAGAAACATAGTGGTTATTCTTTTGTTTCGGTGCTTCCTTCTTGGAAAAATGTAGAATCTTGAGGAGGCTGAGGAAGAATAGGAAGATAAGGGGCAGCAGTTGTGGTGGGTGAAAGAAGAAATGACATAGGAAACAAAGGTCTGAACTTCCAAGCCTTTCAGTTTATTAAGCAATGAATGCCAATTGCCTAACAAATTGGGACCTACAGTTGCCTTCCTTAGTTTTGGTACTGGACCCCATGGAGTCAGGTGGAGGCAGATTTTTATACATTAAAAACAATTAATCAAATATGACCAATTAGTTAAAAGGAAACAATAGGTAATTTGATTTCTAATAGGAACTTTTCAAGTTGGAAGGGAGAGAACAAACAGGTGCAATTCCCTGAAATCAGAAAAGAGGTGTCCCATTCCCCCCAAATGTCTGTAAACAATCAAAGGAATGTGGAAACAATAACTGATCAGTATGGATCCAGTTTTCAGATAAGACATATGGGTTGCTTAAGATGTACAATTGTGAAAAAGTTCCTTCCATCAATCTTTGATCTAAACAGATTTCTGGTCAGCAAAACCTAGATTCCTAGTTAAGGGTCTCTATGTAGCAGGTCGAGATGGTCCAGCTTCCCAGACACAGAGGGCTAGATTTAAACAATACAATAATAACACTTTCTCCCAACTCCCACAACTAAATAAAAGTTTTCTCACAAGACAGTTCTCAGAAATATTATTAAAACTCCAACAACATAAATTTTTAGAAGCTGTCTGTAGTTTTGGGGTTACAAGGGAATAAATAGCTTGTGCTCTTAACAGGAATTGTCAATATTTGTTTCTAATTGTTGCTACACACATACCAGCAAGGTCACTATGCCTTCTGCAGTGGGTGACCTTGGGGTCTTTTAAGTCCAACCAAGCTTCAGCCGCCTTCTAGGCTATTGGAACAAATTGTTGTTCTTCACATGCTTGAGGTAAACATCCCCCCAACTCACTGACAGGTTTGAGTCTCCTTAGTTACCATCAACCTGGTCCAGCCCATTGGCCAAAATGGTTTACTGGGAGGGGGCATGCCCGTACTATAGCCACAGATGAGAGCTGAATGAATCAGGTGAATGCTAAAGATAGATGAGCACAAGGCCTCACACCAGAGGTGCCAGTCTTCCCTTATCATCTACCTGTCTATCCTACCTGGACCAGTGAGGGGGGCGTGGTGGGGGAGGATGTTAAGAGGGCGGTGAGTCCCAATGCTCTCTGATGGTCAAGGGGTTCTATGGATTAGTAAAGCTGGATTCACTGGATCTAATGAATCATTACAGCTTCATAGAGGGATATATATATATATTTACATGCAACTATAATACAAAATAGTATATCATTACAATGCAAATAATATATGATACAAAAAGTACATTAAAAAGGTGCTAAAAAGTGGTATGTGATCTTTGAGAGTCATTACCAATATAGTTCTGATTTTAAGAAAAGCAACTTGAAATATATGAAGCTAATAACTAATATTACACATAATGGAAAATACCATATATTAGAGGAGGGGTTCTTAACTTTTTGATGTTATAGACCACCTCTCCAAGCACTGTCTTAATGTTTATTGACTGACTGATTTCCCCTTTGGCAATTTGGTAAAACCTATGGACCTCTTTTCAGAATAATGTTCTTGAGTGCATAATACAAAATACATAGAATTATAAAGGACACCTAAAAGGTTATTGAAAATAAAATTGTATTTTTTCCCATTTAAATTCATGGACCCTGTGAAATCTATCCATTGATTCCTGGGGGGTGGGTTAGGGGTGTCTGTAAATCCTAAGTTAAGAACTGTCCTCAGCTTGTTATTATTTAAAGCCTCAACAATGTGACTCCAGTCTACCTTTCCAGATCTATTTTACATTATTCCTTCATTCACTTTCCCTTCCAGATAAACAGGACTACTTGCTATTCCCCAAATTTGACATGCCATCTTCTAACTTGATGCCATTGGCCTCTCATTTCTGCAGGTCACTCTCTTCCTCAAATCCTTAGCTTTCTTAATGGTTCAACCTTAAGATGATATATTCTGCAGGAAGCCTTTCAGGACCCCCTTGGTTACTAGTACTCTTTCCCTCTACAAACATCTTTGTATTTGTATTTATTTATCCGTTTAAATGCCATTCTTCTAGTTGAATGTGAGCTCCTTGGGAGCAGTGATTGTTTTTTACTTTGTCTTTGGACCCCCAGCAACTAATGCTTAAGTGAATACTTAATATATATTGAATTTTCTACTCCTATTCGATGTAGTTTTAGAAATGCTAGAGTGATGAAGCATAAAAATAAATCAAAAGAACAACTCTGGATAATTCCTATTTGAAAATGACAATTGTCCAAAAAATCCATGATCCTCAACAACAAAAAAATTGCGATAATGACTTGAGGAAAGGCAATAAATCCACAAAAGTCACTTGCATTTGTACTTATAAATAACTGATAATCTCCCTCTGAGACTACCTACCTTCCATGTATTCTATATGGACTCTAAAGGATGTCCCAAGAGTCTTAGTGCAGTTTTAAGCTTTAATGGACTGAAGTTAGACTAAGGTTTTTGGGATACCCTGGTATCTATTATTTCTCTCCTCTGTCTTATATACATAAAAATATGAAAAAAATATATGTCTGTATGTATGTGTGTGTGTATATATGTACATATGTATGTGTGTGTATATTGTTTTCCCCATCAGAATAAGGGCTTCTTGAGGGTCAAGGGCAGACTTCTCTGACTTTTATTTTTATCTCCACTGCTTGGCATATTTGTCAGGAATATATAATATTAATAAATAATACTTAATAGCACTTAATAAATATCTGTTCACTTGACTTGAAACACTGATATAGCATCTGCCTCATAGAGTTGCAAGAATCAAATGAGACAATGCTGGCAAAACCCTATAAAATGTTAGATATTATCATTTTTAATGAGCATATATTTAATTTATTGCACATATTTCCCCTGAAATTTGGAGTGGTTATAATACACATACAATTGAAAAATATATACAAAACAAGAAATAATCTACAATGTACATTTGACCTAGCATTTATATACACTATCTAAATAATTTCAAGAAAGCAGAAAATTGTCATAAGATCTCTAACTCAAAGGGAAATATCCAATATAAAAATTCTGCTCTATATATTCACTTGTTGCATATATGTGTATTATGTATATATGTATATACTTGTAGATGTGTATATATGTGCACGTATATGCATGTTCATCCTTCATTGCCAAAGAAGACCATGCCATCAAATAATGACATGACTTGCACTTGACTTTGTTTTGAGTGAGGGAGGACTGTGCAGGTCACCACCCTCACTTCTCCAGAACCATCTGAATCCAGTGACCAGATATTCATCAGGATGACTGGAGATGACCCACCAGGGGGAGGCCATTGGGGTTAAGTGACTTGCCCAAGGTCACACAGCTAGTGAGTGGCAAGTGTCTGAGGTGAGATTTGAACTCAGGTCCTCCTGGTGCTCTATCCACTGCACCACCTAGCTGCCCCATATGTATGGTTACTCCCCTGCACAAAAGCTGCAATAGAAACTCTATTTGGCATTTAAGGGTTTCTGACTGTCTGGTCACACCTTGTCTCTCCCTCTTAGAAGTATGTTCATCCTCATGCATTTATATTTCAGACAAATTGACCTGCTTTTATCTATCTACATTTCATCTCTTTTCTCTGCTGCTTGAAATGTTCTCCCTCCTTGGTTCTACCAGGCAGAATCCCTAATAAACCCTCTCCCCACCAGCGGTGCTCATCTTTCGTGGCACCACAAGAGGCTTTTCCCCATTCCTCCATCCTTGTTTCTTTTGTACATATGCATTCATACGTGTAGAAGCCACTTCTGGAGTTGTACCCCAGCACCACAGGACGTACCAGTGGGTGGGGCCAGGGGTGCCAGTCTTCAACGAAGCCCGTGCTGAAGGGCTGGTCAACAGGCCCAGTCCTATCCCTGCTCTGCACTGGCTTGATACGCGCTGTTTCATTTCATCTTCACGGCACTGTAGCAGTTATTATTAGTGCTAGAACTACTACATTTAAATGAGGGGGTAAGGGAACTTTGACGCCAAGGCCTGCGCTTGGTTACCCTTAGATCACTCAGAAGAGAATAACCCTTCCATAGCCTGCTCCCCACGCGGTATTCATTTCTTTCCACACGGCTCCGCGAATGGACGCGGAGAGCCAGCAGCCAAGCCCACAGTTACAGTAAGGGCGAGAATCCCGAGCCCACCTGCCCCACGCTGCCAGGGCCTAGAGAAGCCTCGGCAGCTTCTGCCAACACGTGACTGGCCGGCCAGCCAGCCGGGGCGGACCATCGGGCTGCGATGGGCAGCCACCCCAATACCCACAATGAAGACGATGGCGCTCAGCCCGTGAGGCCGAGGCACCCAACTCGAGGGCTTCTCCTCCACTCAACAGCCACAACTGGGGGGCACGCTTTGTTGGCGTCGGCGCGGCAGGGCCCGCTGCGGGCCTAAGCACGCACCCAGCGGGCCAGAAGCTCGGCCCAAGCTCGGCACGCAGAGCTCGGAGGTAGGCCCAGCCCGGGGATCGCTCCACGGCGTCCGACACGCTGGGGAGGAAACCGGGCCGAAGGCAACGGGCCAGCAGGACCGAGACCTCTAACTCCGCAGCCCTGGCCAGCCGACCTGCGACTGGGTCGGCCACGCCCACCCGCGGGCTTTTGTAGACGCTTGCGTCGTGACGTAATAAGGAGACGTCGGGATGCACCAATCGCGCACGGCCTGGCGTCGGCGGGAGCCCGAGTACCCACCGTTTGAAAAGCCGGTGTGCCTGTAGGTAGCTGGCGAGGAGAGGAGTCCGAGCCGAGCGGGGTGAGTGTGCGCGCCCGCGGTGCGGGCTCGGGCGGTCGCCCTGGCGGACTGCTCCGGCCCCTCCGTCTCACGCCCCCCTCCCCCAGCCTAAGCGCGGGAGCCGCGGGGCTGGGCTGGGTCCGAGCCGATCCTCTGCGGCTGGGCCCGTTCCTCTGTCGGCGCCCCTGGGAGCCGGGGGGGCGGGGCCTGTGTGTGTGCGGGGACACGGAGCGCGCTTCCCCCTCCCCACTCCTCTTCGTCTTCCGGTCTGCCCCAGGCCGTCCTCCCCTGCCAGATCATTGGCGGGCCCGGGCTGCTCCCCCGCTCCGGAGCAGCCTCCGCGCCCAGGCCCCTCAGCCTGCCTTCTGGGCACAGCCCAGCCGGCCCCGGCCTTAGGCGCAGAGGCGCCAAGGGGGGCCCGAGAGTGGCCGCTCCTCCTCCCGGGGAGCGTCGTGGCGTGGCCCGAGCGGGCACCGCGCCTGTTCATTTATTTGTTAGTCGGTTCTCTCCTGCCCTCCCTGTGGCTTGCGTGGTGAGGTAACGAATGGCGGCAGTGCTGGGCTAGGTCGGTCCTGACCCTGCTACCTACCGGCCGTAGTGTGACCTTGGGCGAGTCACTTGACTCTCCGCCCCTGCCTGTCGAAGGTCGGACTCGGACCCCGCGATTTAAAGGGCCCCCTTTTAGCATCAGCTTCCCGATTCTTGGAAGTCCCGTCCACCTTCCCTGAGCCTCCCTCCCTCCCTCCTGTTGTAGGCCCGGCATTTTCCTAGTTGCCTTTCTTCTCCAGTCAAACAGATGTGTGCAGAGAGGCGTGTGTCCGAGATAAATGGGTCATCACTGAGGGAGGGCAGACATCAGGAAGTACAGTTGGGGAAAGCTTCCTGCAGAGTCTGGGCTTAATGCAGACCAGGAAGCCAGTCGGGAAGGAGATGTCTTGCCCGTGGAACGTTGAGGACGGTGTCGCCGAGTTAGAGAGTGGGTCTGTAGGAGAGTAGGATGCGGGAAGCCTGGAAGGGTCGCGGTGTGGTCCTGGGGGCAGCGGGGAGCCGCTGGAGGTGATGGGCCTGCACTTGGGAAAGCCACTTTAGTGACCGAATAGAGAATGGATTGGAGTGGGAAGAGACTTGAGGCAGGCAGACCCACAGACCACTGAAGTAGTGTGGAAATGAGGTGGGGAAGGTCTACACCAGTGGTGGAGATGAGAAAGGAGTGAGTGTGTTTGAGAGATGTGCAGGGGGGAAATGGACAGGAGAGAGAGTGAGGAATCTAAGATGACCCCTAGGGTGTGAGCCTGAGGGACTGAGAGTGTTGCCCTCTAAAATGAAAAGGGAAAGTGGGGGAAGGGGGAGACTTGGGGAGAAAGATGCTGAGTTCTGTCTTGGACATGTTGAGTTTAAGATGTCTTTTTGACATCCAGTTTGAGATGTCTGAAAGGGAATTGTGCATAAGATTGGAGGTCAACGGAGAGTAAAGGGCAGGAGAGATGGAGTTTAATCAGTCAGTCAGTAAACATTTATAAAGATCCTGTTATGTGCCAGGCATTATGCTAAGCCCTTGGAATACAAAAGAGGCAAAAGACTGTCCCTGCCCTCAGGGAGCTCACAGTTTAACAGGGGAAACTACGGGTAAATAAATATGTACAAAGCAAGCTGTATACCAAAAACAAAAGAGGGGAAGCACTGGAATTAAGAGGGTTAGTTAGGGAAAACTTCCTGTTGAAGGTGGACTTTTAGTTGAGACTTGTAGCCAGAGGGATCAGGGAAGAGCAAATTCCAGGCATAAGAGATAGAGAAAATGCCTAGAGATGAGCTGATTGAGATCAAGTGAAGTAGTATAGAGGGAAAAGAGAAGAAGACCCAGGACAGAACCCTGTTGGACATCTATGATCTGGATTAAGATCCAGCAAAGGAGACTGAAAAGGTTAGTTAGGTAAGAGAAGAACCAGGAGAAAGTGGTATCCTGAAAACCCAGAGAGAAGAGAGTACCTAGGAGAGGGTGATCAAAGACTGCCAGAGTCCTAAAGAATAAGGATTGAGAAAAGGATATTGTATTTGGCAACTGTGAGATGACTGGTAAGTTTGAAGAGAACAATTTGTGGAATGATAAGATTGGAGGCTGCATTGTAAGGGGTTAATAAGAGTGAGATGAGAAAGTGGAAGATCATAATTTTTATAAGTGAGCAGGAAAATACCAGCTTTGACCCTTTTAATTTATCATAACTCGTTAAAAAATATTTTGTTTTAATCAGCTAAGATCTGTCTTCTCATTCTTCTACCCCAAACTTCCCCCCCATTACAAACCTAGAAAAACAAAATTGATTATAAACATGTAAAGCCAATCAAAACAAATTTCCACAATGACCATAACCTTAAAATTTTTTGTTTCATTTTGCATTCTAAGTCATTCACCTCTCTATCAGGAGGTGGATAGCATTTTTAGTCATTAGTTCTCTGGAATTGTGTTTGGTTATTACTCTGATAAGAGTTTAGCACAACATATATAATTTGTTTGTCTGTTCCTCGATTTATGAACCCCCGTTTTTTGACATCTCAAAAGGAATTCTAAATTACATCCTTAGAGTTTGTTTTGCTTAGGACTGATCCCTCCCTTAATCTTTGCTTTTTCTACCTCTCTCTTCCTTCTCTTCCCTTTTCCTTGTATTTTCCTATTGAGTGAAATGTTTTTCTATATCCAACTTTGTGTGTGTGTGTTCTTCCTCCTTTTGACCAGTTCAAGTGTCATCTTCTCCCATTCTTCCTCCTTTTTGTATAGACTTGTACTTGAGCAATCTGATTTTATAAGATCATGTTCTCTAACCTTCCTTTCCTTTACCTCCCCCCCCCCCACCCCAGTGTGTTACTCTTCCCCTTTCTTTTCATTCCTTTCCTAAGATCAAAAAGGCATAATAGAATCACTCCCAGGCCTTGTCTAATTAGACTACTTTTATGACCCTGGATGAGAAGGTTCAGAGGGGGCCCACACTTCCTCTCCTCGTCTTTGGAATCCTTGGCATCCTTGTTTAGGCTTTTATATTGTTCATGTTTACTCTTTTACGTTTCTCTTCACTCCTATGTTTGCACTTCAGAGTTTCTCCCCAGTTTTGGCCTTTTCATTGGACAGTAAGGGAAGGGAATGTGTATTTACATAGTGCCTGCTTTGGCCCAGCCACTGTGCTAAGTGCTTTACAAATATTACCTCATTTGATCCTCTCAACAACCCTGCAAATTGGTTGTGTTATTATCTCCATTTTATAGTTGAAGAAACTGAGCCAAACAGAGGTTAAGTGACTAGCCCAGGGTCACATAGCTAATAAGTGTTTGAGTTAAAATTTGAACTTGAGACTCAGTGCTCTGTGTACTATGCCACCTCATTGCTGGGAATGTTTGGAAGTCCTCTATTAAAAATCTGTTTTTCCATCTGTAGGATTATACAGAGTTTTGTTGATTAAGTTATGCTTAGCCCATATACTTTGTCTTCTAGAATGTCATTTTCTGAGTTATCCATTTCTTTATGGGAGTGGCTGCTAAAGTTGTGTGTGATCCTGACTTGGGCTCCTGGTACTTGAATTCTTTCTGTCTAACTACTCAAAGCAATTAATTTTTCTTTGACCTGGATGTTTTCACTTTGAGGTTTCTTTTAGGAGGTAACTGGTAGATTCTTTTTATTTCTATTTTGACCTCTGTTTCTAAGAGATATGGGTAGTTTTCTTTTTAAATTTCTTCAAATATGATGTCTATGCCCTTTTATTGGTCATGGCATTCAGACAGTTCAATGAGTCTTAAGTTTTTCTTCCTCAGTCTTTTTTTCCAAGTTGGTTGTTTTTGCTATGAGATACCTTACATTTTCTTCTCTTTTTTTTAGCTTTTTAACTTTGTTTTAGTATTTCTTGTTGCCTCATTAGCTCCTCCTTGGTTCTGATTTACAGGGAGTTGTTGCTTGGGTAAAGTTTTGTATTTCTTGTGCCAAGCTGTTAATTATCTTTCCAATTCTTTCTTTCATAGCTTTCATTTTTTTCTTCATTTCATTTATTAAAAAAACAAACAAACAAAAAACTTTAAACCTCTTACTTCATCTCTTCCAGGAATTCTAGTTGAATTTGTGCACAAGCTGTATTTTTCTCTGTGGTGTTGCTTGTACATGTGTTAGAGTCATTCTTCTTTCCTAGATTTGGGTCTTGAGTGTCCCTGCCACAGTAATAGGTCATTATGGTGGGGTTCTTTTTTTGTTTGTCCACTCTTCCAGCCTGCTTCCTGACATGTTTTCAGAGGTAGGTTCTGCTGCACTTGTTGAAAGGAGGTCTGTGCTGGTCCAGCTTTCTTGGTGAGGAAAGTGTTTTATTCCAGCATCTCAGGGGCAGGTTGAGGATCTGCAAGCTTTCAGTGCTCCCAGAGTGGTCTGATTCAGGGCAAAGTGTGATTGTTTGTCCCCTGATCTGAGAGCTCTGCAAATCCTTCACCTGGATTTGGTTCTTTACAAGAGTAGATGCTTCTGAATTCTACCCCTCTCAGATAGCTGGCTAGTTCTGTTAGTTGGAAGAGGCAGAAATGTATTTTGTTCTGTGATTCCTTCCTTAGTTATACCTGTGGAGGCTGGGCTAGATGTTTTAAGTGAGATGTTGCTCTGCTGTTCGTTTCTAAACTTCTTCCTTTCTCTTTACATGGCTTAGGGTCTTCCTAACCAGGAACACTAATCCCCTTTCTCAGTCTACTCTGGATCTGTCACTTGGAACAGGTTATCGGGTAGTAAAGCTGCCAGTTGGCAATTGTCTCCACCTCTGTGGCCCTGAATAGGGCTGAGGGGTACCCAGATTTACTTACACTTTAAGACTTTATGTACATTTTTATATTGCAGAGCAAATATAGGACTAGTGAGCCAGATAGTAAGCTAAAATTAATGTCTTTTGAGATCATAAGATTATGATTTATAGCTGGAAGTGACTGTAGGAGCCATCTAATCCAACTGCAGCCTTTTAGAAATGAGAAAGCTGAGGCTCAGAGCAGTTAAATGACCAAGCCATTAAATGACCATGGTCAAACAGTTAGTGTTAGAGGAGGAAATCAAATGTGTATGTTCCTGACTCCAAGTCCAGTACTTCATCCATAACTACACCACGCTTTTCATTTCATCATTTCTTTCATTCATAACTTATTCAGTACTAACTTATTTGTGCATTCTTTGGAATGTAGTTTAGATTTTTTTTTTTTTAGACTTAAAATCTGGCTGGTTTAAACATTAGTGTTGCCAAATTGGAGTTTTTTGGTGTATATTGTAAATGATCCATGATTTCCTTGTGTCGAGTACTTTCTTTAACAGTGTAAGGTTTTAGGAAAGGAAAAGATAGGACAGGGCAGGAAAAGAAAGGAAACTAGCCAATAAAACCCAAGTCAACTGGGCATCATTTGGCCATACAAATTTACCTTCCTTTGGAGAAGGAAGGGGAGGGGGAGGCAGACAGGAGAGGAGGAGCTGTGTTACCCAGCTAGCTTGGTCCCCATTCAGCCAGCTGTGTATACTCACAGGATTGTGCTTGTCCTTTGTTGCTGAAGAAGACTATGCCATCGTAGATGATGATGACATGACTTGTACTTGACTTAGTTTTGAGTGAGCTGTGCAAGGTCACCAGCCTCACTTCTCCTCCAGAGCCATCTAAATCTAGTGACCAGATATTCATCAGGATGACTGGAGATGACCCAGGGTGTACTGGACGATCTTGGGTGCTTTAAACTGAGGTCTCTGCAGGTACTCTCTTAGGGTGAGGTAATGCCCATTCATTGAAATTTAATCAATTTTAACAGAAATACATATAACAGATGTTGAGCAAAAGGAGCAGAACCAGGAGAACTTTGTAACAACCACAGTGTGTGACGTTTTTTTCTGACAGACTTAGTACTTCATTGCAATGCAAGAACTTAAAAAATTCCCAATGATCTCTTAAGGTAAAATACCTACCACATCCAGAAAAAGAACTATGGAATTCGATCGCGGAATGTAGCAGATCATTTTCTTTTGTATTATGTTTTGACTTGTTTTATGATTTCTCCCATTTATTTTAATTCTTCTATGCAACATGACTAAGGTGAAAATGTATTCAATAGGAATGTATGTGTAGAAATAAAATTGTGTGGTGTCAGGAAGCGGAGGGAGGAAGGGGACAAAAATCTAAGTTATATGGAAGTGATTGTAGAACACTGAAAACAAAATGAAAAATTAAAAAAAAAGAAATGGGTATAAGACTTCATGGAAATGATGAGTGGCTAAGGTGATAATATGTTTACTTTCTGAATATCTTTATCTGTCTAGGCTTTGTTTAGCTATTAAAGACCTGCCATTAAAAATTGGATTCCCCCCCAAGACAAAACTATATGAATACTGATGTTCAAATAAGTTTGGCATACATGATGAATCAACACACTCTTTTAATCAGTGAAAAGTATTCTTAATATTATGAATAAGAGTTTAAATTTTTCTTTCAGATAAAACCTTGAAGAAAATTGAAGTTTTCTTGAATTCTAGTTTCCCCGTTTTCCCTTGAAGTTTCACTGTGAACAGTTATTTTTAAATAAATTTTCTGTTAAAGGACTTTTTTTGGCACTGTCTTATCAAGATGATTACATCATGTCCACAAAGTCCAGAAACTCCAAAGTTTTCATTGAATTCTCTTAGAAGAGGAAATGCACCGATTAATGCAGTTCTTTCAAAAAATATACCTTCAGAAACTCTTACACCTTTAAAAGACTTAGTGAAATATAAGAACAATAATTTAAATGACAACAACAATACAGATAACCTTGAGGAGCACTTGAGCCCCAAAACAGAACATTGTAATAATGAAATCAGTTCACTTCGATCAACAATAATAGCTGGTTATCTTGACTCTGACAATTTTTCGGATGGCTCTGATGAAAAAGCTAATGAACATGAAGAAACATTTTTTCCAAAGGAGGAAATTTTCAAAAGAAATAAAACTTTTGACATTGTAGCCCAAGACTCTCCTGCAAAAATATTTCAAAGAATGAAAGCAAGGTCACTAGAAGCAACACAAAGGCAGTCACTTAAAGACACTATATCGTTGGACTTACAGAGAAGTCAAAGAGATGTGATCTTGAGTCCTGTTTCACCGCATAAAAGCAGATTGGATAAGACTTTTATTTCTGGCTTTCCTGATTTTCACAAAGTTTCAGATGATCATTCATTTTCAGGTTAGTCTTATTATTTAGGGTATTGCTAATTATTTTAAAGTAGAAATTAGATAATTGCAGAACCAGTTAAAGGATAAGATGGTATATGTATTGATACATTTTTGTGGCAAGGATGTATTGTGATCTAGAAATAAATACCCAAATCTTGACTTGCATATGATTTTGGGTAGACAGTAGAAGTTTCAAAGGGAATTCTTTAGTCAGTCAATAAGCATTTATTAAGTACTTACTATGTGTGGATCAGGCACTGTACTAAGTGCTGGGGATACAAAAAGAAGCAAAAGACAATCTTTGCCCTCCAGGAGTTTAATAGTCTAAAGGAAGAGACAACCAACAAACAAATATGTATAAACAAGCTGTATACAGGAGACATAGGAAATAATTAACAGAGGCAAAGCACTAGAAGTAAGAGGGGTTAGGGAAGGCTTCCTGTAGAAGGTGGGATTTTATCCAGGCGGTAAAGGAAGCCAGAAGGCAGAGATGAGGAAGGGATGATGGAGGATAGCCAAAGAAAATGCCCAGAGCGGAAGATGCCTTGTTCAAGGAACAACAAAAGGAGGTCATTGTCTCTGGATTCCAGAATGTGTGTTATGTTTTAGGTATAAGAAGACTAGAAAGGGGGGGAAAGTAGGTTATTAAAAATTTTGAATACCAGAGAGTTTTATATTTGATACTGGAGGCAATAGGGAGCCATGGGAGTTTATTGTGTGGGGATGGTAAGGGGAAGGTGGGGATAGACAAATCTTTCTGAGAGAGGTTAAAAGTTGAGAGACCAAGTAGTACTTTAGAATGGACTACTTCCTTTCTCTCCCTACTTTCACTCAGGTAACCTGAGAAGAGACACAAATGAACATTTCTTTTGGGCATTGGGCCTGTAGAGAAAGAGAGAAGTACTTGCATTGCAACAGAATTGATTCAGTTAGTTGCTGAATTCCTGCCCATTTCTAGCTGAGTGGAACTGAAAACAAACAAATTTGTCTTTATAACAAAATATCATTGCAAAATTTTTTGGTATCATCATTATTATTATTATTAAGTCTCAGTCATTGGTTCCACTAGGAATAGTATATTCAGTATAACAAATTTTTAGTAGAATAAGTATTCTTCGGTTTGTTATATTGACTTTCAACATCTGTGGTACTAAGTATCTTTTGTGTATCTAGAATAAGGCCTAAAGTTTCTCTGATAAAAACTTTATTTCTCAAATATATAGAGAACTGAGTCAAATTTATAGAAATAAGAGCCATTCCTCAATTTATAAATGGTCAGAGGATATGAACAGCCAAAGCTATCTATGTTGACATGAAAAAATGCTCTAAAACACTGTTGATTAGAGAAATACAAATTAAAACAACTGTGTTACCACCACACACCTATCAGATTGACTAATAAATATGACAGAAAAGGAAAATGACAAATGTTGGAGAGGATATGGGAAAATTAAAACACTAATGCCCTATTGGTGAAGTTGTATACTGATTCCACCATTCTGGAAAACAATTTGGAACTTCCCAAAGGGTTATAAAACCACGCATACCCATTGACCATACAATACCATTACTAGGTCTGTATCCCAAAGAGATAAAAAATGAAAAGGAACTATGGATACAAAAATATTCATAGCAGCTGTTTTTGTGGTGGCAAAAAGTTGGAAATTGAGAGGATGCCCATCATTTGGGGAATGGCTAAACAAGATCTGGTATATGAATATAATGGAATGTTATTGTGTAATAAGAAACGATGAGCAAACAGATTTCAGAAAAACCTAAAAAGACTTGTATGAACTGATGCAAAGTGAAATGAGCAGAACCAGGAGAACATTGTACACAGTAACAGCGATATTTTATAATGATCTACTGTGAATAACAACTATTCTTAGCAATATAATAATGCAAGAAAAATCTGAAGGACTTATGATGAAAGGTGCTAATACCTTCTCCAGAGAAAGAACTGGTAGAGACTGATTGTGGATTGAAGATACTTTTTTCTTTGCTTTCTTTTTCTTTCTTTTTCTTGTTTTTTTTTTTTTATCTGTCTTTTCTTTCACAGTATGACTTAGTGGAAATATGTTTTGCATGACTACATATGTATAGCCTATGTCAAACTGCCTTCTCAATGAGGGGTGGAGGGGAAGGAGGGAGAGAGAGAATTTGGAACTCAGTTTTTAAAAAGTGTTAAAATTGTTCTTACATGTAATTGGGAAGAATTTTTTTTTTTTAAAGAGTAGGGCCTAAACCATCATGAAATTTTTTTATAGTCTTGAAACCCATCTGTATTGGTTTTCCTAATGGGAAGTTTAAATCATAGTGTGGTTTATAACGTTAGTGTGGTTAATAGCCAGTTTATTTCAAGGAATCCCAGAAGCCTTTTGTCTTGTACAGTATTTTTAAAAATTATTCATTGTCTAAACCTCCTTCAATACCTAGGAGAATAAGATCCTCAGAAGCAGAATAAGAAATAGTCTATGTGGATTTTGGAAAACTCAGCATAATTTTTTCTTGGGAACATTGTGCTGATGTGGAAGTTTGATATCTTACTTGACATTTAAGAGTAGTATTTGATAGTAATAGCTTTATCTTTAAAAGTTTGTAAAGTGATGATGAAAAACTTGAATGAAGAGTTGGGAGCTTGTTAGGGAAAAAAGTACTTGGAAATTAAGATGGAAGTCAATATTGAGGGAAGACAGAATACAGTTTAGGTAGATTCAGAACTGATTGAACAAGCAGGTTAATCGGTAATAGCTTAATGAGAGGTTTGAAGAATGGTCTCTAAGGTAGAGTCTCTGTTATTGCTTCTGCTGTTTATTTTTATGAGTGGCTTGGATGAGGCATAAATGGCAGAAGTTTCTAAATAAGCTAGAACAGGCCCCTGAAACCTGTGGCACCCCAAAGGATTTCAGGCAGTCTGAGAAAAATGTAGAAGAAAACATCCCCAGGTTGTGCAGGCCTGAACTAGAACAAAGTGCTAAATCTAACATATTAGACTAAATGAAATAGAAATGTAAATTCATGTACCTGAAGTTTAAAGAGTCAGTGCCACAAGTACAAGATGGAGGAAGAGGTAGGCAAATTCAGATGGAAAAAAATCTGGGAGTTTTAATGGACTCAGTGTGAATCTGCAGCGTAGCTCAATAGTCAAAAAATGCCAGTGCAATCTTACTCACCCTTAAGAGAAGGATATTCAAGAAGGATGAATGTGAGAGTGTTTCTGTTCTGGTTAGACCAGGTCTGGTGGTTTAGGTTTATTTCTACCTGTCTGTTTAGAAAGTTCCACTGATAAGCTGAAGTCTAAACAGAGGAAGGTGGGTGGCATGATTAATGGCCTGGAGTAGTACATCCTGTAACAGAAATGTTTATCTTAGAAAAGTGGAGACTTGGTGGAGCAGGCTGCTTCAAGCCGTTAAAAGACTGTTCTGTGGAAAGAAGATTAGATTTATTTTGTTTCAGCCTAGAAAACAGAATTAGTTGTGATGAGTAAAATTACGTAGAAGGAGAGTTGAACTTGATGGAAGGAGAAACTTCAAGATATTTAGAGCTAACTAAAAGTGGAACCTGCTGTTATAGGTGGCAGTAGTGGATTTCTTTCACTAAAGGTCTTCAGGCAAAAGCTGGATGGCCATTTGTCACATCTTTTGTACAGAAGTTGTTTCTTAGGTATACATTGGATTAGGTGGATCTTGAAATCTCTCTCAACCCATGAAACTCTTTGGAAAAGTCTTGTCACTGTATTTACTTGATTTTTGATGTCAGAGAGTTGGTGACAAAGGTAGAAATAGAATTCATATCTCCGGAATTCCAGACTGGTGTTCTATTGTACTATACTACCAATTTCATATATGTAGATTTAAAAAAAAAAAATCCACCTTCATCGTGAGTGGTATGATCAAATGGCCTTAGGATGGAGAATGTAAGTGGAGTGTTGTACATGTTAGAAAATACCTAAATAAATATTCTATATTTCTGTGATGAAGCCTATTTAATCATTAAATGTTTGTTTTCTGAATAAATTTGTTTTCTTTACCTTCACTGACTTCTGCAGGTAAACCTTTTATTTCTTCAGGAAGAATAGCCTCTTCCCTATCCAGGGAGGCTGCTCTGATAAATTTCCAGAGTAAATTTTTCCTTCCAGTGAAACAAAAGATCCCACATCAGCAAGAAAACCTGTCTTGTCATCACAATTTAACTTATGGTAAGTTCTTTGTTCTTACACAATTTCTTTGATGAATGATGTTAGTTCAGTATCTGTGTGAACTAAAACTTTATCTAACATATAGGAAAATCATTATTTCTCCTTTCTTCCTTTTTGTCCATATAAAAGCAGGTTATTATGCCTTTACCATTAAAAAAACAAGTGATGAATTAGAAAAGTTGGAGTCCTAAGACTTAAGTGGGAAGGCTTAGAGGAAAGTATTAGGTAGAAGAAGAACCTGGGTGTTTTAAATGCTTGTATTTGAAACTTTAAGCATTTTTTGCTTATACTTTATAGCCTTATAACTTCCTAACAAATATAACAATTCGAATGGTTTTCTGCAGACATTACAACTTCGAAGGAAAGACATGAAAACATTTCAACTTCAGTAATTTTGAGTGAAGCATTAGCCAGTTCTGCCAGGCTCATTCAGGATGATGAAAACAGAGTTACAAGAGTTGAATTCAGCCTTTCTGATACCCTTATTTTGGAAAACATCGATGCTGATGATGAAAGATCTCAAAGTCCTAATATTAATGATATCAGAACTGACTGTGTTCCTGCTAACACTGGCAGACGATTACCAAAAAGTGACAGTAAGGTGCCTACAAAAGCGTTATTAGAACAGGAAATGAGTGAAGAAAATGAAAAAAAAATCTCTAAGACTACCCAACAGGGTTCTACGTCAGATATGTTCAAAGTTTTGACTACAGCTTCTAAAGCTCGCATAGTAGCGCCGGAGAAAAAAGTTCCTAAGATTTCCACCAATAAAAATGCATTCACTTCCCAAAAAAAGGTAGGAACATTTCTTAAGCTTTTGCTTTTCTAATTATTTGTAACATTAATTGGAAGCAGGAAAGAGACATACTGTATGTTTTTCCCTCCACTATTCTTCAAATGGTTGAATTTGAAGGGCTTCCTAGAGTATATTGAAGGACAACTTTAAGTAACCAATGTTTACCTAATTTAAGATATAGTAGTACAAACTTACCCATTGAGAAAATGAAGCCTAATGGAAAAAACAAAGGCCTAGGAGTTACTTGTTCTTGACCTGCTTTTCAGCTAATTAAATGTGACCACAGGGAAGTCATTTATCCATTTTGTAACTATTTCCTTATCTGTTGAATGAGGATAGATAATAGCCTGCCTTCACTTCTTTCTCTGTGTTGTAATGTCAGACCTTTCTTTGATGTGAATACTTTCTTCCACAATGTAGATCATAACCTCTGTGTCTGCCTCTTATGTGAAGCTCTTGTCTATGTCTTTCCATAAATTCTTCAGTTCACTTGACATACTTTCCTTTATTTTTTTGACATTGTGTGGATACCATCAAAAAAATGCAGGCTCTCTATTGATTTTTATTTGCTTTTGCCTTGTGATGAACCTATGTTGTCATCAAGAATCTCTACAATATCATCCTTTGTACCTCTTCATTTGATTTATTCTTTTTAAAAACTGATTTTTATTAATATCTTTTGTTTTTATATTACCTAGATTTCCTTCCCTTCCTTAATCCCAGAGAACCATTACTTATAATAAAAATTTTTAAAAGAGAAAAGGGAATTTAGCAAAATTGATCAATTTTTGATATTCTAGACAGTAGTCTACACCTGTGGACACTGACCTCTACAAAGAAGGAGGGGGAACTATCTACTAATATTTTTTCTTTGATGCCAAGCTTCTTTATAATTCACTTTTTATTATTTTGTGTTGCTTGTTATTGTTGTTCCTTCCAATTACATTTTTATAGTCATTTTGTGTGTTGTTCTCTTGTCTACTTAAGATAGTTCTTTTAAAAAATAGAGTTTATTGATTTTTTTGTGTGTTTATATCTCCTTGATTTTGCACCCTGCATTCCTCTCCCCACTCTTCCATCCCTGGCCCAACCATCCCATGTAAATTTTTCTTTTTTTTTAAAGAGGAAGAGGAGAAAAAAAATCAGCATTGCTTGTTAGTACATTGGAAAAACAAACAAACCTCACTTGTTCAGTATTCCACATCTGAGGACCCCAACCGCTCCCAAGAAGCAGTAGGGAAATATTTTCACGTGCCTCTTTTTGAGGAATGAGTTTTTCATAATCTTGCAATATTAAGTTTTGATTGTTTTGTGGCAATTATTCTTTTTCACTTAAATTGCTTTAACCAGTGTATATTAATTTTCCTTACTCTACTTACAGTATGTGTAAGTCTTTCTATATCAAAATGATGCAAGTTTCTGTGTTCATCATGTTTGTCATTTCTTACAGAACTATTCTGTTACATTATTTGTCTAGCTATTCCCCTGTTGATGGACATCTACTTTTGTTTCCCTATCTTTGCTATCACAAAAAAATCCTGCTATAAGTATTTTACTGTATACGAAGCCTTCCTTTTTTTATCAGTTACCTTTCCAGGATATATACCTAACTGTGGAATCTCTGAGTCAAAGGGAATAGGTATTTTTTTTTTTTTTAATTCAAATTGCTTTCTGCAGTAATGCGTTGTTGGTGAAGCTATGAATTGGCACAGTCATTCTGGAAAACAATTTGGAATTATTCATCAGTTCATTTAAGTCTTTCCAGGTTTCTTAGTATTCATCAAGTTTATAGTTTCTTACAGCACAATAATATCCTATTATATTCATGTACCACAATTTGTTCAGCCATTCCCCAATTGATGGGCATTAACCTTGTTTCCAGTTGTTTGTCAGCACAAAGAGTTTTCCTACAGTAACCTCCTGGTTGGGATATGTGCCTAGCAGTGGAAATTTTGGGTCAAAGACATTTTAATTATTTTATTTGTATAACTCTCCGTTTCTTGTTCTGGAATGCAAATTTTAAATTTGTGTTTCTTGCAAATTTCTTGCACTTGATTGGTAATGTGTGGCAACTTCCTCACACCGACCTTGCTTCTCTCTGTGGGCTTAAAAACTCAATGTCATCCTCAGCACCTCAGTTTAATTCATTCCCCATATCTAATACGCTGCCAAAATCTGCTAAGTAAGGCTAAGAAATATATGAAGTCCTTTTTCTTATTTCAAACAATTTTAAGAGTATTTGTTTTTTAACATCAGTTTCTCCCAGTATTCTTCCTCCTCATCTTTTCCATAGAGCCATCCCATATAACAAATATTTTTAAAGAGAAAGAGAAAGAAGGGGAAAAAGCATAATATATAAATACATCAAAATATCTGAAAATATATGCATTATATCACACTTGTGGATTTCCCACCTCTACAAAATGTTTTCTCATAACAATTCTTTTGGACTATTGCTTGTTCTTCGTAAGTTTTGTTATATTAACATTTTTTTGAGTGTTCTTTTTGTTTACAATATTGTAATCATTGTGTACATTGTTTTCTTGACTCTGTTTACTTCACTTTGCCCCAGATTCCATCCTTCTCTATATTCATCATTTCTTATAGCACAATAAATATTCCATTACATCCATGTAGCACATTGTTTAACAGTTCTCCAGTTGATGGACATATACTATGTTTCCAGTTCTTTGCTCCCCAAAAAAAAAAGGTGCTATAAATATTTTGGTATACATTAGAACTTTCTTTTTATCAGTGGCCTCCTTGAGGTGTAAACCTTGTAGTGTCTGGGGTAAAGACTGGAAATTTTGGTCACTCTATTTCATAATTCCAAATTTCTTTCCCAAGTGGTTGTATGGATTCATAGTTCCACCAACAGTGCACTACTGTGCCCATCTCCCTCCAATTTTATCATTGCTTTCTTTTGTTGTTTTTGTCAGTTTAAAGGATAAGGTAAAAATCTTAGAGTTTCCCTATCCTTCACCCTATCATCTTAGATACTGCTCCTGGGTTTCTAAGTTCTGATAGGGGAGCTTTTGCCTTATTTTGCCTAAAACCAGCCCCCCACGACAATTCCTGGCCAACTATTTTATACTGTCTACAAGTTATTTTAAATGAAATTTCTCTGTCTGTCTCTTCGTGCTAGGTTTTGTTGGTAATATATCGAAATGCTGATAATTTATGGGAGTTTATTGTATATCCTGCAACTTTGGTAAAGTTTGTAATTGTTTTGGCTACCTTTTTATTTGACTCTCTAGGGCTTTTTAAGTAAATGATCATATCACCTACAAAAAGTGATAGTTTTGTTTCTTCATTGCCTAGTCTTATTCCTTCAGTTTCTTGCCTTATTGCAATCACTAGCATTTCTAGTACAATGTTGAATAATAGTGGTGATAATAGACATCCTTGCTTCTCCTCTGATTTTATTGGAAAGGCTACCAGTTTATCCCCATTACAGATAATGTTTCCATGTAGAAGAGTTTGATATGTCAAGGAGAAGGGCCATCTTCATCAGACATGCCTTCATTGAAAATGGGAATGGATAAGGAGATAGTGGGAGAAGACATCTGAATTATGGAAAAGGAGGAGGGAAGAAAGAGGCAGCTCTTGGAGAGTGACCTCAATTTTCCCTGTTAAGTATGAGATGAACCTCAACTGAGAAGGTAAAGGCCAAATTATGGTGTTATAGTAAGCTTAAGGAGGGGCCAAAAGGTTTAGAATAGCCACTATGATGAATATGATAGGGAATCAATTTGGAACATATAGAAGCATTGCTTTGCTGCCGTGAGGGTCTAGTTGACATTATGTAACAGAAATTTGTGGTAGAGCAAATCAACTTAGTTTGTTTTATAATTTTTAACTGCATGGTTTATGATTTTCTCCAGTTCAGTTCAGCATTTTGTAAATTGAAATAAAGGAGGCAGATGGTGGGCATAATCTAAGATAGTAGTGGGATAGGTACTCAGTAAAAGGACAAGGGGGCAAGGAATTCAGGAGTTAAAGGATAGTATATCTTTGATTCTGTTCATCAGGGGATTGAAATGAGAAAGGAAGGAGGAAAGTATGAAAGTTCAGGGGTGATAACCTAAGATAGAATTAAGGAATGGATGGAGTAGCAGTCACAGTGAGGATGGAGAACAGAGTTATAAATTATGAAGCATAGGGAAAGATAGATTCATAAAAGATTACAGACAGATTTTTAAAAATTCCAGAGTTCATGAGTATGGAAATAGGACACTTGTGGACAATGGCAGGATCAAGGTTATGACCAGCTTAGTGTGTAGCTAAAGAGGAGAAGAGGGAGGAGGAAGGTCAAACGTTGCTCTTCAGTCGTGTTTGACTTTACATGATAAAGTTCATGGAGTTTTCTTGGCAGAGATACTAGAGTGGTTTGCCATTTCCTTCTCCATTGTGTCCCCATTTTACAGATGAGGGCTGAGGCAAATAGGGGTTAAGTGACTTACCCAGGGTCGCACAGCTAGTAAGTGTCTGAGGCTGGATTTGAACTCAGATCTTCCTGACTCCAGGCCTGGTGTTCTATCTACTGTAACACCTAGCTGCCCCAAGGTCAAACATACTGTGGTCTCTAATTCACTGTCTGACTAGCCTGCTGGAGATGAACCTGTCTATACTTAGCCACGCTGGTCCTTAGAAAGCAGATTTAATCTATTGTGAATGTTGTATCCGGAGCCTTTCTAGCTTGGTAGTACATAACAAAGTTTGTACTCTTACTAGTCTAGCATTAAGAATCCAAGTTTACCTCCACTCTTACAGTAAAACATTGGAGTAGGACTTTGTGGGAGAACTATCTAGTTGAAGTGAAATAATGAGTTGACATTTGAAAACTTGAAAATTGTTCAATCCTTTTTTTTAATTTAATTTTTGTGATAACACTTTAAAGTATGTTCTACAAGTATTAAGTTTTACAGATGAAGAAACAGGCTTAGAGAATTTATATAGCTTATAGCTTGCCCATGGTGTCCAAATATGGGATTAAAATATTGACCCTCCTAACTCAAAGCCCAGTGCTTTGGAAAAAGTTAAAAATACTATGGTAATAGCACGATGGAATTTTTATTAATATGTATCTGGGCATGATTTAGTAAAATTCAGATTCTAAGAGTAACATTTAATTGACCTTTCCATAAGTAAGAGAAGCCATCCAAGCTTCTATGGTTTTAAGTATTTTTTTTTTAGTTTTTGAAGACTTTATCTGGAAAAGTAGAAGGAAAGACTTTACCTTATTTATATCAGCTCTACAGTAACCATTTGGGGAGAGTCTGAAGAAGTTGTTGCGCATCCTTTGTGAGGTACTTCCAGAAGCTACAATCTCATACACAGAAAGGTCCAAATAGCCTGGATATTGCAGATCATCTCAGTAGTTAAAAAATGAAGTACACAATGAAAAGAAAATATATCCAAGCAAAATAACCTATAAAGTCTACCGATTAATGGAAATAAAATTTCTTCATCTTGTAGGAAAAATAGTTATGTGCCAGGCCTAAAGGCCTGTGGGCTACCCGAGTCTGCTTACCTCACCTCTCGAGGTCTTCGGTTGGCCAAACCGGATGCTCGTATGAGAGAAAGGACGTTCCAGAGTCGAACAAGGGTTGAGCTTTATTACAGGGTTCTGGTTACAAGTGCAGGGGAATTCTTCCTTAGGAGGGAAAGAGAAAGATCTCCCAAGGAGGCAAAGATCTTACAATAAGAGATTGGAAGTAGAAGTGTAAGTGGGGAGAGAGGGGGAGGGGAGAGAGGAGAGAGGAAAAGCGGAGCCTTGTTGTCCTGTCCACTCCGCGCCCCTTCGCCCAACAGAGCTTTCAGGCTTTCCTGATCCTACTTAAGCTCTGCAGCGGCATAGTTTGCATCTGAATACCGTGCCTGTTAGGTAACTAGGTGTGCTCCAATCCGGGACAATCTCGAGGGCGGGGAGAGCTCTCTCCCATCACGTTTCTCACGGGAAGAGGTGGAAATACACGAGATAGCTCGGTTCACCTCGATTCCCAGCTGTTTCCTGGGGGGTCTCGTGAGAACTCTAAGATTTAGAAGTTCCCACCTTTACCCGCCCGAGACTGTCCACATGGAATTGAGCTTCCAACCCTAGCAGTTATGATAGCGTGAATATATTATATCTTATCCTTCTCCCCATTCTTTGGTCTTTTTTATTTATTTATTTTATTCCTGAGGCTTTTTGAAAAGCAGGAGAGTGTGGAGAAAAGAGTCCTGACTGCACTTGGAGTCAGGAGAGACCCAAATTTGAGTTTTAGTGCTGATACTAACTGATCTGGGACCAATTCTGAGCCACAATTCCCTCTTCTGCAAAGCTGGGTTAGTATTTGTATCATCCATCTGCCCCACAGTGTGGTAAGGAAAGCATTTTATGAGAAAGGGTCAAAGGATAACAGGCAGTTTTCAAACAAAGATATTAAGCTGTTTCATGAAAAAAAGTGTTCCAAATTGTTAATAATACAGAAATGCAAATTGAAGTAACTCTTTGATTCTACCCAGATACCCTACGGATTGGTTAAAATGACATAAAAGGAAAGTGACAGATGTTAGAGGAGATGTGGGAAACCAGGCACACTAATACATTGGTGGAGGTGTGAATTGACCCAGCCATTCTTGGAAGCAATTTGGGATTATGTCCAAAAAGTTTCTAAACTCTGCACGTACCCCTTGATGTAGGGTACCACTATTGAACTTATACCCCAGAGAGAAGAAAGGCTCCATATACAGAAATAGTTATAGCAACTTTTTTTATAGTAACAAAGAACTGGAAACTAAGAAGGATTACCCACCAGCTGGGAAATGGCTAAATTAATTATGTTACATGAATGTAATGGGAATATTATTGTTCTGTAAGAAATGATGAGAGGGATGGTTTCAGGGAGTGACTTGTTGCAAACTGATGTTAGCAAAACCAGGAGAATAATTTACATAATAACAACAATATTGTAAAGACTAACAACTTTGAAAGACTTAACCCTGATCGAGGCAGTGACTAACCAAAATACTGTAAGACTAGTCAAGAAGCATGCTACCCGGTTTGTACCAGAGAATGGATTCAGGACATAATAATATAAGAATAAGACGTACATTTTGGGACATTGCTAACAAGGAAATTTTTTTATTATATATAGTTGTTGTAAGGGTTTAAAGAGCTATATAAATCTGCATATTTTGTAATGTGTTGCCTTAATGCGTGGTCGGGAGTTTATATTGACTTTTCAGTTGTTTAGGATGCTAGAAGATGGTGTGTTGTATTAAAGAGGTTGAATAATTGATACTTGATGGGAAAGGGAAGAATATATTGAAAATTCCATTCTCTTGTCCCTTCTGTTGCAATATAAAGTTTATAGAATCAAGCTTTTTTAAAAAAGTAAAATTGCATAGTTTGGCAATATTTCTTTTTAGGTTCTTGTCAGTTATAGTTAGGTTTTCTTAAGTGTTACTTAACTAAGGTATTCTTAATCGAAATTGGTTTTTTTTCCCATGAACATTAGAAAATTAATAGAAGGAATGTGTACTTTGTTTTAACTTCATTAGGAAATTTGTCTCCAAAAATGGATGATTAGGAACATGAATAATAATACTGCTGTGTGTGTAGAAGGCAAATTGATGTAAGTATACGATATCAATATGTTTTCAATAAATTATTTTATTCAAATTGAATGCTAAGTGGGAACATGATAGCTTTTTTGAATTATTTGAAGGGCTATCAGAAAAGGGAATAGACTTGTTCCACTTTCCCTCATAAAGCAGAATTAGTGGTGTTTCTGGGTGGATGGAAATCAACTTTGAGCTGGAGGTTGAAGTTTATTTTTTAAATTTTAAATTTTTAAATGACTGAAGTCATAGATAAATTTCTATCTACCTTAGCCTATGAGATTCCCCTACTGGGAATTCAGCAGTGCCCAAGTCACAGATCCTTGTATGTTTGTGTATAAATTACCAGGCATTTTGCTTTATTCTCATTTACATTAGGTGACATAAGATAAAGAACTGGATATGGATTTGGGAAATCTTGAATTTGAATCTTTCCTCAGACATTCACTATCTTTGTAACCCTGGGCTAGTAAATCACTTAAACTCTCTCAGCCTCCATTTTCCACCTGTAGCGATAGCACCTGCTGTACAGGTTATTGGGAGGATCAAATAAAATAATAAATATATCCAAAGCTCTTTGTAAATATTAAAACACTTTATAAATTTTACCTGTGATGATGATGTAGATGATGACTTTATGTAAATCTTGAATATGAATATTTGAAGATATATTTACTGAGAAATCTTAATCATCTTTTCTCTAGAGATACTCCTGACTTATACTGGCATAGTAATGCAATTGTTGAACGTCTTGACTACAATAGACTTAGGACTATATCAGGCAATATCTATGTACTAAAAGGAACAATAGATACAATTTCCATGAAGGAAGCAGGTAAAAACTTGAGTAAAATTTATTTTTCATCATTTTTAATTTTTAAGCAATAGTAAACTGACTATATATCTCTAGTTTTGATGACTTATTACTTTTTGATAAGTTCAAATAATGAACTTAGTAGTGAAATAGAAAAATAATCTAGCACATTAAGATTGAAGTCACTGCCTTTGTATTATACTTATATTATGTGCATGTCCTGTTCCCGCTACTAGATTATAAACCCCTTCAAAACAAGCATTGTTTTCATTTTCACCCTTCATACCTATTTAGGCAAAAATGCACATGAGCTTCTTAAGAAATCCTTACTGAATTAAATTTAATTGAAAAGTTTGGGAACAGGAGTAAAATATTTTCTCTTTTTCCAGTAGGCCAGTTAATTAAGCTGAAAATATAAATTGCGTTAGTGACATAATCAAACATTAGTGAAACATTTCTCTGAAATTCAGAAGTTGCAGTTCTATTGTTTATAATTAATTAGATACTTTGCTCCAAAATTTTATGTCTCTGAGAAAAGTACTAACTTCAGTGTTACCATTTCTCTATTTCAAAAAGGGTTTCCAGCTAGTTTTACCAGGAAGTTTATATTTGGATTTCCAAAAAAGTGGAATCAATATGTTGATGATTTGTTACAAGAATTAAGGTACGTACAGTGTTTTTCTTAATGTAAAATATAACTCTGCTTATTCTTTTTTTGTTTTATTCTTTTCCTTTTTCTTATTAATTTAAAATTATCAACAAATATACTCACTTGGATAGACAAAGAACAAAAAAGAGGATTGTATATGAAACCATGAATTAATGATGCATACAATTTTAATTTTAAGTGTTAATTTTAAGCACGAGATACCTACATTGTAGCAACAGAATTCCTGTTTGTCTCCTTTTTTGAACTTTTTTCTTCTGGATAGTTTAAAAAATAAATGTTTATTGCTCTCCTGTTTTTACATTGCTTAAAATTCCCCTTTATCTCTCCCCATTCTCCTTATTCTCAAACATGCTCTCATATGCCAAGAATTTCAGTGCTCTCTAGAATTTGACAAAATTTGGCCGTCTTTAGATGAACACTCAGCCATTTACCACTTTTGCCTATGTTATAAAATCACAAGATCTTATTTGAAAGGCTTTCAGAGACCGTCTAATCTAATCCAACACATAAGCATACCCCTTGACAACATTCAAGAAATTGTTAGCTCTTTGAAGAGCTCTGGTGATGCTCTGGTAACCTCCCAAGGCAGGCTATTCCCACTTTGGGATTGTTTGCTAAAAATTTTGCCTTTTCTCAAGCTAATGTCTCTCTTTCTGTATACTTCTCTCTTGTCTTTTGCTCCTAGATCTGCATTCTAGGGCCAAGGAGAATCCTTTCATCTACATTTTAGCTCTTTCAGGATTACAGACAACTGTCATGCCCTTCATCTCTCCCAGGTCTTCTCTTCTCCAGGGAAAATAATCTCTACTCTTTTGACCAATCCTGTAATGTCTTGCAGACTTTAGTCTCTTCTCCATCCTGGTCTTCCTCCTCTCTACTCCTTCCACCTTCCAAAATGTGGCATCCAGAACTAAACACAATGATTAAGACATTGTATGGTCAGTTTAGAATATAGAAGAACTGTCACCTCCCTCATTCTTCTTTTTTTTAAAAAAAAAAAAATTTAATTTATTTGTTTTCAGTTTTCAATAATCACTTCCTTAAGTTTTAAATTTTCTTCCCTTCTTCCCTCCCTGAGACAACATGCAATCTCATATGTGTTCTACACATACATTCTTATTAAACATTTTCACATTAGTCATGTTGCATAGAAGAATTTAAACAAAAAGGAGAAATCATGAGAAAAAAACAAAATGTAACACAAGAGAAAATAGTCTACTTCATTCTGCATTCTTATTCCACAGTTTTTTATCAGGATATGGATAGCATTTTACCTCAAGAGTCCTTTGGGAATGTTTTAGGTCCTTGCATTGCTATGAAGGGCTAAGTCTGTCAGAAACAATCCTCACACACTATGGCTGTTACTGTGTATGATGTTCTCCTGGTTCTGCTCATTTCACTCAGCATCAGTTCATACAAGTCTGTCCAGGTTTTTCTGGAGTCTGCCTGTTTGTCATTTCTTATAGCACAATAGTATTTCATTACATTCATATATCACAAATTGTTCAGCCGTTCCCCAATTGATGAGCACCACAGAGAGAGCTGCTATAAATATTTTTTTACATCTGAGACCTTTTCCCATTTTTATGATCTCTTTGGGATGCAACCCTAGAAGCGATATTGCTGGGTCAGAGGGTATGCACATTTTTGTAACCCTTTGAGCATAGTTCCAAATTGCTCTCCATAGTGGTTGGATCAACTCAGCTCCACCAACATTGAATTAATGTTCTAACTCTCCCATATCTTCTCCAGCCTTTATCATCTTCCTGTTTTTGTTATGTTAGCCAATCTGATAGATGTGATGTGGTACCTCAGTTGTTTTACTTTGCATGTCGTAATCAATAGTGATTTAGAGCATTTTTTCATATGACTATAAATAGCTTTAATTTTTTCCTCTGAAAACTGCCTGTTCATATCCTTTGAGCATTTGTCAATTAGGGAATGGCTGCTTGATCCTGATTTTGACACTATGCCACTTAATGTAGACCAGGGTAACAGATTTTTTTAGGCTACTATATCATACCATTGATTCATATTAAGTCTAGAATCCGCTAACATTCCCAAGTATGGTTTCACAGAAATTGTTGTTTAGTCATACCTTCACCTTATATTTGTGATGTAAATTTTTTTGAAACCAACTATAGGACTTTATATTTATCTGTATTAAAATTAATCTTATTTGACTTGGCCCAGGGTTGCAGCCTGACAAAATATTGAGTACTGACTCCAGTGTAGAGATTTACTAATCTCCAAATTCTACTCTTCATCTCAGTCATTGATGATGATTTCAAATGACATAGAGGTGAGGAAAGATACATGAGATATCCTACTTGTGAGCTACACCATTACAGAAATATGAACTCTGAGAGGCCATCTTAGCCCAAATTATGTCCTCTCTGCAACATCCCTCACAAGTGCTAATCCAGTCTTTGCTTCAAAAGATCCAACGTGGGGAAAACCTGTACTCCTGCGGCAGTACACTCTCCTCTTGCCTTCTCCTGTTTGTTAGGAATCTTTTGACATTCAGCATAAATTTGCATCTTTGAAACTTCAGCCCTACCCCCTTAACTGCTAGTTCTCCGCCTTAGGGGCCAAGCAGAACAGTCCTTTCACGTGACAGCCCTTATAAGTATTTGAAGACAGCTATCATGTTGTGCCACTTTAGCCCCTAGGTCTTTTCTTCCTTAGGTTAAACATCCCTCATCCCACCAAACATGCATGGCATAGAATAGATAAAATGCTTGTCGATTGATATGGCATTATCTCAAGGTCTTTCACCATCTCTCATTAGGGTTTATTGTCCCATAAGCAAAATAAGAACTGAGCAGTTTTACCTTCTCATTGTTGTCCATTGTCACCATCATTTTACCTGTCAGATTCCATTCCTTGATCTGTCTTTTTTTCCTGACATAGCTGAGGCCTTTTTGTGGCCTTATCATCAGCCTTGAACTCATCATTCTGAACTAAAGGATTCCTGACAGGAATCTTTTTTTTGTGTTTACATTTTATATTTACTTATTTCTTTCTTTCTCTTTCTTTCTTTCATTCTTTTGTGCTACTCAATGCCTAGCCCTTTGTCCATGCCACCCCCCTTTAAAAAAAGAAAAGGAAAAAAAGGGAAGGAAAAATCCCTTATAACACATATGCATATGCATAGTCAAGAAAAATAAGTTCTTTCATTAGCCATGTACAAAAAACTGTCTTATTCTGCATCTTGGACCCATCACAGTGAATCCTGCTTCATTATCAGTCCTCTTGAATTGTCATTGGGCATGACGTTGATCAAAATTCTTAAGCCCTTCAAAATTGTTTTTCTTTGCAATGTTGTTATTATATAAATTATTCTTTTGGTTCTAATCATTTCACTCTGAATCCGTCCATAAAAATCTCCCCTGAGATTCATCATTTTAAAAAATTACTATTTTGGGTTTTTCTCAATTACACGTAAAAACAATTTTTAACATTCTTTTTTTAAAAAATGTTGAGTTCTAAATTCCCTCCCTCTGTCCCTCCTGTCTTCCCTTTTTAAGAAGACAAGCAATTTGATATAGATTATACTTGTGCAATCATGTAAAATATATTTCCATATTCGCCATGTTGCAAAAGAAAACAGAGGCAAAAAAAGAAAGTTTAAAAAGTATGCCTCAATCTGCATCCAGATTGAGTTCTTTCATCCGTCAGTTCTTTCTCTGCAGGTGGACAGTATTTTTTTATCAGAAGTCCTTTAGAGTTGTCTTATTATTGTATCGTTGAAAACAACTAAGTCATGCACAGTTGATCATTGTACAATATTGCTGTTACCATGTACAGTGCTCACTTCACTTTGTTTCAGTTCATGTAAATCTTTCCATTCTGATCATCACTTCTTATAGCACAGTAATATTCCATTACGATCATATACCACAATATGTTCAGCCATTCCCCAGTTGATGGGCATCCCCTCAGTTTCTAATTTTTTGCCACCACAAAAATAAACACCATAAATATTTTTGTATATTTCTGTTTGGTTTTTTTTTAATGTCTTTGGGACACAGACCTAACGGTGGTATTGATAGGTAAAAGGGTATGTACAGTTTTATACACTTTTGGGCATAGTTTCAAATTACTCTCCAAAATGGCTGGATCAGTTCACAACCCAACCAACAGTATAATAGTGTCACAATTTTTCCACATCCCCTCCAACATTTGTTGTATTCCTTTTCTGTCATTTAGCCAATCTGATAGGTATGAGGTAGTATCTCAGAATTGTTTTAATTTGCATTTCTCTAATAATAATTTAAAGCATTTTTTCATATGACCGTCATTTCTTATAGTATAATAATATTCCATTACATTTACCATAATTTGTTTAGACATTCACTAATTGGACATCTCCTATTTTGGGGTGGGCAGTTTTTTATGATTTCTTTAAATGTGATATCTAGCTTTTGTTTTGGTTTTGTCATGATTTTCAGGTAATCTGATAATTATAAGATTATCTCTCTTGACCTGCTTTCTAGATCTGTTGTTTTTGGTACTATGTACTTTGCTTTCTCTTTTGTTTTTTCTTTTCTACCTGTTTCATTTTGCTTTAATATTTCTCATTGTCTCAATGAGTTATTACTTTGTCTTTAGTCCTTTCTAAGTTTCAGGGAGTTCAATTTTTAGGGAAGGCTTGCCACAATCTGTTTTAAGCTATTAATTTTGCTTGCTGTTCCTTTTTTCCTACTTGTTCTTTCCTTTAACGTTTCATTTTATATTTCTTATTTCATTTCCTCAAGGTACTTTTATAGTTTTTGTTGTCAGGACATTCTTTTCTCTGAGACTCTATTTTGACTTGTATGTGGAATTCTTTTGAATTTACCTCTTGGACTTCTCTCTGATCAAGATTTTTTTTTATTGTGTTTAGTGTTTTCTTCCTTTTACTGATACCTTCAAATATAATTTTCTGGATTAGGGCTGTGTGCTAATAACTTAGACCTTGCTACCTTCCATACTTCTGGATGATGTGGTCAACTCCCTATTTGGTCCCATGTATGGTGGCTCCACCTCCTACAGGAATTCCTCTTTGGCTCAGTCTTCTGATGACTTGGCTTACATACTAACCTTCCCCTTCTCTCTTTCTTTCTCCTTGCATTGTTCCTAACCTGTATTTTGCTTTGTCCTTTTCTCTGATCTTGGTAAGTCCCACCTAGATGTTGATGGTGCTGGTAGAAGGCCTTCTGGGAAAGCCCTAAGTGATTTGCTTTTCACATGCTACCCTAATCCTTTCTCCTGCTGTGTCTGAGACATGAGGCTCTTCTGTTCCCTGTTATATCTTGAGCAGGGCTGATGAGACTATGCACTGTGCTCCGGCTGCTAGTCTGATCTCATCTTCTGTTCCTCAACCAGGGCATCAGGCATTGTTTCTTGTGCACTATCTGTCATTGCTTTCATCCTCCGTACCAATCTTTTTAAAAATCTGAATCAGTAGCTCAATTTCTTGTGCCTTAGATATCTCCCCTTTTTCTTTCTTACTCTCAGTTGTTTCTGTTAGTGTCTTCAGATTTTCATTCCTAATAGCTTCCTGTCTCATTTGGACCAGTTTCTATAAAATTTTAGGTTTTTTTAAACCTAACTATTCTTTCTCTTTGTACACTCTAAAATTGAGGATACAGATCAAATTACATCTGACTGTCCTTACTTACATTATCCCATGTACTTGAAATAGAGTCGATAACTTCTTCCTTCAGTTCCCATATTAATTTTTCTACTTATGGAAAGATTAAAATATACTTAAGACCAGTTAAGAAATGTAGTAACTGCTCTGGTTTTGACAAGAGGGAAAACCATAGAAGATTCACAACCAAAGCATCACTACTTGTCATGCCCCATGGCAAGCTTGTAGTCTGTTTTTTGAACTCATAATCTCTTTCCTCTGTCTGTCCAGTGTTCTGTAGCACGCTAATATGACAATATCCCTTCTCTTTTTCCCTCCAATTTTCACACAAAATCTATCATCTTTTTTTCCTCTCTACTATCTTTCCCCTCTCTTATTCCTGCATGTCCTTGCATAATGCATTAATGTGCAGTACTATAGTCTTCTTTTTTGATTTGTTTTCATTCTGAACAATGCATATTCTTTTGCAGCCATAAGCCATAAATTTTACAGTCATAAATTTTATTCTACTAAGTCTCAGTGATACCTATGATGATGAATATATTTTCTTATATAAGAATTTCTATTTTATCTTCCTTATTATGTTCTTGGATAGTTTTATTGTACAATAATTATGACTGAGTTACTATTTTATTCTTTTAAAAACTCAATAATAGAGAGAAAATTTGAATGTTAACTGTGGAAAGTATTTAATCTATAAATTTTTTAATTGTTTAAAGGACACTTACTAAGAAGGAAAAAAAATGCAAATTAGATCAACAAGAAACAGATAAATCTGTCTTTGAAACAAGGATGAAAAAAAGTGAAAAATCAGAAGAAACTGGAGGAGAAATGGTCTCCAGACGTGCCAGAACTAAAAATACTACTTACTATGTTTCTGAAAACCCTGGTATGCTTGTTTTTTCTTATATGTTTAAATTGACAAGAAAAATTGAACTATTGATTAAATCTATTATTTTCTTATACTTAAAGTACATAATATGGAAGTTTTTTGAAACATTGCATTTACTAGGATAATTTATCCTATTTTTGAAAATCATTTTACTGATAAAGAAATGACATAGTAAGCCCTAGAACCCTTTACAAATCAGGATCATAATTTTTTTTCTGATCTATATTAGATAATGAATGCCAGGTAGTTCAATAGATAAACCAGCTAATCCTAATTCCAACAGAGCATGTAAATATAATAGATTATCTAGAACAAAGAAAGGTATTTTGGACACTTAAACCCTAGAAACTGATCCATATTTATATCAGAGCCATCAAAATGATTCATACCTATTAAAAAAGAGAAAACCGATTTTCTTTTAAATAGTAATTAAGAACATAATTTGACCTCGTTTGGTCTAAAAAAAATTTACTAAAATTATTTGTCCTACCAAACCTTTAAAGGTTCAGGGCAGCTGCTATTGACCATGATAGCATTTCTTAGTATATGTCCTATTATCACTTATAGGTGGAAAAAGGTTGTTTATTTCCCTGCATAATTCTCCCTCTTGACATCCTATCTCCTTATTTTGAATCAGCAGTCATACTGCAAGCAAAGGCTTCTTTCTCTAAGACAAATGTACTTCATTCCTTGCAGGATAGAAAAGAAACAATTTGCATCCACTTGGTTGTCCATCAAGCCTTTATCTACTCCCAGGCTTCCTCCTAATTTATCTACATTAGAGATAACAGGCTTTTGGCACAACCTGAACGCTTCTGCCTTCTGATGAGAGTGGAGTGATAAATTGTAGTTATAACACTAGTCTACTTTCTTCTACTCTAAGCATGAAATATCATCTTTCCAATATCATCTAGAGTCTTGCCCTTGTTAGTGAGATGACCTCATTATCAGCTCTCATTTAGAGATCAGCTGCTTTAAGAAACCTGAAATACAGCTGAAAGAAAGGAGAAATTTTAAATTATGGTGTTGCCACTGACTGAATTTGTCATTCTTTGGTGAATGGAGCTGAAAATCTCAGATATTAGGAAAAGTCACAGAAAGTGGCTGGGAAGTCTAGGATTTAGATACTCACATCATGTTGTCCATCTCTGAATGCCCCAGCCTGTTATCAGGCTGAGAAGAAAGATTTTTGCATGATGTCATGGAACTAAAACCCTTATTTTGTCTAATATTACAAGCCAAAGAAGTCAGAAGTTTTGGGTACCACATAGAGAAGGGAGTTTTTGTAGGCAAGAGAATTTTTGAGTGTGAACTATTTTCTGTAGATTCTTGTATAGTATCTACTTCTGTAGGTACTAAAGGAAACATAGTTATATTTGGTTCCCAACTGATCAGTTGCTGACTTTGGGTGCAATTTCTTATGTTTCAGGCTAAGGATAGAGACTTTTTTATCTTTTGTTTTTCTTGGTGGTCTGAGACAGGTTGGACTTTTATTTACCTTTTGCTTATCTTTACACAGGGATTAGATTAAAGGATACCCAAAAAATAGGGGTTTGATGTGTTAACTCCTACAGATAATGGCATTACTCTTTTCAAAAAAGAAAATAGTTATTGGCATTACTCTTTTCAAAAAAGAAAATAGTTTCTCATTCCCGCTACCAAGGGAAAAAAATGACATGGGAAGAAAATTTCTTCGTATCCCCAGTAGTGAGGGTTGGGTAACAATATATGAAAGGTAGAAATTTAAACCTTACAGAAAAGAAATCAGATCTTAAAAAATTTTTCTCCTCCTTTTATAACATAGAGATAATCCATTTGGTGACAAGCTTTAAGTGTCTTGGAAAATACTGCAATTTAACTAAACTTGAGATTGTTCATTACATTTTAAATTTCTCCTCTGGATCTTAATTTCGTACCAGTCTAATGTCTTACAATGGGAAAATATGTTTTTACCTCTCCAAATTCCTTGATCACTTTCTTTTTAACCACTTGACTCCAGTTTAATGTACCTGTAGTTTGACTGTGTGAGGCCTATAAATGTTGTTTTTATCCTGCTAGCAGTGTTTATTAAGACATTTTTGTAACATTTGACCAATATTTTGTCATATTCCTGTTTTATTCTTTGGTTGCCAGCTCTTGAATCATATTCTTTGAGCAGTTTCTTAGTGTATAGGTTTTCATAATTATTATGAGAGGTGTTTCCTTTAATATATCTCTTACATTTCCAGAAAGTACAATTCCATGTTTAAGTAAACTTAATATTCATGTTTGATTTTATTAACAATTTACTATTGTACTAGACAACAAAATGAACAGATTTTAAAATAAGTATTCCATGTACAAATAGCAATATGGGGGAAATAGAGTTAGATTTATTAGCTTTTTATTAAATTATTGCAGACGTATTACATTTGTGTGGTACTTTCTAAGTTATAATATGTGCTTTTTTACCATTTGCTCCTCATAACAACCCAGAGGGGAAGGATGATTAGTTTATTATTGACCTCACTTTAAAAATGAGGACATTGATTCAATCCTCCACTTTGAACAATATGCCATTCAATCTGAGGAAGAAGGTTACAGATTCGTAACTCTCAGTGCATGAAAGTGTCCCCTTTTCCTTGGTGTTTTGAAAAAGAATGATATAGACAGAACCTGTCCCATAAGATAAGTTGTCTAAGAAGTTGTAAAGCATGGTATCTTACAATTTATTAGGAATAAATGAACTTCCCTTTTTCTCCAGTGGAGTACTTTTATTCAATAATAATTGATTTACAAAATGTATTCATTTGACATGTCTTCTATTAGGAAGCATTATACATTAAAAATCTTTTTGCTAACAAAATATTCATCTCTGTCCTCATAGAAATATCTATTGACTGTAATGCTTTACATAGAGCTACAGAATTAAATGTGTTTCATGCTGATCAGCATCATAAAATACCTTTTAAATTGCATTGTGGTGAACAAAATCATTGTGATAATCAAATGAATGTCACTTCCCAACCTGGAAGAAAAAACTGCCTACTTAAAGAGGTAATTTTTTTTCATACATTATTGTTTGATCTTCACATGAGTAAAATAGACATCTGACTTCAGTTGAATACTTAGTACTTTTTGTCCATGTTTGACTATTTTAAAGATAGGAGATTGTCAGGATGAAGCATACTATGGAGTTTCCATGTACTATTTTTTTATACATTTTAAATTTCAGCCAGAGAAACTCAGTTAATATATGTACTGAAAAAATTTTTCATATTTATTAGGCATAGCCTCACCTAAAAACATTATTAAGGTAAAGTTTCACAGGGTTTACTGTAACAGGTATCAGAGTGTTAACCCCTGTAATGGTGGTTCACTGACCTTAGCAGTGTCTGGCTGTTTATTTCCACCTTTTGTGACTCAATAAAATGAAGCTGGGGTTAGATGACAGGTGGCCTCAGGGCACAGCCTGAGGACAGGGGTTCTTAATCTTTTGTGTGTCATGGACCACTTTGATAATCTGGTAAAACTTATAGAAGATCACTTAGAATGTTTTAAAATGCATATGATAAAATACCCAGGTAGTGTTATAAAGTAAAGCAATTATCTTGAAATTGACTTATCAAAATACTTTTAGAAACAAGTTCATGGACCCCATGTTAAAAACCCCTGCCCTCGGGGATTTGAGGGGCCATGTGATCAGCTGGCTTTACTTCCACCTCATCAATTCTTCCACAAAGGGAGGCAACTTAGAGTGGGCAACTTGTAAAGCAGGAGATAAAAGAGAAGCTGTTTCAGAGATAGAAGATTCCAAGGGACAGGAGAGGCTAGAAAATTATTTTTTTTTGTTTGCTTCCAACAAGCCATATTGACGGGGAGACAGTATGACATCAGCCTGTAGCAATCTGCCAATTTCTATGCCATATACATAATTTTTAAACTCTGAGCTTCCTGTTTAGGGTGGATAATGTTAATGATAGAAAGTTATTTCTATCAATTTTGTTTTTAAGGAATCAACTTCAAAAAATGAAAGTAAGCAGATGACTTCTCCAAAGAAAACCAAAAATCATGAAGCTAAAACAAATGAAACAGTATTTAAAAGTCTAAAGAGAGGTAAAATGTCCCCTGGTATTTTTTAAATGAACCTTTGTATTTTGCTTGCTATATATTTTAAATCTATAGATCTGGAAAGTGCCCATTTTTAAATTGTCTAGGCCAAAATTATTCCTGAAATGCTGTAGGGATTTTATATCATAGCTATTTCAGCTCTCTCTTCCAGATCGAACCCTTCCTTGTAACAAAAAAAAAAAACCCACTTAATTAAAAACATCTGATATAGTGACTGTATTTACAATATATACAGTATTCTTTCATAGTAGTCCCCCACCTCTCTGCTGTGAAAATGGAGAAGGGGTATATTTCATTATCATTTTTTCTGGGATTTCGATTAGTTTTTTGGTTATTCAGAATTTTATTTGCTTTTGGTATGATGTTTTCATTTACATTGTTTTAAATGTTATATTTATATTATTACATCATGTACTAATATATTATTAGCTTGGCTTATTTCTCTCTGCACAGTTCATGCAAATCTTTCCATGCTTCTCTGAATTCCTCATATTTGTTATTTCTTACTACATAATATTCCATTAGCCATTCATTCCTTTGCCATTCCCCAGTAGATGAAAACCTAACTTGTTTCTAATTCTTTCCTACCATAAAGAGTGCTTTTATGAATATTTTGGCATATGTTGGACCTTTGTTGCTGTTTATTACTTCCAGTATGTTTCCAGTAGTGGAAACACATGTGCCACTGTCTGTTCTAGGATCAAGAGACCCAGTGGAGCAAGGCTAAGCCTTGATAGATGTATTTGTGGCTAGACAATGAACCAATCAATGAGGTGTAATGGCAACAATGAGACCAGTTTGCCCAATGATAAAAAAATCTATTCATAGCAAGGCTTTATGACCAGAATGTGATTCCTAGAGGTGCTTATCTGAGCTCAGGGACCATGTGGGACCTGGTTTGAGCCAGTTCTTTCATTTAGCTGCAGCACAGTTCATCCAGAAGGTTAGTGCAAAGGACTGTTGTTATGCCAAGCTCAGGGCACAACTTGCTTGATGGGCTTTTACTCTGGAAAACAAGGTGTCTCCTAATAGTAATAAAAGAGAGGAGTGATCTTGGTGTGGGGTCTTGACATTTGGATAGCAGACTTTTATCAGTGTTGTTGATGGACAATATTTTTCCTCTTCTGTAGTTTTTCTTTTAATTCCACCTTCATTGATTTAATTAATGCTAATTTCATATAGTCTAAATAATTGATTTTATCTTATAGTATCAACCGTGATTTCTAGACAAAAAGAAAAGTTACTATGTAACTTGATGATATGTATTTTCAGAATCAAGAGCTTGTACAAATGTAGTTACTTGTTCTTTGAAATAAACTTTAGTGGCTTTATTTCTTATTATCCCTCAGTATTGTCCAAACAGTCTGGCCATGTATAAACTACATTTTACTTTTGTCAATAAAATTCCTTTTCACATAATATGTAGAAGTACTTTTTATGTTTCATATAAAGAAATAAAAGGAGGCACAGCATAATGATGCATAGTGAATTCATTACTTGAAAGTTTCTTCTTTTTCTTATGGTCCTCTGAATTTCATATTGATAGATTACTAAATTTGATTTCCACTCTTTGACTGTAAGATATAATAAAATAAATATTCCTGTGTTGCTCACTTCACTTATTATTTCATGGGCATACATGGAGGTACAGAGAAATTAAATTTATTTTCACTAATTTAGAGCTGCAAGACTCTTAAATAATAGTGCCAACACTTTTTAAAAAGTTAAAGGCTTGTTTAAAAAAGCATTAGGGTATAGACTGTTATCCTAAACTTGTCGTTTGGTAGGGATGTAGCAAACCCACTCTTAACATAACAATTAGTTTATGTAGTCCTCAGTAGTGCAGCAAGGACAGATGATCCAAAAACCCTTTAGAAATATCTTTGGTGTACATTAATAGTGAGAAAATAGATTTACTTTCTTTATATGTTTGTCTAACATTAAAGCCAGTTAATCTTCACTGAGCATACACATCAAATGATTGTAGGGAAGGAGAACAAGAGTGTCCTCCAAAGAATATGCTATTGAGAGAATCATCAAGAAGACACAAGAATTGCTGGTAGATGATGGAATCCCTGCTCAGAAATACTGAGGCAGTTGTTTGTCAAGTGAACATTAATAACAGAGAGGTCTTCCCAGAGTGTATATACAGCATGTGAATGAGAAATTTCCAAGACTTGTCACTGCATGATTTTTATCCACTTCTGGTCATTCGCATAGGCATAAACCATACTACCAGAAGGAATTTAGAGAGCATATCTGAAGATTACAAAGTATTTGGCAAGAAAGTCAGCGCCTTAGGGGCTTTTCATCACCACTGACAATAAGTTAAGGATTTCAGAAAAAAGAGGCAGATTTGTGAACAGTTAGTTAGGAATATGATATCTGAGTAGAAAATTTTGATTTGTTCACTACAGTTTAAAATATAAGAATGAAGGACTTCTTGGCTAGTTACATAGTTTACCTAATGAGGGTTGATTTAAAAAAAAATAACCCACCCAGATTTTCCCAGTCTTGTAAATCTAATTTTTTTTTTAAAAAGGCTTTAAAATGAAAAAGAATTTGAGAGAAGCCTCCCTCTTTATAGCTGCCAAGCTAGATGCTTTGTACTTAGGTAGAGAATTACTTCAATCCAGACAGAATACCAGTCAAAATATTCAGAAAGTCATAGAACTCAAAATTCAAGAAAAGAACCAGTAAAAAAAAAAAAAGTTTCAATCTCACATTTTTACACATAAGTACACATAGTATGAGGACTATGCAAAGTAAAATGGACATCCTAATGAAATGAAGCAAATCAGACCTCATTCATAGGTCTTACTAAGACTTGGTGGCATGGGATCCATGACTGAAATATTTAGTGGGGAATAAGTAAAGAAGAAGGATGGGAAGTAGCATTATACATTAATTAAGAAGATATATTTGTATGAGGACAAGTAGGAAACAGGTCTACTGTAGCAGCCCTGGACCAGGCAGAGGAGCTTTCGTTTCAATGCTAGGAAACTGGTGCACTCTCACCCAGCGGACTGTACATTGTCCCTTAGCACTGGTGGCCTTCAGCAGTTCCTTTGGCCTCAATCACAGTGGGTCCCAGAACTAGTCATTATATGCATCTTCAAGTATGCCATCAAGAACTGAATAGGCATCAAACTGCAGATGAGATTTGATGATGGCAGAATACAGCAGGAACTGTAACTTGCTTTTTCTAGAACTGAAGCTTCCCCAAATACAGCCTAAGCTTGAGTTAGCCTTTTTGGCTGCCACATTAAATAAGCTGTTTTCTACTCCTACCTTACCTACCTTCTGCTTATGAGGACAATTTTTTGCAGCCCAAGTATAGGACTTCTCATTTTTTTCTTAAATTGCATTAGATTTTCTCTCTAAGTGCATCTTAAGTTGCATTACATTTGGCCTGTCTTAGCCTCTTGAGGTCTGTTTGGATCCTGACTGCTATCCACCAGATTGACTTTACAGCTTTGCACCATCTACAGTTTAATTAAGCATGCATTCTGTGTCTTCCTTCAGTTTAGTTTAATTCAAAAATTGGGGGCAAAAACCAAACAAACCAACCTTCCATGACCCAAAAGAGTTTACATTCTGCCTGTAGGTGAAACATCTCTAAGATGTATGCCAAGCATGACATCAAGTTTAATCCGTGACTAGAAAGCATTAATCTCACTACTGTGGAAAGTGCTTCTGTGATTAATGTAGCAAAAAAGCATCCTTACCCCAGACGTGCTTTGTGGGCTTTGTACAACAGCACTCAAGAGTGTATACCCCTGTCTCAGGCAGCTCAAAGTCCTTATAAATGGAGCCGCTTTCTATATATGTAGCACTAGGAACATCAGGGAAATCTGGAATGATATTTTGTGGCCTTTCTCATTGTCAAAGATGCTGGTTTCTGGTTGGAGATAGGCGTTATGAAATTGAAATTGCTCAAATTTCAACTGTTTAGATACTGAGGACTTATTTGCAGAGGATATTCAAACCTGCTGGTTTGCTTCTCTGGCACAGAGAGCTTATAGGATGTGACCCAGATGAAGTTCACTGCTATTAAAAATGTCAATTCTTAACAAAAAAGCATTCTTTTACCTGGTTAGTAGCCATGCATAAGGCAACAGCCAAACCTCTTGGTTTTGTTTAATATTTTTTTCCCCAATTGCATGTAAAAACAATTCGTAACACTCCTTTTTTAAAATTTTTGAGTTACAAATTCTCTTTCCTTCCCTCCCCATCTCCTCATTGAGAAGGCAAGCCATTTAATATAGATTATACATGTACAGTAATGCAAAAATATTTCCGTATTAGTCATGTGAACAAAAAACACAGACCAAAGAAAGGAAAACCAAATGAAAAATAAATTTTTTTAAAAACATGCTTGTTTAGGCAAAATGCCTTCCACACTCAGAGAAAGAAATATGGAAGTCACTCACAAAATGTAGCAGATCATGTTTGTGTATGTGTATGTGTTTGTGTATCATGTTCTGATTTGTTACACGATTTCTTTCATTTATTTTAGTCTGACTACATAGCATGACTATAGTGAAAATATACTCAATAGGAAAGTATATGTAGAATCTATACAGAATTGTATGCAGTCGTGGGGAGGGAGGGGGGTAGTGGGGGGTAGGTGGGGGGGATAAAATCTCAATTGTATGGCAGTGATTGTTAAACATTAAAAAATAAAAATTAAAAAAAAATATGCTTGTTTGCATTCAGACTCCATCAGTTCTTTCTCTGGAGGTGGATGGCATTTTTCATCATAACTTCTTTGGAATTGTCTTGCATCATTGTATTGCTGAGATTAGCTGAGTCATTCACAGTTGATTGTACAGTATTGCTGTTACTGCAGTATTGCTGTTACTGTATATCGTGTTCTCCTGATTCTGCTCACTTCACTCTGCATCAGTTGATGAAAGTCTTTCCAGGTTTTTCTGAAATCTTCCTGCTTGTAATTTCTTAATAGCACAATAATATTCCATCATGGTCACATACCACAACTGGTTTAGTCATTCCCTGATTGATGAGCATTGCCCCCTCCCCCATTTCCAATTCTTAGCTACCACGAAAGCTACCATAAATTTTTGTACAAAATAGGTTCTTGTCCCCCCTCCCTTGTAGAGACCTTGTAGCAGTATTGCTTGGTTGAAGGGTAAATACAATTTTATAGTCCTTTGGGAATAGTTCTAAATTGCTCTCTAGAACTAAATCAATTTAATCAAATTAAATCCACAGTGCATTAGTTCCTCTAATTATCCACATCCCCTCAAACATTTGTCATTTTCCTTTTCTATCATGTTAGCCAATCAGATAGGTGTGGAATAGTAGTTTAGAGTTGTTTTAATTTGCATTTCTCTAATCAATAGTGATTTAAAGTATTTTTCCCATATAATAGTTTTGATTACTTTGTCTGAAAACTGCCTGTTCATATCTTTTGATCATTTATCAATTGGGGAATGACTTGTATTCTTAAAATTTGACTCAGTTCTCTCTCTATATATATATGAGAAATGGAGACCTTTATCAGAGAAACTTACCATAAAAAGTATTTTCATAGTTATGATTACTAACTGTAATTCCCTCCATTCTATTTTTCCCTCTGCTTATCCTACTCTGTCTCCTTTCAGCCTATCCCCAAAAGTGTTTTGTTTCTGACTACTGCCCCTTCCAGTCTGCCCCCTGTTCTATCAGCCTTCCTCCCACCGATTTCTATACCTGAGCGTGTGTGTGTTATGCTCTTTTTGAGCCAGTTCCAATGAGAATAAAATTCAAGTGCCATCCTCCATTTTCCTCTCCATTGTAAAAGCTCTTTTGTGCCTCTTTTATGTGAGATAATTTACCCCCATTCTACCTCTCCCTTCCCCCTTCTCCCAGTGTATTCTTATTTCTTCCCCCTTAATTTACTTTTTAGATACCATCCTATCATAGTCATCTCACACCCATGCTCTCTGTGCTTATCTACCCCTTTTAGAGTGTGAGTTCTTTGAGAAAAGAAACTGCCTTCAGTTTCTTTCACCTGTGATTGGTATAGTGCTTTGTACAAAGTGGACATGCTTAATAAGTGTTTTTTATTCATTCATTCATTAGTACCGATCAGTATAGACTTAAGATCTATTAGATGTCTAATTTTATTAGAAAAAATTTCCTTTTTGGGGTATTGTCATCAAGTGCTCAACATCACGTTTTTTTGAATAGCATTACTTTCAAATGGTGGACCATATACTTCCTCTTAAGGTTCATGTATTTTTTTATTTATTAGCTATGAAATACATAAAACTTGTGTTTTTTTAAATTTAGATTGCATGTATAAATGTATATATATGAGTGACTAATTTTTTTTTTAAAGTAAGAAAGAATGTAGCTAAAGACATCACTCAAGAGTTGATTGAATCCAGTGATACACAGTCTTCAAGGGAAGAATTTCTTTCAGATATAGAAAAAGTGGAATGTATGAATAATAGAAAAAAACTTACTGTCATGTTAACACCAATGAATTCTAGAAAAACACTGGAGCAAAAATGTAAAGATCATAATTTGTCCACTAGCACCATAAAAAAATTCTCAGACCTTGTTTTGCCAAACCATAAAGTAGAACTTGGAGGCAACAAATCTTATTTGAGGAAAAATAAAAACAACAAATTATTAAGATCTTTGGAAAAGACATTTGGAAGTGGCTTAGTACAAAAAAGTGAGGATGAGGAAGATACTGGCATATATGCTTCAGTCACCATCAATCAGAAAATTAAAATGCCATCACCTCCAAAGGAGCAAAGTTCCTCTTCTGACTCTGAAAGAAAGATAAAAAGGCCATTAAGACTAAAGAGCATTGAACCTTCTGGAAATATTTTGCCCCACAAAACTCAAACCAAGATGACGGAGATCTCCAGTCAAGAAAGTGAAACAGAAGAGGAATCCAGAAAGAAGGCTCAACATGGCATGAAAACAAGGCAGAAGGATACCAAGGAAACTGTAGTTACTCAGTCAAAATGCAAAAGGAAAGATACTAGGAAAAGCCCAGTGACATTAGAACATGAAAGTGAAGAGAGCGATAAAGATTTTCACCCCAAGACAAGGAAAGCTACCTCCTCTAACAAAACCGTTCACAAGATTCGTAACAGGAGAAAGTTTTCATCAGCAGAGGGGATGGGATCTAGAAAAACAAAGGATCAGCCTTTAGAGTGTTTTCCAGATTTAATTAAAGAGGATAACTGGACTGAGAAAGAATTACAGAAGTTTCAAGGGTAAGTAGTATTATTTAATACTTTACTTTTTTCATTTCTTTAAATTTTTATTGAACCTTTTCCCTAAAATGTTGGTTCTTTAAATTAAAAAGTAATAGAGTGAAAGAAAGCCTAATAGTGAAATTCATCTGTAGTAGATTGGAATCTGGAGCTAACTCTTCATACAATAATAGCTAGATATTTATTTAGAGTACTGTGCCTTGTTCTGGGCAGAGAAAGATAGCTTTGGAAGGACTGCAAAGCTACTTAATGTGTTGGGTTATTGGATGTGTGAAGATCTTAAAATATCCAATAGAAAAGAAAATGGAAGTTTAATAAATGGTTCTATGTATGAACAGGATTATTATAAGGAAGCATAACTAGTTAGTTCCTTTTGCCATCACAGAAAACACAAAAAGAATTGATTAAGTGGAACGTAGTTAGTTAAGGAAGAGGGTGTAATTGCTTTCTTGAGGCATTTTTACAAAAGGGAGAGAATCAACTCTTTATATAATTTGTAAGTAGATAAATAGGATTTAGAAAACTGACGTAATTCTTCCAAGTTTTGATAGTTCTCAGTCATCTTCACTTATTTGAACTCTGGCTACTTTAACATTCTTGATTTAAAAAGCATATATGATTTTGAACTTCCATAGGGCTTTGTCCTCTGTACCAAAACAAAAGCATGGTTTCTGGTTGAATGTAGCCACTGCTATGGGTCCTCGGACTGCTGAAGAATTCCCAAAGAAACGTTTGGAAGAGCCCCAAGGAAGAGGCTCTCGGAAACGTGCCATCAAGAAAATGGTACCCAGGCCCAAAGTCTCCAATGGTAACCTTACAATCCAGTAGTAGAGTTTACTTGGTCACAAAGATTACATAGGGTAGCCATTACACAGCTATGAGTTTGAGTTATTTGAAAACTGTCTAAATACATATTTTGCTTCTTTCGATAACTCTTGGTTTCCTTATTCCCACTTAAAGCTAAAACATTTTCTGGAAATCTTTGAATTTTGTAACTGGTAGAGACTTTAGAGAGTATCTAGTCTCCATGTTGCTTTTTAAAACCTAGTTTAGTTTGAGTTTTCTCTATAAGACTTTTCTTAGCTCCAGGTGTATATATATTTCTTGCTGATATCTACATCTTTACTAATATCTTACACAGTCCTTCTTTTCTGCCTTTCAACTCCCTAACTGCAGGCCACACCATTAGTAGAATGCCAGTCTTAGAGAGTAATGGATTTAAGAAAGCAGTGAGTCATCAGAAACTGAGTTTACTGTATGTGTGTGCAAACTTTAGATTTTATTAAAATTACTAACTTTCCCGACCACATAGCATGACGGATTTAATTCTTACCAAAACCTTTGCATGAATCTAAGGCACAGGAATTGATACTGATACAAACCAACCTGTAAGAATAACTGCCAGAGTGGGAACTCTAAAACGAAAACAGCAGATGAGAGATTTCCTAGAACAACTACCTAAGGATGATCACGATGATATGTTCAGTGGATCACCTTTGCATAATCGAAGAATACAGGTAATGATTTTAAACTGGGAAGATGGCATTTTAAATGACTTTTTAAACTTTCATTTTTGTATACACTTAGCATTTGACACTATTTAGGCAAGAGCAGGGGTTGACAAACTCTGCCCAAGGACTAAATCTGGACTGCAGCCTGTTTCTGTATGGCCAGCTAGCTAAAAATGGCTTTTACACTTTTAAATACAACAAAACTTGGTTTTTAACATGTAAAAACCATTCTTAACTTGCAAGCTGTACAAAAATAGACAACTAGTCAGATTTGGCTTACACTTTGCCAACCACTGGACTGGGGTTTCAAATAAGCAGGAGACATAGCTAACATAGATTATTGAAGGCCATCACTACCATGGCTTGCTAGTGAGCATCTAATTAGGAACTGAAAGTAATTAAATAGAAGGACTAATGTTACTATCATCTGTGACTGTAAATCTTTATACACATGTGTGAGAATACACACACACACACACGCAACCTTTTCCTCCTACCTTGGGCTCAGAGGCAGTTTTTAGACTGTCCTTCCAGAGACACTAATAATTCTCTTTCACCAATATTGTGCTTCCTTGGGTTGCACCCTCTGGTGTACACTTTTTGTTACCAATTATCCTTTCCCTGACATGTGCCATGACTCATCAAGAGGAGCTAATACTAAAGGCAGAAGATAGTGAAATAAAAAAGTGACATTGAGTCTGATGATTTCCTGTGTTCCTGTGGGAAATTTTCAAGCTTGAAGAGAAAAGAATCTCCCTTTTTCTCTTCCTAGATTTTGACCCAGAGATGATTTCTCTTAGCCACAAAACAAATTCCTAATCAGAGTCCTCAACCTTATATGTATTTGACTTATAGAAATGCATGCATTCTTTTGAATAAACCTACAGGTTGGAAAAATTAACCTAAATAATTGATTCCTCAATAATTATTTTTTTTAAATATAAATCTATCACTTGTGCTAATTTTCCTTGAGCACTTTTTAACCAGAATGTAATATATCCTTTTCACTAGAAACTACAATGTTCCAGAGAGCATATATTTATACACATTAGAAGTACATGCTTGAGGTGAGACACTTTAGATGTGAACCAGTGTATATACCCTCAGATTCAGTTCAGAGGTTCGTTAGTTTTGCAGAACAGCTTTCTGTCCCCCTTTCGCCCCCTACTATCTGTCCTATATATCTTCTGCCCTTTGTAGTTAAACTTGAAAAGACTGTCTACAATAAGTGACTCCTCTTGCTGTCTTCCAACCTTATCATTCCACCAAAACTGCTCTCCCCAAAGTTACTAATGATCTCTTAATTGCCAAATCCAGTGGCCTTTGCCCAGTCCTCAATCTCCTTGACCTCTCTGTAGCTTTTGAGGCTGTTGATCACTTTCTCCTTGATACTCTCTTCTCTAGGTTTTCAGGAAACCACTCTCCCCTTCTCCTGGTTCTCTTCCTACCTATCTGACCATTTCTTCTTAGTCTCATTTGTTAGATCCTCATGCAGGTTGTACCCTCTAATCATAGGCATCTCTCAAGATTCTGTCCTGGGCCTTCTTCTCTCTGCTTGGTGATCTCATCAGCCCTCCTGCCTTCATTCATTCCAAGCTATATGTTGTCTTCATGGCTTTTCATAAATTCATTGTGGATGTATCAGGCATGTTGGAAACCCAGTTGACACCCAATCCTTGTGTGTGAGGATGCCCCTTTTAACATCAAAACATTTCAGGAATCCCCACATGATAATAATTGTACTATTAGCATCAAGTAATTGAAAATATCTAATGAAAAACTATTATGAATTCAGTAACTTTTAGATGGTTTATGTTTTACAATCACAATAGCATCTACATAAGTTTGAAAACTAACATCTGCAGACAGGAGGCAGCATGACATAGTGGGTAAAGGGCCAGCTCTAATGTGAGGAAGGCCTGGGTACAGCCTGCCTCTGACTCACACTGACTGTGGGACCCCCAGCAACTCTTTTAATGTTTTTAGTGCCCTGGGCAGCACTCCTCAGACTGAGTTTCAGTACAGGTACTCATCTGCATGGTTGAGAGTTCCATATACCAATGAAGTTACAGGTTGTCCTCATTTACATACACACACACCACTACCCAGGTAATTTAGATTCAGTTTATAGAAGGTTTGTTTTCCATATTTATTACATTGTTACTTAATGATCTATACCCCGTATAGTAATTCTTACTCCTAACCTACCTCCCTAGGCCATAAATGCATCCTACAAATTGGAAACCATTTTTCTAGGTATTTTAATGTTTCATAGATGCTAGGGCAATACTTGGGCTATTCTGAATTTTGTTTTTAATTATCAGACACTTTTTTCCCCTCCTACTCTTTGTAATCTTTTTCACAAATAAACAGGCAAAACAAATGTCCATATTGGCCATGTCCAAAAATGCATGTCAGATTCTGCATATTAGTCCATTGCCTCCCTGTCAAGAGCTGGGCAGTATTTTTTACTGTTAACGGCTCCTCTGGAGTCATGGTTGTTCAGAATTCTCAAGTCTTCCAAAGTTGTTTGGGGCCATCCTTCCATTGTCTCTTATTCTCACTATGTGACCAAGGCACACTTTTTTTTCTGATCATATGTGTACTTGCCATTAGTTCTTTATAAATATACTAAGGTAATAAGAAAGGTATGTATGAGTCCTTATCATTTTCTTTTCTAGTTACCAAATTTCGAAGTCAGTCAGGATGATGATTTCCCACATATGGACAGAGATCCAACAACTCCTTCTTCAGTTATTTATCCTTTGGCAAAAACCCCCCAGTGTCAACATGTCAGTCCTGGTATGCTGGAATCTATAAACAGGTAATATATATTTGTATAGGGAGTAAGGAATGTGTCTTTTAAAACTTTCAAAGAAAAATAAAATAGAACAAACAAGGCTCCTCTTTCTTCTATAGACAATTTCAATAATTTAACTACATAGAGACATAGGTTAGTTGACAAGATAGGTCAGGAAATAAGATTTCTGTCTCCCACATTTGACCTAATCACTAGAGCACTTTTTTTGTTGTTGTAATACCAGTGTTTCTTTGACCAGTTTTGCTTCACTAGGTACCTATGTTATTTGCTTAGGTATATCTTCTAGTCATGGTGGAAAGTAAATTTTTTTTTAATGTCAAGACCTGTAGTCACTAGAGTTGTCTTCCTTAACAGACCCTCATGTTTTTTAATATAACTTGTGAAACTAGCATCCAAAATTGAACACACTATTCCAGCTATTGACTGATCAGTTCAGAGCATAGGGGGACTATCACATCCCTTGTTCTGGATGTTATGTTTTTATTAATAAGAGTATAAGATTGCATTAACTTTTTGGTAACCATGTTACATTGGTGAATTCACTGAGCCTGCAGCCCACTAATGCCCCCAGCACCTGGTACAGTGTATATTATGGTACAGCATATATTATAAACTTGATAAAGGCTTATTGAACGATTAGTACTTTTGAGAGTTCAAAGGACATTGTCATTTCCTAAAAGTTGCTTTTGCAAGTCTAAGTGCAAGTTGGTACTTTTAAGAATCTGAGTTAGACATTTGATTTATGGACTCTGTGTACAGCTCCTTTCTCAAAAAAAAATTAACCTTCATGTTTTTACTTTGCTTTTGTAAAAATAAGGAGAAAATTTTTCCCTAGGCTGAAAACAATTTAAAATTCATGTCAATTTAACAGTTTCTCTGTACCTCATGGATTATCTGTGTTCATTTGAAATGCTAATTTGTATTTTGCAGGAAAGATTGTGATAAATATGTGTTTCAAATGCAAAAGGAGAATAAAAGTCATGGTGGTATGGTGTGGGCCAATGTCAAGAAGAAACTGGTAACATTTTTTATTCTTATTATTAATTTTCTATTTTCATTCATTCATCATGTCTTATATGCTATGGAATTCAGAGAGCCCAGCTTTCTTGTGACCATAAGTGACATTCTGGCATAGTTGGTTTTGAAGCCAATTTGAGACCGGTTGAGCTTCTTTAGCATATTAAAAAAGAAAGCCATAGTCATACTTTAAGACTCCAAACTCAGATTTTTCTAAAATCCTTTTTTACTTTTTTCCTATGAAAAATGAAAACTTTTGTTTTTTGATAAGGAAAAAATATAGATGCTGTTCGCTTAAGCTGAGAATTAATGTGATACATAATAGAGAAGACACTAAAATGGAAGTTAGGTAAGGCCTTAGGCCTGGCTTTGCTATTGACTGTCAGTGTGACCTGCAGTCTACCACCAACTTGGCAAATCACTTTCTGACTGTTGCTTTCTCATATAAAATGGAAGGTTTGGCCTCATTGATCTCAAAGGGCTTTTCAAGTTGTAAGATGTTGTCATTCTAGAACTACAACAGACTACTTTTAGACTTTATTTTACCTAAAATGTCTTATAATTACTGAAAGTCTGCTAAACCTTGATGCCTTAGATTCCATTTTCCCATCTCTTACAAATATATTTGATAAACCTAAAAATTGGAAGAGCTAATCTCCAGTGTAGTGCTCTATACCAGCAGCTTTTTACTCTTAAGATATTGGTCCTTTATTTGAGACTTATTTACTCTTTTTATTCAAACAATCATTAAAATAATAAATTCAGCAAGTTCCTAGTAAATGAAGTTAATATATTGAAGCTGAATTAACTTTTCTAAGACACCAGTTAATTTAGTGGACTGAGCAGTTAACACATTCAGAAAACTACTATAAGTTAATGAGTGTCAGTATAATTACCTTTATATTATGTTTATATTATGTTTATCATATTTATATTATGTTTATCATAGTAAATTTAGCAAAGTATACTGTATTATTAAGATGTAAACCAATTACTAACAGAGAAAACTGTTAAAAATAAAATAAAAAGTTGAATAGGCTGCCTCAGTACATAGCAGGTTCCCCATTCACTAATGGTCTATATGCAAAAAAAAAACCATTGGTTGGATATGTGGTAGAAGCTGTTAACTGTTTGGGTATAAGTTGGGTTAAAGGGCCTCTATGGTCCTATCCAATTCTGAAGTTTTGTAATTCTTTTTAGGTTGGATCTGATTTTACAACTCCAACATCTAGAAGAGTTCCGTTTAACAAAGGTCAGTAACATTTCATACAATGTTGTGTGAAAGAAGGACTAAAGTAGCACTTAGTCTAGTGCCCCCTTCCCTTCAGGTTTTAATAGCCTTTAAAATAAATATGCTTAAGGCACATATACTTGAGTGGCATCTTACCATGCTTGAGAAATGGGCTTGCGAAAAGAATGTCAAGCAGGCCAAGCTCAGAATAAGATTAAAAATATGAAGGAGTTTTTGGTTTGTTTTCACACATGTTGGGAAAAAATGAGAATTTAAAAAATAGGGATAGGACCACTGCTCAGGGTTGATGGAATGAATATTGATAAAGGATGAAAATCACTTACCTTTTACTTTGCTTCTGTTTTCCCTGACAAGGAGAATGACCTTTAGATTGAAAAGGACAGAAAAAAAATGAGTGATAGGGAGTTGATATTTAAAATAAGTAGGGACATAGTATGAGAGCATCTAGTTATCCTTGATGACTTGAAATCTTAAAACCCAGATGAATTGCATCTCAAAATAGTGAAAAAACTTGAAAATGTGCCTCTTGAATTAGTTACTTTTGAAAAATGATGGAGAAATAGGTACAACAGAATTTGAGAAGAACAGAAGTCCTACTTTTCAAAAAGGAAGGGAATGGAGGCTACAAACTGTAGACCAGTTAGTAAGTTTGGTATGGATTCCTGGCAAAATTTTAGACTGCATTATTAAAGGAATGATTAGTATATACCTAGAAAGTGATAATCACCAAGAGCTTGCATAACAACTTAACCTTATTGGATTTTTTTGAGAGTTGTTACTAGTCTCTGGGCTATTGAAGGAATCTTATAGTTTACCTAGATTTCTGCAAAACATTTGAGAGTTTCTCATGCTATTATTCTTGTGGAAAAGATGGTGAGAAAAATGTGGATTTCATGGTAAAATAGCTGTCCTTCGTTCTCAAAGAGGACCAAAATGATATCACTATATTACAGTCAAGTTACAGTGCATCTGACTGTGGCAGATCAGACCAATATGAGCTCAGAATACTCTACCACAGATTGGGCACAAATAATCCATGTGAACGTTTGGGGTGGATTCTCTGAATTTTCACATCTTACATTTCTTTTGAGCTGCTGCAATCCTGCTTCCCTCATAGAGCACAGAACCTTCTCTAATGAGGGCACAGCATGCTGAGCAGTCCTGTGCCAGTGTTTCCCATGTCACACAATCATGGGAGAGACCTTGAGAATATCCTCGAATCGCTTCTTCTGAGCACCTGTGAGCACTTGCCCTGTGTGAGTTCTCCATAAAATAGTCTTTTTTGGCAAGCATACATGTTTGACATTCAGACATGTGGCCAGCCCATGGTATGAGGCATAAGGTGTCTTCAGGGAAGGCTAGTACCTCTGGTGTGAGATGGTAAAATACAGTTAAGTGGATCGGGAATTGTTTAAATGGCCAGACTACAAATAATGATTGATTACCTAGCAATCTGGAGTAGAATCCTCCCAAGGATTGGTACTAATTAGCATTTCTGTTGAAGATGTGTAGATGCCATCCATATTAAATTTGCAGCTAACACAAAGCTAAGAGGGCTAGTTAACATTTTGACTGACAGCATTAGGTTCCAAAAAGATCTTGACAGGCTAGAACTTTGGATCAAGCCTAATTAGAGCTCTTTAGAAGAGGAATGGTTTTCCTCCAGACACAGGAGATCTTTGAGCAAAGGCTGGATGACGTTGTATTAGCCATGTTGTTAGAGAGAGGGGTTTTTGTTCATAAATGGCTTGGGCTCAAAATTACTTCTGATGTTCCTTCTAATTCTGAAATCTTTTAATTCTGGGATCTATATTTTTTACTCTTTATGGCACAGATTTCTAGTACAGTCCTGTATTTGGATTAGCCATAATTAGTTGCTCTCAAATTGACAGATATATCATTCTATTTCTAGAAATGTTGTATTGCCATAATTATTTAAATTATTTTCATTTATAAAATGTTCACCCTTTTTCTTAAAACTCTTCTGATCACAGGAATTAAATCTGATATTGGAAAATTCTTCAGTCATACGACAAGATTGAATTTTGATGAAGAAGAACAAGATGATTATTTCTCCAACTCTGATTCTGCAGAGTAAAATCAGGACACACGAATTCTAGAGTTTATTTAACACCATAACTTACACTTGTATGTAAAGTATAGTTCATTTGTATTAATTTGAAATGCCAGTATTTTCTTTGTGAAATTGTTTTACATAAATGTTTGTTTTTTACTTTTCTGTTTAGTGTACAGATTAAACATTTTCTACTTTACTTGCAAGTTTTCAAAGACATGCAAATCTTATCAAAATTGTAAAAAAGGTTTTTTCTTTGTAAATACTTTTTATAAGTGATTGTTTATCTGATGTTAAATATATATATATGTATATATAGTTGACAACTCTTCTGTAGCATTGGTCTGTTTACTCTGTAAATGAGATGTTTCAAATAGATGTTAGGAAAAAAATGTTCACCAAATGCTGTATGTGATTTTGTTTGTTTGTTTGTTTCATGAAAGCCTTGTAATACCAAACATGTGCGTGTGTATGTATAACTTCCACAGAATGTTGGGTCTAGTTTTACTAACATGTGAAGTTCTACCTACTTTTTGTCTTTCTGAGATACAGTTTTCTTTTACAGTTTTTTTTTTTTCAACTTTATAGTGAACTCAAGTGAGGATTTCATACAATCCTAAATAAATTGACAGTAGTAGTTACCTAGTTTGATACTTGGGCCCAAATGAATATTAGCTTTTGTTGTACTCTTAACACTTGTATATTTGACTGAGTAGGAGAGTCTCAGTGGTAGATGACTAGAAAAATTTATTTAAAAATCACCCCCAAGACTTTAGGCAAGTTTATATTCAATTAGAATATCATCTGTTACATTCCAGGTTTAAATATGGGCTATGGTTTTTTACTATGTGAACTCATTTTAAATCCCAGTGAATGTTTTTCCTTCTGCTCATGACAATCTCAAACTAGAATTTTTTTCATTTATCAACCAGCTTAGCTCTACAAGTAAGGCTCTGAAGTTTTTGTATTTGTCATTGTTATTTTCACCTGGCAGGAGGCTTGATAGTTTGGAGTTGAGGTGGGAAGTATGTGGTGGTCCAACAGTTCTCTCTCCTATGTAGTCTCCAACGAACTGAAAAATCTCCTTTGGCTTTAGTAGAAAAAAACAAAGGCCTCTTTTCTTCCAGTTCCTCCTCTCCATCATCTTTGAAAAAAGTTTAGTGAATAGCAAGGTTGTGGAATTTATAGAAGCTCTAGAAGGGGAAGAGTAAGATAGACATGTGATAACTGTCCTGTAATATTATTATCCTTTAAAATAGGATGATGGGATTACCTATAAATTAAGATGCTAAGTGAAATCTAGACAGATCTCAAATCAAAAAATAAAAGGGCTGTGTAGAATTAGAATTTTATAGAAAACTCTAAAGGGAGCTTCCAGATAATTGGCCAGATTTCACAAGACACTCTTGGAGGCCTGGGAACGATCTGATTTGCCCAAGACCACACAACCAAATTAGTAGAAAGTTTGGAACCCAGTACTTTTCATTCTTAATCCAGGCCTCTTTTCATTATGCCATGCTACCTCCCAAAATTAACTTGATTTTAATATGTGAGTGATTTTAATAAGTGAGTTGAATAAATTCAGGAATTGTAAAATATTTTTTATGCTGAATTAGTGTTATATTAGCATCTGAAGGAATAATTTGAAAGAGCAAATTGACCAAGTTCTCTACATTAACAGCAATTTATGAGTGATTTTGTAGTAATTTAGTCGCCACTCCTGAAATTAATCCTTGCACAGAATTTACTTAGCCTAATGAGTTTTCACAGCTAGCTAGCAGAGGTCTCCAGACATTATGGAATGCATTGTGGCCACCATAGCTAGACCAGCCCATTACAGACATATCAAGATCACAATTTACAAGTTGTAACTTAATTGTAAACTTGCAACTCATGGTATACTAATATGTATCCTCTAAAATCATGCTCTGGGACCAAGTTAAATGTGAAAAATAAGTTCTAAGATCCTGGGGATAACTAAAGTCCCTGAAGATGAAAACAAATGGCTTGAATTTATACTGAATTTCAAAATAATGCTTTAGGGTTACCAACCAGTGACCTAAAACCTCCCCCCCCTTTCAATATGTAGCATATTCTTTACTTTTTTTCTGAATTCCTTACCAAATATTCTGAATTTTCCCTTATTTGCATAATTGCAAGAATTTTAATAAAATTATCTTCCTATATTTTATGAGCCCTTTTCCTCCAGTTAACAAATAAGAACTGGCTTTACAGAAAATCTTTAATGAATAATTTTGGCAAGTACATAATAGCATGCAGAGTGCATAGCAGATCTAGATCCTACCCATGACATATAGTGGCTGTGGGACCCTGGGGAAGCCAAGCTCTCGTGCTTTAGGCAACTCTTTTTTTCAGACAAGGTGCTGGCTGGTATTGGTAGAAGGAATTTCCTCACTGATGGGGGGCAGTTCCCTATACCAGTGTAATCTCAACTCCATTCTTTATGCTAGTTTTGATAGTCTGTCATGCTATGCCTCTTAATGAGATGAAGAGAGATGGACTACACCAGAAGTTACATGACCTTGGAATGAATTGACTGGACTCAAAAGAATCGTTTTTAATAAGTCAGTGTCAGCATGGAGTGTGCAATCTTCAATGGAAAATCCCAGGGATCCCTCTACTCTTGGACTTGTGCTGTTCAGCAGATGGCTTCTTTGTCACATTTGCAAATGACAGAATGCTGGAAAGTGTGACTAACATAGGATGACATGATTGAAAAACATTTCAACAGGCTAGAACAATGGGCCAAATCAAATAAGTTGAAAATTAATAAGGATGAATATAAAGTCATGTACTTGGGTTAAAAAATTATTCACAAATACAGAATCTGAACTGCAAGATCAATTTGAGTCAACAGTAGTATGACTTTGTAGCCAAAAAAAATATAATGCTGTCCTCGACTATATTAAAAGAGGTAGCGATCAGAACCAATGAGATAAAAGTCCTGCCGTGCTCTGCCCTGGACAGAAAGGCAACTTGGCCTGGAGTCAGGAAGACCTCAATTCAAATTCAACTTTAGTCACTTACTAGCTGTGAGTTTCTGGGCAAGTCACTTAATGTTTGCCTCTGTTTCCTCAACTATGAAAAAGTTGTCAGGATCACATGAGATAATACTTATAAAGGTACTTAGCATGGTACCTGGCATATAGTAGGTGCTTAATAAAGGTCATTCCTTTCTCTAGTTAAGGTACATCTGAGTTTTGTGCATCACAATTTAGGAAAGTTACGAACAAGCTGTATCATGGAAAGTAAGAGAACTGGAAAACATGTCAGGAAGATCAGTTGAAGGAAGTGGAGATGTTTAGTCTAGAGAAGAGACAAAGAAGACTGTCATCAGCACCGTCAAATGGTTAGAGGGCTGTCATGGGGAAGGTCAATTAGACATGCTCTGTTTGGCCTCTGCAAACAGAACCAGGAGTAATAGGTGTTAAATTGCAAAATGAAAGATTTAGGCAAACCTAGGTCCTTTGAATCCAAACTCAGCATTGTGTAGCCACAGAATCTCAAAATTGAAAAGGAGCTTAGTAGTGTCTTGTCCAGCCTGTTAGATGTGAGAGACAGCATGCAAGTAGAGTTCTGGGATTGTCAATTCTGGATTCAAATTCTACTTGAGACACAAGCTTTGTGATCCTAAACAAGTCACTTATCCTCTCATCCTCAGTTCTTCATCTGTGAAATGAGATAGTTAAACAAGATAGAAGGAAAGGAGGGTAATAAGCATTTATATAGCCTGTGTGGGTAGCACTGTATTAAGCACTTTTTATGAATGTTCACAAAGCTAGGAAGTGTCTGAAGCTGGATTGGACTTGGGTGTTCCTGAATCCAGGCCCAGTACTCTATCCACTGCACCAACTTGCTACCTCTAGATGAGTTTCAAGATGTTTTCCAATTTTAAATCTATGATTCTATGATAAATCCATTTTCACTACAGAATTTCCCAGCCTCTGTTAAGGAGTGTCAGTGGTACAAAACTTTTTTTAATGTATTTATTTAAAACATTTTTTTTCATATTTTGGGTTCCAAAATATCTCCCCCAGCCACTTTTCCAGCCCATTGAGAAAACAAGTAATATGCTATCAATTATACATGTGAAGTTATTAGCCATGTTGCAAAAAATACCCAACAAAAACAGCCCAAGAAAAAGTGATAAACAGTTGTTTCTATGCACTCAGAGTTTATCAGTTCTCCAGAATTAGATTGAATTTTTCTTCGTGGGTCCTTTGGATTTGCCTTGAATCACTGTACTGATTAGAATAGCAAGGTCTTTCACGAACTCAACCAAGTGATGGAAAACATGGCACCTCCCAATGTATCCCATTCCATAGTTAGACAACTCTAATTACTAAGATCTTTGAACTTTGCATTTGGTCTTTTTTGCTAGTCTGTCCTATGGGGTCTAGCTCTTCCTGAGTCCTATCACAGTATCTCCAGAGGATAAAGTAAAAACTATTAAAATGCTGTGCTGAGTATACAAAAAGAGGCAAAAGACAGCCCTTGCCTTGGAGCTTACACATCTAATTGGAGAGACAAAATGCAAATAAATATATAAAAAGCAAACTACATATGGGAGAAATTGGAAATTACAGAGGGAATGTTTCTTGTGTAAGAAGGGATTTTAGCTGAGACTCAGAGGACATCAGGGAGGTTAGTAGGCAAAGCTGAGGAAGGAGAGTATTCCAGGCATGGGGGACAGCCAGGCTGTCACTGGATCCAAAAGTACATGTTGGGGAGTAAAGTATAAGACTGGAAGGGGCTAGATTATGAAGGCCAAAATAGAGTATTTTGTATTTGCTCCTGGAGGCAATAGGAAGCCACTGGTATTTACTGAGTGTATGGGGAATGCGGGGGGAGGGGTGACATGGTCACATGAATTTTAGGAAAATCACCTGAGTGGTTTAATGGAGGATGGAGTGGAATAGGGAGAGAGGCAGACAGACTCACCAGCAGGCTATTGTCATAGTCCAGGTATAAGACGTTGAGGGCCTGCACCAGAGAGGTGGCAGTGTCAGAGGACAGAAGGGGCTATTTTCCAGAGATGTTGCAAAGGTGAAATTGACAGACTTTGGCAATAGGTTGGATATGGGAAGTGAGAGATAGTGAAGCGAAGGACTGGAAACATGGTCTTGCCCTTAACAGTAATAGGGAAAGGGAGAGGTTTTAGGGGAACAGATGAGTTCTGTTTTGGATATATTGAATTTTAAGATGTCTATTGGGCATCCAGTTTGAGATGTCTGAAAAGCAATTGGTGATGCTAAACGAAATCAGCAGAGAGACTCAAGCAGGTTAGGTAGATCCGAGAATCATTAGCATAATCATTAACTCATTAACTCCATGGGATAAAATCACCAAGTGAAGTAGGGGGAAGAGAAGGAAACCCAGAACAGGACCTTGAGGGACACCTACAGATAGAAGGCAGAAAGAGTATCAAGGAGGAGAGGGTGATAACAATGTCAAGGAGAGAGGTCAAGAATGAGAGATTATTGGTAACTGGAAAGAGAACTTTCGGTGGGATGATGAGGTTGGAGGCTGGGTTGTAAGAAGTGAAGAAAGAAGAGAAAACGTGGAGGCATGTATTGTAGATGGCCTTTTCAAGGAATTTAGTTAGAAAGGTGGTTAGAAATATAGGATGATAGTGAGGTTGGTTCAAGTGAGGGTTTTTTTCAGGATGGGGGAGACATGCGCATGTTTATAAACAGTGGGGAATGAGTCAGTAGATAGAGATTGAAAATATATGAAAGGGGGGATGACAGGGGTGAACTGTTAAGAGGGGATGGGATGGAATGGGATTGCTTGAACAAGTAAGGGGTAAGCCTTGGTAAGGAGTGAGGTCACGTCATTGTGTGAGACAGGAGTGAAGAAAGAAAATGTGACATAAGGCACCTGAGAGAGAGGAGATGAGGAAGAGGGGGAAAGAGTGAATTCACAGTGAATGGCCTCAATTTTTTCTGTAAAATATGAGGCTGGGTCTTAGCTGAGAGAGTGGAGGAAGGGGGAGACATAGAGGAGGGATGAAAAGGTCTGGGAGAGCCAATGTGAAGAATAGGAGAGTGAGTCAACAAGGGAGGCATAATAGGATTACCTAGCAGCAGGGAGAGCTCAGTTGAGATTGTAGTGGACCTGATCAGAATGATTGCGTAATTTTCTCCAACTTTGTTCAGCCACACCTGTAGAAGCAGAAAGTGATGAATGGTGAGAGTGAGCCAAGACTGAGGCTGGGCTAGGCCTAATCAGTGATATGATAAGGGGGCTAGAGATTTGGTGATGACAGTGTAGAGTTGAATTGATTTACCCAGGGGTCAAGATATGGAAAAGGGCGACAGAGTGGTTAATAAAGGGGAGATAGCCTAGGAGAGAATTTAGGGGTCAAGAGATTGAAAGTCGTGGAGGAGATGAAGAGTAGGGCTTTGTGAGGGAATAGAGAAGTGAAAAGCTGTGGTTGGATAGGGGGATTTCGGAATTCTTGTACACAGAGGTGGTACATTTGTGGGCACTGGAAAGATCAAGGGTATGAACATCTTTGTGTGGCTGGGGTTGTGTAGAAGAGTACCTTATGAGTAGTTGAGGAACTGAGTGGTTACAGTATTTGAAGGAAAGTCAATACATACGTTGAAGACCCCCAGTATGAGGGCAGGAGTTGGGGAGGAGAGAAAAATTGTGAGCCAAATGTCAAACTCATTGAGGAAGAAAGGAGAATGTAGACAACAGCTACAAGGATTTTGATTGGGTGATAGATATGAATAGCATTAACCTCAAAAGAGATTATTTAGTGATAATGCAAATAGTTATAGGGAAAAATGAATATTCTAATTCTCTTGCCTTAGCCAGCGAGTTGGGGAAAATGAGTAAAAGTGCAGCCAATACTTGAAAGGGTGGCAAGAGAGGGGGTAGGGTGGGTTGTCATCCAAGGAGAGTCAGGTTTCAGTAATAGTAGCTAGTAGGAATAAGTGGAAGAAGAAAGGATTTAAGATGGAGACATTTGTTGCCCCTAAAAGAGACATTTCAGAAGGCACAGTCAAAGGACTGGGTAGTGTTTGGTTGAACCGGAGTGGGAAGGTTTGGGGGTAGGGGATGGGAATGAAGAATTAGGTGGTGGAGTTGGGGAACAAGGTTTCAGGTGACAATCTTCAAAGTCACTGGGATGTGAAGGGTGTGATGGGATGTGAGGATATTCATCATTTAACGGAAGGCGTCATTCCTCTTCCCAACAGAGGTTGGAGACTGGGCTAGAGGCAATGCAATATGAGATAAGAAACACATAGTCTGATGTGCAGATGAGAGACATTGCTTCACAAATCCTCTTCCCTCCAAAGAGGGAAGATAGCCCCTCTTCTTAGTCTACAGTGTACACAGATTCTCCTATAGCCAGTGGTGGCCAGGAAGAAGTGTTTTGCTTTGAAAAGTTGTAGACGTGATGGGGAGACTGAGCAATGGGGGCTTTGTCCTTAAAACATGCTCATGCTCTTCCTGGCATCAACCCACATGGAGAGTCTGTGAACCTGCTTCTGGAAAGATGTGGAGGTATGTGATGGAGGCCCTCTTCCCTACCCCACCCCTATTCATAGCACACCTACATAGGTATCCTGTTACTGCCAGAACTGAGTGTTCATACAAAAAACCTCAAATAAAAAGAATTCTTTTTTCCTTGGTGGTGAGGCAAGAACTGCTGTAAGCTTCAGGATGGAAAGAGAGGTTGCAGGTGCTGCCAACAGCACAGTCACACCCCTGATTTGCACCTCCATGTAGCTATGAACTCATGGCCACCTCTATTGCTATGATCCCGGATAATTCTTTCCTGATCTTTGCTAAGTGAATATCAGAGATGAAACAGAATAGAATGAGACAGGGGTGAGGGACCTGCAGCCTTTTGACTGAGTCCAAATTTTACCGAACAAATTCTTTTATTAAGGGGATTTGCTCCATGAAGTTTGGATTCAGTCAAGGGGCCACACTTGAGGACCTAGAGGACTGCACGTGGTCTTGAGGCCACAAGTTCCCCAACTCTGAACTAGGTTATGACCTTGTGAGCTTCATAAGGCTGGAAGAATTACCAGAAGTCCAGCGACTGGAAGCCATGGCAGAGTCTGACAGGAATCAGCCCTGAGGAGTAATCTCCTTCAATCAATGCAACAGAAAATGGACCCATCAATCAAAACTCTGTATCCTGTTACCAAACATTTACTTACCCATTGGCTATGCCACTTCCTGAAGTGGATTTTGTAGATCCTCACTCTGAAACTTATAGCTTATGGTAGGTCTTGTCTCTTCTCATTACCAAGGAAGAGAGGGTTCTTCCACTCATTTTAATCTTTTACATATATACAGTTTTGGCTCACTAGCCAATTAAAAGACTTTTCATTACCATGTCATAAATTAGCAAGAAATATAAGATAGTCTCATCATTACTCACCATTATACACTTGTGGAAGTAGGCTCACTAAGTCTCCACATGGACTGATACTAAAAAGAGTATATTACACATATTTTAAGAATGAGGCCCTCGTTGGCCAAATCCTCTATTATACAAAAATAGTGAGCAGAGTCATAGGGAATAGTATGTTTCAAGAATCAGAAAACTGATCTATTTTACAGTTTTAAAAAACAGCTTCCAGAGTCTTGTTGACCAATTCAATGGCAAATTAATTTTTTTCTCTTTTCAGGATTTTTATTTTTCTGTTTAGTTGAAATTTTTTGATTTGTTGCTTTTCATTTAAAAAAACTGCATGCCCAATTTGCTGATTTGTTCTTTCCCTTTTTTTGTTGGTGAAAGTAGAGATAAAAAATGTCCCTTATTGGCTGCTTTAGTTTTATCCCAAAAGTTTTGATATGTTTTCTCAATGTTTTCATTTTTTTCCTCAAGAAATTATTTATTGTTTCTATCATGCACTGTTTGACCAACATATTCTTTAGGATATTATTTAGTCTCCGTTCATGTTTGAATCCTATCTTCAAATACTCCTTTGTTGATTTTAATCTGTATTATACTGTGGTCAATAAAAGAACAGTTTAATATTCTTGTTTTTCTGCATTTATGTGTAAAGTTTTGTAAGGGTGCTATTCAGAGCAGAGAAGTATGTATATTCTTTTCAATTTTCTTTCAATAATCACCTGAGGGCTATTATATCTAATTTTTCTAAAATTCTATTCATGTCCTTGATATCTCTTCTTTGTCTAATCATTTATGAAACCTCTACTCTATGTGTCAGGTACTCTGCTAAATCCTCAGGGTACAAAGAAAGAGAAAAACTGTAACTGCCTTGAAAAATCTCACAGTCTAATAGGGAGGACAACACACACACACACACACACACACACACACACACACACACACACACACACACACACACACACACACACACACACACACACACACACACCTAGTTCCCAAAGGGAAGGCACTAGCATTAAGGGGGCCTGGGAGAGCCACACACACACACACACACACACACACACACACACACACACACACACACACACACACACACACACACACCTAGTTCCCAAAGGGAAGGCACTAGCATTAAGGGGGCCTGGGAGAGCCACACACACACACACACACACACACACACACACACACACCTAGTTCCCAAAGGGAAGGCACTAGCATTAAGGGGGCCTGGGAGAGCCTTCTTGCAGAAGGTGGGATTTTAGGTGAGGCTAAGGATCTGTGATGTGATTGAAGGAAATCACAAAGTAGAGACAAGAAAGAAAGGTATTTCAAGCATGGGGACAGCTAGTGAAAATGTACTGAGTCCAACCATGGAGTGTCATGTGTGTGACAAATACCCTTTCCTTCCTTCACTAATTTTCCTCCACTCTGATCTTTAGCATTTCTGACATCACAGTACAGTTTTGTAATTTCATTTTCTTCTTCATGTGTCTGTCCTTGCTTTTTTCTTCTCTACATTTTGTTGTTTAGTTGATAAGCATTTATTAAGCATCCACCAGGTGCCAGACACTCTGCTTAATGCTGGGGATACAAGGAAAAGCAAAAACACTATTCCCCCTCAAGGATGTCACAGTCTAACAAAAGAGAAAACATGCAAACAACTAAGTACAAAAATATTTGTGTATAAGTATATGTAAATTGGAGATGATTTCAGAAGGAAGGCACTAGCATTAAGAGGCTTCTTGTAGAAGGTAAGATTTTTAGCTGGGATTTGAAGCCCAGGAAACCAGGAGGCAAAGATGAGGAAGAAGAGTGTGCCAGGCATAGGCATACCAGTGAAAATGCACCATGGGGAAATGGAGCGGCTTGTCTGAGAAACATCAAGGAGACAATGTCACTGGATCATAGAGGATGTGAAGGGCAATAAGGTGGGAATCGCTGGAGTTTAACTGATTAGGGGGATGACTGGTCAGTGGAAGAACCAGGACTGAAACTCAGGTTTTGAGATTCCAGATCCAGCCTTTCTGTGCTACAGAACATAGTTTCTCTTTCATCTCTTTGGCATCAGGCCTCCGAAGATTGTACTTATTCTATAAGAACTCATAGCATAGAGACCTCTGCAACTACATGGAACACATATACATAGGAAAAACCAAGTAGATTACAAATGCCTGCTCTTCAGACTCTGACATTGAATTAGACAGACGACCTATAGGTTAGGTTAGATCCCATTAGAACAATCTATGTCATTTAGTATATATACCTTAGACTTCATAAAGGTCCCAGAGTTAGACAGGAGGAGAGCAGGCTGTAGTGCCTGTGGGAAATTGCAGAGCTCCTTTATTGACCCCAATTCGTTGAGTTGTTTCAGTCATGTCCAACTCTCCATGACCCCTTGGTCTTGAAAAAGATACTGGAATGGTTTGCCATTTCCTTCTCCAGCTCATGACATGGTAATGAAAAGTCTTTTAATTGACTAGTGAGTCAAAACTGTATATATGTAAAAGGTTAAAATGAACCAGTTCCATTTTATAGATGAGGAAACTGAGGCAAACATGGTTAAGGAACATGCTCAGGGTCACACAGCTAGTAAGTGTCTGAGACTGGATTCAAACTCAGGTCTTCCTGACTCTGGGGCCTGGAGCTCTAGGCACTCACTAGCCCACACAAAGCATCAATTTCCCAGAATCCATTTTCAGAGCAGACTACCCACCCTCAAAAACATGGAGGGTGGAGTTTTGGAGGCGTGCAGAGGCTGCTGAGAAATAGAGTCTGGCCATTGGAAGCTGAAGCGAAGCATCCTAAAGGGATTGGGATTCTATTTATATAGACAGAGCCCAAGATGAGAAAGGGGAAGGGGGGCAGTCTTTACGTTGACAACGGTGAGCAAAGGTAAGGCGTGTGTGCATGTGTGTGTGTGTGTCCCAATGTCTCTTGAGGAGAGCCAGGTCTGCGGACCTTGGGCAGGTGCAGGGGATGGGGAGGGGTTTCTCTGAGCATCCTAGGCCCAGAGTAGGGGAGGAGACTTGCCCAGGGTCACAGACCTACTCAATGGCATATCGGAATTCGCACTCAGATCTTAAGACTCCTGGTGCATTCTCTGCCCCATGGGAGGTAGACTCCCTCTCCTCCCCGTTTCCTAACAAAAGCCCATTCCCCAGTGGCAGAGGTTCTCCCACCTCTGTTAGGAGAGGAAGGAGAGAGAGGGAGTTGGACAGGAAGGAGGGAGGTACCCCAACCTCAGTCTGGTGGAATCGAGGTCCTGGCTGATGAGAAGGAAGGGGAGGGAGGGAGAGGGAGGAGGAGAAAGGGAAGAGGAAGAGGGGGGACAGACCTGATGGGAGAAGAAAGGAGGGGAGGTGGGGAAGGCAGCGGGGGAGAGGAATATAAATGTATCTCTACTGGAAGCAGAGAACATGGAGGTACATTGAGGTCAGTTCAGGTCTGCGACTTTTCCCAGCAACACTCAGACCTGGGAGCATTTTTAGAAAGTAACAGATTGAATTTTGTTACTTTTTTATTCTCTTTGTCTCTCTGACTCTCCCTTTCTCTCCATCTCCTCTCTCTTCACGTATAGCATAGATACATACAGAGTCTGTGGGACATGTGCCTGGGACAGATGTGTTTATATATGGGTACATTTATAATTGTGTGTATATATGTATGTCTATGTGTATATATACAGTGTCCATATATAGGCATACAAGTGGAGAAGTTTTGAATGCTGTGGATAAATTTACTTACTTTGGTAGTGTACTTTCCAGGGATGTACACATTGACAATGAGGCTGATACACACATTGCCAGAGCTAGCTCAGTGTTTGGGAGGCTCTGAAGAAAAGTTTGGAAGAGAAGAGGTATTAGACTGACTACTAAACTGAAGGTCTACAGAGCCGGTGTGCTGACCTCATTGTTACATGCTTGTGAAACATGGACAGTCTACTAGCGCCATGCTAGCAAACTGAATTGCTTCCATTTGAACTGTCTTAGGAAGATTCTGAGGATCACCTGGCAGGATAAGGTACCAGGCACTGAAGTCCTTGCTCAAGCTGAACTGCCAAGTATTCAAACTATGCTTCAGAGAGCGCCATGTTGTTTGAAAGCAAAATGTAAGCTTGCCAAAAAGACTATTTTATGGAGAACTCACATGGGGCAGGCAATTACATGGTGGCCAGAAGAAATGACACAAGGTCTCTCTCAAGAACTTTGGATTTGACTGTGCAACATGGGAGACACTGGCACAGGACCGCCCAATATGGCATTCCCACATCAGAGAGGGTGCTGTGCTCTTTGAGCAAAGCAGAAGTGAGACAGCACAAAGTAAACACAGGATGTGCAAATTTGGGCTATCCACCCCAAATATTCAAACGGACTATCTATGCCCAACCTGTAGTAGAGCATTCTGAGCTTGTATTGGTCTGATCAGCCACAGTTGGACACATTGAAATTTCACTTTATCATGGTGATGTCATTTTGGTCCTCTTCGAAGACGAAGGACAACAACCATAGACATATATGTGTGTGTGTGTATACATACATATAAATATATGTATATTTATACAAAGTATCCATATATAGGCATACTGTATGCATGTGTATATACACAAATATAAATACACACATATGTGAATATGCACACATATATTAGTATTGTATTCCTAGTTCTTTTTTAAAAACACTCTTCCTAACATTTTTGCAGTTTTTTATAGCTTTTCTCTGTTCTTTGTTTTTTAAATAAAAATTTTCAACGAACCGTCTTCTCTCTCTCTCATTTCCCCCCCCTTCCCCATTGAGAAAGCAGGAAAAACAAAACCCATTACCATGTGTAGTCAATCAAAACAAGTTTCTAAACTGACCACATACAACTCTATCATTTTTCATCATTAGTCCCTCTGGAATTCTGGTTGGTTATTACGCTGATGAGAATTTAACACAATAGTATTCCATCATTAGTTCTATACCATAACTTGTTCATCTGTTCCTCAATTTATGGGTACCCCTCCTCAGATTCCCATTCTTTGCCATCTCAAACAGAGGGCCTTGTAGGTCCTTAGAATTTGTTTAGAACTAATCCTTCCCTTATCCTACTATCCCTCTAATTGCTACCCCAGTTCTCCCTCGTCCCCTTCTGTTTCCCTATTCAGTGAAATGTATGTTTGTACCCAACTCTGTGTGTATGTTTTCTTCCTTCTTCTGACCATTTTAGATGAGAATGAGGTTCAACTGTCAGCCACTCCACTCTACCCTCTTCTTCTTGTTTGTATAGGTGTCAACTTGTGCAGCCTATTTTGTGAAATAATTTTCCCTAACCTTCCTTTCCCTCCTCCCCAGTGTGTTCTTCTTCCCTCTCTTTCTATTCTTAATATCATCAAGACACAACAGAGTCATTCTCAGGCCTTGTCTAATTGGACTCCCTCTATGAATTCTGATGATGATATCCAGAGGACATGCATGTATTCTGTTTGAATGTAAGCAGTTTATCCTTGTTTAGTTTGTTAGTTTTGTTCATTTGTGCTCACCTTTTTATATTTCTCTTCACTCCTGTGTTTATACTTCAGAGTTTCTCCACTATATTATAGTATATACACTATATTCAGTTTTGCTAGGTAAGTAATTTTTGGCTGTAAGCCCATATCCTTTGCTTTCTGAAGTATCATATTCCAAGTTCTCTTCTTTTTTAGTGGTAGCTGCTAAAATCTTGTGTAATTCTCATTGTGGCTTCTTAGTACTTGAATTCTTTCTTCCTGGCTGCTTAAAATATATATATTTTTTTGACCTGAAAGATCCGGATTTGGCAATTTTTTTCCTAGGATTTTTCATTTAAGATTTCTTGAAATATGCTATCTAGACCCTTTTTTTGGTCACAGCATTCATATTGTCCAGTGATTCTTTAATTTTTTCTTCTTAATCTTTTTTTCCAGTTTTGTTGCTTATTTGTTTTTTTCTATGAGAAAACCTTATGTTTTCTTCTATTTTTTTCAGCCTTTGACTTTATTTTAATATTTATTGTTGTCTCATGGAATCATTGGCTTCAATTTGGTCCATTCTAATTTTGAGGGGAGTCTGTTGCTTGGACAACATTTTGAACCTGTTGTGCAAAGCTATTAATTCCTTTTCCAGTTATTTCTTTCATGGTTCTCATTTTTTTTTCCAATTTTTCCTCAAGTACTCTCATCCCATTTATGAAAAAAAATTAATTCTTTTTAAACTCTTGCTTCATCTCTTCCAGGAATTCTACTTGAGTTTGTGCCCAAGTTTGGTTGTTCTCTTAGGTCTTGCTTGTAGATGTTTTAATTATTCTTTTTCTTGTTGGTGCCTTGAATGTCCCTGCTACTATAATAGCTCATTATGGGGTTCTTCTTTCATTCGCCCATTCTTCCAGGCTACATCCTCATTTCAGACTTGATGTTAGGGCTGGACTTTGTGGCATTTCTGGAAGGAAGGCCTGTTGATGCTTTTGTGGTTGTTCAGGATTTCAGGGACAGGCTGGGGATTGCCAGCTTTCTTTGCTCTCAAAGTCATCTGATCCTCGGGGCAAGGACTGATCACTGCCCTTCAGGTTTGAGTTCTGCAAGTTCCTGATGTGAGTTTGGGTCTGAGCAAGAGTAAATGCTTCTGGACTCTGTCCCTGTCAGTCAACTGAAAAGCTGTTGGTTCATGGTAGCAGAATTTAGGCTCCTCTTTGGTCTAGGATTCCTGCCCTGGTTACTCCTCTTTAGGCTGGGCCAGACTTTTGAAATCTAACTTTGCCTTGCACCTGAGGCATTAGATACACTGATGCTGCTATTGCTACTGCTGTGTGTTTCTGAGCTTATTCTGTTTTCCGTACCCTGCCCAAGGCATTCAGCCCTGGATCTGTGACCTGGGACCGGATTATGGGTGACAAAGCTGCCCGTTGACACTTGTCCTCATTGCAGTGCCCTGGTTTATATCTGGAGATTTCCCAGTCTGAGTTCGAGACCTTTTTGCCCTAGTGAATGTCTCTCCTTGAGCACTGGAGAGCTCCAAGTATAATAGCATGCTGCTTCTGTCTTCAGTGTCTAAAAACTTCCGTCTCCCTGTGTCAAAGTGGGCTGGACAAAAGACTCACTGTGACTTTTCCTGGATTTCCCATCAGGATTCAATCTAGTACATTATCTATATTTTTTGGAAAGAATTTGTGAAGAGCTCTCACTGCATTGCTTTCTATCACTCTGCCATCTTGGCTCTGCCCCCTTCCCTGTTCTGTAAATCTTAAGATATTAAGTTCACAATCAAAAAGAAAATCTGGAAAGGACCTTCAAAATCCTTGGATCCTACATTTAGAGCCAGAAGGGAACATAGAGGTCATCTAGCAGTTGAAGGACATGTGTGGAAGAGGGATTAGACTTGTTCAGTTTGGCTCTAGAAGCTGGAGTTGAAGCAGGGGTTGAAAATTACAAAGAGGCAAATTTAGATTTGATGCAAGGAAAAACTTTCTAATACTCAGAGCTGATCGCAAGGGAGACTGGACTGCTTTGAGAGCCTGTGAAGTCGCTTGCCCTTATTTTACATAAGAATAAACTGAGGCCAGAAAATGTCCGTTGGCTTGCTGATTGTCACATGATCACATACTATGGATTACTTCTGACTCAAAATTCAATTTTTTCCCCATGTTTTCATGCTGTCTCCCTCTCATCTCACTTCTTCCTATCAATATTCTACCCATCTATGAACTGACCTATTAATTAGAAGTTTAGAAGTTAGAGACAAGTTCTTTTAAAATTATTTTTTTAAATGATAGATTCTTACTGATACCTTTTGCTTTATATCACCTAGATTTCCCTCTGTATCCATCCTTCTCCATTCCCAGACTGTCATCTTGTATAAGAAAGAATTGTTTTGGAAGAGAAAAAAAAAATCAGCAAAATCAATTAACATATCCCCCAAATTCTGACATCACATGCAGTACTTCAGCAGAGAGAGATAGATGTCTTCTCTTCTTTGGTGACAAGCTTGGTCTTTATAATTCTGCAATATTCAGCTTCACTTTTTCATGGTTGTTCTTTACATTTGCATTACCTAAATCATTGCTATTTTGTTTTTCTGGCTTTGCTTATTATTACTTATGTAAGTCTTTACATGTTTCTCCGTAGTTATCATATTGGTCTTTTCTTACAGCCCAGTAGTATTCCATTACATTAATTTACTACAGTTTATTTAGCCTTTCCTTGACCCAGTGGCATTACTTTGCTTCCAATTCTTTGTTGCCACAAAACATTTTATAAATATTTTGATAGCTATTATGGAGGCTTTCTTTCATTGACTTCCTTGAGGTTTATAACTAAAAGTAGAAGCTACAGGTCAAAGGGTATGGGCATTTTTGTGTCTTTTCTTTGGTCTGATATGGTCATTCCGGAGTGATTGTATGAATGTTTTGCCAAAATGCCTCAGTGGGCCTAGCTCTCCATGATCCCTTCCAACATTGACTAGGACAGGAGTGGGGAACCAGCAGCTTTGAGGCCACATGTGACCTTCTAGGTCCTTGGGTTCAGCCTTTTGGCTAGTCCAAGTTTTACAGAACAAATCCTTTTATTCAGGGGATTTGTTCTGTTTGGGATTTAGTCAAGGGGCCATACTTGAGGACCTAAAAGGCCAGATGTGGCCTTGAGGCCATAGGTTCCCCACCTCTGGACTAGTACTGTCTTTTCTTATGTTTTCCAGTTTGTTTGGTGTGAGATGAAACCTTGGAGTTGTTTGACTTGCATTTCTTTTATTAATGATTTGGAGCATTCCTCCATATGATTGTAAATAATTTGCATTTCTCCTTTTATGACATGTTAGTTCTCCTTTGACCCCTTCTCTTTTGGTCTCAGATGCTTCTCTTAGTTGTCTACCTTTCTTTTACAGATAATTCTAATGAGACTTTTAACACTTCTGCCTAGGAAATGTCAGCACTACCTTCTTCTTGCTCAATACCATTAACTTGGAGGTAGCACTAGGTATTAGTAATATTATCTTAGTGAAGTACTACCTTAGCCATATGTAACTGGAGTCAGCTGTCACAAATAAGGTGCTACTGCTAGTTTGTTAACACAAGACTATGTATTAAACAAAAATTAACTGTACCACTAAGTCTGTAAAAAATGCCTCCCATTTCCTTTTCTCACTTTCCATTCTACTTGAGCTCTCATAGCATTTGACACCACCAATTCCCAGAAACTTTGTATTTTCTTGACTTTCTTTTATGATGTTACACCATCCTGGTTTACCTCTTACCTCTCTGATCATTTCTGTGCCCCTTTTCCTCCTACCTCCACCAAAATATGTGCTCCAAGGTTTTGCCTTCAGTTTTCTCTTATATTTTCTTCCTTCAAGATCACATCCATTCACATAGTTTTAGTTATCACTGTACCTCTGGCTCTGAAGTCTTTCCTAATGTATCTGTAATCACATGCTTTGGTCATTCTTTAGCCTCCAATAGGAAGTCTTCCCTACAATTCTGGTCCCTTACAGAATTCTCCGTATCCTTCTATAAGAGCTTAGAATTTAGAGAATTTGTTTTGCCAGAGGGCTTAGAGTTATTTCTCCTTTTGAAGGAAAGTATAGGTTATTTAGGATTCATCAATATAGAAAGTGTAATTGAAGTCATGAAAGTATATAAGCTTACTATATTGTATTGAGAGATATGTACATAAAGAGATGTGTTCTCAACAGACTGAGAGTAGAGCCTTGTGAGACATCCACAGACAAGGGTGGGAAGAGGAAGGAGAGGAAAAGGAAGACTCTTCAGAGAGTTAGGAACAACTACCAGGAAAGTCTTTCCCTCAGGGTCAGCTTACGTGCCACCTCCTCCTTGAAGCTTTTCCCTGATTCCACCAGATAGACCAGGTCATGCCAGACCAGGGGTGGAGAACTTGCAGCCTTGAGGTCACTTGCGGCCTTCTAGGTCCTTGGGTGGGGCCTTTAGACTGAATCCAAGTTTTACAGAACATATCCTTTTATTAAGGGGATTTGTTTTGTGAAGTTTGGATTTAGTCAAATGGCTGCACTTGAGGACCTAGAGGACCACATGTAGCCTCAAGGCTAAAGGTTTCTCACCCCTGTGCCAGACTAATCTCATTTCCTTTCTCACAGGGAAACATAAGTACATAAATCAAAGAAATGAGGTAAATATAGATTATCTACAAAGCAAAGCATTTGTCAAAGTCTTTGATGTGCTATCCTTTAGCACATTTCTGGACAGAATAGATTAATGTGGTCTGGATGAGTTCAAAACCAGCCAAACGGTTGGATGCAAAGAGTTTTGGAGTGGTTTCATAAATTAATGGTTGTATGTTTTCCTGAAAGGAAATCTGAGTACCTCAAGGAACTATAATGGTCTGTCCTGTTTAATGTTTTAATCAGTTAACATTAATGTGGGATCATAGGCTGACAGCTAGAAAGGACCTCAGAGGTCATCTAGTCCAATCTCTTTAACTTATAGATGAGACCTAGAAAGGTTTGCCCAAGGTCAAAGAGGTATAGGATTTGGATCAAGGATCAAGATTTTAAACTGAGGTTCTCAGCTCAAAATCAGAAGGTTTTTTATTTTTTCCATTGTACTACAATGCTCCATTACTTGGATAAAAGCAAAGATAATGAGTTCAGTAAATTTACAGATACAGCAAAGACAGCAGGGATAATTGACATTTTGGATGACATCAGGATCTATAAAAGTTGAACTCTTTGGGTGGGCATTTGGGTGGGATTTTTTCTCCCTAGACAGTGATGTAAAAGCAAAAGATCTCATTCAATAAAACATACTTTTAGTCTCTGCCATTTTCTTCCACTGCAGACCAAATGAAAGAATGAGAGTATATATAGTCTTTGAGGTAAAGATGGGAATGTGAAAAATTGCTACTGACTGATCTAATTTTTTTTTTCGGTGAAGTACAAGATAAGGTTATCCAAAGAAAATGAAGATGTGAGAGAAGAGGAAATAAGAGGGTTTAAAGAGAACGTACAGGTCTGTATCTTAGCCAGATATAGCAGTTTGACTCTGATTGGGAAGGTTGTGGTTTGTGTAAAGTTTTATGATGGAAGTAGGGATTGTGTCAGTATTTGGTTTCTACATGTGTTACACATGGGCAGATTTCTCTGTCTATTAAGTAGCAACATTGGGAACTTGGTGCTTATCAAGTAGCAGTGCCATGTTGCTATCAGATGCTCACATACTCAGTTATTTTCTGTGTTTAGGATCCTTTGGTTTCCTTTGCATGCAGAGCCTTGAGGACAGGCTAAGTAACTTTGGTTTATATCTCTAATACCAATTGTCCCTCTTCTTTTTACTTCTAGCAGTACTTGACAGAAAGCACACTGATCTAGTTGCTGTATAATCCAAGGAGATTGGCTTTCTGTTAGGAAGAGAGGTCACTGTATTCCATTATTCCCTTCTCTTTACCTCCCCAAAAGTCCAAGGTAGAGAGAACCTGTCTCTTTGCTATAAAATCAGGTTTTATGGGAAAATGTGGATGCAGAAGACAAGGACCACATTCAGGGCCAGGTATGGAATCACTGAAGATAAATTTAGTAGACCTTGAGATAATTTCATTACTTAGAGGGAACAAGGTCTTGGCAGACATTGAACCCACTCCAGGAAAGTATCTGACCATGGTGGAGACTGGGTATTTACACAGAGAAGGTTATGTTGTTCTCACTACCAGAGGAATTCCTGACCATCATGGTCCAGGAGTTGGATGGGAGTAGAATATCCCAAGAACAGTGAGAAAGTAGTGACCATGGTAGAGAATCTTACTCAAAGGCTTATGGACAGAGGTGAGAGTAGTCAAAATGGAAAGTTGAAGAGGAGGTGGCTGTGACTTGGTCTGAATTGCTCCTGTTTTCATTGTTTTTGTACCATGCCTCTCCCTGAGGAATTCTGCACCATGCCTCTCTCTGATAGTATTGTTTTCTGTCCTAAGATCACTTTAAAAAATCTTTACTTATGAAGTAAGTGCAGAAGGGAATCAGATGTTTTCCTTCACTGTATAAATGGAGAAGCAGCACAGCAGAGTGGATAGAGATACCTAGCCAGAGTCAGAAAACAAGGGTGCAAGGCTTTAGGAATCAGTGACATTCAAGGATATGGCTGTGAACTTTAGCCAGGAGGAGTGGGGACAACTAAGCCCTACTCAGAGGAACCTGTACAAGGATGTGATGCTGGAGAACTATAGAAACTTCATTTCAGGTACTCAGGATTGCCTAGGCATTGGACGTTAGAACACCTGGAAAATGAACCCCACAATATAAAGGCATGATTTTGTTTAAGAGCAGTTTAGTAGAGCTATCAAGCACATGGACCATGAGGGGAAATTATTTACTCAGTGAAAAACATACTATGTAGTCTTTTAAGGATCATCAAACACAGAGAGTAATAGTGTATAAAACTCTCAAATATGATTCATATAATGAACCCCAATTATGAGAGATAGTACATCCTGCTCCCTTCTTCCTCTTTTTTCTATCAGTGTATTACTCTTGCCTTTTTTGTCTCTCTTCTGAAGACCCTCAGAGCAGAAGCGCTTTGTCCCCAGGTCCTCTCTTCTTCATAATTAACTTGCTTAATACCCTTTGAAGAAATAAAAGTACTAACGGGACGTTTGTTTCTCCTCCTGTTAGGATGTTAGCATTTCGTCACAGTCCCAGTTGCTCAAATCAATTTGCTTTTCTAGGTTTCTCTTGAGTCTTGTGTTTGCATTTTAAAATACCCACTAAACTCTCTTCTTTTCATCAGAAATGCTTAAAACTTTTCTGCCTCATTAAAGGTTAATTTTTTTTCCCCTGTAGGATTGTACTCCGACTTTCTGACTAAGTTACTCTATGTCCTATGGCTATATCTTTTACCTTTTGGAATATTATTTTCCAAGATTTTTAATTTATAGTAGAAGCTTCCAGGTTTTGTGTGATCCTGATTGTGGTTCCTTGGTGCTTCCAAATACTTACAATATTTTTTCTTTAACGTAGAAGCTCTTGATATTGGTTATGACAATCCTGGGACTTTTCTTTTGTGGATTTCTTTCAGGAGAGGTTATTAATGGATTCTTTTTCTTTTTTTCTTTGCTTGTGAAATAGTAATATTCCATTATATTCATATACTACCATTTGTGTTAACCATTCCCCAATTGATAGATCTCATTTCATGTGTGATTTTTAGCTTTTTGCTAGAATAAGGTGTGGGAAAACTGAACTGTCTGACTTGATTCAGACTGAGGTCTCCCATACTATATAATGCCTATAGAATGACAATAAAATTCTTTTTAGATTTATGTCTATTTTCTTTTTTTAAATATTTTTAAGATTGTGTTTTGTCACCTTCTGTTTTTACATTACCTTCATTTCCCAACATATCCCTTCCACTTTCCCATTCACTGAGTTATGCCTTTTAGGAAAGAAGAAAAAAATGCAGTTTTGCAAAACCAACCAACACACTGAGTCTGAAAGTTCAGTGTTGCATTCCAGTCTCATCTCCTCAAAGGAGGTACATTCTCATCTCTCATCTTTAGGGTCAACTTTGGTCATTATAATTATGTACAACCTTCAGTTTTGATGTTTTTGGTTTTTTCCAGTTTCCATTGTTTTCATTGTATATGTTATCCTGGTTCTATATACTTTACTTTTCATCAATTAATATAAGTTCTTGTTCTCCTCTGTATTCTTAATACTTATCATTTCTTAGAGTATAGTAATATTACATTACATTCATGTACTGCAATTTGGTTAGTTATCCCAACCAATAGTCATTCCCATTATTTCTAGGCCTTTGCTATCACAAAAACAATGCTGCTATAAATACTACTTATTCCCCATTTGGCTAGAACTGCTGAGAAAACTGGAAAGCACTGTGGTAGAAACTAGGCTTAGATCAATGTCTCACAGCATAAGGCTGTAAGCTTAAAATGGTTATGTGGTTATACTATTAAAAAAATGAAAAGAGAGCTACATCAGGTAACAGCCATAACTAGAGGGAGAATTCCTAACCAATCAAAGGAACGAGGCCATTACAAAAAATAAAATAGATAATTCTGTTTACAAGAAATTGAAAAGCTTTTGTATGAACAAATTCAGTACAACCAGAATAATGAAGGAAGCAAGCTGTTCTAGATAAAAAAAAAACCACCTTTTGCATCACCTATCTCTGCTAAAGATCTGACATTCAAGCTATCTGAGAGCTAACACAAACATATAGGAATAAAATCGATTTCTCAGTGGAAAAGTGGTTAAATTATATGAACAAACAATTCTCAAAGAAATAATTGCAGAGTATTAGTGACAATATAAAAGATTGTTCCAAATAACTTATAGTAAGAGAAGTACTTATCAAAAGTAGTATAAAGTAAAACCATGTCTAGAAATCAGGCCAAGAGGAAAAGCATCAGTTGGAGGGGTTATGGAAAGACATACACTGTTGGTGAAACTGTGAATTAGTCTGGTTATCCTGTGAAATTATATTAATGAAGTGACTAGGATGTCTTATCTTTTGACCTAGGGAACTTAAAGTTTCCATATATACCAAAATATCTATGATAGTATTTTTTGTAGTAGCATAGAACTAGAAACAAAGCAGATGTCCATCAAATAGGGAATTCTTAATAATAATTGTAAAAATAGAACACAATTATTCTCCTCTATGTATAGGGGGGTTCAATAAACATTTGATACCTTCCCTGTGCTCACCCATCAGTGATATTTTCCCTCCAGCTCTTAATGCATATACACAGAGAAAAAGAGACAAAACAAAAAATTGCTAGTGTCATCTCTAGTTGACAATAAGAGTAGATTTCTAGCCATCCACCTCTGCTTGCACAGAGAATGAGGTACTTTTATGGTCCCCTCTGTTCTGACCTCCAGAAGAGGAAAGAGCAGTCAGTTCAGTATTAAGAGTACAGCTTCCCAAAAGACTTTCTAAAGCCCTTGTCTACTACTTCTTGTCAAATCAGTTTGCATGCTATTATTTATATGCCTACTTGATAAGATTCAAACCTATTCATTACAGTGAATGAAGCAGTACCTTATGTTTTGAATTTTAAACTGTGGAAGTGAGGAAATCAGCCTTGAATCAAGAGGGTCTGACTATATTCATTAAAGAAGACCATCTCATTAATCCAGTCTACATGACCAGATTCTTTCAGAGGTGAGCTATTTTCTCTAATTCTCCTCAGTAGTAGCTCAACCCTAAGAGACCAGAGGCTGCTGAATGGGTTTCCTCAGGAAAGGGAACCAAGTCAATGCTATTTTGAATTCTGAATCTTACACAGAATCACTGAAAAAACCCAACCTTTTCTAAAAGCTAAAAAATTTGGAAGATGATAATTTTACTACCAGGGTAAAGATAAAACTAAGAAAGTGGTTTTCATGCTGGAGGTGAAGAGAAAAGTCTTTGACCAGCCCTACATCATCTCTGAGGACAGACATCATGGCATCTGGGCAACAGGCATCAACATCACTCCTGGAATCACCTTGGACTCCAGACTGTGGGTATGTACAGCTGAAGGAATGATTGCCCTTCAGGAAGTCTGGGGAGGTGGCGAAGGGATAGAAGAGATGGAATTATTTCTTTGCATTTTGGTTTTATTTTTTTTTTGTCAATAGTATCAAATCAAAGAATACTGATATAAATGTGAAAGAGACTTAGCTGGGGTAGACAACTTGGCATCTCGGAAAGAGCACTGGATTTCAAACCAGAAGACCTAGAGTCAAATCCCAGCTCTTCCACTTTATGACCTAGGACAAGTCTTTTTTTTGGGGGGGATTATAGGAATCCCCCTAGTATCTAATATGAATTCCTCTGTTTGGCATTTAAAGTTTTTCATTACTAAACCCTAACCTACCTTTCTAGTTTTCTTGCACATTACTCCCCTTCAAACACACATACCCTAGCTGAAATGGATAATGTGTGTATATGTTGTAAGCTTCTTGAGAGTAGGTACTGTTTCTTTTCTTTTCTTTTTCTCAGTATCTCTAGCACCTAGAACAATCTGTGGCACATAGTAGGTGTTTAATAAATACTTGTTGATTGACTAATTCACTACGGATGGGATTTGGTCTCAAAGTCTTCTCGACCCATTGTGAACAGATGGCAACCCCCCTCAGTCCATTACTAGCTGTTTCCAGGCATGAAAGGACTAGATTATTTTATACTACCACCTTTCTCCCATTCATATAGCTATAAGGTGACTTCGTAACAGTTGTTGACTATCATATTGCCATGGATGGCTGAGCTGAAGAGGCTTCATAAAAAGGAAGGGAGCCAGGCAAGGACCGGTGGTATTAGTGGTATAGATGTGGAAGGGTCTGCCATTTCTGTGCTACTGGTCTATCAAAGAGAATTGATGATAGTTATCAAACTTCTGAATTGCTCATTGGTTCATGGCTCTGACTAAAGAATTTTAATATCATTAGACTAAAAAAGGGCATTTTGGCTCCAATATAAGGTGAAAGTACTTCATAGAGTTGAAAACAGGCAACTTCACAGTTCTGGTCATAAGACTATATCTTCCCTGTCCTTTGCTTCTGCAGGTCAAGACCTTTCATTCAAGATCTTAATGCTAATGGCAGTTTTCTGGAAATACAAAGAATGAACCTCCTTTAGAAATCTCTTCCTTCTCTGGATTTTCCTGTCATTTTCTTTGTGGAAAAGGAGGCAGTTTGGTGTTCTCAAAAGAAGACTCTAGATACCTGGGCTCAAATCTCATCATTGTCGCTTATTAGCCATATGATCATAAGCAAGTCAGTTCACTTCCCTGGGTTTTACCTTCCTTTACCTCTAAGATGAGGGGGTTGAACTCAGTGATCTGTAACATTCCAGACCTAACATTATATGAGTCTATGTTTTCATTCTCTGCTTTTGAGGGCAAAATATTAGAGTAGACATTGCCAGGGTAAAGCAGCCAGATACTTAGAGGAAGAGAAAGGGTTATGTATGCATATCTGTCTTTGATTATTGCTTTTTATTAGTATTTTTTAAAAGCTTTTTAAAAAGCAGTTAGAATGTTCCCTTACTTGAGTAATAGGGATAGGCAACACGAAGATATGTGTAGCATTTGAGTCATGAAGAAATTAGAAATAGAATTCTTTGTTTTCAAGAGGTTAAAAAGAGAATGAACAATTGGTACAGCAAAGAGCTAAGAATGGATGTATGCATGGAAGAGGCAAGAGATTAATTCTATGTTGGAACTCTGTGACTGTGGGGTTATCACCCCAACACAGATGAAAATTCTGAGAGCCTTGTGAATGTGAAGGCAGCCAAAAGGGGGGGGATTGGAGGTGCCTCAGAGTCTGATAATGAGAATGCTTTCAGTGTGTGATGATCTAGTGATATTTTCCTACTGTGACATGCAATGTCATCTCTATCACAATAAGTATGAAAGTGTTGCATACAAGTGTAAGGAGTGAATGGAAAGATCAGAAAGTTATAAGGTGCTGATGAATCTGTGTATGAGTGGGTCTGTGTAGACTAGTGACTTCTAAGACAATTCTTTGTCCTTAGACCAATAACTTTTATCATGGGAAGGAAGGTCATAATCTCTCTAAACCAGTTTCTTTGACTGGAAAATTGAGATAATAATACCTGTAGTACCTGTCTCACAAGGTTGATGACAGTTTATGCAAAGCATTACAGCATTAAAGTGCTATATAAATATTGACTAATATTAATATTTCTTTCCCCACAAATAGGTTTTTCCATATCTAAACCTGATGTGATCTTACAATTAGAATAAGTCTAAGAGCCATGGATTCTTAATCTGCCAAGAATTAAAGAACAAGAATTGCCAAAAAATTCTTCAGGTGAGTGATTATGAATCAGAAATATAGAAATCACTGAAAGTGTATCTTAGCAGTTTGGTGAAAATGGGCTATTTTCAATGGTCTCAAGACCTACTGCAAATGTTAGTTTCATTAACAACCCAGGACAGAAAGCTAGCTTTCCTTTTTTTTCCTAATGTGAAGTATCACCTTTTCTTCAATTATAAATCTTCTTCCCTTTTCATGTGTATCCTTTACCACCTACCAGATATTCTTCTATCCTTACCCCTTCCTGGGATGACCATTCCCTAGTCACTAAAAGTTAATTTTCCCAAATTCTGTCCTATATCCTATTCCTTCCTTGACTTCCTACTCATCAGCATTTCCTCTGTATAACTTGTTTCTCTGTTGAACCTTAGTATACTCTTGGATGGGTCCTCTGATCAGCTTACTTAGTGAGCTAGCTTCCTTAATGAGAGGCAGCTTGGCATAATAGACGATAACTTTGTTATTGACCTGGTTTTGAATCCCACCTCAGACACTTATTAACTAGTTTTATAACTCTGAGCATATAACTGCTATAAAATGAAGAGTTTGGAATCAGTGATGTCTAAGTTCCCTTCCATCTCTAAATCTTTGATCCTATGGTTCTCTCTAAATTACCTGCTGTTTGTCTCATTGGCATGGCTTTCAATTTCATTATTTTCTTTCAACAATAGCATTTTCCTTTCTTCCCACACAAAAAATTGTTATTTATCTCTTTTCTTGGTTTCAGACTGGAAAAGTTGACCTGAGCCTCAGAAGTCATCTCCAAAGCCAAATATTTCTGAAGAAATAGAAACACCAGGGGTAGTAATGGTTCCATTAGACCTTGTGTTTAACGGAGTTTATGTACCTGAATGCACATTGGATAGAAAGAAAACTCTAAAGACAAGACTGAGAAACATCCCTTTCCCATGAGAGAGATTCCATTCAAATATTAATCACCTACCAAGAAAACCCCACTAAAGATAGAGGCCATGAATGCCACACATGTGGGAAATACTTCTTTGACTACTCATATCTTACTCAACATCAGAGAAGTCACACTAAGGAGAGTCCTTTTAAATGTAAGGAATGTGGGAAACTGTTTAGTTGGAAATGTAATCTTACTCGACACCAGCAAGCACATACTGGAGAGAAACCTTATGTATGTAAAGATTGTGAGAAAGCCTTCTTGAACCAGTCATATCTTACTATACATAGGCGAATTCATACTGGAGAAAAGCCATATAAATGTGAATGTGGAAAGCTTTCTCTAAACATTCCTCTCTTACTGAACATGAAAGAATCCATACTGGAGAGAAGCCTTATGAATGTAATAAACGTGGGCAAGCTTTCAGGCATAAAAGTGGCCTTATGAGACATCAGTTGACTCACACAGGAGAAAGTCTCTATAAATGTAGTGAATGTGGGAAGCTGTTCTTAAATCCTTCATCCCTTGGTGTTCATAAGAGAACTCATACTAGAGAGGAGCCCTATGAATGCGAGAAATGCGAGAAAGCTTTTGCTAGATATTCATCTCTTTCTCTACACCAGAGAATTCATACTGAAGAGAAGCCCTATGAATGTGATAAATGTGGGAAAACCTGCTCTAAACATTCATCCCTCATTGAATATGAGAGAATTCATACTGGAGAAAACCTTTATAAATGCAGTGAATGTGGGAAAACTTTCCAACACAGAAGTGGCATTACAAGACAAAGTATGACTCATACAGTGGAAAGTCTCTAAAAACATAATAAACGTGGAAAACATTTCCTAAATTCTTCATCCTTTACTATTCATGAGAATTTCTACTGGAAAAAAAGCTCTGTGAATGTGGGAAGGTCTCTAGACATTTATCTGTTTCTCTATATCAAAAGACCTCAACTAGAGGTACTTTATTTATAAAGTGTGTGGGAGAAAACTTTTTGTAGTAGCATCAAAGATGGTATGCCAGAGAGAAATTCTGAGAATATAATGATCTTGAGCAAAACTTCAGTCAGACTTGTCAGTTTCTTAAATCAAAAGAGTCAGAGTATGGGCAGTAAACCCCATAAAGGTTTAAAATTGATTTTATTTTAAATCTCATATTACTTCTCCTTCTGGCTAACTTTTGTTTTCTCTTTTTTGCTACCAAACTTGTTGGGTGTGTCATCTATGCGTACCATATGAATCTGACTTTAGATACTCCAATTCTAAAATGTTACTTTTAGGATACTTGGCCTCACATACTTGCTTAAATCTGTTAATGAACAACACATTGAATACAGAAATGCTTGATTTGAGAATGTCCAGGAAGACTGAGGAGTTAAAAGTTGAAAGTGAATCTGTGTCCTCAATGCTATCCTAAAAACATTAATACAAATACCAACAATAAATACAGTAGTCTAGAAACTCTGAAAAGAACATGGTTTTCAAAAAAAAAGAAACTAAAAGTAAAGTTCCAACAAATTGAATGAAAGTTATAGATTCAGAGGAGATAAAGCTAAAATGAAAAAGAAAATGATATAGTTCTGTCTGCAGCCTCAGAAGCCGCTGAAATTACTGCAAGACAGATCAAAGGGTAATATAAACATGAAATCACTTTTAAAAAGAAACTAAAAGCTACTCAGTATTCCTAGGAAATGATGGCTGGCTTAGAAATATCAATGGAAATATAAGTAGAACAGTGTCCCTCACAAAATGACAGCAGCGTGTAAGGCAGACTATGGGGGACAACTTTAAGACAGGAAGACCACTTATGAAGGTAAAGTAGGCTGGAGATGGAAACAGGAGACCTGATTTTGAATCCCACCTTAGATTCCAGAGTGACTCCAGGTAGAGTATGTCTCTCACAAAAATGATGACTTTACTTTAGAACAGAATAGCCGAAACAATACTAAAACAAACAAACCCAGAGTTGCTCAACTAGAAAAGTTCTGGAAGCTTTGCCAAAGGTGAAGGATCAAGACAACAGATCATGAAAACAAATTGAAAACTGTTGGGTTCTTGAAAATCCTGTGAAAATAGATAAATTCTGAGTCTGATCACTATATTTCAGGAAAGTCTACAAAAATTTTTCTCTAAAATACTGAAAATAAAGGTCAGATTGCTGCTCAAAAGAACTGAGATGTCAACAGAAGTTAACAGGTTCAGTATATTGAAAAGGACAAACATAGCATGCATGCTTCCTCCAATAAAGTCCATCTCATTAGACTATGAGCTAGAGAACAGGTTGTGGGTTGGTTTTTGATTTTTCTTCTCTTTATATTCTCAGTGTTTAACTTAGTGCCTGCCACTTGGTAGGCACTAAATAAATTTTAGGTTACTCTGGGGGTTTTTTTGGTTGTTAAAATATAGACTCTAACAGTTCTTCAGAGTTGAAAATCTTTTGGGTGTAGGATTGGCATTAGATTTCATTTTAGCTATTTCATATTGGTGTGTTGTTTTATGTTTTTAGTCAGAGGAATTCATGAAGACGTTTTACTTTATGATACTATTCTAAGTGACCTCTTCTCCATGGGAAATGCTCTTGGGATTAGAAAAGATAATCCTATCCAATTTGTACTATCTGAAAGAAAATTTATGGCAATAATAGAAGACAAAATCCATGATTTTTTTTGTTTGTTTGCAGGTTTTTCCCTTCCTGATGGCATAACTTTATTCCCTTCTTTATTCAATTGCTGCTGATAGTCAAAGATATTCATAATCTTCTACCCCAAATGCCAGTGCTACTCAGGAAATGCCTTTTCTATTTTCTCATATTTTTTTTTAAGACTAATTCTCCTTTCACTCAGGCTGGTTGTTCAGAAACTGCTCATTGGCCTGATCCTACTACTGATCAGTCTGGGAGTTTTGACCTTTCTTGTTTTCAGTCTTGGCCAAATTGTTTGTCCTTAGGCATCTTAGTGGCCTCCTGCTCCAGAAAGCTCACTGTGTTGTTTCCAGACATAGTATATTCATTTGATTGGCATAGCCCAATGCAGCTCAGAACTCTGAGCTCAAAAGGTCTACCAGCCTCAAGCTTCCCAGTAGTTAGGATTACAGCCTTTGCCACTGCTTCTGTTTAGTGGGCTGAAAGATTACACCACTGTGTCTCTATGGTTTGGATCAGTAAGCTTCCTTTCAGGTCACATGGAATTACCAAATGCCTCTGCCCCAAAGTAGCCATCAGCAATTTCTATGGTTTGTAGAGTTCAAGGAGTATTCCCTTGACCACAGGTGCTTTCTTTGTTGCTCTTTCAGAATCTAGCAGCTCAGGCTAACTCTGCAACTGACCACTTTTTGCTTTGTTTTGTTTCTGATCATTGCACAAAGGAATGACTCCCAGGAGCCAGTCATTTCATTCTCAATTATTGAGACTCAATCATTTATCCTAAATGAGGCCTAACTACATCTAGGAGGATCAGTGGACACGTCTACACCCTTCATAGAGAGCTACAGTCAAAGTCCTCAAACAAAGGCTCACCACCCAGTAAAATCATCGTCTACCAAGAAGACTCCTGTGATAGATCCCCTTTATTTTTAATTTCTCTCATACTTATGTCTTCCTTTCTATTTCCACTGATACCTCCATAGTTAAGGCTTTTATCACTTCATATCTGATCTTATGCAGCATTAATATAAAATAGTAGTTCATATTTTTATAACGCTAAGGTCCACCTAAAATGTTTTCCTTACAACAACCCTATGGGGTGGCTTGTGTGTGACCCCAGCTTCCCATTTTACAGATAAGGAAACAAGTTCTTAAAGGTGACGTATTCTACCTAGAGTCACAGTCTGGAATCTAAGGTAGGTCTCCCGTTTCCATGTCCAATCTACTTTAGCTTCATAAGCAGTCTTCTCTTCTTAAAGTTCTCCCATGCAGTTTATCTTGCACAAGTCTGTCACCGACCTTACCAGTAACAACTGTGGCCACCTAGCTTATAGAATTACAGAATCTTAGAGATGGATAGAATCTCAGTCTATCTAGTCTAACCATTAAAGGAATAAGAATCTCATCGCCACATTCTCAGTAACATTTGCTTTAAGACCTTCCAAGAGGGAGATTCACCTAGGTCCTGACGCAGTGAATTCAACTTTTGACAAGTTTTAATTCTTAAGATTTTTTTCCCTGACATCAAGTCTAAATCTACCAGTGCAACTTCCACCAACATTCCTCTTAGTGTTGCCATCTGAGGCCCAACAGAGCATATTTAATCCTTCTAAGTGACAAATTTTCAAATACTTAAGAAGTACAGCTATTTTGTCTTTTCTAAGTCTCCTCCAGACCAAACCAGTTCCTCTATCAAATGGCCCTTTGCTGTATCAATATTCTTCCTCAGGATGTGTGTGTGTGTGTTCGTCCTTCATTGCCAAAGAAGACCATGCCATCAGAGAAATGATGACGTGACTTGCACTTGACTTTGTTTTGAGTGAGGGAGGGCTGTGCAGGTCACCACCCTCACTTCTCCAGAACCATCTGAATCCAGTGACCAGATATTCATCAGGTTGACTGGAGATGACCCAGGATGAAGCAGTTGGGGTTAAGTGACTTGCCCAAGGTCACACAGCTAGTGAGTGTCAAGTCTCTGAGGTGAGATTTGAACTCAGGTCCTCCTGACTCCTTCACTGGTGCTCTATCCACTGCACCACCTAGCTGCCCCTCCTCAGGATAGTCTCCACCTTGTCAATATCCTAAAAGGTGTCACTTAGGACTGAAGACAGCATTCCTGAGCCTGGGTGTAGGATTATCACATCTCTGATCCTGGACACTGCGCTTCTCACAATGCACAATATGCTCCCAAGAGCACATTAATTCTTTTTGACTTCTGCATCACACAGTTGCCTAATACTGAGCTTGCAGTTCACTAAAATCTTTAGACTTTTTATATGCAAACACATGTCTTCCATCTTATACTGGTAAAATTAATTTTTTGAAACTCGACGACTGGTCCTATTAAGGTTCAACCCAATGTCAAGCTAGCCTATCCATATTCTCTTCTGATCCTGACATGCTGGCTGTCCCTCTCAGCTTTGTGCTACTTGTACATTTGATAAGCATGCCTCCTGTGTGCTTATTTAAGTATCTGATAAAATGTCAAATAGCACAGGGCCAAAGCAGAGGTGTGGGTGTCCTGGGATAAGGAACGGTCTTAACCTGTGTACCCAGAGGAGAAAGTCCAGAAACAAAAGTAATGTGGCTACATCACATTTTCAGTTTTTTCTACAATTACCTCTGTTTCAGTGTATATGGAAATGCTCGTTTTATTTTTTTCAAAGTTCATAAAATAAAAGGAAAAATGTGTAAATGTTTTTTAAAAAGAATCTAAGGGTGGAAGAGGTCAAGGCCCCAAGGGATTCCAGGCTTTTCCCTTTCCTGGGTATCCTGGGGCCAGTTCGGCTTCAGGTCCGGGCTCTGAAGCTAAGTCCTGGTAGTCGCTTCCTTTCTAGCTATCTCTGGGCCTCGGTCTCCCCATCCGTAAATGACACGGGCAGACCGGGACAGGACAGCACCTGTTCGCAGCAGGACAGATCCAGAAACAAAACTCAAGAGGACAGGGGCCACCAGTGGCAGTTACCATGGTGACCGAGTCTCTGCCCCGCCCCCTCTCCGTCTTCGCCTTTAGCCCCTTCTCCCAGCTCCAGGCAGAGGTTCTTCTTACCCTCTCACAGTCTCGACCCTCTATGAGCCTGCGCAGAGGGAAATCCAAGACTACATTTCCCAGAGAAATTATAGTCCCAGGGCACGGGGACCTGGACTCAATTTCCCAGAAGATCTTTCGAATATTGAGTGGTCCAACACCCTTACAACCCTTAGGGACCGAAGCTGCTGAGGCTGCCGGGAAGTAGAGTCCGCGCAGGGCGTTAGAGTGTGCGCAGGCGTCGCTCAGTGTGGGTCCTGAAGACCCGGACTTGTGTGGACTGAATTCGGTGGGACGGTGGTAAAACCGTAAGCCGGCAAGCTGTGTGTGTGTGTGTGTGTGTGTGTGTGTGTGTGTGTGTGTGTGTGTGTGTGTGTGTGTGTGTGTGTGTGTGTGTCTGTGTCTGTGTGTGTGTGTGTGTCTGTGTGTCTGTGTGTGTCTGTGTGTGTCTGTGTGTGTGTGTCTGTGTGTCTGTGTGTGTCTGTGTGTGTCTGTGTGTGTGTCTGTGTAGGTGTGTGTATCCGCACTGTCTGTTCGTATGTCCGTATATATTATGGGTGTCCCCGTGTGTGGCCCGAGGGAAGAGGGGTCAGCAGACACAGGGGGAATGGGGGCGGGGAGCGGGGTTTCCTCTCGGGATCCGAGGCATGGTAGGATTCGCACCAGTGTCTTCAGACTCCTACTGCAGTCTCTGCCCTGTGGGACGTAGGCCCCCTCCCCTTTTCCGAAGTAAAGCCCAGCTCCTGCCGGCTGTTATTCTGCAGCCCCTGTTTTGGGGGCGGGGAGGAAGGGAGGGTGTCAGAGGGACCTAAAATTCCTCGGTTCCCCCCCCGCCCCTCCCCCTTCACGAAAGCTTGCTTGGAGCCGAGCGGGGAATGCACTTTGAGGTCCGTTCTGGTCGGTGACTTTTCCTAGCAGCACGTTTATTACTTGATAAATAAGGGATAAGCCATAGCTCTCTGGTTAAAGTATTGGTCAGTGCAGAGGAGAGAACAAAAACTGTCCAAAGCTACTTTTAATTAGTGTAATAAGCTATGAATCTGGAAGGGACTTTAGGTAGGCTCCTGTAGTAAGACGCAGAAGGGAACGTGTAGGTCATCAGTTCCAGCCCTGTAATGTTACAAATGAGGAAACTGACACCTAGGCGGTTAAATGACGTGGACGATATTAACCAGGTGGTGAGGGGCCGAGGCAGGGATTGAACCAGGTCTTGTGTATGGCTCAAAATCCAGTGGCGTTTCTACTGTATCGTGCCATAACCACAAAATTTTACAGAGGAGGAAACTGAGGCCTGGAGAGGCAAAATTAACTTGCCCATTTCAAATAGCTCGTAAATCATGAAGCTTATGATTCAAAATCCAGTGCTTTTCCAACTTCTGCCTATTGCCTTCCTCTTTGTCTCATCCCTTCCAATCCAAAGTCTGCTCACCTATGGCAATTTCCTGTTAATCAGTTTTAGAAATTGCTGATAAATGATGGCTTTAAAATTTTCAGTCAGGACGGTGTCAACACTACCTCATGCTTGGTCACTGCCATCTCCTGAGAGGTGGTCCTGGTATTAGTAATGTTGTAGTAATGAACTGGCTACCCCACTACACATTTAAATGGACTCAGCTGTCACAAGGTGCTCCTACTTATTTGTTAACTGAATTGACTATTTACTATTAAGTGCGACTAACTAATTTACTAATAAAGAGGACTGTTTAGTAATAAAATTATGAAAATAACTCTACTAGTAAGTCTGGGAAAAATCCCTTCTATTTCCTAAGGCCATTTTCTTACTCACTTCCCATTCTACATGAGGTCTCTCACCATGTGACTTTTGTGATCACTCACTCCTATAAACTTCTACTCTCTTGGCTTGCTTTGAAGGTATTCACTGTCCTGATTCCCCTCCTACCTCTCTGATTACTTCTGTGGCCCCTATCCCTCCTTCCATTTCTCCTTCAGAGGCTTCTGCCTTCAGCCTCCTCTTATACTTTCTTCCTTCATGATCTCCTCCACTCATAGAGATGGCTTTAGGTCTTACTGTACCTGTGTCCCTGTACTTACTGTACTGTATCCCAGAAGTCTTGCCTGAACTGCACATCTAACCAAATGCTTTGGTCATACTTCTTCCTTAACATCTGGCCCCTAGAAGAATTCTCTTTATGCTGGAGAGTTTAGAGTTGAGCATATGTATTACTTAGGAATCTTCAACATGGAAAGTATAATTGAAGCTGTGAGAGAACCATAGAAATTATGTATGGAGAAAAGTGTAGAAGGCAGAGACAGAACCTTGACAGACATCCACAGATAGGAGTGGGAGAAGGAAAGAGAGAGGGGAAACACCTTTCTAGAGTTAACAATCAGGAAAGTCTTTCTTTGATGGCCCAGCTTAAATGCCATCTTGAAGCCTTTTCTAATTCCCCTAGATAGATATGCCATATTAACCACATTTTCCTTTTTGACTAAGTTAATTTAGATGGATAGATCAAAGGAGTATTGAAGTTATAGTTTGCCTAAATTTTGGGAAAGGTTCTATGTGTTATGCTTGTGGACAAGATAGATAAATAAGGACTGGACAATATACTAGTATTCATCAAAGGGTCAGTTGCAAAGAATAATGAGAGTTTGACCTGGAAGGAGGTCTCTAGTGGAGTGCTCCAGGGATCTTCATTTGGCTTACACCCTTAACATTTTAATCATTTGTAAGATCCTAGCATAGGATCATAGATTTATAGCTTGAAAGAACCTCAGAGGTCATCTGGTCTATCTCCTTCCCTTTATAAATAAGAATATTAAAGCCCAGGAAAGTTAAGTGATTTGCCCAAAATCACATGTGTAGTCAGTTAAAAAAACAGAATTTAAATTGAGGTTCTCTGGCTCTAAATCTAAAGTCTTTTCTACTGTGTCATGCTGCTTTATTTCTTGAGCAAAAGCATAAATTACATGTGTCAAATTTGCATGTGGCACAAAGATAGTAAGGATAACTAATTCTTTGAATCTGAATCAGCATCAAAAAACAAAAAAAATCCTGACAGCCCAGAACCAAATATAATAAGGTGAAATTTACTAGGGACAAATATAAAGTTTGGTTTAACAATCAAGTTTACACATCAGATTAAAAGTACAGAAGAGATTAGAGATTCAAAGGTTGGTGATGATTACTTTGGGACTTGTATGTTAGAGGCTGTGGAAGGTAATGAAATTCAGATCTATGGAGACTGGCTTTAAAAAAGAGGAGGAGAAAATTGTTTCCCATACAAGCGATTGAAGTAACGGCACCAGACACCAATAAAACGTATCTTGAACAATTACCTCCTCCTCACAGACCAAAGGAAAGTGTGAGAGCAGAGATACAGTCTCTCTGAGGTAAAATGGTAATCTGGTGAATTGTAACTTGATGATCTCAGCTATAAATTCATCCATAGAAAGTGAAGGTGTAAGGGGTAATGAAACTGAGGGCTTAAAGAGCATGTATATCTTAGTATTTGAACTAAATCTGTGGGAGCAGGGGATTTTGTTTGTCCACCTGCTTAAGATCGAAGGGAATGAGAATCTCTAATGTTTCACATATGTGCATATATCTGTGTAAGTATATGGTCTTTGTTTCATATGTGGATGGACACATAGGTATTGAAGCAAATTAACTGATTCACTTAATTTTATTTTTAGTGATCAGATCTATTAGAAACATTTTTATTATTGAATATTCAAGCAGTTGTTTGGAGAATTGTTGCCCTTTAAAGATTCCTATTAGCCAACTGTACCAGTTTGACACAAGCCTGGATCTTATAGACTTGTGAAAATCTTCATGGAAAAGGCTAGAATGTTCTACCTTATTGCCTTATAAATTACCGTATACTGTTATGAGTCAATAAACATTTATTCAGCACTTTACTGTGTTCCAGGCACTTTGTATTCAGAGTTGGGGAACATAAAGAGAGACAGAAAGCAGTACCTACACTCAAGGCAGGGTTTTACATTAAAATGACGATTATAATGAGCAGTATTTATCAAAGATATATAACAGTTTTATGAGAATAAGCTAATTTACATCATTATATATTAAAATGCTGTTTTAAGATATAGTATATATTACTATAAGCAGATAGATTTTTCTTTTAATAAATAATTAGTAGCTTTTAAATGTCAAGTCTTGAAAAATGTAGTTAACCATTTACACTTCTTCAATTTTCTACAAATTTGAGATCCTAATATTTTACTTCCGAAAGATCACAGTGGGGGGAAGCTAGGTGGCACAGTGGATAGAGCAGTGGCTGTAGAATCAGGAGGACCTGAGTTCAAATCCAGTCTCAGGCACTTGACTCCAGCGTGGAAAAGTCACTTAACCCCATTGCCTTGCCAAAAAAAAAAAAAAAAAGATCTCAGTAGGACTCTATGCTTGCCAAAAGTAATTCCACATTGCTTCTTTATGTTCATATTGTAAGTGATTTTTCTGTTTGGATCATTGACTTTCTTTACATGCATTTCCTTGAGGCTGAACCAAGCAATTATGGTTTATATTTCCGTAGTGTTGATTTTCCCCCCTTTATCATTTTATCAGTCCTTGATAGAAACTAGTGATCCAGCCTTTGTGGCTCCAGAGGACTTGTGCTGTGTCAGTGAGAAAAATATTTATTCTCTCTTCCCCCATCCCTACTTCCCCAAAAATCCATTTGGGCAAGAACCTAATCCTTTGTTGATCTCCAGATTCCTTAATTCCTTACTCTACAGGGAAAACTTGGGTTCCTGAAGAGAATTCCATTCAGCCTAGAAATACATCAAGAAGACACATTTGATGGATCTTCAGGTAGTTTCAATACCAGGAGGGACCAAGTCTTTGACAGACACCAGACCTATTACAGGAGATGGGATGTCCATGCTTGAAGCTAGAGATTCATACAAAGAAAATTCCGTTCCTTCTAGTACCAGGGTAATTTCTGACCATCATGGCCAAGGAGTTGGATTGGAAGCATGATGTCCAGAGAACAGTGAGAAGGTGGAGAATTTGATCCAAAGGCCTTTACCAAATAGAGGTGAGAATGGTTAAAAAAAACCAAATCAAAACTTGGGGAAAGGAAAAGGGCCACAACCAGATGATTACTTTTCCCTGTTCTTACTGAGTGAGCATATTTAAGGATTCATTTGTTACTATCAAAATTAAGGCAAACTGAGGCACAAAGTTCCAAACAAGTTCGGTTTACTAGTAATGTTAGCAATGGCCAATAAAAAGGTTCTTTAGCTCCTCAGCAAGCCAAAAGACCCCAAATAAGGGCAAAGAGACCATTTTTACAGACAAATTTTTACAGGAGCATCCAAAAACTAGAAGGCAGCATCATAAATGGGAAATGTTTTCCTCCAGGATTGGTTACAAAGCTTGTAGCATCATAGATAAAGAAAACAATATAATTGGTTACACAATCTGAAGCATGACAGGCATGAGGCAACAATATGATTGGCTGGAAATTAAGAATGAGCAGTTAGCAACAATCCCCTTCCATCCTGTCACTGATGTTCATTGTTTGAGTCAACCCGCAAGTACATTTGAGACGTAGTGGACCAGACTCCCTGGTGTTTACCTGCATCCTTCAAAGCTAACAGATTTACTTGAGGCAAGATAAGCAGGAGAATTGAACTTCTAAACTTAACTCAAAGAAAATGTGTGATTTACAAGAAAGTTGAATTTATAGACTAAACTCTGAGACAAATGAAATATGACTTAGGCAGTTACAAAAATGTTGGCAGTGATACAGAATGGAATTAGTAACAGAATTAACTTGATTTTCCCAATTTTCACATCATTCGGCTTCTATATCATATCCTCTAGTTTTCTCTCCTTTCATTTTCACTGAAGACGAATCTTTTAAACCCATTCCTCAATGGAGACCATCTCTGCACTGGTTGGAGCCACAGAGGGGAAGAGTGACTTATTTTATAACACCTTCTTTCCTTCATTTGTGCAGCTATTAGATGACCTGGTTGTAAATTATCATATTGCCAAGGATGACTGAACTGAGGGGACATCATAAAGATGGGAGCCAGGCAAGGACCACTGTACTGTCACCAATACAGTACCTCTGGTATCAGAGAAAATTAGTAGTAGCTGTGGAACCTCTGGGTTGTTCAGCTGAGATTTAGCTCACTGTACATAACCATAGGATGAAAGGTAAAGCCAGAGAAAGAACAGGCTGCTTCTATTAAGAGCATAATCCATTCATTGTCCTGCACTCCAAAAATCTAGAGAGATCTCTTTAGAGGTTTCTTACCTTTCCTTCTTAAATCTTTTTATCTGTGAAATGAGCAATAGCTAGAATTCCTTACCATTAAAAAAAGTGTCATTTGTTGCTGTTTTGCATACTTGTCTATCTCTTATTTCTTATGACTTAGCCAAGAATGATGTGACATAGGTAGGGTATAATGTATGTTGTGTTTTTCTAAGAAATAATGAGAAATGATTTTCATAAGTAGTCTGTGGAATCACCATAAAACAAGACCAGACCCCTCAGTGTCTTTTTCTTTTCTTTCCTAGCCCCCAGTTCTCAGGACTCTGCCTTTTTGTGAGAGAAAAAGGACAGAAGAAGAGGGAATAATGCCCATGTTCCTGGCTGTCAGGTACCAGGTGAATGGGGCTTTTCTCTCTCTCCAGAAATGTTGTCACAATTTCCAGTTTGGCAGCTTTCTCCACTCTCCATGGATCTTCTTTCCCCAGATGGGGTGTGAAGAATATCTCTCATTAACAAGGCCCTTCTTCAGGAGGGCTCAGTGATAGGCACAGTGACACAGAGTCAAGGGTCCTTCTACCTTAGGTCACAGGCCTCTACTTTTCCCCCTACCTCACATTACCCTGAGCTCTTAACACTGCCAGGACCACTTCCTATCAATGCCCTCTGTCTCTCCAAAAGTTTTTAATTTTACCTCTTCCCTTGGGGTTATAGCTTCCATGACAGAGCAAGGATGTCTTTGTATTTTAGGAATCAGTGACATTCAAGGATGTGGCTGTGAACTTTAGCCAGGAGGAGTGGGGGCAACTGAGCCCTACTCAGAGGAACCTGTACAAAGATGTGATGCTGGAGAACTATAGAAACCTCGTTTCATTGGGTAAGAGAGGCTTCTACCCTGTGATCTAGCATCTGCCCCATCTTAAACCATTCCTCTGTTAAATGGGAGTGAATACAGAGATATGCCTAGAGGTATTTATATTTCACTGTGACTGTGTCTAAAAGTGTGATCACACAAGGGATACTTACAGAAACTTCTTTGAAACCTTGCTGTGCTGGCATATAACTGAAGGTAACAATGAAGTCTTGCTGTTTAGGGAAAGGTGGAACGCTGGAGACTTTTTAAAGAGATCTGAGTCTCCAGAATAAGAAAAAGTAGAGGAGCAAGTACAGGGTACAAGAAGTTCTTGGATTTAAAAGGAGTCACCTGTTGAGTCAAAAACTGTCAGAGTGGGAAGACAAGGGCATGGAGCAGAGCTTCTTGGAATAGCTCAGGATGATGGGAGAACAGAACATCCAGTAGGCATTAAGGTGTACAGAGAAGCATATAGGCCAGTGCTACAGAATATGGGACAATGGACAGAGGAAAAAAATAGAATTTCCTGAGTCCTGGGTGGAAGGGGGAAACTGAAATTACAAAAGTGATGACTGCATTATCTGTGTATTTTGTTTTATTGTGTTTTTTAGTATTTTGGGTATGTGCCCTAAGGAGAAGAGAAGCTTTTTATTCTAAAACCTGTATTGGAGGATAGGATGTGCTACAGAGAGGTAGCCTGACTTAGGAAGGTGACAAGGAGGTGACTAGACTAAAGAAAATGAAGAGCTGTAAGGCCTGTATAAACACAAGCCCCAGAGATTATTATGGAGCCTGCTAGAAGAGGGAAACTTTTTTTTGGAGGGGGGAGCTACCTAAATTAGTCGGGGGCCAGTACACTCAAGGTCTTTTAGGCACTCAGTATCAGAATACCTGGAAGCTGAACATGACAAAATAAAGAACAAGACCATAGCAAGGGAGGGAACCCAGTGGACACTCTCAAGCAAGTGAACAAAACCAAGAGAACAATTCCCACAGAAACAGCAATATTGTAAAAATAATCAGTCACCATCAGAAGCCTTTGGAGCTCTGATTAATGCGAGGACCCAGCACAATTCCAAAGGACTCCCAGTCTACCTCCAGACAGAGAGCTGAGGGACTCAGAGGTGTATAAAAATGTGGGGCATGTTTGCGGTGGGATGGTCTGGGTCCTCGCTGGTTCTGTAGTGCTACTGCCACATCAGTAATTATAAAAAATATTTCCCAGAGCCCAAGAGTGAGTAAAAAGACCAAGATATTGTAAAAAGTTAAGGAGCATATATGAGTATGTCTGTGTCAAAATTACATTCGTGACTTCTGGAACAGTTCTGTGTTTTTGTACAAAGCTCTGTGACCATGACTAAGTCACTTAGCCTCCATGGGCTTCCATTCCACGTTTCTAAAGGGGGAGATAATGATGCCTAGCACACTGACTTCATGGATGTATAATAACATTGTGACAGTGTATGTAAAGGATTTTCAAAAAGTGCCATCCATAGAAATGTTGGCTGATACTGACATTTCCTTTCCACCAATAGGACTTCCCATATCTAAGCCTGATATCATCTTCCAATTGGAACAAGGCAAAGAGCCGTGGTTACTTTGTCTGCCAAGAGCTAAAGAAAGAGAGTTGCCAAAAACGTCTTATTCAGGTGAGTGATTAAGAACCAGAAATAAAGAAATCACTGGAAGCAGAGCCTCACGCTTTGGTGAGAGGTCACTCTTCTCAGAGGTCTCAGGACCTATGACAGTTGTTACTGCCATGGACAGCCCAGGCAGGACGGCTGGGTCTCCTTTCTTTCTCATAGTGAAGTGGCACATTCTCCTCAGTTGCGATTCCTTTTCTTCTCTTTTCATGTGTCTTTTACTGTCTCCTGGCACTTCTTCTCAACTTACCTTCTCCTGGCCCCACCTTCCTTACTGACTGAAAGTTCATTTTTCTGGATTCCATCGTCTAATGCATTCTTTGCCCCTTCTGCTCATTGGACTCCACATTGCTCTGGCACAGTCGTGGATTTCACGTTTGCTACTCACTTCGCTTAGGGAGCTAGTCATTTTTCTCAGGTTTCTTAATAAGCAAGGTACCCAATATCCATTTTTGTTTCCTGCTTCCTATATTCTACCTGTCTAGGTGTTTTGGGGGCATTATTTTCAGTTTCATTATCCTTTCTACTAGAACTTTTTCTTTTTTTTACAGCAGAGAGAACAGATTATAGTTGTGTTTTCTCTTGGTTTCAGACTGGAAGAGTTGTGAGACCCAGAAGTCATTTCTAAAGCAGAAAGTTTTAGAAGAAGAATCATTAGGAATATTAACAGTTAACTCTGCATGTAGAAGAGTTCATGTACCTGGTGGCCCATTGGACAGGAAGAAGGAAAACTCTGAAGGGGAGACATGGGAGACATTCCTTTCCCATGAGAGAGATTCTAGGCAACTATTAATTATTCCCCCGCAGAACACCACTAAGGGGCAAGAATATAACCAATGTGGAGAAACTGTTGACTGCTCGTCTATTATGCAGCATCAGAGAAGTCACACTGGCGAGAGTCCCTATGAGTGTAATGAATGTGGGAAAATCTTTAGCTGGAAATGCAATCTAACGCGACATCTGCTAACACATACTGGAAAAAAGCCTTATAAATGTAAGGAATGTGGAAAGTCCTTCTTGAACCATTCTTACCTTACTTCCCATAAGCGAATTCATACTGGAGAGAAGCCCTATGAATGTGGTGAATGTGGAAAAGCCTTCTCTAAACATTCATCCCTTACTGAACATGAACGAATTCATACTGGAGAGAAGCCTTATAAATGTAATGAGTGTGGAAAAGCTTTCAGACATAGAAGTGCCATAATGAGACATCATATGACTCATACAGGAGACAGTCCCTATAAATGTAGTGAATGTGGGAAACCATTCTTAAACCCTTCATCCCTTATAATTCATGAAAGAATTCATACTGGAGAGAAGCCCTATGAATGTGATAAGTGTGGAAAAGCCTTTGCTAGGCATTCATCCCTTTCTCTACATCAGAGGATCCATACTCAAGAGAAGGCCTTTGGATGTGATGAATGTGGAAAAATGTTCTTTGACTTTCCATCACTTACTCGACATCAGAAAACCCATTCTGGAGAGAAACCCTATTTATGCAGTGTGTGTGGGAAAACTTTTTGTAGCAAGGCATCGATCATCCAACATCAGCGACGTTATGCCAGAGAGTAACCCTGAGAATATGGTGTCTTAGGCAAAACCTCAATTAGGTTTATCACTTTGTGAAATACTAAAGAGTCAAGTTTGCTCAAGATTGGTGCTACCCAAAAGAAATATTTTCATACGTCCCTCCCCAAAGCTGATAATATTGTCAACCGTGTTTTTAAAAGGATAAAATTCAGTATTGGAAAGGCTGTGAAAAATAGACACACTCTAACACTACTGATAGACCCATGAATTGGTGCCTCCTTTTGAAAGCATTACATAATATCTATAAAACTTTGTACCTTTTTATTTAGTTATTGTAGTGCCATAACTATACCTAAGAATGTTACATATGGTAGAAAAGGAGGGTGGTTTGGGGAGGAGAGGGAAAAGAAAGGCCTATCTCTACAAACCTATTCTTAGTGCATTGGGAAATTTAGTGTATTAACATAGAGGACTATTATTGCAGTATCAGAAGTGACAAATATGAAGACCACAAAGAAGTATCAGAAGACATATAAAGTTCTGCTTAGAAAAGAAAGAAGAATCAAAACTATTTAGATGCTGACTAAGTTATAATAAAATCCATAAAAAATTTAAAGGGGGGAATGGTAACAAGATTATTTTGATATCTTTTTAATATACACATTTTAAGTATTTTTAAGATACCTGTGAGTTTAAAGTTTCACATACAGTCTTATTTTTAAAAATATACATATTCTTTATTTGAATGTTTTTATTGATTAAATTTATACAAGTTAGTATTTTGTTGCTTCAGTGGATCTCTTGTCACATTAATGTGAGTACTCTGTCCAGCAATTCAGATCATTGCCCCTATATCCTTTACTTTCTTTTATGACTTGTATCTAAGTCTTTTTCATAAATTCTTCATCCAAGGAAAGCCCAACCCAAATGATAGGGTTTCCTCTAGGTCTTTTGACATGTGGGCAGCAATGCAGCAGAAAGATGCCCAGCTGTTATCCCTTGTACTTTCTACGTGACCTCCCCACTTGTAATTCATATCTGTGAACAGTATCTTATACGAGGGTTTTATTACATGATTTGGTGTTATTAAAATGTTGAAGTCCACTATCTCTATCATGTATGTTTTCATTACCCTTTCTATGGCCTCCAATTTTGATTCCTAATATTTTCACAGAATCATAGAATTTGTGAATTGTAGGAGACTTAGCCATCTAGTCCAATCTATGCATGAAAGGAATCTACACTATAATGTACCCAAAAAGTGGTCATCCAGCTATTACTTAAAGACCTCTAAGGAGGCAAAAGTCACCACCTTTCTAGACAGACTTCTTTCAGACAGTAGGTCACGCTGGTGGGCAGTTTTTCCTGAATTTAAGTCTAAATTTGTCCCATTGTTTCAATTTCCATCCAATGTTCCTAGTTCTTTCCTTTAGGGCCAAATAGAACAAGTCCTTCTCTACGTGACCGCCCTTCACATACTTAAGGACAATTATAATGTACCCCCAACTCTTATCTTCTCCAGGCTAAACATACCCTTTTTCTTCAACTGGTTTTCATATGTATAAAATCAAGGTCCTTCATCTTGGCTGTCATTGCAAGTTCTCCAGTTTACTAAAGTCTTAAACCAAATGGTGCTTAGAATACTATTCCAGATGAAGTCTGGTGATAGCAGAATGCAGTGGGACTGTAGCCTCCTTATTCCTAGAAACCATGTCCCTCTTAAATGGAACAAAAGATCACATTAGTTTCGTTGGCTGTTAAATCACACTATTGACTGAAACTGAACTTGCGGTCCACTAAAATCCCCAGATCTTTCTCAGAACACTTTTCTATTCATGTCTATCCCTATCTTACAAAGTTGGGAATTGTTTTGTACCCATGTGCAAGAATTCTCATTTATCCATATTGAATATAATAGAATCATCCTAATGTGCAGGAATTCTTAACCTTTTTTTGTGTCATGGGCCCTGTCTCAGAGTAATGTTTTAAAAAAAAATATAGGATTACCAAGAAAGTCATGGTGAAATATGCCTGTAATCTCTACTACTGTTGGAGAGTGAGACTGGTGGATTTGCTTGAATTGGGGACTTGTTGCAGTAGAGCTAAAACTGATCAGGGGAAACAAACCTGCCCATGTTGGGAAAATAGCAGGTTAAAGCTTTCATGCTGATAAATATTGGCTCCTGGGACTGGTCACTTCAAGCCTGAGTGAAATGGGGAGATTCACTCTCCCCTTTCCCCTCAAAAAATGTTACAAAAGAAACAAATTATACTGAAGTATAGTTATCAAGTTTGTTTTTTTAACAGTTCATTTATCTCAGGCTAAGAACCTGTTGGTGTCCCAGTTACTATCCTTCCTTCTTTGTAACCACTCTCTGTGGTATTTGACTTGGGAGATATACACAGGCAGTCTTCTTTTCCCATCCTTTTTAATGTAAAATTCCTTTGGTTTGAAAAACATCTGGTAAATACATTTTTATCCACATTTGTTACGGGCACTTTAGCTCTGATCAGCATTTACCTACATTGTAAGACATGATTCAGAAATTCAAATCTTTCTCAAGTACTACCTTCTTAGCCAAATTAAATTTCCCAAATTAAATTTTCTCTGGCATCCCTTGTCTTCAGTGGGCCATAGTGAGGAAAGTACAGCTTGTGTCCCTGTGAACTTCAGTATTTTGCCCAGTACTTAATAATTGTCGACAATATTCTTTTCGGTTTATTCTATTCTATTTGTGCCCATGTGAAACATCAGAGACTGATAATGCTTATTCATTATGATAAGTTTTGGAGGTTCTCTGCAATGTTGTAGATGTGTGGAAGGCAACAGAGTTTCCTATTGTCTCAGTATGTCTGATCACTTACTACCACCACTCTTCCAGAAAATATTTCACTTAATAGTTTCCATGGTTCTTCTATCAGATCATCCAGCTATCTCCTCTTTAGGACAAACCTCAAATCCATTAAAAAATTTTTTTGGCCAAATATTTCTCTCCTAACTCTTCTTCCTTAAAACAACAACAAACACTTGTAACAAATGTGTATAGTCAAGTAAAACAAATTCCCACGTTGGCCCATAAAAAGGTATGTCTTTTTCTGCCTCTTGAACCCATCACTTCTTTATCAGGATGTGGGTGGTAATTCTTCGTCATTTGTCCTCCGGGTTCATGGCTGATCATTGCATCCATCAGAGTTCTCAAATCTTTCAAAGCTGTTTATCTTTGCAATGAAGCTGTTATTGTATAACTTGTCCTCCTGGTTCTACTCACTTTACTTTCTCAGTTCATACTAGTCTTTCAGGTTTCTCTGAAACCACCTCTGTTTTTTTCTTCTTTTAATTTTTCTTATGGCACAATAGTTTTCCATTTTATTTAAATACCATAATTTGTTCAGCCTTTCTCCAATTCATAGGCACTCCTTTAGTTATTTGCCATAAAGAAACAAAACACTACTATATGGGTCTCTTGTTTCTTTGCTTCTTTGAGTATAGGTCTAGAATTTTTATTATTTGGTCAAAGAGTACACACAGTTTAGTACCTTTTTCAATATAGCTTCAAATACCATAACTTCCAGAATGATTGTACCCGTTTGCAGGTCTGTGAGAAATGCATTAATATATCTTTTCCCAAAGCCCCTCTAACAGTTGTCATCTTCCATTTTTTGGTCAACTCTGCCATTCTGGATCTTTTTTTAAGTTCTCACTGGCCTTTCCTTTTCTCCTCTGTGTAACACTTCTATTCTCCATTATCCTGACAAAGATCAAGTTTCCCCTCCTCCACTCTTTTTCTCGATTGAAGCTTTACTTCCATTTTTTTGAGTAACTGATTATTCTCTCTTACAACCTGGAGTGTGGAGAAGTACTCTTCCAATGCTTTCACCTCCTCTATGAGGAAGATATAATAGCCACTATACTATTGACAGAAATACAAACATGATACATTCAATGCAAGTCACTGCACAATTTCTCCTCTTCATAATAGATTTTCAGCTTTGACTCTTAAAAGTGTGTTTACACCTCAACCCTAATCATCAATTCTTAATTTTAAAGTTAAAACTTCACACAACCAATTTGCCCCATCTGCTAAACCATCCTATCAATCTGCTAAACCCAATCTTTATTCCACTTATCTCTTCTTACTTACCCTTTGCTTTGTCTTCCCAACTTTTTATCCTTCTTGAGTTTATCTTTTCCAGTTCCTTTCCCTAATCCTCCCTAATCTTTTATGTCATCTTTAATTGTCCTTGATCCTGCTACTTTTATAACCTAGATATAGACTGGCACAGTAACAGGGCCAGTTACTGCTTTCCTTCAAATTTTCCTCAGTTTCTCCCAAAATTGACCAAATTTATCTTTCCCAAATTCAATTTCTGGTATACTATGCTAGCCCAACCCACTTCAAGCTACCTGCATAATTTTCTTCTTTTTGGACTCAGGTCTCTATCTCTTCTCCTGCCCCTTCCACAGCCTTCTTCCTCAGAAGCCTGAAGTGATGAGCCATTTGTGGTTACATGATCCTTTGTATGGCAACCATAAAATTATAGTTACATTAAACAACCACCACCACCAAATCACCTTATATTCAGAGGGGATCCTAAGACCCCTTATCCCCTAAGACATAGGTTCAGGAGTTCAAGGAACAAAGTTATTGTCTTGTTCACCTTAACTTGGTCTAACTACAGGGTTTATTCAACAATGTATAAATCATGTGGATATGGTCATACAGGAAGAGTACAAAGAAATTATGTTCACTTCTCTTCCAACCTTTGGTTCCTCATATTATTTTGTCCAGGGAGATGAAGTTCCCTCCAAGGTCAGCTATTCAAATCTAGCCCAATCACTGCCTGACCCACTTAGCTTATGTGCTGTGGTCTATGGTAGATGAAGCGATCTAGATGCTCTAATTTAGGATAAGCAAATCTGAAATACCTTTGAATACCCAGTTATGAATTAATCAGATGAACACTGCCTCCTATATATTTATCAGTCCCTCTGACTCAGGGGTTCTTAAGCTGGGGTGTATAAACTTAATTTTTTAAATTTGGTAATTATATTTCAATATTATTGGTTTCATTTTAATGTAATATCTTTTATTTTATGCATTTAAAAACATTATTCTGAGAAGAGGGTCCATAGGCTTCATTGGACTGCCACAATGGTCAATGACCCAATAAGAGCTAAGAACCCTACTCTAGCTCTAACATATAACCTTCCTCCTTTTGCTGAAATGGCCTCCAACAGAAATACCCCTTCCATCTAATCACAAGGATTTGAGCCTTGTGATTTCATTATAGTACCAAAGCTGAACAATGTCTGTGATGATGAGTTTCCTGGCAATGAACCTTTCCATGGGGAATGGGGGGGCAAGGGAAGAAACGATGATGGAAAAGTGGAATCCAAAAAAATACTGATCGAAAATGGGGGAAGTAATAATGCCTGTGAGTATCAAATGAGGTGATGTAGGTGAAGCTTTTGCAAACTTTAAGCACCATAAAATGCCAGCTATCGTGTTGATTAGGACACCAAGAAATCCAGTTAGAATGAGTACGGTCTGTTTCATTTACTGTGTGTGCATCCCCAGTGCCTAGCACAGCCCCTGGGCTAAAATAGGCATTTAATTAACTTACCAATTAAGGGGCATGCTCGGGTCATACAGCTAGTATGGCTCAGGAGCAGAGCTAGAAGCCAGGCTCTACTGACTCCAGGCTTGGTTATCTACCCTTTATGCAAATAGTGCAACTATTTAAACCTATGCATTATAGAAAAGTTGCTGATCTTCATCAGCAGAGGGATTTTCCACATTGGGAGGTCCCGGCACAAAACAGATAAGTGGTCAAAAGGGATCAACAACAGTTTTCAAAAGAAGAATTTTGAACCATTAACAACCATATGGAAAAATGTTCTAAATTACAAATAATAAAGAGAAATACAAGTCAAAGTAATAATAAAGCATCACCTTGCACCCATTAAATTAAAAAAGATGATAAAAGATGGAAATCATGTTGGAGGGATTGTAAAAGGACAGGCACACAAATGCATGATTGGTAGGCTGAGAATTTATGCCACCATTCTGGAAAGCAATTTGGAATTATGTAAATAAAGTGCCTAAAATGTCCATACCTTTTAAATTAGATATTGTAGTGTTAAGCATATACATTTCAAGAAGATCACTGACAAAAAGAAAGTCTTTGTATATAGCAGCACTTTCTGTGGTAGCAAAAACAAAAACTAGAAAAAAATGTTCACTGATTGAGAAATGACTAACCAAATAGTGGTATATGAATGTAATGAAATATTACTGTGCTATAAAAATCAACAAATATAAAGACTACAAAGAAGCATGGAAAAACTTAAATGGAATGATGCAAAATGAAGTAGAGTCAAGAAAAATGATATGCATAATGAGGACAACAATAGAAATAGATCCAAAAACAACCACAAAACAAAAATGAGTTTTGTGAAATTGTAAAGAATGATCTTTATCCCAAAGGAAAGAATGTGAGAAAATACGTCTTCTGGCTCCTTTGCAAAGCTTAAGGCCTGTATGGTATGGAATTTTACACATATTATCAGATTTTTCAATGTATTGATTAGTTTTGTTGAATTTTTTCCTCTTCTCCCTCTTTTTCTTTTTTCCTTTGTGATTTTATTTTTGGTTGTTGTTCATAAGGAATGACTATGGGAGGGAGAGGAAAGAGATTTAAAGGGAAATTTGGTCAATACATAAAATATTTTAATAAAAATCTATTTAAGAAAGAATGAAGGATGAAAGAAGGAAAGAAAAAAGGAAAGGAAAGAAAAAAGGAAGGAAATAAGGAAGGAAGGAAGAAAGAAAAAGAAATACAGGTCCAATCCTACCCACCCCCCAAAAGCTTATTATCTTCAAAGAGATTACAAATAAATAGTGATAATCAGGCATGCATGTGAGAAATAATCTCTTATCAAGAATTCCATCTGGCCATGAGTGAATTTAGAAGCAAAGATTTTTATTTCACGTCATTTCTAACAGGTGACCTGACCTTTAATCCCGTGTGAAAAAGGGTCCCTTCATAGTCACAAACATCCTTTAAGACACTCACAAAAGCCCTTTTCATAATCCATCCAGATTCGAATTTCCTTCCTGAATTCCATTGGTCAGGTCAGGGTTCACAGAAAGTACCTAAACCCCACCCCCTGATGAATCTATACCTCCTCATTACATCTTCTCATTTTCATATTTCAATCTCCTCCCTTTCATCCTCATATACTTTATTCTTTATTTAAAACAGGAAATGCCAAGCCAAAAAATACTTTTAGTCTCTTCCCTGTTTTTCTGCATCAGATAGCATGAAAAAGGAATTTTTGTTAAGTGAATTGATAAAAAATGTGAGTTGAAGATTGGAACCCAGGATATCCATGATAAAAAGTCCCATTATCTAAGGCAGGGTCCAGGTGGATGGACCTCATCCTTTGTGAGTGACACCTGACCTGGAGTTCTTTTGACATATGGGAAAAGGCCTTCTCAGAACAAAGGAAAAGAGCCCTATCTTCGATATGCTGATTATCAGGTGGCCAACACCCGCCACTGCCCTACTCTACAAGCAATTTTATCTGTGACATTAGCCGCCAATCTGACTTCAAATCACATTTCATATAATTTCTGTGGATACAAAACTCAATCATCCCTTACATGTACACAAAGTTGATATCAATGAGAATAGTTAAGGGTATAAGATGTTCAAAGGTCTATAGATCAGGTGAAGCCTAGATCTCCTCTGGCTGACAAACTTGGGGATTCATGGAAGATGAAGTTTGAACTAGGTCTTGAAATAAGGCAGCATGTCAGTTGGAGTGGACGGAAGGGAGGGACTGTGGCACAAATGCAAGGAACAAGATAAAAGGTGAAGAGATGGTGAACCGATGGAAGCACACCTGGTCAGCAAGTGATCTAATTGGTATAAAATGAAGATTCTCCGTGCTTCCAGGGTCCAAGGTCTAACTGGTATAAAAGGAAGATTCTCCGTGCTTCCACGGTCCAGGGTCTAACCGGCATAAAAGGAAGATTCTCCGTGCTTCCACGGTCCAGGGTCTAACCGGCATAAAAGGAAGATTCTCCGTGCTTCCAGGGTCCAGGGTCTAACCGGCATAAAAGGAAGATTCTCCGTGCTTCCAGGGTCCAGGGTCTAACCGGCATAAAAGGAAGATTCTCCGTGCTTCCAGGGTCCAGGGTCTAACCGGCATAAAAGGAAGATTCTCCGTGCTTCCAGGGTCCAGGGTCTAACCGGCATAAAAGGAAGATTCTCCGTGCTTCCAGGGTCCAGGGTCTAACCGGCATAAAAGGAAGATTCTCCGTGCTTCCAGGGTCCAGGGTCTAACCGGCATAAAAGGAAGATTCTCCGTGCTTCCAGGGTCCAGGGTCTAACCGGCATAAAAGGAAGATTCTCCGTGCTTCCAGGGTCCAGGGTCTAACCGGCATAAAAGGAAGATTCTCCGTGCTTCCAGGGTCCAGGGTCTAACCGGCATAAAAGGAAGATTCTCCGTGCTTCCAGGGTCCAGGGTCTAACCGGCATAAAAGGAAGATTCTCCGTGCTTCCAGGGTCCAGGGTCTAACCGGCATAAAAGGAAGATTCTCCGTGCTTCCAGGGTCCAGGGTCTAACCGGCATAAAAGGAAGATTCTCCGTGCTTCCAGGGTCCAGGGTCTAACCGGCATAAAAGGAAGATTCTCCGTGCTTCCAGGGTCCAGGGTCTAACCGGCATAAAAGGAAGATTCTCCGTGCTTCCAGGGTCCAGGGTCTAACCGGCATAAAAGGAAGATTCTCCGTGCTTCCAGGGTCCAGGGTCTAACCGGCATAAAAGGAAGATTCTCCGTGCTTCCAGGGTCCAGGGTCTAACCGGCATAAAAGGAAGATTCTCCGTGCTTCCAGGGTCCAGGGTCTAACCGGCATAAAAGGAAGATTCTCCGTGCTTCCAGGGTCCAGGGTCTAACCGGCATAAAAGGAAGATTCTCCGTGCTTCCAGGGTCCAGGGTCTAACCGGCATAAAAGGAAGATTCTCCGTGCTTCCAGGGTCCAGGGTCTAACCGGCATAAAAGGAAGATTCTCCGTGCTTCCAGGGTCCAGGGTCTAACCGGCATAAAAGGAAGATTCTCCGTGCTTCCAGGGTCCAGGGTCTAACCGGCATAAAATGAAGATTCTCCGTGCTTCCAGGGTCCAAGGTCTAACTGGCATAAAAGGAAGATTCTCCATGCTTCCAGGGTCCAAGGTCTAACTGGTATAAAAGGAAGATTCTCTGTGCTTCCAGGGTCCAAGCCTCAGTGGACAGTCGTCTCCGAAGAATCTCGTAGCAGGCATACTGCACGGGATTAGATGACCTCTAAGACCAGGGGATGCAATAAATCTTAAAACTTTGCCAAATCATTTGGTTCTAAATCTGTCCGACTTCTCTTACTTCTCATTTCAGTGGAAGGTTTCTGTGATGACCATTCTGATGATTAATTTGATACTGATAGGGGTGGACGCGGTGAACCGCAAAGCAAAATCCAGGACCTTAGGATTCGGATTGATTTGGGTGGCTCCCTTCATCTACAGAACATCTCGTGCATGTGACTGGAAGGGGTCAGGGCCCCGGGGGCTCCAGGCTTTTTACTCCTCCGGGCATCCTGGGGCCAGCCCCGGCTTCACGCCCGGACTGCAGCTGACTAGCTCTAAGTCCTGGCCGTCGCTTCCTCTCTAGTTAAGGACCAGCGGCAGGACGGCCCTCCTTCCCGGTGGGAGGGCAGCTCCAGCAACAAACTCGGCAGACACTGGCCCTTTCCCCTACAAATGGCAGTTACCGTGATGACCGACTCTCGTCCCACCCACCCCTCCTCTCCCCACGGTCATCATCTCCTCTACAATCCCTCTCCCTTTCTCCAGTACCAGTCCTAGAGCTGCCTCTGCCCCGGGCCCTCGCTGAGCCTGCGCAGACGGAAAGCCAACACTACATTTCCCAGACGAGCCGGAGTCCCGGGATACGGGCACTGGGACTCAATTTCCCAGAAGACCTTTCGACATGGAATGGTTCCATGCCTTTACAACCCTTAGAAACCTGGGGCAGGGAACCCTCTGAGGCTGCCGGGAAGTAGAGTCCGCGCGGGGCGTCAGCGTGTGCGCAGGCGTCGTTCCGCTTGGGACTTGGAGATCGGGACTTGTGTGGACCGGCTTAGGCGGGCGGGTGGTAAACACGTGCGTGTGTATACGTCTGCATGCGTGTCTGTGTGTGTCGGCCGAGGGCAGCGGCCGGCTCGTACATTTGCACCAGATCTTCAGACTCCTAATGCTATCTCTGCCCCGGCCCCCCTTGGAGCTGAAGCCCGGCCCAGCTCCCATGCCAGTTTTCTCCAGCCTTATTTGGAGGGCATGGGAAGGTGCAGGGACATAGCACCCCCTCCCTTCCCCACCGCATCTAGAGGAAAGCTCCTTTGGGGCACAGGGGACGTTAAGTTCTGTTCAAGCCTGTGAGTCTTTTTCGTTAGTTATTCTTTATATTTGTATACCCAGGGCCTAAATAATGCTTGCTGATTGATTTAGTGCCTGATAAACCGCCTCCTCCCCTCCCATCCTCCATCCTTCTTTTGCAGCAGCCGGGGAGCAGACAGTTCAGCCAAGCCCACCTGTCATCACCGTCACCATCAGCCTCACCTGTCAGGGCTGTCGTCCACCCACCTGGCCCCACGCTTCCAGAGAGAGGAGAGAGGTGCCAAGATTGGCTTTTGTGATTACTGAGCGTTCACTTTCCTCTTCGTGTTCTTTTCATCCTATTGGTTTTCTCATGGTTTTATATTGTCTTTCTGGTTCTGCTTAATTCGTTCTGCATAAATTCAGTTAGTAATAAACATTCATGAACTTATCTTGGATCATGGTATTGCTGAGAAGAACAAAATCAGTCATAGCTGAGCACAGAACCGTTGTTGATAGTGAGTACAGTGTTCTCCTGGTTCTGCTCACTTCGCTTTGCGCATCAGTCTTTCCAGGTTCTTCTGAAATCTGCCTTCTGGTCATTCTTATAGCACAATAGTATTCCATTACATTCACATACCACAACTTGTTCAGCCATTCCCCAAGTGATGGGTGTCCCCACCACAAAAAGAGCTGCTATAAATATCAGTAAACATTTATTAAGCACCTCCTAAGTGCCAAGCACTGTGCTAAGTAGGTACTGGTGGTACAAAAAGAGGAAAAAGACAGTCCCTACCCTTGAGTAGTTCACGGACTCATGATCTAATGATACATATTTTCCCCTTATTTTTCTGGATGCCTCATAATTACTGTTTTTTAGAGGATTATAATCCACCGCATTTACTCATCACAGTTTGTCTAGCTCTTCCTCAGTAGACCGGGGCCCAATTTGTTTTCATCTTTTTCCTAACAATGCTGCTTTGAATATTTTGATTAATATGGGATCTTTCCACCTTTGACTGCCTAAGGTATTTACCCAGCAGTGGGAGCTCTGGGTTGAAGGCTATGAATAATTTAGTGACTTTTCCCCCCATATAATTCTAGATTGTTTTCCAGAAGAGCTGGACCAGTTCATAACTCCACTAATAGTGTATGAGTGTGCAGGACTTCCCAATGGGGATGGGATCTGGACCCCAAAAAAGGAAAAGTCCCTGGACTTTCCTACCTGGCCCGAGTCTTTGGTGTTTGCCTGGGGCAATTGGCCCTTCCCCGTTAATTAACTGCCCTTTCTTCATCTGCACCTGGCCCCACCCTAAACCCTCCCTTAATTCTACCTAGACCCCTTCTGTTCCCAGCCGTCTTCTGTATATAAAAGCTTATCTTGTCTCTATTTTGGTGCTCAGATTCCATAAAGAGTCTAGCCAATGGTTCAGATAGATTTTTAAGATCAAGCCCAACTTGACCTATATTCTAATGAACCTTGTCTTTGGCTAAAAGAAGGCTTGGGTCTTATTCTTTCGTGCAGGACTGATGTGCCACTATTTTGGGTTCCAGCACCTCTAAACCTCAACATTCCCACAATCTCTTCTATATTGACTGTTATTGTCTTTTGGCTTCTTTACTAATTTGCTGGGTGTTGGGTAAAACTTTAAGGTTGTTTAATTTGCATTTCTCTTACAAGTAATTCAGTCAAATTCACAGCTTCTTAGCATTGTGCTTACCTTTGCTGTTCTAGCTGGACCTTTTCCTAAGTGCTGGAAGTCTTCATTCAGTCTTCTTTCTCTCCTTCTGTAGACCTGGGCTGGATGAAGGCATTCACTGTAATTTTTTGTTTTAATTTTTTGATTATTATTAGGGCTGGTGTACTTTAAAAAAATCATTAATGGAATATTTGTGTGTGAGTTGATCTATTCACCATCAAATTGGGAGAGACTTCTTTTTTATTGGGTGTTTTTGGTTCACTTTATTTAAAAATATGGCTTTTCTTATTTGTCTTTTAAAAAATGTATTTTTCCTTCTGGATTTATGTGCCTCACCTTTCATCTTTTTCTTCTTTGTAGCCAGTCTTATGCCTGTTATAAATAACCAAGAATTTTGTCTGGCCATGAGTGAATTTAGAAAAAAATATATTTTTATTTCACTAGTGACTTGGCCTCCTAGCAGAGCCTAGAACAAGCACATGTTAAGCTAGTTATTTATAATTCATCCAGATTCGAATTTTACACCTTGAACCCCATTGGCCAGCATTCCAGGGTTCACTAAATCCCACCCCTTTCTTACATCTTCATTTACTTTATTCTTTATTTAATAAAGGAATACTCTTAGTCCCCTCTCCTTTCTGTCTGCATCAGATTTCTTGATTGGAGTTTTCAATTGCTAAGAGAACTGACAGTAGCTTAAGTTTGAAGATTCTAACCCAGGATATTCATGATAAAAATGGGTTTATGACCCTCATCCTTATCCTTTGTATATGAGACCTGGCCTGTCAGTTGTTTTGGATATTCAGAAAGAAACTTTCTCAGAACAAAGAAAAGTAGTAGATGTACAGATTTTCAAGCAGCCAACCTTCCTTACTGCTCTCTCTACAAGCAGTTTATCTCTGACATTGGCCATCAGTATGAATTATAATTTCTATTTTTATATAATTTCTTTGGAAACAAAATTCAATCATACCTTACATTCCTAAACTTTGTCTTTTGGAGGTTTTATCTTTCAGTTTTTTTCTTATATTCCCAGTAGCTTTTCTCTGGATTTTCTTGTCACTGTTTGCCACCTTCTCTTTCTACCATGGTTGCAGGATTTCTTCTGAAGTCTCCTCAAGCTCTTCATCCTTCCCCTTTTTTCCCCTTTCTTGTTCCCTTCTCTTCCCTCCTTTCTCTCTTCCCTCACTCCCCCCCTCCTCCCTCATCCCCACCCTTCCCTTTATTCTTCTTCCTTCCTCCCTTCCCCAGCCTAGACAATGCTGTAATGGAGATGGAGGCCTTGGAGCCCATCAAGGTAGACATCACAGGGCTGGGCCAGCACATGGTCTCCAAAATGGCCATGTACCTGATGGGCGAGCTGATAGCCACCAGGGAAGACTATAAACTTCTGGAAAATATGAACAAACGGGCTAGCTTGAAGTATCTAGAAATGAAAGCTATTGCAGTAAACATAAGTAGAAATCTAAAGGACATAAACCAGAAATCTGCAGCACTTCAGCCTTATCTGGATCAGATCACTCATTGCGAAGCAAGGAGCAGCTCTGGAACAAGCAGCCTACAAATTGGATGTATATTCAAAGAAACTAGAAGCAAAGTATAAGAAGTTAGAAAGGTGATGAAAGACTTCTTTAGCATAAAGACTTTAACTACAAGAATATTTTATAAGAGCTGAAATAAGTGGGAAGGAACTTATCACTCTGCTTCAGTTCCTAAAAGCAAGTGGTGCTGCTGATCTAAAGAGAAACCTGCCCCCACCTCTGGTTGGATGTGTGACTCTGGCCACCCTGATGTATAACTCTACCCCCTGGAACCTCATCTTATTGGTGCTTCATTGTGTGCCCTAGACCAAGGCTCAGAAATCAGCATCAACCTCGTCTAGACCAGACGCTGATGAGAGACTCTCATTTCCTTGTCTCCTCCTTTCTTCCCTCTCCCCACACCCTTTATAACCTGTTCTTGATCTTAAATAATAAATGCTGACCTATGAAAAAGAAAGTGTTGTTAACTTCCCTCTCAAATTAGGGGCCCAAATTAACTAATGGGAGAAAGGACTGACTAAAGGTAGATTCCTCGACCCCTTCTTTTGAGCACAGAAACCCTCTTTTCTCTGCCTGGGTTTGGGCTACTATCTCTTTTGCACTCTCCTTTTCCCCCTTCTAAATTTAAAAAAAAAAAAGTGTCATACTGTTTTCTTTCCAGAGCTGGACAAGGTCAGGTTTTTTCCTGCCTTTTATGGAGTGAGGTTAGAAGTCACTGCTAGGAGCTGCTGGGTTGGAGGCCACTACAGTCATACCCTGGGATATAAGCCTGTGTGGTGACTTTTTCTTGCTATGCTTAAATTTCAGGGTGGTCTTGGAGGCCTGGTAAAGAGAGTGAATGCTTTCAGCATTTCACCTTTTTAGTGTTGCTTTCATAACACTATTTCCTTGTGTGAGGTTTCTGTTTCAGCTTGCTGATTCAGCTTTCATTCTTGTAGCTTTGGTGTGTATCTCTGACTTCTCCAGCTACCCTGCTATCTTGCTAATTTAGTGATCCTCCATCCATTTTTCTAACAATACTTGGAGAGTAAAGCTGAATAAGGTAGTAATCAAGGACTACTAGTAATCCGCTGGTCTCTTATTGTTGGGGTTCAGGGGTGCGGGGACCCCCAAAATACTGACACACCGAGTCCTGCTCAACTGAATTCAACTCAAGCCTTCTTAAAGTCAAAGAAAAACAAAGTTTATTAAAGATTCCCCATATTGGGTTGACTCTTAAGGAGCCCAAGCATTTGTAACGACAAGAGGGCAGATAGAATCTCAGCCAGACAGAGTCTGAGCTGGATTGAATCTGAGCACCTTCATGGAGACAAGATGGAACTTAAATACAGAAAAGGCTATAGGAGGGATCTGGGGGTAGTCTGGTAGTCTAGGGTGATGGTAGGAAGGGTTTAGGGAGTATCTTGAGAAGTCCAAAGAGGACCTCAGTGGGACTGGGATCAAGGGTTGGAAACAGTCAGCTGTGATCAGGAGATATCAGACAATGGAGGGCCTGAGTCAGAAGCAGGTGTCGCCAGGTAGTCTGGGGTCCCAGGGATTGTCTTGATAGATCAAACCCAGGGAGGATCCTGATGGGAGTGGTCAGCAGACCTGAGGAATGGGGTTGTGATAGGATCAAGGGTGGGGACTGCAACAGAGACCTGGGCATAGCAATAACGAAAAGCCCATGGGCTTCCAGAGACTGCCAGATCAAATGGGAAGACTAGATTTGAGTAAGAAAGGCTGGATCTAATGGGAAGACCCAAGGGGAGCTCAAGGAGGCTCCCGGAGTCTGAACCCCATCATTATTAGTTCAAGGGAATCATAGAATCTCAACATCCTTCAAGGAGAGCTCTAGGTTGGTGATAGAGATTTTGGAATCAATATAGAAATTTATAACTGGATACTGGGTAATGACAGTGGGTAACCTTGTTATGAGAGCCCTAAAGAGAGACATGCAGAAGACTAAGGCAGTAGTGCCTTGTGAGGAGTGATGGGAAAGAAAAAAAGGGAATCTTCAGAGAGTTAGGAGAACCATGAAATAAAGTCCTTCCATCAAAGACCAGCATAGGTGCAATTTCCTTTTTCAGGGCTTCTCTGACTCTCTCAGGTAGAAAAGCATACAACATAATGCAATTTTCTTTTTTTAGGATTACTAAGAATGCATATCAAAGGGATGCTTTGACAACGATTATCTAGATTTTGGCAGAAGATCTAAGGAAGTTGATGATATGTACTTGTGGACAAGATCAAAATGAAGACTGGATAATAATACTGTAAAGTGGATGCAGATTTATTTGCATGAATCTAGTGTAAATCTATACAAAAGGAGATGTTAAAAGTGCTAAAGAGGGAGGAGAACATTTGGGAACGTGGATACTAGAGAAGGTAGGAGAAGAAGGAATCCAGTAGTTGGTTTTAGAAAAGGTCACCTCTCCCTCTGAGATTGAAGAGAAAGATGAGACAGAGGTAGAAATGGAATTCTATGAAGATATTTCTTTTCTCACAAATAAAGTTTGAAACTAGGTTATCCATTCAAAACAAAGTTGTAGTTGGGAGGAAAAACTTAAGGCTTAAAGTAAATATATGACCTTAAACTCTTGAAAAGCAGCAATCATTAAAACCATTTGTTATTAGTTAAATAATAGTGGGATTGACTAGAAAAATAAAAAATGATAGAACTCAGTAATCTAGTGTTTGACAAAATAAATAAATTGCTTAGGAAAGAGCTCACTACATGATAAGAACTAGTGGGAAAACTGGCAATCATTCTGACAGGAATTAGGTTTGGACTTACATCTTACATTATATTCTATAATAAATTCAAAATGGATACATCATCTAAATATTAAAAATAATGCCATAAAAATTTTAGAAGAGAAGCAGATCATGTACCTTTGATAGCTATGGGCAGGAGATGAATCCTTAACCAAGCAATGAGTAGAGATAACTGAAAAAAGATAAAGTAATTTTAATTGCATGAAACTGAAAAAAATTGCATAAGCAGAATTAATGCATCTAGAATAAAAAGGAAAGAAGTCAATAGAAAAAAGAAATCTTTGTCATATTCCCTTGACAAGGATTTAGGCAAAAGAATAGGCAAATTTAAATATGCAAAAAGAAATATGAAAGGATGGGTAAAGAAACAGTTCTTATAAGAAGAATTACAAACTATAGATAACCATATGAAAGAATGTTCCAGATCACGGATACTAAGAGAAATGCAAGTCTAACAACCTTGAAATTTTACCTCATAATCATTAAGATGGCAAAGATGACAAATGATGAAAATAGTATTGGGGAGGTTGTGGAAGAATAAGCACACTTATGCATGGTTAGTGGAGCTGAGAATGGTCACAAATAAAATGACTAAAATAACAATTACCTTCTACTCAGAGATTCCATTATTATTCACATGCCCCAGCAAGGTAATTGTCAAAAAGAAAGACTCCATGCGTACCCATATATTGCAGCATTTTTTGTTATATCAAAGAACCAGAAACAAAGTAGATAGATGCTCATTGACTGGAAAATGGCTCAACAAATTGTGCTGCATTTATGTAATGGAATATAAGAAACAGCTAACATGATGAATACAGAGAATCATGGAAAGACTAACATGAACCGATACAAAGTGAAGTAATCAGAACTAGGAAAACAATATACATAATAATTACATCAGTGTAAATAAAATGAATAACAGTCACAAAACAGTTGAAGATATACATATTTTCGGAACTACGAAGAATAATACTGGTCCCAAAGAAGAGATATGAGAAGATACGTTGTTCTGTTTCTTTGCAAGGAGGGAGGGCAGTATACATGGAGTGTGGAACATGCATAAATCATCAGATTTTTTTAATGTACTGATAAATTTTGGTGAATTTTTTTCTTTTACTCTTAAAAAATCATTTATTATATGGTATATTTCTCTAGGAGGAGAGAAAGGTATTCAGGGGAAAATTTGCTCAATATAAAAACAATGTAAAAAATTGTAAAAAGATATCACTAAATTTTTATTAAAAAAAATGTGTGCCTTTGTATCTGATCCAAATTTGGGAGTTTGGCTTTGAGTGGCAGGGATGGGTATAGTTTGTGTAACTTCTTAGGATAAAGGTAGAGATTGTGTCAGCATGTCTTTATATGTTTATATATCTGTCTATATGATGGCATCCAAACCAACATTAGGAACTCTATAATTATTAAATTATAGTCTCATTATTGCTTGGTGCTCGTATTTTGGATTATTTGCATGTTCAGGGGCGTTGGCTTTCCCTAGATAAAGGACCTTGAGTTTGAAACAAGAGGCTGTGGTTACCGAGTCCCTAATGTTGATCTGTTCTTTTTTCTGTCCCTATTAATCTTACAGTGATCCAGTCTATCCATTATCAGGAGATTGTCTCTCTGCCAGGAAAACAGATGGTTGGTCTTTTCTCTCTTACCAAAAAAAATTCCTTTTGGAGAGCTTTACTGTCTCTTGGAAAAGCCTTAAGACCTTTGTCTGCAGGACAGTCTGAAATTCCAGAGAAAGGACTACATTCAAGATAAGGAGTTCAACCTAGAAAACCCATTCAACGGACCTGCTCGTCATTTCAGTCCAAGAGGGACTGGTGGACACTGAACCCACTCCAGGAACTTGGAGGTCGAAGTTGAGTCCAGAATTCCACACAGAAAAGGTCCATTTCATTTCAGTACCACAGTAATTCCTGCCTGTTTTCCCCAGGAAGTTGGTTGGGAGTACCACAACCAGAGAGCAGTAAGAAAACTGTGACTATGGTGGAGAATTTGATCCAAAGATTTGGGAACAAAGGTGAGAACGGTCAAAAATTGAGAACTGGGGAGAAGAACCTGGCCATGACCTGATTACGGTTGTCCCTCGTCTTATTGAAGGAGCATAATTTACATCTCAACTTAAGCTCTGTGTTCTTAAAGAGACATTTTAAGGGAGAGATCTGATTCTTTATATATCGAGTTGTAGAAGAAAATGGGTATATTTTCCTTTATTAAAGACAAAGATTAAATGAATCACAGAGAGATTAAGCATTACATCCTAGATTACATAAAGACACAGTTGTTATACGCAAGCTATATTTTCTGAATTGGAAACACATACCTGAAACATTCTAGAAGCAAAGGGACAAAGTCAAGTAAGTGTCAGGTAAAAGTGACTTTATCTTTGATCCTGGAAAAGAGCAGATCTTTTATGCTAGACCTCCCTTTTTAAAGTTATTTAGAGATAGAGAGATTACTCTCAGATAATATATAGAGATTTCTTGGGAGTCTGGGCCCTCCAAGACTCATTTCTTTTTTTTCTCCTTCTAGCCCAATATTCTCAGGACTCTTCCTTTCTTCAGGAATAGAATACAGAAAAGGAGGGGATAGCAGCTGTATTCCTGACAGATATCAGGTGAATTGAAGTTACTTGTTTTATTGTGACTAAATATGGTCATGAAATATGCCTATAGGAACTGTTTTGAAGCTACAATGACTGCTGTATAACTGTGAAGGTCACCATAGATGGGACTGAATAAGGCATGAGATCCTGGATAATGTAAGAACTTTTAAGAGGTTTCAGGAATAAGAACAAATACAAGAAGTAAAGGGAGAGAAAGCTCTTGAATTTAGGAGGTGAGGAGAAGAGGGATAGACACTGAAAGGGAAGTAGGAGGCAAGTATGGGAGTCACGAATTGAATTTAGCATTAGTGGGTCAAGAAACCAAGGGCGGGGGCCAGTGCCTCGGAATAACTCACAACCCTGTAACAATAATCCTAAAACTGACATGCAGTTATGCCTTTAGAGAGGAATATCAACAGACTGACTATCAGTACCTTCGGTAGATCCTTTATATGAGGATAAACATAAACTTTTTGGTTCCTGGCAGAGGGCTGGACAGGGAAAATGGAAGAGAAAGACTAATGTCATATCTTTCTCTGCCAGAAAGAAGAGTCTTCCATCCATCTCTGCCCACAGAAGCTCATCAACTCATATATGGAGAGCAGAAAGAACCCAAGAAGTCATCTAATCCAACCCCTTAATTTATAAATTAGGTGATTAAGCCCCAAAGAGACTGAGGAGTTGAAGATGTTCTTTGTTTCCCAAAGGTGTCCTCCCAGAGCCAAGAGAGCTAGGTTAGGAAAAGCCTAAGAGATGACCTGTCATGACCACCCATAAGAGACCAGAGTAAAGACCCCTCCTCCCACCCCCCCACCCCATTCCCAGACCTTTGTGAAACAGTGCCCCCTTCTTGGGATTAAATTTCACACTAAGACTCCTTGTCCCACTCCCTCCATTCCCAAACCTTTCTGAAGCACCACCCCCTCTTTGGGATCAAATGTCAGCAGTCTTTATGAGCTGTCATCTTGCTAGGATCTAAGCCTGCCCCTCAGGTTTTCCTTCTTCATCATAGAGTGCAAAGTAGTATCTTCTTTCCTTCATTCCAGACTCTGCCAGTTGAAGGAATCAGGAGACTATTGCCTATATGTTCAACGTAATGGTCTCGTGAATTTTTCTTCCTGGTATAGACAATGCTGCCACCAACCTTAATGGGTATAACAGTGACACACAGCACTTGGGTGTGACCTGAAAGCCTGACAGGTGGTCAAGGGCAAATGAGCGGATCCATATCAGAAGAACTGACATTTGCAACATTTCTGTGCCTCCTGATCAAGTAAGTGTCAGGTAAAAGTGACTTCTTAGTACCTCTAAGAAAATCACTTAACTTCACTAATCCTTAAGTCCCTCATCTATAAAATGGGGTTTATGATAGGTATAGTACTCACCTCATAGACTGTGGGGATTAGATAGCACCATGGATGTAAAGCACTTGGCAACAATCCTAACTTAAAGGCTATACAAGGGTTAGCTATTATTATTTCCTTCTCCACAAACAGGGTTTTCCATTTATAAACCTCAAGTGATTTTCCAGTTGGAGCAAGGGAAAGAGCCATGGACATATAAGCTACTGAGAACTAGAAAGAGATACATGCCAAAAATTATTTCTTCAGGTGAGAGAGAGGAAACTGTAAATATAGAATTTGTTGGAAATTACAGTCTATCAATTTATTGAGAGAAGCCAGTGGAGTCAGAGATCTACTGAGATTATTATTGGCATGGATTTATGGAGGAAAGCTGTCTTTCCTGTTTTCTTGGTTGGGGTATCACCTTTTTCTTAATTGTAATTCTTTTTCTTACCTTTCCATGAGTATTTTTTACCACCTGCCATCTCTTCCTCTCTCCTAGGGACAACCCTTCCTCATTCACTGAAAGTTAATTTTCCCAGATCCTGTCCTTTTTCATATTAATTTCTTGATATTCCTACTCCTCACTATCTCTTTACTTAATCTATTATTCTGGCTACCACACGTCTGGATGGCATATCCTCTGCTCACCTTGTTTAGTTACCGAACCTTTCTCCTCCCATTTCTATTGGCTGATCACTTCTCTTCTATTCCTAGACTCTCCCCAGATTACAAATAGACTTTTTGAGAAGTGACACTGCTGTGAATGCCTAGTGATCTTTATGTCTGTTGCATTATCCTCTTTCCATGAGTATTCTTTCCAGAATAGATTTATGTTTTCAGACTTTGTTTCAGACTGGGAGGGTAGGCTTGAAATTCAGGAATCAACTCCAATGTTTGGAATAGTCTATGTACTTGATAATCAGTTGGAGAAGAGGGAAAACTCTGAAGAGGAGACAGGGGGAGAATTTCTTTCCCCTGAGAGAGATTTCAAACAAATGTCAATTATCTGCTAACAAAACCTCACTCAGGAAGGAGGCTGTGAATGTAACGAATGTGGAAAAACCTTCTTTGATAACCCATTGTTTATTCAACATCAGATAATTCACACTGCAGAGAAGCCCTGTAAATGTCAAAAAGTCTTTAATTGCTCTTCTGCTACCCTACATCAGACAATTCATAATGGGGAAGGTCCCTATGAATGTTGTGAATGTAGGAAAGTCTTCAGGTAGAAATGTAATCTCATTTGACACCAGCTAATACATGCTAGTGAGAAGGTTTATGAATGTAATGAATGTGGAAAAGCCTTCTTTGACCAATTAGCCCTTACTCAACATCAGAGAACTCATAAGGAAGATGAATGTGATGAATGTGATGAATGTGGAAAAGCCTTCATTCTGAAACGTAACCTTACTAGACATCAGTTAATTCATACTGTAGAGAAGCCTTATTTTTGCAGTTTATGTGGGAAAGTTGTTAGTAGCAAGTCATCTCTCATCCAGCATCAGCGATGTTATACCAAAAAGATTAACTTGAGGAATATAATAAATTCAGAGAATACTTCATTCAGATTTTCATTTTGTTAAATACGTAAGCATCAAGGTGGGACAAGAACTAATAAAGACTTAAAATTGGTTTTAGCTTAAATGTTTTTACAACTGTTTCTCCTTTAGGTTATTATTATTGTTGTTAATAATAATAGCTAGGATTTATGCAGCACTTTAAGGTTTATAAAACGCTTTAAAAACTATCTCATTTTATTCTCACAACAACTTTGGAAAGTAGGTGTTATTATTATCCTCATTTTATAGATGAGGAACTGAGGTAGACAGATTTAGTGACTTGCCCAGAGTTACACAGCTAGTTAAGATTGAATCTGAACTTGGGTCTTCTTGACTCCTGGACTAGTGCTCTATTTACTGTGCCACCTAGTTGCCTCTACTATTAAGTTGTTTTTTATTTTACTGGCAAAGTCATTGGGCATGTGGTCTATATGTAGTTGTGAACATGGCTTCAGACACTCTAGATATAAACTATAACTTTAAGTTTTCATTTCCAAAAATACACGAATTGCTGAAGTCCATGGAGGGCCTAATCCAGACGTACAGATACTAGAATGGGAATTTAGAGGAAGAGGGTGAAGTAACATGGTAGTTTTTTGTTTTGTTTTATTGGACCTGTGATTTCATTGGTGGACAGAGTTCCTGATAAGTAACTTCCTCTACCATTGGAGAAAGGTTGAAAAGAGAACCAATCTCAGTGTTTCTCTAAAAACATCAATAGAAACACCAAAAATGTAATTAGGGCTGCCAGGTAACCTAAAAAGAGAACGTTGTTTGAAGGAATGAATACACAAAGGAAAAGTTCTAACATTATAAGTATTGTGAATTTTAAGAAGCTAGGCCAAAATGCTAGAGGGCAAATATGATGATAGAATACCTAAAGCAGCACTCTCTCCTGCCTCCTACAATGCCACCAACCTGGTTGCCTCCCTGTACCTCCCTCCCACCAACCCCCATTTCCAGGTTTCTGGCTATACATTACTGTTGCCCAACTCTGGAGGAAGACTGGTGGCCTACTTGAATTCTCTTAAATTATTAACATACTTCCACCCTCTTACATCTTTCCCACCACAATGATTCTCTCTTGTCATTGTTCCAACAGTGTTCTCCAACCCCCATGAGAGCTATTGCCATCCTCCTCAACCCACCCCCTTCAACATCCTACCCTAAAGCTACCTACCCCTCCCACTATGTTCTTTGAAATGGTTGTTCCATTGGTAACAAACTGGCATTCTTAAGAGTTTTTTTCTTTCTCACTTCTTTCATCTTGTACTCCCTGAAACCTGGCTGCCTCCTGATGAGACTGCTTCCCTGGCTAACTTTTCACTGGTTTCACTGTTCTTCATACCCAAACTCACTGGTGTAGTGGGAGAGTTGCACTCCTACCACTATCACTTATTAAATTCTCTTCCTTTGATGTTCACTCAGTGTATATCACCTAAACAAAATTCTGGTAGTCATTATCTCCTGAGCTCCAGGACACTCCTTTCCTCAGTGACTTCAGTGCAGGGCTCACAGTCTTTCCCCAGATCCTGTTGCACTATTAGATGACTTTGACATACACATTGATACTCCCTTAAACACTCATTTCCCAGCTTCTTAATTTACTCAGTTCCCATGACCTATTCATGGGAACTTACCTTCACATAGTCATATACTTGAACTTGCCATCATGTCTTACCTCCACATAGTCATATACTTGAACTTGCCATCATGTCCATAAGTATTTCATTTATTCTGAAATTTCCTTAATTATAATCTGTTGTCATTCCACCTCTTCCTCTGCTTTGTGACTTCTAACTTATTTTTCTTCACTGTGACCTCCAATTCCTCTAACTCTTAGCTCTTTCCCAAGCTATCATTCTTGCATCAACTCTCTTCCCAATTTTGACCCCTTGGTGAACCAATTCAACTCTATACTGCCCTCTTGAGTCTCTTGCCCTCTTATCCTATCACTGATTATGCCCTCCCAACCGTTAGCCTTGGATTACTTCCATCATTTGTTGCCTTCACTGCTATTCAGCTAGGTGGTGCAGTAGATAGAGCACAAGTGCAGGAGTCAGGAGGACCTGGGTTCAAATCTCACCTCAGACACTTGACACTCACTAGCTGTGTGACCTTGGGCAAGTCACTTAACCCCAATTGCCTCATCCTGGGTCATCTCTAGTCATCCTGATGAATATCTGGTTACTGGATTCAGATGACTCTGGAGGAGAAGTGAGGCTGTTGACCTTCTTCACTCAGAACAAAGTCAGGTGCAACATGTGTTATCTTTCCTACTCAAGAGTTTAATTTTAGAGAGGATGTATTGGGAGAACTCAGGAATGGCTTCCCTCTGCTATCTTGGCTCTACCCCTATCACAAACTTCTCATTCATCCCCCTTCCACTATAGAAGCCTACTCTTGTTAAAAAAAAAAAAAAGTCATTCATACCTTGGCAAAACCTTTATAGACAGGCTAAACCAGGCAGAGGATGAGCCTCAGACCCATTAGTAAGGTAGGGGGAATGTCTACCCAAGCATAAGAAGATTGCACCCAGCAGAATGGGTGGATGAGAACAATTTGTTCCAATGGCCATGAAGGCCGCTGAAGCAAGTGCTGTGGAGCACTTAGAGCTTGTCCAGACATCAAAGATGCCAGGGTCATCCACTACATCATAGGACAGTTGTTTTGACTTTTGTCTTACCAGTGGGATGACTTGGGAAGAGAATGAGGCTGATGACTTTGTGCAACTCTGCCTTACTTAAATTTAACTCATGCAAAGACAAGATAACACCCCATGATGTCATTTCCACTCTTTGAAAATGAAGAATGAACAACAAGTGGTTGACACAGCCTGCTGCCAGGTCTCAGATACCAACGTTTTGTCTAGTGCTAGTACAAATGGTGGCTGTCACTGCTCCACATGCAGATGCCCTTATACTATTTGTACTCATCACTTTTGCTTTCATGTCTCTCTCCTGCTTCTCACATATTGGCTGTGTAACACTGGACAAGTTAATCTCTCAGTGATCCAGGTAACCAAGACTAAAAATTGCAGAGAAGGTGCTGACTTGCAATGGTAGAGGGTGTTTCCTCACTTGGTAGTTCCCTTTACCAGTATAAATTCAAGTCCAGTCCTATCCCGAAGTTTGTCAATGATTAAATTAATAATAAAAAATCTTTTTTTAAAAAAGAGAAAGTGATCACTGAGCCACCATAGACAAGAAAACACTCTTGCTCAGAGAAGGACTATCCAAAGACAAATAGTTATGATTGACCCTGTAAAGCCTGTCATCTTCGGAATTAGGAACAGTTAAAGATGTTGGTAAAGGTGGTGTGTGGGATGGCTCAGGTCCCTACATAAATCAATTACTCAGAGGCCTCTCAAAGTGATGACAGAAAAGTGATTTATTCGATTCTCGAGAAGTGGGGCTCACCTGTAGGAGTAGGAAAGCTGAAGACAAAGAAAAGGACAGTGATTTATATAGACCCTAACTGCAAGTCCCTCCTCCCCCCACTGACCATTATCCTCATTAGCTGAGAATATGGTCTTACATTCTAGACGCGAAATCTAACCAATCCCTTTTGAAATGAAGACATCGAGGAATTATGTAAGTTTTGTCCAATCATTGAGACCCTAATACACTACACAGTTTTATATCCTTATATGGAACTATTCTATTCTAAAAATATTGTAACCTTGAGCCTTTAGGCCTTACCTCACCCCTGGGAGAAAAATTACAATCTGAGGAGTCTTCACTAAGTCTATCCCACTCAGTAGCATAAATGAAGGGAGGGCAGGGAAATTTATATATTACCTACTGTGCCAGGCACTGTGCTAAAGGCCGCTGCACTTCCCGGTTCTCAGAGGAATAACCAGGTCCCCCCAGGGAGGAATCATTACAGTCCGAGATGAAACATGGACGGAGAAGGCGATGACTAGCCTGGAGGGACCAGGACTTGGTCTCAGACAGTCTGATCCCGAGGCACGGAGGCCGGCGTCCAGAGTGCTTGCGGAGACGAGCACCTGGACGACCCACCGGCCACTACTCCACGTGCTTCCAAGCCCCCCCCCACGACATCCCGTCACTCAGAGGAGGCTGTTTTCTCCCAAATCCACAATGCTCAATTTTTTTTTAATCGCTCTTTTTTTCTATCACTACTATTTCCCATCGTGTCCCTCCCCCTACCTCCCAGGAGCCATCCCTCATAACAGAGTATGGAAAAGGGGAAGAAAGTGCCACCACAAAACTAACGCGTGTGTCTGACGTCACGCTGCACATCCTGGGTCCTCGACCCCGCCTCGCCGCGGGGGACGAGGTGTCTGCTCCGGACAGCTTCGCGCATTCACTTTGGCCTAGCTGAGGTTCTTTCCCGGGCCTGGGATGAAAGTCCTCCTAGGCTCCGGCCCGCCCGCCGCGCCCTCTCCTCGGGGGGCACCACGGAGCAGCCTCTGGGGGTTCCGTCCCGGGCTCCCTCCCGGGCAGCGACGTTCCTGGGCTACCATTCCTTCCCCCTAGGGACGTTACGAGCTCGTCAGTGAGAACCCCCAAGCATCTCCGCCTCGGGAGCATCCCCACGCGAGGGAAGAGCCAGGGACGCTCTGGTTGTCGCTTCACCTGTCTGGGACTCTGGGGAGTGGGGAAGGTGACGCCTCCAGCGCCTCCCGCCCTGTGCCGCGGTGGCGCCGGTGGAATCTGGGACTCCATTTCCCAGCCTGCACAGGGCCGCACTGTCTCGAGCGCAGCCTCATTTCCCAGAACTCCTCTCGAGGCTGGCCAAACCGCCTCGAGTGTTGCTGGGAAGCTGCCGGAAGAAATTTGGGACTCATCCTTCGGGGAGCGTCCGCGCAGGCGTAGTTCGGCTTTGGCCCCAGAGTTGACATCTCAGGGCTAGCCTTGGTCTAAGGTAAAAAGCCCGTGTGCGGTGTGCTGTGCGTGTGTAGGAAGCGGGATGTGCAGACCCCGGGCAGGTGTGGGGGGCGGCGGCGGCGGTGTCTCTGAGGAGCCACAGTCAACAGAGGGAGAAAGGGAGGCTCAGAGAGGAAAGCCGATTGTCCGGGGTCACGCAGGGTTCTCACCCAGACCCGCAGACACCGAGTGCAGTCTCTGCCCCGTAGGACGGAGAATCCCTCCCTCCTCCCCTTTTCCGAACCAAAGCCCCGCTCCCCCTCCCCCGCCGCCTCCCGTGACCACCGTTCTCTAGCCCCTGGTAGCGGGAACAGCGGAGGGGAGAGGAAGGGTACCTCAGCATGGGGGGAAGCCAGGTCCGGGCGGAGGAAGGGCAGGGAAAGAGCCTAGAGCGGGAGGGAGCGGGGTGGGGGGAGGGGGGGAGAGGGGACGGAAGATAGGCAGAAACCGTGGACGTGCCTGAAGTCAGTTCCAGCCCGTCCTGGCCTCTTCTGAGACCCGAGGCAGAAATGGCAGTGACCCCGGGTCGGAGTCGGACTTGGTGGTGGTGAATCAGGGGATTCCTTGAGCCGGAAGGGACGTGAAGTGCGAATATTCTATAAAGAATTTTATGGCATATTTTAGAGCATTTATGTATATATTTACATATATTATACATGTAAATATATTTATATTTTATAATATTTCTGGCAAGCGGCCAACCAACGTCAACTTAACTACCTCCCTGATAGGTGACCCATTACAATTTGGGAAAGCTCCAGTTATCAGAAAACTTTCTATATCGAGCCAAAATTTACCTCCCTGTAATTTCCACCCATTTTCCACAGAACTGTATTCTCTTGGAGTTGGAAGGAACTTCAGGGGCCTTCTGCCTATACCATCGAAGTGAATGGTTATCTAGCCATTGCGTGAGAAGCTCTAGAAATGATCATTATAACAGCTGGCATTTTTTCATATAACACTTTAAAGTTTATGCCATCCATAAATTTGATAAGCATTCCACATAACATTATTTTTAGAGCTAACATTTGTATAGCATTTTAAGATCTGCAAAGTGCTTTACCAATATTTTCTCATTATATTCTTACAATGACCCTGAGAAGTAGGTGCCATCATTCTCCCCAATTTATTGATTAGGAAACAGGTAGACAGAGGTTCAATGACTTACCAAGCTAGGAAGCCTCTGAAGCTGTATGTGAACTTTGACTCTAGGTCCAGTTTTCTATCCGCGTGCCACCTAATGGCTTCTAAGGGGGTGCACACTCATTTTGTTATTAAAGAAATCTCTGAAAAGTGAGATAAACAGAACCAGAAAACTAATTTACACTGTGAGAACAAGTAAATGGAAAGAAAAACAGCAAAATAGCTGAAATGAAATTATAACGAGCACCATACTCCCCCCTGCTTCTTTGTAGACATACAGGAACAGTGATGTAAAACATTGTATATCATGTCAGACTTTTTCCTTTGTTGGTTAGTTTTGCTAAACTTATTTTTTCTTTCACTTTTTAATTCCTTTATTATAAATAATGGTTCTTTGAGAGGGAATAGACAGGGATACAGTGGGAAATGTAGCTGCTATGGAAACAAGGCAGAAATAAAAATTTATTTTAAAAAGAAAAAAGCTAAATCTGTCTCTCTGAAACTCTCACCCGTTGTTTCTATTTCTGCCCTCTTGGGCCATGCAGAACAAATTTATATCCTCTTTTACAGCCCATTGCTATTGAAGATAGCATTTATGTTTTCTCTAACTCTTCTCTAGAATAAATATTCCAGTTTACATATTCTTCTTTCCTGTAACTGATGTGGAATGGAGGTGGCATGTCTAAGGTCAAGGAATTATAAAATTAAAGAGTAAAATGAATGATCATCGTCAACATTGAAATGCATGGAGAATGATTGCAGGGTGAAGATAAAGGCAAGAGGCTGGTGTGGTAATGGTAAGAGCACTGAGGTCTGTATTTCAACCACCATTTTTTATCAGTCTGACCTGATACAACTCTGACCCTCATTTTCCTCAATGGACCAGCCTTATAGGGCTATTACAAGGATCAAATAAGATGGTATGAAGCAAGAGGTAAAATATTTAGTGAATACTGCATGCAGTCTATGGATGTGAAATGGATTACAACAGTAGTGACAATTGAAGAAGGCAGAATAGGCAGATCATGTGGATTTCAAAAGCAGACATTCCCTCCCCCCCATATTCCCTGCCATTCCAGGATTTCCTCACATGACTACACTTTCCTAATGTGTAGTACTGTTACCCTTCTTATCCCTTTACCTATCCTGTTTCTTTTGAATATAGTATGACCACGCAGAACCATAATTCAGTTGTGGGTTTCATTTCACCAAATTTTGGTGACTCTTAAGAGGTCTAATTTTCCATATTTGCCATAGATTCTACTACTGACTCTTTTCCTGAATTTTGGTCTCATGTGAATTTCTGGGTGTCTTTTCTGCTAGTCTTCCTTCTTTGTGGCTACTCTATAGAGTATCTAACTTGGAAGGTATGTCTAGGAAGTCTTCTCACCTCCCAGTCCTTTTTAAGTTGAAAGTTCTTTGTATTGTATTTGTAAGATACTTGGCAAATACATTCTTAGTTCCATTGTTAGGTGTACTCTATCTGGCCAGGAATTTGTTAACCTGTGCCATAGGCCATGATCTGAAAATCCAAATCACTTTCCCAGATACTACCTTCTTATCCATCACTTCCCAAATTCCTTTCTCTCTCTTCATCCCTTAACTTCATTAGTAACAGTGCCTTTATGGTCTTCAGTTTCTTGCCCAGAACTTCATAATTGTTGGCCATACTTTTTATGTTCCTTCTCAGATTGGCATTTATACCACAGAGATCACGAGAAATGGGTAGTTGTCATCTGTTTTGATAAAACTTGGGAGGTTCTCTGTTATATCTTGTTATATACCTGAGGAAGAGGAAAGGATAGACATTACTCTTGTTATCAAGAAGATAAAAAGCTGCCCAGCTCCCTCTGATTACTACCACTCTTCTTCCTCTATTTCTTACAGGCTAATGTCTTACTTGATAGTTCCCCTGACTCTGCTGTATTATTCTTGGAAGAACAAGCAGTGTCTTCCTTAGAGCTCTCTCTTCTTCAGCAGAGCCTGTATGTAAGCTGTAATTTGACAAGTGCCATTTTCCCTTCACTTTGATCTCTTTGCAGCACTCTTCCATTTTCTATTACCCTGAAAAGGATAAGCTGTCCCTCCTGGTACCTCAGAACTCCCAAGTGAAATCTTGCTTTTGTGTCCCTTTAGAAATCCTTCATCCTCCCCCCAAACCTAGATTGTAGTAAGGCATTCATTTAGTCCCTTCACCTTTGGCTAGAGGGCCCTGTGAAGAGAGAACTAGGCCTGGAGTCAGAAAGACTCATGAGAGTTCAAATGCAGGGTGACTCTGGGCAAGCCCCTTAACCCCTGCCTCAGTTTCCTCATCTGTAAAATGGGGATAATAAGAACACCCATCTTAGCAGGATGGTTGCAAGGATCAAATGAGATAATAATAGTCAAGGGTTTAGCACAGTGCCTTGCACATAGTAGGCTCTATATAAATATTATTATTATTCTCCAGTAGGGAAACTAGTGTATGCTTGTAATACAGCTATTGTGTCCAGGCTGGGACGTGGCATCCTCTATGGAAGTCATTGTACAGTTTCCCCTACTTTCTATAATGGCTGAGATTTTTAGTGATGTCTTTTAAAAAAAAGCCAGTGGTAAACTTCAGTAGGAGATTCCTGCAGACCACATATTCACTTAGAAAACCACAAAGCAACATCTATGTTGCATTTTCATTTATTTTCTTAAACATTTCTCCATTACATTTTAATCTGATCTGGGCTTCACTGGGGAGTTTTTGGGGCTACTTGGGGCCAGTTGCCAAAAGTTTAACACCTCTGTCTTAAAACTACTTCTAAGTGTTTATACCTTGACCCTAATAACCTGGTCCAGACTTTTACAATTAATTATTAGTTTTTTTAAAGTTAAAACTTTTGACAATCAATTTGACCCACCCGCAATCCATTCAATCCAATTTACTCAACCCTATACTTGTTCCACTTATCTTTTCTTATTTTGTCAGACACACCAGTACCTTCATTTACTTTTTCCTTCTTGAATCTTATCAGATTCTAAGCCCTAAGCCTTCTTTATCCTCTGTAATCCTTTTTCATTGTCATTCATCTTGCTTCTTTTAAACCAGGAGAAAACAGTCCTTGCTTTTTGATATCAGATCAAGGTTGACTTTCTTTTCCTGGGCCTAAAGAAACAGTGCTCTTCAAATTTTCCTCGTTTTCCCCAAATTTTGCCCAATTTCTCTTCTCCAAATTTAATCTCAGACCCCTCTAAATCCTCAAACCTAGTCCACTCTACCCCACCCTCTCTAAGTCCCTACATGGTTTTCTTTTCTTTCTTACTGAGTTCAAATCCTCTCTTCTACTAGTCCCATAGAAGCCAGATTTTCATTAAATATGTATCTGGTTAACTGTTGTAAATTTTCATTGATGCTGTGTTAAGTTATTTTGTTAGGTGTTAGGGGAATTGTAAAGATAAGAGAGTGAGCAGGTGACTTCTAGGAGTTTATATATTAACTGCAACAAACATGCACGTTCTTTATAGGCATGAGCAACAGCTCATGGTTCATGATTATCTGCTCATACCTTTAAGAATTAGAGGAAATTGAATGGAATCAGATTACTAGGGGTTATGGAAGAAATAAGCACTGTTGAAGTAGAGATGAAGTATACCCACCTACTGAAGAATTTTTGCAGTGAAAGGAGCCTACAGCTAAAGAGTCAGGGTATGGTCAGTTTTTAGACTCTTTGTCTCATATATAATAGAATTATATTTTTGGTTGAATTCTAGACTAATTCTATAAGCTGAAAATCAAACATAGTTAAAATTACCTTTGAAAAACCTTTAAAATGCCACATATTCGGTATGTTATCTTTAAAATGCTTGGCTAGAAAGGTACTAGGGTATCTTTTAAAGAAGGTATTATCAGGTATTACATGGGCCTGAGATGGTTGTTATAAAAAAAAATGGAATGGAATTTTTATGTTTTAAAGTACCCACAAGAGAAGCATGGACCAGGACTTGTATTGAATGAAAGAAAATAAAAACAGGTAAAAACCAAGCTGGCAGGAAAACTGAAGAATAGGGAAAAATATTCCTGAAAGGGCTTTACACATCAGTTTTATTATATTAGGAGGTGTTCATACAGTGGTATGAACAAAACTCAACTGTTTTCTTCCTATTTCATGAGATATGAAAGGGCACAGGGAAGTAAAAAGGAAGATGAGAGGATGTTTGTCTAAGTAGAAGCAGAATGAATAAACTGCATGATGAAGGACAGGGTCTAGAATCACACTCATGGAGAGGAGATGTTCACATGACAAGAGACATACTCTGTGAACAGCATACAGGAACTGAAAGTAACAGAGGAACAACAGATTCATGGGTCTCATACCATGTTCCATCTGTAACATACACTTACTGATTAGAATGGTGAGGGAAATAAACTACATTATTTTATTATGTTATTGTTCCCTTCCCCCCAGGATCTTCTTCACATTCCTGGACGATTTTTCCATTTCCTACCAATAGCAGACCTAACCAGAACCTACAGTGATCCTGCCTGTGGTTCAAGAGAATTGACTTGATGCTGGGTAGATCCCCCCACCCCCCATCCCCATTCCACCTCCCTCCTGCCCTCTCTCTCCTTTATGTAAAAGACTGAGACCATGCAGTATGAGTTTGTTATATATTTCCACTTTCATCTCAGTGATCCTACATTTGCTAATTACACCTTTGCCATCTGTATCAGAGGAAAAAGTAATCTTTAAAAGTAACTTATTTATCCCTGGATACCACGCTCTCCAAACTTCTCTAACAACATCTCAATGTGACTATCTTCCTAAGATTTTTAATACTTCTGTCTATATAGTCTTATTCCTTCTGCTATTAAACATTCCTATTTCTCCCTGCCCCCGAATAAAAAAAAATCCATTAAATTGAATCCACCTCTTAGCTGTGCCCTTTGAACCTTAAATCATAACTCTACAGAGTTGCATTTGGCTGCTGAGCAGAAGAAATCTCTCTTTAGGATCCTAAATCCAATCTGTTTAGAACCCTAAATCCTCCCGCTATACCTTGACGGGGTCTAAATACCAGGAAGGAACAATGTCTCAGTCACACTTCAGGAGCTCTGATCTTAGACTGCAGCCTAAGGTTTTCACAGAACAGGCCGGTCCTGTTATTCTCAGCGTCAGTGCAATGCCTGACCAGACGCAGGTAGGAACACAGAATCTGGAGAACACTGAGGATACAATGACTCGTACCAGAGAATCTGACCTAAATGCTTGCCGATGGAAGAGAGAATGATAAAAACAAATTGAAAATCAGAGAGAAGAAAGTCAACCTTGATCTGATATCAGAGAGCAAGGACTGTTTTTTCCCTTCTTTTTATCTGAAGAGCTTAGCATAGTGCCCGATACATATTGTTGTTGTTCAGTCACGTCCGACTCTTCTCGACTATGTTGGACCATACTGCCCATGGGGTTCTCTTGACAAAGATACTAGAGTGATTTGCCATTTTCTTCTCCAATGGATTAAGGCAGGCAGAGGTTAAGTGACTGGCCCAGAATCACACAGCTAGTAAGTGTGAAGCATTTGAACTCAGATCTTTGAACTCAGATCTTCCTGATTCCAAGCCGGGTTCTCTATCCACTGAGCCACCTAACTGCCTCCTTTGTACCTGACACATAGTTGATGTTTAATAAATAATTGTTGATTGGCTGGCTGTCAGGGCTGCCCACTGGGTTTAGTGATTGAGCATATTTGAGACTTCAGCATAAGGCTATTATAACTGTCTTCTAGTTCACTCTACCCTCTTTCAATTTTACTATATGTAACAACATACATTTGGAAGCAGTGTTCGGAGGAGAGCAGCCTGTATTTTCCATTCTTATTAAGAGCACTATTCACTTTTCCTTTCACTCTCAAAAACATATCCTCTATAGCAGGTTATGTGCTTAATCTGGGATCCATGAACTTGTTTTACAATTCTTTTTATAACTGGGTTTCAAAATAATTGGTTTTCTTGGTTATTTAATGTATTTTATGCACTTAAAAACATTCTGAGAACTAGAGGTCTAAAATGCTATTTCAGTCTTAAATCAGTGTTTTTGAGAATTAGAGTTAATGATATAGTAAGAATTCCTTGCATGTCTGACACTTAGTATTTCATATGCTTTCCCATGTCCTTTCTCCAATGTCCCTAATGTGAACTTTGTGAGGTATTTTATTAAGAAGTAATGAATTAATTTTTCATGACTGATTTGTGGACTCATTCTCATTACTTGGTGCTGCAGTAGATAGAACCTTGGAATTAGAGTCAGGAAGTCCTTAGTTCAAATGTGGCCTTAGACACTTATTAGTTTTGTAAACTTGGGCAAGTTACTTCATTTTTGTTGGCCTCAGTTTCCTCCTCTATAAAATGGCTATGATAATAATATCACCTACTTTCCAGGGTGGTTATGAGGACAAAATGAGAGAATATCTGTAAAAGACTTAACACAATCTGTCACCTAGTTGGACCTTAATAAATGCTTGTTATTATCATTATCATTACAATTATTAGTCATATAAAATATTAAGATAGTTAGCAAGTTAGAGGCTAAGTGAATAGTTAGAAACAGAGTCAGAAAATTCAGGTTTTTTTATTCCTAGTTTTCATGCGGGGTTTAGAGGAGAAAGTACAGCAAGTCAGAGGACTTGAGCTCATGTTCTGTGTCTACTACTTAGCACTTTTTTTTTTTTTCACATTGGGCAGGCAAATCATTTAACCTGTCTTGGGCCTGAGTTTCCTTGTCTGTAAAATGAAGGTTTGGACAAGATAGTATCTAAAGTCCCTCCTAGTTCTAAATCTACAATTTTGTTACCAGGTTGCCTCTTTGATACTAATGTCTTCTATCTGTAAGACTCCTCTAAGGAAGGAGGGGGCATTAATTCTTCCCTACCTCACATAACACATATCTAAACTTTGTAATGAGTGTTCCCTACTCTGATGCTCTCTCTTAGTGAGGACTAGTACCAAAGACGTAGTGACATGGAGACAAGAGATCTTTTCTATTATATGAGGTGGTTTCATCAGAGGAGAAAGCAAATAAGGAGGAACAAAGAAAATGTTATGTTCCAGATCACAAATGTGTTGAACTGTTTATTCAGACCAGGTTTCTTGACTGAGAAAGTCATTTGTTTCTTGCAGTATGCTAAAAGTAGAGACAGAAGATTCCGGGGAGCAATGCCTGAAGTCCTCTCTTCTGGTCCTTGGAAGGAGAGGAGCTGCTTTGTCCTTGCTCCTTCTGACTTCCTCTTTGAAGGGGATTAAAGATGGGGTTTAGAGAATTTTAACCTGGTCACTGTAGGAGCTCTAGGACATCACTCTTCTCCCTCATATTGCCTTTCTCCTTCCCCAGCTCGTGTTCTTGAGATGCAGTCTCTTCTCTAAGTGGGTTGTGCAGACTTGGAAGCAATGGCCACCTTGTTCCTGACAGCCAAGTGCCAGGTGAATTGACCTTCCTCACTCTTCCCTGAGACATCTTCTCACTTGCCAGAACATTCTTTTCCTCATCATGGAACCCGAGTTTTTCTGCCGAGCTATTTTCCCTCCAGTAACTAGAAATCCAGTTCTTCATCAATAAGAAACTGGGCCCATCCTGATAGATGCAGGCCATCGTAAGAAATATCCTTTCCTCTTGTGCTTCCCCAGCGGGTTCCTCTTCTATAGATATGGTGATGTGGAATGAAAAGATCATTCTTTTAACAAGTCATATGCTCACACTTGGATGCCTTAAAGTCATCAGAACACTCTATCCCATCAGTCCCTCCAAATGCTCTTTTTTTCATTCTTTCCCATTAGGTAGGAAGAGTTTTATGGGTGAGCAAGAATATGTTTGTGTTTCAGGAATCAGTGACATTTAAGGATGTAGCTATAAACTTCACCCAAGAAGAGTGGGGGCAACTGAGCCCTACTCAGAGGGACCTGTACAAGGATGTGATGCTGGAGAACTATAGAAACCTCACGTCATTGGGTAAGGATGACTTCTCCCTGGGATTCAGAATGTATTTTAAATAAGAAAACTCTCCTCTTTGCTAAATAGTAGTGAATGCAGAGCTGGGATTGGATTTCTTTATGTCTCACTGTGACTGTGTGTCAAGGATAATCATGTAACATATCTGTAGAAACTGCTTTGAAACAACAATGATGGCTGTGTAACTGTGAAGGTGAACATGAGGTCCTACTGTTTGCTCTGGGGCCAGGTGAAGGGTGGGGTCCTGGAGAGGATTAGGACCTTAAGAGGTCTGAATGCATCAAGAATAAGAACAGGAAGGACTGCAATATTGAGCCCATGGATTTAGACGTGATAACTAAAGGCAAGAGAGAGATGTCAGGGAGAGTCACAGATTCACATTTTTGGAAGTTCTCCCTCACATCAAGGCTAAATGTGCTTCTCAGCACTTTCTACCCATTACTCCTAGTGCTTCCCCCTGGTGTCACACACAACATATCTCCCTTTTCCACATTACAGCCCTTCAGTTACTTGAAGACAACAATCACAGCCTTCTCTAAGTCTTCTTTAGGTTAAATATCCTCTGTTCCTTCACTTGGTCCACATATGGTATGATCTCAAAACCCTTCGCCATCCTGGTCACTTTCTTCTGGATACACTCCAAGTTAAGAATGTCCTTCCTAAAATGTGGTGCTCAGAACTGAACATAATTCTTCAGATGTGGTTTGACCAGAATAGAGGACAGTAGGATTAAAACCTCCCCAATGCAGTAAAGTATAAAATTCTTGTGGGTAGAGTTTTGTTTTATTTTTGTCTTTGTAGCCACATGACTTAACATAGTAACTGGTGCAGAATATTAGTATGTAAATAATGGAATGGATATGGATTGGACACTGCCTTTTAAAAAATATTTGTTGACATATTTTGGTTTTATATCACTTGCATTTCCTAATATCTACCTCCCTTCAATCCAGAGAGCCATCCCTTGTAACAGAAATAAAAAAACACCCATCCCTTTCTAAGATCACATTAGTTTTTTTGTCTGCTCTATCAATTATACTATTTATTCAATATTGAGCTTGCAGTACACTAAAACCACAGATCTTTTTATTGCAAACCACAATCTAACTATACTTTACCAGTTTGTACTTGTGAAATTAGTTTTTTGAAACCACGTGTAAGACTTTACATTGGTTCTAATTAAATTTCATCTTTTTAGATGCAACCTAATAGTTTATCACAATGTTTTTGGACCTTGTTAAAAAGTTATTCTTACTAACTTCGTGTTACTAGCAAATTTGATAAACATACCATTTATGCTTATCTTCAGGTCATTGAGAAAAATATTTAATAGCCTGGGGCCAAATACAGATCTTTAGGGCACTCCACTAGAGACAACCTTCTAAGGTGATATCAAATCCTTTGGGTTTGGCTATTAAATCAATTTTGAATCATCCTAACCATACTGTCTTTTACGTAAAGTGAGATAAAGTTATCCACATCTCTTTATCTTGTCCACAAGTATACAGTAAGATTTTATCAAATATTTTGTTAAAGTTTAGGTAAACTATATCTACAGTATTCTCCAATCTTGAAATATAGAAACCCTATCAAAAAATAAGTGAAGTTAGTCTGGCATGACCTGTTTTAGATGGAGTTATACTGTATATTTTCTACTTGTTCACTAACTGTTGTTTTTATAATTCTGTCTAGGATTTTCCTAAGAGTCAAAATTAAGTTTACTGGCCTGTAGTTTGCATACTGCAATCTCTTACCTTTTTTTGGAAATCCTGTGGCATTCCTTCCTTTCTCTATGATATTTCAAAAATCAGTTAGTGTCTCAGCAGTCACAATCCACCATTTTTTTCAGTACCCTAGGATGTAGTTAATCTGGGTCCAGTGATCTGAATTCATCAAGGATAGCTAGTATTATCTTATTACAGCCCTTCTTATCCTGGGAATCGACTTCACCTGCCTATTAGTGATTTTTGTTCTATTATTTCCAGTCCAAAGATACTTCTTGTCAGAGAATATGGAAGCAAAAAAGAAAAAGCAAGTTGAGCAGCTCTGCCTTTTCTCCATCATTGATTATTATTGTCCCATCATTTCCTAAACAGTGGTCCTATTCTGTTTTGATCCTCTTTTCCCCAGTAGAACTTTAAAAAAATAATTTTATCTTTACCTTCCTTGACAGCCTTAGCTCATTCTGACAGTTTTAATCTTTCTTCTTTATCCTTTTGTTATCTTCTCTTGTTACTAGATGTCTTCTTCCATATTGTATTTTCAAAAAATTGGGGCAGCTAGGTGGTGCAGTGGATAGAGCACCAGCGCAAGAGTCAGGAGGACCTGAGTTCAAATCTCACCTCAGACACTTGACACTCACTAGCTGTGTGACCTTGGGCAAGTCACTTAACCCCAATTGCCTCATCCTGGGTCATCTCTAGTCATCCTGATGAATATCTGGTCACTGGATTCAGATGGCCCTGGAGGAGAAGTGAGGCTGGTGACCTACACAGCCCTCCCTCACTCAAAACAAAGTCAAGTACAAGTCATTTCATTATTTCTCTGATGGCATGGTGTTCTTCAGCAACGAAGGATGAACTCACATTTTCAAAAATCTAAGTAAGTATTTAATTTTTCATGCATTCATATTGGTCTCTTTAAACACTCTCCCTTTTCCTTATCAGTATTGTTTTTCTTTATGTCTTCAAAATTTCATTCTTGAAAGCTTCCTGAGCTGACTTGCTATTTAGAATTTTAGGAGCTGACCTTTCCTTTCTGTGAACACTTTGAGATCTATTCTCCCAAAATCTAGGGTATATGTCACACTCTTCCTGATTTACCTTCCTTTCTCTATTAGAAATTCTAATATGGAATGATCACTTCTTCTCTCAATGTTCCTATCATTTCCATTCTGGCCTCTAGTTCCTCTTTATTGGTGAGTAAAGGGTATAGAATAGACATTTCTCCTTTTAGTTCTTATCCCATTTGAAAGATGAAGTAATCATTGAGTCAAGTCAAAAAGTTGTTAGCTGCTCTGTTTTCACTAGAGACTGCAGCAGACATTTGGATGATTGAAGTGCCCTGTCACTATTATACCTCAGTTTTAGACTGTTCCTAGTTCCCTGAACTCATTTATCTCCTCTTTTGGTCTAGATAATTTGTAGGATGTTCTGAAGACAATTTTGCTTCTTTTTTTACTTCCATTGATGTTTTTGAATTTTTTTCAAACTATACTCCATACCTCTAATTCCTGGTTTTCCTCATATGTCTCTTTTTAATACACAATACCGTATCCATGAAAGTTAAGCCAGTTTTTTCCTCAAAATGTATAAAAACCATTCTCAAGACTTAATTGGTTCAGTTTAGGCTGTTGACATTATTTCCTGGTTGCCTGAGCACAAAAAAAGCCACAAGAACCAGCTTTCTGTTGCTTGGCTGGTGAGCCACCATGAGCAATTAAGAGGCAGGAGTTTTGATGAGCTGAATCAAATCATGGAGTCCTTGATGTATGTTATTAGCAACAGCTAAATAAATTCCCATTTGTTAGGTGTTGAATGACCTCTGTGAGCGTTTTATTTCATTCAGATGTCAGACTTTAAACTATCAGAGTATTGTTCCAAGTCAGGCACACTCCCTTTTTAAACTATCCTTTTTTTTGAAGAAGGCATACCCTTCCTCAGGAATAATCCAGTCATGACTCCTGTTCTTTCAAATCTCAATATTATTTATGAAGTCAGTTGAGCCTCCTTGTGTCAGTTCAGGAGTTCTTAACCTGGTCTCCACAGAACAACAAGGGGTCCATGGATAAATATCGGGGGTTCTGTTAGCTTGGATGTGAAAAAAATTAGATCTTCATTTCGATATAATTGGTTTCCTTTTCAATCCTATGTATTTTATTTTATTCATTTAAAAACATTCTAAGAAGCTGTCCACAAACTTTACCAGACCTGCAAAGGGGTCCGTGGCACAAGAAAGGTCAAGAACCCCTGTGTTAGGTTCTCCATTCACCTCACTATCCATATTTTGTGCATGCTTGTATAGATATCTGAGGTGCTATAGATTTTATTGCTTGCTCTTTTCTTGGATTTTATCTCCAGTGAATTTCTGGATACCTCTACTTCTGTTTTTTTTCGTTAGATTATAGCTATTTTATGGTTTGATAAGTATACATAAGCATTTTTCTCTTTTACCCTTCCTTTTCAGTTTAAAACCCTTTTGACTAGATTGGTAAGATACCAGCTAAATACATTATTACTATAGCTTGTTGGGTACACTCTATTCCTAGCTATTCACTAGCTATTGAATTCCCAGGGAAGGAGTCTGGATCCAAGGAAACAGGAAAGAGTAAATCTGTATTTGTCAGTGTCACTGGGCAGTGTCATACTACTATGGGTTTTGCTCAAATCAGAGTATATGAAGAGGAGGTGCAGTTTCCTTGGTGTCCTCAATGTATTAATATCAACTTTCTGGGAGTTTTGATGAAAAGAGCTCAGTCTTATCTTAATGGCAAAATTCTAAGCCTCTTATGGTCTCTGCAAGGGAAAAAGTATTCCTAGGGGGTACAGATAGCTTGAGTATTACTAGAAAGATTGGCAATTGATAAAATGCTAATGACTGTATATGAAGGAGGGCTCATGTCAAAGTATTAGGGACCAATTTCTGGGACATTTATGTTCCCTGCAGAGACTACTGTGTTTCATATCTTTCTCCATAAACAGGATTTTCCATTTCTAAACCTGAGGTGATCTTCAAATTGGAGCAAGGGAAAGACCCATGGATATTTAACCTACAGAGATCTGAAGAGAAAGACATGCCAAAAAACTCTCTAGGTAAGTAAGAACCAAACATGAGGTATAGTGGATGTAACAGCATTTTAATGAGAGGAAGTTCTCCTTATCACTCAAGACCCATAGGCTCAAGCAGGAAATCTCTCTTCCTACTTCATTTTTGGGTAGGGGAGAGTGAGAAGAGTATGCCATCTTTTCTTCAATTGTGATTCCTCTGGTTTCCTTTTCATGCGCATACCTATATACACATATACACAAAATGATCTTTCAGTAAATAAAGAAGGGAGGGTCTCTGGAACGAATGAGAAGCTGGTAAAGGTTAAATATATGGTAAGGGATATAAACAGATATAAATACACAAGTGTGTATATACATATCTACATATCTATCTATGTCTAGCTACTACACACTTAACCATTATCATCTTCTTTTCTTTTTAGGGACACCTCCCCTCCACCCTTTGTTTACTCACTGAAAGATCATTTTACTAAATCCTATCCTATCTTTTTATTTATACTTTGCTATTCCTATTCATCACATTCTCCTCTGCTTAGTATAAAACCCTGGTAATCCTTATTTTCTGCTCGCTTTCTTTCGTGACCTCACAACCCTCTCTCCATTTCTGCTATCTGCTCACTTCTTTTCTCCCACTTTATTTTTTGAGAGGTGAAGTGTGTATGTGTGTGTTTGTGTATACATACACATACATGTATATATCTTGTGGAAATTATATTGTTTCATTGTATTGTATCTCTCTCCCTTTCTCCCCCTCTCCTCACATCATTTTCTTTTCTTACCTCACAGAGAATAGATTGTATTTATTTTTCCTCTGGTTTCAGATTGGGAGAGTAGGTCTAAAACCAAGGTGTCAACTCCAAAGAAGAATATTTCTGAAAAAGAATCTTTTGAGACATTAATGGAAAGGCTCAGAGAGGATCATCTACATACTGCATTTGCAAGAGTTTGTATACCTGAGGGCAGATTGGAGAGGCAGAGGGAAAATTTAAATAAATTTCTTTTCCATGAGATCAATTTCAAACAATTATCAGTCGGCTTTCCAGAAAATCCTGCCAAGGAGAGAAGTCTTGAATGTAAAGAATGTGGGAAAAAATTCTTTGAACACGCATCTCTTACTCAACATCAAAGAACTCATAATGGAGAGCACTGTAAATGTAATGAATGTGGGAAAGCCTTCTCTAAACATTCATCCTTAATTGAACATGAGAGAATTCATACTGGAGAGAAACCCTATGAATGTGATGAATGTGGGAAGGCCTTCCAACAAAAAGGCACACTTATTCTACATCAGCTAACACATGCTGGAGGGAAACCTTATGAATGTAAAGAATGTCAGAAATCTTTTAGTCTTAGAAGTAGTTTCTTGAGACACCAGGTAACTCACACTGGAGAAAGTCCTTACAAATGCATTGAATGTGGAAAAGCCTTCATTAATTTCTCATCTCTTAGTCGCCATCAGAGAAGCCGTAATGAGAAGAACCTTTATAAGTGTAATGAATGTGGGAAAGTTTTTTTTGACCCATCATCCATTATTCAACATCAGAGATCTCACAAAGGAGAGAAATATTATGAATGTAATGAATGTAGAAAAGTCTTTTCTACACATTCATCTCTTACTGAACATGAGAGAATTCATACTGGAGAGAAGCCCTATGAATGTGATGAATGTGGTAAAGCCTTTGTTAATTGTTCATCCCTCAGTCGGCATCAGAGAATTCATACTGGGGAGAGTCCCTATAAATGTAAGAAATGTGGGAAAGCTTTCCGACAGAAAGGTACACTTAATCTACATCTGCTAACACATACTGGAGAGATGCCCTATGAATGTAGTGAATGTGGGAAAACTTTCAGCCATCGAAGTAGTTTTTTAAGACATTAGATTACTCACACAGGAGAAAGTGCCTACAAATGTGAGGAATGTGGGAAAGCCTTCATTAACTGCTCATCTCTTCGTGGACATCAAAGAATTCATACTGGTGAGAGCTCTTATGAATGCAAAGGATGTGGAAAAACCTTCCGACAAAAAGGTACCCTTATTGTACATCAGCTAATACATAATGGAAAAAAGCCCTATGAATGTTTTCATTGTAAAAAAGTCTTCTTAAAACATCCATCCCTTATTCGGCATCAGAAAATTCATGCTGGAGAGAATCATTATGAATGTGATGAATGTAGCAAAACCTTCTTCAACTGTTCAGCTCTTAAGCAGCATCATGGAGAAAAGTCCTACAAATATATTGCATGTAGGGAAGGCTTCTTTGATTTCTCATTCCTTACTCAATATCAGGAAACTCATGAGGGCAAGAATCATTATGAATATAATGAATGTGGAAAAGCCTACTCTAAACATTCATCCTTTCATGAACTTGAAAGGATTCAAACAGGAGAGAAGCCTTATGAATGTGGTAAATGTGGAAAAACCTTCAACTCCAAAAGTAGCTTTATGGTACATCAAATGTTTCACAGAGGAGAAAATCCCTATGCATATAATGAATGTGGGAAAACCTTTTTTTACCGAAAATCCATTAATGGACACCAGAGAGTTCATACTACACTGAGGCCCTATAAATGTGGGAAAGCCTTCCTTGACCGCTCAACTCTTACTCAGCATCAGAGGACTCATACTGGAGAGAAGCCCTATAAGTGTAATAAATGTGGGAAAGCTTTCAGCCATAGAAGTGGCTTTTGGAGACATCAGCTAACACATACAGGAGAAAGTCCCTATGGATGCAGTGAATGTGGGAAAACCTTCTTTGACTGCTCATCTCTTACTCGACATCAGAGAATTCATACTGAAGAGAAGCCCTATAAATGTAATAACTGTGGAAAAGCCTTCCTTAAACATTCATCCCTTACTGTACATGAGAGAATTCATTCTGGTGAAAAACCCTACAAATGTGATAAATGTGGGAAAGCCTTCTTTATGGCCTCTTCTCTTACTCGACATCAAAGAATTCATACTGATTAGTCTCTATGAATATAATGTGGTAAATCCTCTAATCATCCCATGGTATACATGAGATAATTCACTTTGGAGAGAAATTTTAATTATATAGCTGGCATGGATAAATGTTCAGTGGAAAGTAATTTGTTAGATAGCATTATTGATGTTATGCTAGGGAGTAAGTCTAGGGATATAACTACATAGGAAAAACTTAAGTCATACTTCTACTGTCAGTCACTTTTTAAAACTTCAGATTGAGAGGTAAGACATGACATGCCAAAATACTTCAAATTGCTTCCACGTTGAAGTATCCAAAACCAATGGTGCTTCTTACTTTTATTGAATTTCTATCCCTTTGCCACCAGTCTTTTTGGATAGCTGATCACTATTGTGAATGTGGCCTCTGGACCCTCAAATACAAAGTGTATCTCTTGAGAACCCTACCTTCCCCAAAGCTGGCAGGCCCATACCCCTGTTAGGCTCCAGCTGTTGGGGTTCACAAATACTTGAAGGGAGAACTTGTAGGAAACTGGGGGGGAGAGGTTGTAAAACAGCATATTTTCTCAATCTCTGCTTCACCAATAACATGACAGAAATCAAAAGGAGAAGAAGCAGGGTTATCAGAAATACTCATAAAAATTGTTTTCAGAAAATAAATGCAAATGAAATGGGCAAACAAAAGCTCCAATGTGATAAATATTATTTATTTTTTGTTGATTTATTAGTATTGTTCTAGTCTCCCTTTTCCCCCAGTTATACATTTTCTGAATAGTTTATTTATGCCACTTCTCTTGTGCAATATACTGTTACCCAACTGTTGCTAGCTTGTGTCTCTTTAAAGAAGCTGGGGCCAAAAAAGGAAAATATTATGATCCAAAAGCATCCACAGAAGCAAAGCTGAAATTATTGTAAGACATCACATTAAGCACTCTAAAGAAAGTAAAAGATGTAATGAAATTAGCAAAAATATCATGCAGCTAAAGAACGATGAACCACTAAGGACTTTCAGGGGAAGGTGATGATGAAACTCAACAGCCTGGAAATTTCCATGGCAAATGTCTGTAAAACAATGGATTCTCTGAGAAACAGAATATTTATGCTGGAGGACAAAATGATAGAATAGAAAAACGAACCCAGAAAAGTACCCAACTCAAAAAATGTCTGGAAATTATGCAAACAGATATTACAGATCTGGAACATAGAACAGAGAGAGATAGCTTTTGGGTTCCCTGAAAACTGAAGGAGGAAAGAATTTAACAGTTATATAACAGAAAATTATATAACAAAATGTCTGAAATGCTGAAAACAAAGGTCAAACTGCAGATCAAAATAATCATGACAAATCAGAAAGGAACTAAAGACCAAATAAGAAGAAAGCACCTTTACCTAATCTTTCTCTTCTGTTTCCTTGTTGATTGGAGGTGCATTGGGTTCCTAAAGGTTATGCCAGCAGAGATCTGGAAGATTTTACTCCAAGCTGGAAAACTACTAGTATGGTTCTGATGCTGAAATTACACAGAACAATGAAATGGGTCTGTCATTCACAGAGCAATGAGATCAAATCTTATGAAGACCATCCACTAAGGTGTTTTAAAGGAGTTGTGATCTGCATTGGTAGAGAGATTTACCCACACTGACAAATTCATAGATTCCTGTCAGTGAATTGGTGTGCACGTATTTAATATAAATGTAGGTGCACATATACACTGACAAAAAGCTTTACCTCTTGTCTTGGATCCAAGTCAGTTTGTTAACATCTGTTTACCTAGATAATTCAGAGTGGTAACCAAGACACATGACTGATTAGTGTTTGATAAATGGAAGCCCACAAAACAATGGGGAAGATATTAATTATTCAATGGATAATGGCAACTAAGTGGCACAATGGATACTGGAGTTAGGAAGATCTGAATTTGAATATGACTTCAGACACGTAATAGCCATGTGACCCTGGGAAATTCACTCCTCTCCTTCAGTTTCCTCAACTGTAAAATGGGTATCATAGTACCTAATTCTTAAGATTATTATGAAGATCAAATGCAATATTATTTGTAAAGTGCTTAGTACAGTGCCAGGCATAGGTGTTTAATAAATCTTTGTTCCCTTCCCTCTAATTACATTTGTAAGGGAAGATGCATAGTAGTATGACAAAAAGGGATTGAATCCACATCTTATAAAATGCAGTAAATCTGTGATCTTATTGATGTGTTTATTCCCTCTATTATTGGAGACCACAATTCATCCACTCTTTCTTATCTTGTGCAATTATGGTTCTTGTTTGCTCATACATCTTATGGAGGATGTACTCAATGTGCCAGAAACTTTTCCCTAGGTTTTTTCTTTTTAAATATTCTGTAGATGCCAGTACAACAGTTGGGTTGTCTTGTTGATTTATTAGCACTGCTCTGGTGTATCTTCTTTTCTGTTTCAGGGATAATGCCCATCCTAGATATATGAAGTCATATACCAACTCAATATGCGGTCTTTCCAACTGTGTGACATAGGCTGGACAATCAGCATTTTTCATGCAGTTAGTTTTTCCTATATGGATCATTAGCCCAATCTTTTGAGTTCATGGATCTCATTGAGTAGGTCCTTCAATATTTTGGGGCTTAGCACATTCCATCCACAAACATAAGCATCCTGAGTCTTCAGTGTTTATTGAAGTCAAACTAGGGGGAGTGATTTATCCTCTCTGAGACTGAGTTTCTTCATCTGCCTAACAAAGGGGGTTGGATGAGGTGAATTTCAAGGTCTCTTTCCACTATTAATCTATAAGCTTATGCTGCTTTTCCATTTGAATTCTACATAAGATATCCTTTGTGACACTGGAGCCCACACATGTTACTGTTTAATTCTTGGGCAATAATCTGAGGATCACTAAACTGAATTATTTCTGTGGTTGCTTTTTATTAATTCTTGTATGATTGTAACATGTATGAGACTCCTTGTTTGAGGTAAGACTTTAATGTGGCATTTTGTTTTACCAAATCAAATGATTTTTTGTAATCAACAAGTGTTAAATAGCAGAATCTGTTTTACAGTTCATTCTAATCACAAAGATGTGGTCAATAGTAAAAAATTGTTCATAAAAGCCTGCCTGTTCCTTTTTCAAATTATTATCAGGGATATCTTCAATATGTGTAGATCATCTCCTTAAATTTTACAGAGATGAGAAAGACATATGGTTTGGTAGTTATGACTATCCTCTTGATTATCTTTTTTGGTAAAAAAATACTGTGATTTTTTTGCCCACTCTTTTGCTCCGTATTTAAAAAAGTGATTCCTCAGTAATAGTAGCTGATATTTATATAGCTCTTTAAGATCTGTAGAAGTGCTTTATATACCTGATTTCATCTGAGCCCTATTTAACCCTGTGAGAAAGGTATGACAGGTATTAATTCTATTTTATAGATGAGCAAAATGAATCTCAGGTAAAGTGATTTGTCCATAACCACATACTTATTAAGTCTAAGAGGTGAGATCTGAACCCAGGCTTCTTTACTCCAAATCTAACTCTCTGCCATGTCATACTACTTCTCTTGAGGATGTTAAGATTTTGGAGGCCACAACTGTGGAAAGGCCTCCAGAGTGAACTTCCTCTTTGTGTACTTAGTTTGGTCCAGCTGTTCTTCCCAATTTTGTAGCTTTTAAAATGCCATTTCAGGTTCCTCATTTAGTACATTAAGGATTGAGGTGTTAAATTCTAAATGTGTTTCCTTGGCCATAGATGATAGAAAGGCTAAGTTAGGACAACTAAATGCTGTGTCTTTCTCCTTTCTGGCTTACCTTTGCCCTTCATTTTTGGTACTTCTGGTATTTAAAGTGCTTATGTTTTCTCTTTTATTGACCTAAGGTACTCAATTGTCATCATATGATGTAGGACTAACATCCTTATAAACACATAGAGAAAGTATATCCGATATGATTAAAGGGACTTTTGAGATTACTTTTGAGTATGTGGTTTAAAATTTTTGTAAATTGTAACCAGAAACAAACTAAAATATTTTTTAAGAAGAAATTGAACATGAAATTATAAATTTTAATTATTTCCAGTATATTTTATATTTTTAAAAGGTACACTAATTTTCAGAAGGTAATAAAAAATAACATTGTTCATTTCCATTCCCCTTCTGAACTTCATTTTCTCTTTTGAGTACTTTTCTGGATTTAATGATGTGTTTGCCAAATACCTACTATGTTTAAAGCATTGTGCTAGATGCTAGGAATATAAATAGTCAATTGATATAATTTCTGGCTATAAGAAATATACATTCTTTTATGTGTGTGTGCATGTGTGTACATATCACTGATGCAAGGATAAAGTAAAATCAGGACAGAAGAACATTAACAACTGAGGGAAAAAGGAAAGGCATCCTGTAGAAGGTGGCATCTGAGCTGAGCTTTGAAAGAAGAAAAAGATTCTGAAAAGCAGACCAAGAAGTACATTTCAAACATGATTTGTGGGGAAGCAGAAAGGGGCAAAGGTAGTGTTGTCTAGCTAGAACATAGCATTTGTACGAGGAAACACTATTAGATGATGCTGAAAGGGTAGGTAGGAACCATGCTATGGTGGGCCTTACATGCCATGTTAAGAGATATTTTATCTTAGAGATAACAGGGAAGCCACTGCAAGTTTTTGAGCCAAGTAGTGATGTGGTTGGATCTGTGTCTCAGAAAGATTATTTTTGACAGTCTTACGAGGATGGATTGGAGAGAGGAGAAACTGGGAATCTGGGAGGTCAGTGAGAAAGCTAGCTATTCCACTAGAACAGAACAAAGGTGATGGGAGATTAAGTTGTGGCTGTGGCTGTGTGAGTGCAGAGAAGGGGACTGATGTGCAAAATGTAGTGGAGGAAGAACTGATAAGACTTGGTAACTGACTGGATGTATTGAGTGAGAAAGAGGAAAAGAGTCAAGCAAGTGTTTAATAAGCACTTATTAGGCTCGGTGCTAAGTGCTGGGGATGCGAAACAAAAAACAAACTAGTACTCTCTCTCAAGAGACATTCTAATGGGTCAAGTATGATTCCAAGGTTGTGAGCTCCGAAGGAGAGTGGTATCTTCATGAGAAATATTGAAGTTTACAGGATTGGTGGGGAGTGGGGAAGGATGGGAGAGAAGGAGTTTGAGATGCTTATGGGCCATCCAAAAGGAGGTGTCCTACAGGCTTTTGAGTAGTTGCAATTAGAGATTAAAGAGTGATGCAAATATTGGAGATTCATGTAAGGATGAGACTTGAACCCATGGGAGTTAATTAACTCTCGAAGAGACTAGAGAGAATGAGAGCAGAGCTCTCCAAATCATTCTATACCCAGGAATCAGGAAATGGATGATCCAGCAAAAGGAATTCAGGTAAGAGAATGGTGTCATGGAAGCCAAAGAAGGAGAGTGTCTAGAAAAGGGGGGTCAAGTGCATCAAAAGCTGCTAAAAACTCAAGAATGATAAAGATTTAGCGGTAGATTGAGCCTTGGTAACCTAGGAAATGGCAATATAAATCAAGTGGTGGGACATAAACCAAACTGCCCTCCTCTGGACTACATCATACTCCTTAGAACCTCATTATTATGCAAGATCACATAAGCCCTGAAATTGATCTGATCAGTAACCCCTGTCCCTTCCTTTGATTGGAGAGGGTGAAGGGCAGAGAGTGGAGAGCTCCTCCATTCAAGGAGAGTGACCCAGGAAAACCATGTCTTCATTTCCACCCTGCTGCAGCCCTCTCTCCTCCCCACCCCCTTTTCAGAGGTTCTTTTTGTATTTTCTTCTCCCATTAGATTGTGAACTCCTAGAGGATAGGACTGTTCTTTTTGCCTTTCTTTGTAGCTCCTCCTTTACCCCCTGTACCCCCAGTGCTTAGCAAAGCTCCTGGCACATCATAAACCCTTAGTAAAAGTCAACAGTCTAAGGTACTGAGAAGTGGGAGGTGGGGAATGGAGAAAGCTAGAATAGATCATCTTTCTAGAAGTTTGGTAGTCCATGAGAGGGAAAGATAAAGGATATTGACTTGAGAGCAAGCTGCTGAATAAGACAGAAAGGGATAGGATTAAGAGTATATAGAGTGAGAGACTGACGTTGGCAAAGGACCTCCTCTTCCTCAGAAAAGGAAGGTGAGGATGAGTGAAAATGCTTTGAGGTACTGAGTAGGGGGAAAAGTGGGAGCTTAAGGTGGATGACTTCTATTTTTCCTGTAAAATAAAAGGCAAAAATATTTCCTCAGAGAGCAATTGGTGTTGTTGGGGTCATTAGAAAATGTTTGGAACAGCCATTAAAGAAAGTGGGAAGGGGAGGCAGGGAAAGGTAAAAGTTTTGTTGTGCAGCTACAAAAGTCCAAGGGACAGGTAGGTGGTATAATGGATAGAGTGCTGGGCTTGGAGTAAGACCTGAATTCAAATCTGGCCTCAGACATTTACTAGCTGAGTGACCCTGGGTAAGTCACTTAACCCTATTTGCCTGTTTCCTCATCTGTAAAAATGAGCTGAAGATGGAAATAGCAAACTATTCTAGTATCTTTGCCAAGAAAACCCCAACAGGGTCATGAAGAATCGGATACGATTAAAACAACTGAGTGACAAAGGCCCAATGGAAATAAGATAATGAATTTTCATAGGAGCCAGCTGGCAACAGAGTTGTGACTTCCTCCAGCAGTGTTCCATAGCTTGGAAGTACAAGCAGATTAGATAGATAATAGGGATGACCAGGAGCTGAGAACTAGCAGAGCATGAACTTGCACTAGAACAATAGTTAACCAGTGTCATTATTTACATAGCTAGAGCCAGCATATTGTTTTGGTTATTTTCTTCACTCTGCATCACTTCATATTTTCCTCTATTTATCTGTCTACATATTGAGCACTTATAATGGTAAAATAATTAATTATATTCATATACCACAATTTCTTAAAATAATTCCCCAGTTGCTGGCAATAGCCTACTTTTCCCCCCTCAGTAGAACCTGAGATTTGGAAGGAACCCCAAATATTGAGTCCAAATCCCTACTTGACAAAAAATCCCTTCTCCAATATCTCTGACAAGTGGTCATCCAGCCTTTGATTGAAAATCTAGAGAGAGAATTTTCCAACTCTGAAATTCTGAGGGAGTCTCCCATTTTGGATAGCTCTAATCTTTAGAAGTTTTCCTTCTATCAAGCCTAAGTCTGCCTCTCTTTCCAATCTACTCATTGCCACTAATGCTATTAATACCTATGTAAAGCTAGGCCTCTTGTCAATATCCTTACAATCTTTGTAATAGTATTCCTTGGTCAAAGGATATGAACAATTTTATAGCCTTTATTGTATAATGCCATAGAACCATAGAATTGAGATTTGGGAAGGATCTCATTGGTAATCTATTTGAATCAATATTTGAATTAAATACCCTCATTACTTTTCTAGCTTCTGCTTGAAAATATCCAAGGAGAAACTACAACTATTTCTTGAGGTATTCCATTCTGCTCTTGGATAGCTTTCGTTAATAAATTTTGTTCTTACATCAAGCCTAAATTGGTCTTTTTGAAGCTTCTCTCCACTGCTTCTAGTTTCACCCTTTGGGGACAAACAGGATAAGTTTAATCCCTCTTCTAGATAATAGCCCTTCAAATATTTGAAGCTAGCTAATGTATTGCTCTCCTTTCTTCTCCATGCTACACATCCTTAGTTTCTTCAAGAAATCCTTATGTGGCATGATCTTCGGGCTCTTCAGCATACATAATGCTTTCCAAAATGGTTACACCAATTCACAGCTCCACCAGCAGTGCAGTAGTCTGTCTGTTTCTTCAATGTGCCTGAAGCATTGGATTTTACCATTTTAAAGTACTATTGACAATATAATGGGGTTAAGGTTATATTTCAAAATAATTTTAATTCTCATTTACCAGATTATTTGAGCATTTGAAGAATTTTTCAGGTGGTTGATTATGTTTTCCCTCACCCTCAAACTGACTATTCATATTCTTTAATTGAAGAATAAATTTTACTCTCATAAACTTGTCATTTATTCTCTGGGCCTGAGTTTTCTAATCTGTAAAAGGAGAGTATCATACTAGGTGAGTTTGTCTCTTCATGCTTAAAAATCTATGATTTATGTAGAGTTCAGATGCTAGACTTTTATCAGAAATATTTAAAGATTTTCTCTAGTTGGTTTCTGTTTCCTTTGTGAAAGTCCTTTTTTATGATCAAATTTGTTTTTGTCTCCCAAAATTTCTTTTTTTGAGGTTAAAAATTTCCTATGTTTCTGTAATACATATGTATACACATTTACATATATATGTATTCAACTAATTATTTTATGAACATTTTATATTAGATCATTTATCTACTAGAAATTTATTATACTGTATGATGGGAGGTGTAGATTTACTCGTCTTTTTGCCATTGTTAACTGAAAATAGCATATTTATTTTAAAAATAATATTGTTTTCAAGGTTCTAATAATTTGGGAAGTTTTTGTAAATTATGTTTTATAGGGGGAAACTAAGGAAATATGTTCTCTTTTGACTGCTCAATATTCCATTTTCCCAGAGGTCTCCTTTCAAGTATTTGTGCACACCATAGGTTATAAGTCTATGAGATTTTGACAGGCCAGGGGCTTTCTTGAGGGGGGAATCCTCAGAGTTATATCTTGTATCTGGGGTACCTTGGCTCAGATCTACATACACAACATAGTATGCGTTTGGAAGAAAGGCGTTTGGATAGAAAAAGAGAGAAACTGAGTAACAGCTAAAAGTGAGAGCATGGTTTATATAAATCTCTGTTAGCTAGTTGGCACAGTGGATAAAGTGCTGGGCTCAGTCAGAAAGATCTGAGTTCAAATATAGCCTCAGGCACTTACTAGTTATGTGAACCCTCAACAAGTCATTTAATCTCTGCCTCAGGTTCCTCATGTGTAAAATGGAAATCATAACAATACCTACTTCACTGGGTTGTTGTGAGGATCAAATGAGACATTTGTAAAGTGCTTAACACAGTGCCTGACATACAGTAGGTGCTTAATAAACGCCTGTTTCCTACTCCCCCATCCGTTTTAAGATAAGACCATATCGGGGCCTATTTTCCCATGCTGACTTTTTGGTAGTCAACAAAATAACAAATCTGATGGAAATTTTCCTTAAATTACATTCCTATGTTACTCTCTGGCATAACGTCGTTGATGTTGGATGACAGATGCCTTGCTACTGAAGACTTTCCCACACACACTACATAAATAGGGTTTCTCTCCTGTATGAGTTCTTTGGTGCCTGGTAAGGGATGAACAGTCAAAGAAGGCTTTCCCACATTCATCACACTCATAAGGCTTCTCTCCAGTATGAATTCTCTGATGTACAGTAAGGGATGAATGTATAGAAAAGGCTTTCCCACATTCATCACATTCATAGGGTTTTTCTCCAGTATGAATTCTCTCATGTACAGTTAGAGATGACTGATTAGAGAAAGCTTTCCCACATTCATCACATTCATAGGGCTTTTCTCCAGTATGAATTCTCTCATGTTCAGTAAGAGATGAAGGATTAAAGAAGGCTTTCCCACATTCATAACATTTATAGGGACTTTCTCCTGTATGAGTCATGTGATGCCTCATAAGTCCACTTCTACGGCTAAAGGCCTTCCCACATTCATCACATTCATAGGGTTTCTCTCCAGTATGTGTTAGCTGATGTCGAGTTAGGTTGCTTTTCAGACTGAAGGCCTTTCCACATTCATCACATTCATAGGGTTTCTCTCCAGTATGAATTCTGTCATGTTCAGTAAGAGATGAATGTTTAGAGAAGGCTTTTCCACATTCATTACATTTATAGCGCTTCTCTCCCTTATGAGTTCTTTGATGTCGAGTAAGGGATGGTTGGTCAAAGAATTTTTTCCCACATTCTTTACATTCATATTCTCTTTCTATAATGGAGCTTTCTGTGAGACTAATTGACAACTTCTTGAAAGTGTTCTCATGGGAAAGGGATTTCTTCCATTTTTCCTCTACAGAGTTTTCCTGATGCTTCTCCAATCTACCCTCAAAAAGAGGAATTTCTCCAAATGTAGGGTCTAGAGAAACAAATATCTCAGGTAATCTGTCTTCTTCAGAAATGTTCTCATTTTGAATTGACTGTTGGGTGTCAGGCCTACTCTCCCAGTCTGGAACCAAGAGAAAAAACAAATTAATCTATTCTCTGTGCTGTAAAAAAGCAATGCTATATTGGGAAGAAGATAATAAAATAGAAAATAATGCCTACTAGGTATCCCTGGTATTGTCACCTCCAAAAACAGTCTTGTAATATGGAAAGAGGCTTAAGAAGTGGAAGAAGAGAATGAAATAGGAAATAGAAGTAGAGGGAGGGTAGCTATATCATCAAATAAGGTGAACAGAATATAAAGTGCCTATTCAGGAGTATGGTAAAGGGCATTCAAGTGTTGTGTTAAGTTTGGGGGATAGTGATAAATAAGAATAGCAAATAAGAAACAATATCATCAGAGAAAATGAACTTTCAGTAAGTAACGAAAGGTAGTCCCTTGAAAGCATGAGGAAAAGAGAAGAAATGGCAAGTAGGAAGAAGGACAGCCAGAGGTAAGAATTATACCTTTTCTTTCCCAAAAAAGTTAGAAGTTTTATTTCAATAAACTATTGTGCTGTTTCTCCCACTGAGTTGCACAAATCTAGTTTTTTCTCACCTGGAGAGGAATTTCTTGGGACCTCTCTCTCTCTGGCTTTCTGCAAATTGAACATCCATGGCTCTTTTCCTTGCTCCAATTTGAAGATCACATCTGGTTTAGATATAGGGAATCCTGTTTGTACAGAAAGAAAATAAAACACAGCTTATGGGGACAAAGAATTGACATGGATCCTCTGACAGGATGCACTTGTGTTAACTTACTAGTACTTCATCACTTATCTGTCTTTCTTTAAACATAACTATTGACGTTTTTTGTTGTTGTTTTTTACATTATAGTCAACAAAGCAACCTTGCAACACTTTGCATCTGTAGTCTCCTACCTAGCTCCTAAGGAGGAGGGATATATATTTCTGTATTTTGGAATTAAGCATGTTTCATGCAGTTAATTTCTTTTAATACCCTTTAATGTCATCTTCTTTTATATAACTCTTTGTATATATTGTTTTCTTGATTCCACTTTCTTCATTCTTCAAAACTTAATATAAGCTATCCCATTTTCCTATGAATTCTCATATCATTTCTTATAGTGATAATATTTGATTATATTCACATACCACAGTCTGTTCAACCATTCTCCATGTCCATGGACACCCACTTTATTTTCAGTTTGTTTTTTACAGAAAGTCCTGCTGCAAATATTTTTACATGCATGTTTCTATCACTGACTACTTTGGGGGCATATATCCAGTACTGGAATCAGAAGTCAGAGACACTAATTAGTGGAGATGTGAATTAGTTAAACTGTTCTTGAAAAACATTTGGAATTATGGAAGAAAAAGTCACTAAGATCAGCTATTCTTATATAATTCCAAATCGTTTCCCACTACTGTTCGTTCAGTTCATAACCCCACCAACAGCGTTTAAGTGTCTTTGATTTCCCAAACCCCTCTGCCACTGACAATTTCTGTTATCACCTTTACTAATTTGATGGCTGTAAATTGAAACTTCAGAGCTGTTTTTCTTATTATTTATAATTGAGGCATGTTTTCCATATGGTTGTTCATTATTTCTTCTGAAAGCTGTTCAAATCCTTTGATAACTTACACTTGTCAATTTTTTCACTCACACTACATCTCTGGATCACTTTTTCCCTTCTGGAAACAAGAAGCTCAGAACTTTGCTATTCAGCTATACAAAGTGTAATTATGTTCCCTTTATTCCAGCCCCTACACCCAACCCCCAGCTGGTATTAGAGGCATATTATGACCCCAAACATTGCCCAACCCTGTCCCTGTCTACCCCACCTCTCCTCCAATATGCACATTCATTCTGGCACAAGGAATTTCTACAGTGACAGCCCACAACTTTCATATTCATTGATCTATTTAGCCTTTCATCCTCCCCAGACATGGTCAGTTCTGATGCAAACATACATCTCCTCCTTCTGTACAAAGATTCATTATCTCTAGCCATGTCTGTAAACCTGGGGCTTTTTGACAGATTCCCTCCTAACTTTTCCATATTCTCTCATTCAAGCTCTGTTTTCTGTCTATATTACAAATGAAGAACAGGGAAAAAAACTGACTTGATCAGCTGGTGGCAGAACAGGTATCATAACTACTGGCCAATTGCCACCTATGGGGCAGCAGAAGCAATAAAGCATCCTGAGGGAGAGATGAGGTAGCATGTGCTAGGAAATGCAAACCACAACCCCTCCTCAGACCCTAACAGAGATAGGTGAGCACCCAGAGCCCAAGAGCCTTAGGAACAGAAGTGCCCTAAGGTTACTGGCCTTGTTTCCAGCCTGTACTTTGAAGCCATCACAGTGAAGAAAGGGCTCACTTTCCTTGGCTTACTGTCACAATTGGGAAGATAAGGCCCAAGCTTAGGGAGTAACAGAACCCTCTATACAACAGGCCCTGCTTCCAGCCCAGCTCCCCACAACCATCATCCCAGGAAGCAACCCCCGTAAAGATGTGATTGGTTAACTGCTTAGAAAAGAAAGTTCTTGCCACCAAAGTCCTTGGCATTGATGGTTTAACATTACAAGTTGATATGATTGTCAGTGGAAATAACATTAAAGAATATTCACTCTCATCAGCTTTGCTGCTACATCCTAAGGACTTTTCCATCTGATTTGCAACTTGCAAGTGAAACCTGTATACAGTCTCCCCACTAAAAGTAAGCTCCTTGAAAGCAGGGACTGCCTTGTTTTTCTATATGTTTCCTCAGCCCTTACACAGTAAGTGGTTAATAAATGCTCATTCATTGCACCCTCTCACTAATACCAGTATTGTAACTCTACTTTCTATACCCACTCCAGATATTAACATCACATCCCTATAAGCTTCTAATAACATACCTGGGCTATTTACCTGTGTTAGAGAAGAGTCTGACTGCTCTTTTACAGACCATGTAGTATTCAACAACTATGGTCCAGCTCAGGTATCTTTTTGTCTTAAACAAGCAATTTTTCTTTCCTCTGTGGATTATCTCTGCCTAGGGTAGAGTTTAAGGAAGCCTGTATTCTTGAGTCCCCGAAACTGCAGTCACATTACATACGTACTGTGATTTTTTTTTTCAGTGTTTAGATAGTATCTCCAATCTAACCATATTTCCCCACATTTGCTGCACTTGTAAGTGGTCTTTTCACCTCCCACCAGAACATCTATTTCATCTGTCAACTCTTCCTTCATTTTCCTTCCCTTTTACTTTTGCTCTTTCCCCTACTTGGAGACATTCTTTTTCTCTATTTTCTTCTTGTTTATTCATCAGCCTGTCCAGGACATTTTTTTGATCCTCAGTCCTCTTGAGTTTTTTTTCTTGCTTCTTTCCCACTCCCTTTCATCAAGATACCTTTCTTCTTAAACTAGCAACCCCCTGCTTTGCATCAGTCCATGCTTTCAATCCAGATCTTTTTAGGGATTCTAACAATGCTGTTCCTTCACGTGGATAGTACATAGATGTACTCTTTCCCACCCTAAAAGCTTTTGAGCAGACATTGGAAATCCTGAGGATTGTAGATTCAGCCTCTTGTTGTTATAGGGACATTATAAGGTGTTTTTAGCCCCTTCTTTCAGAGCTCCACCTGGGGAAAAAGCACTATCCAAATCTCCCATCAAAGTGAGGGGAGTGCTGCCTGCAAATTCCCTAGATCATTACATTGGCAATATGGCCCTGGACTAGATCAATATGGGCACATCATGGGGACTTCTCTATTATCTTTAGTTTCCTTTGCCTCTACTCATCAGGGTGTCATGAACCTTTTGGAGCATAGCCCCAGTAACAATGGTGAGCTGGGTGGCTCAGGTTTCTATACCAAAAATATTCAAATGCTCAAAAAATTAAATGCAAATTAAAATAATTGTGAAATATAAGCTTAAACCTATTACACCGATAAAGTTGGCTGTTGGTATGCCTTTGCTAAAATGCCTACCTAGCTTCTCTTCTCTCCCAGACTGGACAGCAGCAGCATGGTTAAGTACTGTGGTCTTTGTACCACTAGAAAGCTCTGAAACCACAAGCTCACTTGGGCAGTGCCTTGAAGGCCAACCCATTCAGAGGAGCATCTCACAAAAAAGGGATTGTCTTGGAAAAAGTTGGTATGGAAGCCAAGCAACCCAACTGCCATCAGGAAGTGTGAGAGAGTCCAGATGATTAAGAATGGCAAAAAAATCACTGCCTTTGTTCCCAATGATGGCTGCTTGAATTTTAGGAAAACGATGAAGTTTTGGTTGCTGGATTTGGATGAAAAGGTCATGCTGTTGGTGACATTCTGGGAGTCCGATGCAAGGTCATAAAAGTTGCAGATGTTTCTCTTTTGGCCTTGTACAAAAGCAAGAAGGAAAGACCAAGATCATAAAAATTGTATGATGTCTTTGTCATAGTAAAAAATTTTCATGTAAAAATAAAATAAAATGCCTACCTGTACCTGTTAGGCCCCAGCCACAGGGGCTAAAGACTTAAGTTAACAAGTTAACTTAAGTCATCCCTTAACCATTTGTGGGGCTCCAGCTTCTCTAGAGGCACTGAAACTGAAGTCATTCAAGTACTTTCCCTCAGGCAAGTCTGCTGTTCCACCACTTAAAACAAAACAAAACAAATAAAAACATCTAAGCAGCAGATGCTATACCTCATCATACCTCATGACCACCTATGCCAAACATTCTAAAGTGACCAGAAAAGGGGGAACTGCCTTCCTGAGAAATGCTAATTTCAGCATGGTCCCACTAGCACAGACTCTTCAGCACTTTACCACTAGCATCTGAGGTTGCTTTGTGGCATGCCCTGCCCATCATCTCTGCCTTCAGCCTTCTCTCTTCCATGTGGAGACTACAAGGAGATCAGAACATTTTCATATCAAAATCTGATTAAGGTCTCCATTGCAGTCCTGGACAACTGACTGGTATCCATGAATCACAGAGATGGCAAAATCCAGAACAATGTCCAACCCATAATGAACACTCTGACATCCTTTGCTGGGAAAAGTTTCACAAATACTTATGTCTTAGGCTTTTCATTGGATTAGGGTGACAGCTCCCAGCCACATTAAGTCTCAACAAATACTTGTTCTCACCTTTCTCTTCAGAGCACAGAATTATTTATTTTCTCTTAAATCTTTTAACCAACACTAATATCCCAGTCCTTCATTCTGTATGCATTAAGTAACTGCTCTAAGGTCTGTCTTTACAAGGCAGGATCTAATATCCCTACAAGATAGCTGCACTTCAGGATATTACCAACTTCAAGAAACTTATAGACTGAGAAATTGTAGAGTTGGACACAACCTTCACCTTCCATGAACAATTTGTCTACTTTACATGGGAGTTTTCAAACCTAATACTTTTGTTCTGTAAGAGATGAGAAACAGAGAATCTTTGTCTTACACTTGAATTCCAAACACTTAATTTCCAAAGTACAAGATGAAGGAGGCTTGGCTAAAGAGCTATTCATCTGAAAACAAGATCAGGAAGGTCTAGTAGCATGAAAGCTCAGGATGAATCAATAATGTGATCTGGCCACCACGAAAGATAATCTTGCTGTATTTTGTGCTGGTCTGGCCACATCTGGAAGGATATAATTCAGGAAGGATACTGATAAAGTGGAGTGCATCCAGAGGAGGACAATCAGGAGAGTGAAGGGCTTTGAGTTCACACCATATGACTGATTAAAGGAAACAAAGATCTTTGCCTGGAGAAGAAAAGATTTGGGCACTGGGGCTGTGTTTTTCCTTCATTTTTGAAGGGGACCATGACATCAGGGAAATGATGACATGACTTGTAGTTCACTTTGATTTGAATGAGGGAGGGCTGTGCAAGGTCACTAGCCTCACTTTCTCCTCCAGAGCCATCTGGGCCCAATGACCAGATATTCTTTAGGACGACTGGAAGTAGCACAGGATGTCATGGGAGACCCTAGCCCTTTTAAGCTAAAGCTTTTTCAGATGCTTACTTTGAGTGAGGTAACACCCATTCCGTGAATAGGCCTCTTTAAGAATCAAGTCAAGGGATGGTCCCTTTAATAAAAAAAAAAACAACCAAACTGGGAGGAGAAAACTGGGTTTCTGGTTGCTGGTCAAAAGAGAAAGTTACTACTGACATTCACTCTGGGTCAGGAGGGCCCAAAATATAGCCATTAAGTGGAGCTTGGACAGGGACCTATTATGATCCTAGAAGAAACAGAGAAGAGGAATACTGGTGTAATACCTGATTTCAAGTATTTGAAGGGCTTTCCCATGGAAGAGAGTGTGGCTCTACGGGTAGAAATAGGGCTGACAGGAGGAAGTTGGCAAAGAAGCAAATTTAAGCTCAAGATAAGAAAAACCTTTGTAACAGAACTCCCCAAAAGCAGACTTGGAAGGTGGTGAGTCTCCTTCAGTGAAGATCTTCAAGCAAAAGTTGAGTGGCCACTTCTGTGGCAAGAACCTTCTGAGTGGCTTCCAACTCCAAGATTCTGTGAATCAAATTACATTAGAGCTAGAGAGAACTAAGAGATCATCTAATTCAACCCCCATTGTTGGAAAGAAAGCTTAAGGTAAAAGAAGTGAAGGAATTTGCACAGGGTCAAATGGTTAACAATTAGCAGGGTGAGACTTGAACTCAGGCTTCCTGACTCTTCTTTCCCCTATACCAGGGGTAGGGAACCTGCGGCCTCCAGACCACATGTAGCTCTCTAGGTTCTGAAGTTTGGTCCTTTGACTGAATCTAAACCTCACTGAACAGATTTGTTTGGATTCAGTCAAAGGGCCATACCTGAGGATGGAGAAGGCCATATGTGCCCTGGAGGCTGCAGGTTCCCTATCCCTGCTAAACTACCTCCCTATCCAAAAAGGATATGGTAGAAAAGCCCAGAAGGAACTGTGGTAACTTCTGAAGGAGGTTCAGACTTATCTTTCCAGAAAGCAGATAAGAGCACTCTTATCTTAGGTGAAAGCCCTTGACCTGTAGGAGAAGAGGACAAGGAAGTTACAGTCTCAGGAACAGCATAATCCAGCTTCTTAATTTCAACATAAGGTGTACATCATTTTCATCTGTTAAGGAAGGGAAATACTTTTTTTGTCAGCCAAAAAAAGATTTGATATCTCTGACCCAAACCCTGAACCAAAATTCAGGTAAGAAATTCAGAGGCTCCATGGTTTTTACCAGTTCTCTTTGATACCCTGACAACTCCAGAACTGCTATACTTGGCAACCCAGACCCTCCCCTACCCCATTTCTTGCTTGGCTTATTTCTTCATAGGTACCCCTTGCCTTCACTTTCTTTTTCAATGCCACACTTGTTATCAGTCCTAGGTCACATTACCTTTCTCTGCTTAGTCTGGTTTTGAGATTAGGATGTTTCCATTCTACTTGAGAGCAGGCTTCCTGTGATATTGCTCTGCCATTACAACTACCTCCTTCTCCTTTACTTTTGGTTCCCCTCATTTAGATTTAAGAATCTTATTTTTCTATTTCTTTCCCAGCTCTTCATCCAAGTTCTCTAGTTTCCCTGCAAGTCTACTGGATATTGTTCTACCTAATGTCTGCCTGAGTAGTTCTTGGAAGGTTGGGCCCTGGCTTTGCTGCCCTTTCAGTTTTGAAGTCAGTAGGTAACTCCTTTTCCTCCTGCAAGCCTCTTCTCTTTACCTGTTGGCTCACCATATCTAAATCCATGGGCTTTATCTTGCAGTCCTTCTTCTTGTTCTTATTCTTGATGCATTCTGACCTCTTAAGGTCCTAATCCTCTCTAAGACCCCACCCTTTACCTAGCCCCAGAGCAAACAGTAGGACCTCACGTTCACCTTCACAGTTACACAGCCTCACTGTTTCAAAGCAGTTCCTACAGGTATCTCTTTCATGACTATCCTTAAGACACACAGTCACAGTGAGACATAAAGAAATCCAATCCCAGCTCTGCATTCACTAGTACAGTATTTAGCACAGAAGAGAATTTTCTTGATTTAAGATGAATTCTGAATCCCAGAGAGAAGTCATCCTTACCCAATGAGATGAAGTTTCTATAGTTCTCCAGCATCACATCCTTGTACAGGTCCCTCTGAGCAGGGCTCAGTTGCCCCCACTCCTCTTGGGTGAAGTTTACAGCTACATCCTTGAATGTCACTGATTCCTGAAACACAAATGTATTCTTGCTCACCCATAAAACTCTTTTTACACAATGGGAAAGTGAAAAAAGAGCATTTGGAAGGACTGATGAGATAGAGTGATTCTGGTGATAGTAAGAACTCTGAGTAGGAGAGAATTTGGAGCATCTGACTTAAGGTAGGAAGGTATCTTTTCCATGCCAACATGCTTATCACTAAGCTCCAAAGAGGATGAGCACTAGTCAAACAAACCTTAGTCCTTCATCCACAAGGATGGGGATCAGGGAGACAGAGAAGTTCTATGATGATGAGGGGAAAAATGTCCACACTCTGGAAACTGAGATTTCATTTTGAAAAGAGTGGAAAACTCAGCTTACCTGGGCTTTGGTCATCAGGGACACAGTAGCCATTCCCTCTTCTTCAGTAGTTCTCTCCTAGAACAAGGCAGAGTTCTGAGAATGCAGGCCTAGAGGAGAGAAGAGGGGCAATGATCATATCTCAGACCCCCCAGATTCATCAGGTTAGAAATATCTAAATAATTGAAGTATGTGATTTCCCTACTTCTCCACTCTACAAAGGAGGTCAAAGGTAGCCCAGGCACAGCAACCTTGCTCCTTCCAAGATCAAAGAAGAGGAAAAGAACTCCTATGTACAAAAATATTTAGAACAGCTCTTGTGTAGTGACAAAGAACTGGAAACTATGGAAGTGTTGATAAATTGGGGAATGGCTGGACAAATTATGGTATGTTATGGAATGTTATGGGTCATAACAAATAATGAAAATGACAGTTTCGGAGGAACCTGGGAAGACTTGGATGAACCGATGCAGAGTGGTCAGAGGATACTACAATAATAATAATATTGTAAAAATAAACATTGAAGTGGTGTCCAACTACAATTCCAGAAGGGTGCTACCCACGTCTGGACAGAGAGGTAATGGATTCAGAACACCAAATGAATTATATATTTTTAGACATGGCCAACACTGGAATGTGTTTTGTCTGACTGTCTATATTTCTTAAATGGGTTTTGTTTTTCTTCTTTATTCATTGTGGTGGGGAGGAGGTAAAAAAGGAAAAAAAAGCTTGCTAATTGAAAAACAAATAAAAATTTAAGCAAAATAAAGAAGAGTAAATTACATTGCTCCCACAAAGTGCCTGGTATGTTGACTATGTCTGTCTCATAGCACATCACTAGATGGACCTCTGTTTTTTTCAGGAAACATGATGGAAATTAGTATTTCTGACCCCAGGGCTGTCTGATATGGAAAATAGCTGCCAAAATCTATGTGACTTATTCACCTGCTCCTTAATGATGGAAAATATTTCCAATTTCTTTCCTGACTCATAGAGCTAACAGAAATCATGACTCTGATTTCCTTAAGGTAGCCTAATGGTTATAAGACATTAGTATAAGGAAAAGAGTAGGAAGATAGAACTGGAAATCAGGAAATCAATATGGTTTTGTCTCTGCAGTTTAGTATTTGTATGGCCATTAGCAAATCACTCAACCTATCATTAATCTATAATAATCCAATGGAAAGGCAATATGGTGTATTGGAAAGACTGCTAGACTTGGGGTAAGGAAAACCTTGACTTTAAAGGTTATTATATGGCTCTAGGCATGTTAGTTAACAACTAGTATGGTGGATAGAGCTCTGGACCTGAAGTCAGGAGGACCTGAGTTCAAATCTGGCCTCACACTTTACTAGCCACGTGACTCTGGGCAAGTCACTTAACTCTGCCTCAGTTTCCTCATCTGAAAAATGAGCTGAAGAAGGAAAAGGCAAATCGCTCCAGTATCTTTGTCAAGAAGACCCCAAATAGGGTCACAAAAAGCTGGCCATGACTGAAATGTACAACACAGTTAATTAACAAGTATGTATTAAGTACCTACTGTGAGCCACGTACTGTGTTAGGTTCTGGGTATATAAAGTCAAAAACAAAACAATCCCAACCCTTGAATGGAATTTCCAGTTCACTGAGGGAGACAAAATGCACACATAGAAATACATGTTGTTCAGTCATTTTAGTCATGTCTGACTCTTCAGGATCCCATTTGGGATTTTCACAGATGAGGAACTGAGACAAATAGAGTTAAGTAACTTGCCAAGGGTCACACAGCTAAGAAGAGTCTGAGGCTGAATTTGAACTCAGGAAGATGAGTCTTCCTGACTTCAGGCCTAGTGTTCCATTCACCTTGCCTCCTAGTTGCCCCACATAAGAATACATACAAGGTAATGGGGACTGAGCAGAGGCACTGATAGCTAGGAGTGTGTGTGTGTTCATCCTTTGTTGCCAAAGAAGACCATGCCATCAGAGAAATGATGACATGACTTGTACTTGACTTTGTTTTGAGTGAGGGAGGGCTGGCAGGTCACCAGCCTCACTTCTCCTCCAGAGTCATCTGAATCCAGTGACCAGATATTCATCAGGGTGACTGGAGATGACCCAGGATGAGGCGATTGGGGTTAAGTGACTTGCCCAAGGTCACCCAGCTAGTGAGTATCAAGTGTCTGAGGTGAGATTTGAACTCAGGTCCTCCTGACTCCTGCACTGGTGCTTTATCCACTGCACCACCTTGCTGCCCCTAGGTAGGAGTAAGAGAATTGGCAAAGACCTCCATCCATGGAGGAGGCAGCAAAGGTGAAGGTAAGGAGGGTTCCCTCAGGGAGACAGCTTGTGTAAGGGCACAGGAAATGGTGTGTCCTAGTGTAGGAACAGCAAGAAGCCCAAGGTGGCTAGACTGGGCATGTCTGAAGGGGAGAAAAGTCTAATGAGGCTGGAAAGAGGCTGCAGCCGGGTTGGGAAGGAATTTATTGTTAATCCCGGAGGGAACAGGGAACCACGGGAGTTTCTTAAGCAAAGTGGGACACAGTCAGCTATGATTTAGGTACATATGTCTGGATACCATGTGGATAGAGAGGGGAGAGAAGCCAATTGGAAGGGTATTGCAGTACTTCAGGCAAGAGGTGAATTCAGGTGGACCTGAATCAAGGTAAAATCCATGTAAGTGCAAAGAACAACACTGATGAAAGATGCCAGGAGGTAGAATTCACAAGGTTTAATAACTACTTGGATAAGGAGGTGAGGATGAACACTTCCCCCCCCCCCCACACACACACACACTTTTAACCACTATCAGCTTCATACTTGTCATCTGGCAATATGGGGACAATAGTATCTGTGGTACACAGGGTGAGGATCTTAAAAGAATTTTGCTAATAAAGGTGGCCAGCATTTATACAGTACTCGATTCTCATCTCCATCCTGGGATATAGGTGCTAGTATTATTTCCATTTATAGTTGAGGAAACCAAGGCAATGAAAGGTTAAGTGGCTTGTTGAGGGTCACACAGCTAATCTGAACTCAAGTCTTCCTGACTCTGGGCCCAGCACTCTATACCCTGTGCCAACTAGTTAACACAAATTCAGGCCCAGAGTCCTATCTACTACACTACTCAGCTGCCTTAAGGTCCTTAAGATTAGCTGCCTGCCAACCTTAAAGCTTTAGATAATGCCAGCTATTCTGTTATAAAATGGGGATATTAAATATGACTGTAAAAAATGATAGTGATTCCACAAATCAATTTCATACTTTTTTAGTAACATACTTCAAATATGCCCTCCCTACTAAAGAGAATCCTATTTTTCTTAGAGTCATATGTCAATAAGTCATCAAACATTTACTAAGTATCTGCTAAGTGCCAGGCACTGTGCTAAGCTCTGGAGATACAAAGGCAAAAGACAGTCCAGCCCTTTGAGGAGCTCAGAATCTAAAGGGGGAGACAACAGGTAAGCAAATATGTACAAACAAGTCATGTGCACAGCATAAAGAGAAAATAATCAATAGAGGGAGGGTACTGGAATTATAAGGAATTAGGAAAGGCTTCCTGTAGAAGGTGAGATTTTATCGGGGACTTCAGGGAAGCCTCGAGGCAGAGATGAAAAGGGAAAGCATTCCACCCAGAGAAAATGTCTGGAATCGAGAGAGGGAGTGTTTTGTTTTAGAAACAGAAAGCAGGCCAGTGATGCTGGATTGAAGAGTATGTACAGGGGTGTAAAGATCAGAAAGGCTAGGGGAATTGGGTTATGAAGGGCTTTAGAAACTAACAAGAGGATTTGATCCTGGAGGTGACAGGGAGCCATGGAAGGTTTACATGCTTTAGAAAACTCACTTTGATGGCTGTGTGCAAGATAGACTGGAGTGTGGAGAAACTTGTGGCCTTGAAGGCCAGAAAGAAGCTGCTGCCACCAACCTGGTTTAGGCCCTTACCGCCTCACACCTAAATTACTGTAATAGCCTTCAGGCTGGTCTGCCTGCCACTAGTCTCTCCACACATGTATAAACATGCACATATGTATACACACATGTACAGGCATGCATGCTCACACATCTACATGTTATTTATATGATGAACCAGTGGAAATCGTTCTTTCCCCATCTATGCCATTCAGGTTTATTATTGTACATGAGGAAACTAAAAAGAGAATAGAATATGAAAGAAGATATGAGAAGTCCAATGCTGAAGCCTCCAATATGCTAATTCAGACCAAGGGGCAGCCAGGTCTACCAGGTCAGTAGCCACTTTGTTCTCCTCGACTCAGATTGGTCTGTTTGTTGGAAGATGGTCATTTTCACATCTTCAAACTTTTAAGGCCACTATTTTACTACAATCACTATCTCCTTATTGTTTTCTGGATACTATACTCTCACCCAAGTTCCTAGGCACAATGGTTGAGAAATATTCTTCCACTGGCTACAACAGGACTGCTTCTATGTAAATCTTAGGCCTCCCTCAACCAGAGACAGAGCTCAGAGATAGGATCTGCAGAAGCCCTGAAAGGGGATCCCCTTCCTCCTTCTTGGTACTGAAATTCCCTGAAGGTCTACTGAAAGTAGAAAGAACTTGGCCCTGGAGAGGAGATGAAAAAATGGACTTCGAAGCCTTCTTTGCAGAGGTAGAGGACTATGGGTGCGGAACACTGTCAGCTTAAGGTGCTGGTCAGTTTTGCTGAGCTGTTTTGTTTTGTACGTCTTACAAGGGATGGTTTCCTGGGTAGGGAAGGTAGGGGAAATATTTAGGAATGAAAATAATATAAAACCAAAATACATTAATAATTTCTTAAAAACAGAAAGTGACTTCTAAGATTATATTTTGGTGCTGAATGGAATACTTCTCTTTGGGAGTTTAAATTGTATTTGCAAAGCCAGAATTTAAGGTTTCAGGGGAACAACTAACTAAAGGAAAGGACTTCTCTCTTTTCTTGGGGGTTGGAGGATTTATCCCTTGCAGAGAGCCAAGCCTCTGCCACTCCAGGCTGGATTACTGTAGGTTTTGGCAAGGTGCAGAAGGTACGTAGAGTCAGTTAAGGGGGCCTCCCCAGCCACTGGGTAAAGTGCAGTCTTGCTGGAGAGATAGGCTGAGTCCACAGCCAGATCACGAAGGGCTGCCCTGATGTTTCGAGGGGTAACAGGGAGCCACCGCAGCTTCTTGAGTGGGAGAGTGACAGGTGTGGCGTGCGGCTGGGCTTCTGATGGGAAAGGGGCAGGGAAGGGAGGGATCGCACGCTCTGGAGCAGAGAGCCTAGCTGGGAGTCCGACGACCACGGTCCGATTCCCGTCTCTGCCACGGACGGACTGAGCGACTCTGGGCAGGACTTGCCTTCTCTGCGCCTCAGTGTCCCCATGTGTCAAATGTGGATCCTCGAGCCCCAGACCTGCCCGGTGTCTGCAGACCCCGCTTCCCTCGGTCCCCGAACGCCCCAACAGACCGGCCTTTACCTCCGACCCACACGGTCCGGACAAACTGCTATTCTCCAGGTCCGACGCTGAGTTAGGAGGCCACAGACGTTACGGTCCAGGGAGGGCGCCGAATTCTCGCTCCCCAGGCAGCTTCGCCTCCTGAGCCCACACTGCCTGGACCAACCACGACAGGGGGATTCTGGGGGATTGGGTCTGAGTGCCAGAGTCGGCGCGGCTCTGTGCTCTCTGGGAAATGTAGTCCGGGATTCCACATGCGCAGTCGCAGTGGGTAGACTTTCAGACGGGGCAGGGAGAAGGGGGAGGAGCGCGCTTCTCGGTTGCCATGGTAACAGCCTCTTCCGTAACTCTGAGAAAAGAACCTCGTGGTAGGTGTCCCCTTTCGCCTTCCGCTGAGGAGGGGCGTTGCGGGGTCCCATTTGTCATCCGGCCGTGGGCCCAGAGAGAAGATGAGTTTTTTTTCAGGGTTGATCCCTTGGCCTATGCTCGGTTCCGCGGAGAGGAAGGGAAGCTCCGGGGGCCGCCCCTGCCTGTCTTGGGGTGTTGGCTGCATCTCCGGCGCGTGGGGGGCTTCCTGTCCGAGAGGCGGGGTGCGCTCCTGAGGCCGGGGAGCCTTGAGGTTACCGGCAGAGCCGGCTCTCTGCTCTCGCGTCCCACAGGCTCCCGAGGCCCGCGGCACGTGGTCGGCGCCCTCCCAAACGGAACCCCCAAACCCGACTCCAGGTTCAGAGGAGTCTGCGAGGCAGCCCCCACGCGTGATCCCAGGATTGTGTGTTTACTTTCACTAAGGCAACATGAAAGCGCGTACTAGCCCAAACCAAAAGACATCCAATTTAAAAAAAAAAGCGGGTTAAGACAAGATGTCCCCATGTGCACAGTGGCACACTCCCACCTGTCCCCACACTTATTGGGCAGCAAGCGTCCACACAGGAAACATCACCATGCAAAACTGGACGTCCACACAGCTGGGTGTGAGGCCAAGCCATCACATCTGTTGAATGACATCATTAGTAAGCGTATATTAATACAATCTTCACCGACTGAGTAAGAGAAAATACGGGAGCGTTATCATGATTCTATCAAAAGCAGCTTGGGTGGTGCAATGTCTAGAGCACTGATCAGTCAGGAAGACCTGAATTCACATTGTCCACAGACATTTTCTAGCCCTGTGTAACCCTGGGCAAGTCACCTGACTTGTCTGTGCCTCGGTCTTCATAACTATAAAATGGGATATCAGTACTCTTATGGTCTAAGTTTAAACCTGCTCCCCCCATGGGTGCTGTGTGTATTTGTCGGAAAGAGTGAACCAAGTTCTTAGGAGAAAGTTTTCTATTAACTGTCTTTACCATATGTAGACTACTACTCTCATATACCTGACCTCTGGGGACCTGCCTCCTCCTCTACCACCTCCACTTCCTCCTCCTTTTCTTCCTTTCCTTCTCCTCCTCCTTTTTTCCAAAAAAGAGACAATGTGACATTTTCCAAATAAGACAATTTACTTTTGTCCTGTGCAGTTTTTATTTTTAATTTCTTGAAATATAGCTCTGAAAAACAGACTTTTTAAAAAAAAAAACCATTATATTTTAAATGGGTCTACTTGACTATACCCAAATCCTTTGCTTTCACTGAATGGTCACTGATAGACTCAGTCCAAGTCTCCATAACTCATTAGTTAGGTTTTGATGGCTTAGAATGAGTATAAATAGCGATCGTTTCCTGTTCTGGCCAAAATCTATGAAGGTCTTCCCTTTTCAGATTGCTATCTTTGGGATGGTAAATTGCACCATCTTTTGTCTCAAGTCTTACCTACTCCTTAGTCACTGAATGGGTGCGGCCTCAGACAAATTGGGACCTGGGAAAGGCCTTAATTTAGAAAGACCAAGGTCACCCATTGAATCCTGGGCCATTGACATAGGTCATAACCTTTGTCTTGCCACTAGACTGATGACTCAGAGAGAGTGAGACTGATGACTTCAGTCAGCCCTCCCTCACTCAAATCCAATTTAGGCACAAATCAAGACATTGAGCTCATGATGTAATTGATCCTCTTCAAAAATGAAGGACGAACAACCAAAAATGTGAGGCCAAGGCACATGAGTGGATGCTACAAATGTGCTTACTTTCATAATCAATCAACAAGCAATTCTTTTTTTTAAAGTTACTTTTTTATTTTATTTTTTAAGATCAATTTGTTTTCAGTTTTCAACAATCACTTCCATAAGTCTTAAATGTTCTCCCCCTCCCTCTATGAGATGGCATGCAATCTTATATGGGATCTACACATATATTCTTATTAAACACATTTTCACATTAGTCACGTTGCATAGAAGAATTAAAACGAATGGGAGAAACCATGAGAAAAACCAAATCAAACCAAAACATAACACAAAAGAAAATAGTCTGCTTCATTCTGTATGCTAATTCCATAGATCTTTCTCTGCATGTGGATGGCATTTTGCCTCGAGTTCTTTGGGAATGTTTTAGGTCCTTGCATTGCTGTGAAGGGCTAAGTCTGTCAGAAACAGTCCCCGCACACTGTGGCTGTTACTGTGTATAATGTTCTCCTGGTTCTGCTCATTTCACTCAGTATCAGTTCATATAAGTCTTTCCAGGCTTTTCTGAAGTCCTCTTCAACAGTCAATTCTTAAGAACCTACTATATGCCAGCCACTGTATGAGATTCTAGGTCTACAAAGATGGAGTGAAGATTAGTTAGTCTCTGAATAATTCATCCAGTCCTCCCCTAGCCCTTTTGATAAAATCACAGAAAGGGCAGAGAAAAGAAGGTGTTAATGTGTTAAAAGAGTAAAGATCATGCCATGTTATCCCTTTATTCAGTGTGAAAGAATTCTCCTGGAAGAAATTAGAGGGGAAGCTGGCTATTTGTTAGCAAAAGATTGGTCACCTCCTAACAGCTTTTAAAGAATCAAACTTGCCAACTTTGTTGAGGAGAGTCAAGTCAAGTCAGGGAGTAAATCTCTGGCAATGTGATCCTAATTTCTCTATAGAGGGCAATTGAAAGGGGGAATTATCTCTCCTTCCTCTCCCATTTACTCTGATATTTTGCAGATGTTAAGAAATAACACATTTAGAAAGGAGTAGAGAGACATTCAGATCTAGAGATTGAGGGGCGGGAAGCAGCTCCAAGGGATCCCATCTTAATAAATGCCTTTCCTTTCAGAGAATTATGTCTACTGGCTGACTTTTTTTTCCTTCAAGTTTTATTGATGTTTTGTTTTTATATGACATTTACAGATCATTTCCACTTCATCTAAGTTCTTTTTTTTTGGAGGAGAGCTTTTAATGTAGAACTTTGCTCTGTTAAATCAAATGCTATCATCTTTGAAAAAAAGACACGTGAAGTCTTAGATTTCATGTTATATGTATTAACAATAGCAGATTTTCTAAATAGCATGATCTTAGGGTAAAAACTTGAGAATGGCAAGAGTTTCACACTTTTTTTTCCTCTCTCTCTCCCTCTCTATCTGTCTGTCTCTGTCTCTGTCACACACACACACACACACACACACACACACACACACACACACACACACACACACACACACACACACACCCCACCCTGTGTCCCCCTGGAAAATCTGTTCCTAAACAGAACTAAGAAGAATTGGGGTGGGGGAGGAACTGCACAAGTTGTACAGCAAAAATTCTGTATAAGATAGGATTGATTTTCAACCTTTTACCTTCATTTTTTAAAAAATTATTTTATTTGTTTTCAGTGTTCTACAATCACTTCTATATATCTTAGATTTTTTCCCCCTTTCTCCCCTTCCTTCTTCCCTACCTCCCCAATCTCTCCCTGAGACAGCATACAATTTTTATATGGGTTCTACACATACATTCCTATTAAGTACATTTTTCACCTTAGTCATGTCGCATAGAAGAATTAAAATGAATGGGAGAAACTATAAAACAAAACAAAATATAATACAAAAGAAAATGGTCTGCTTCATTCTGCAATCAAATTCCATAGTTCTTTCTTTGGATGTGGAAGGCATTTTGCCTCAAAAGACCATAGGGAATTTTTTAAGTCCTTGCATTGCAATGAAGTACTAAGTCTACCAGAAAAATTCTTCACACACTGTGGTTGTTGCTGTGTACAAAGTTCTCCTGGTTTTGTTCCTTTCACTCAGCATCAGGTCATATAAGTCCTTCCAGGCCTCTCTGAAGTCTTCCTGTTCATCATTTCTTATAGCATAATAGTATTCCATTACATTCATATACCACAATTTATTCAGCTGTTCCGCAGTTGATGGGCATCCCCCTGATTTCCAGTTTTTGTCCACCACAAAGACAGCTGCTATAAATATTTTTGTACATGTGGGACCCTTTCCCATTTTTATCTCTTGAGGATACAGTCCTAGTGGCAATATTGTTGGGTCAAAGGGTATGCACATTTTTGTAGCCCTTTGGGCATAGTTCCCAATTGCTCTCCAGAATGGTTGAATCAGCTCACAGCTCCACCAACAATGAATTAGTGTTCCAACTCTCCCACATCTTCTCCAACATTTATCATCTTCCTGTTTTGTCATGTTAGCCAATCTGATTGGTGTGATATGGTATCTCAGAGTTGTTTTGATTTGCATCTCTCTAATCAATAGTGATTTAGAGCATTTTTTCATATGACTATAGATAGCTTTGATTTCTTCCTCTGAAAACTTCCTGTTCATATCCGTTGACCATTTATCAACTGGGGAATGACTTGTATTCTTGTACATTTGACTCAGTTCTCTCTGTATTTTAGAAACGAGGCCTTTATCACAGACACTAGTTGCAAAAATTCTTTCCCAGTTTTCTGCTTTCTTCCTAATCTTGGTTGCATTGGATTTGGTTGTGCAAAAACTTTTCAATTTAATGTAATCAAAATGATCCATTTTGCACTTCATAATGTTCTCTATCTCTTGTTTAGTCATCCAAGTTCTTATAATAAAGTAATGCTGTTAAGTAAACTAGTAATATGGGCAGCTAAGTGGTACAGTGGGTAGAGCACTGGGCTTCCAGGTGGGGAGGCTTGAGTTCAAATTTTGTTTTAGACGTATTAAAGCTGTGTGACCCTGCCCAAGTCTCTTAACTTCTTTTGCCTCAGTTTCCTCAACTGTAAAATGGTGATCATGCTAGCAGCACCTTCCTCACAGGGTTGTTGTAATGATCAAATGAGATACTATTTGTAAAGTGCTTAGCACAGGGTCTGGCACATAGTAGGCACTTCATAAATGTTTCTTCTCTTCTCCCCTAATAATATAATGATTTCATTTGAAAGTGCATGCAAGACATTTGTAGCACCCCTTCTCTTTAGTAAAAAAAAAATTAACAGGAAATCTTTTTCTTCTCCCTCCCATATTCACCCCATTAAAAAAAGGAAAAGACAAAACAAAGTTTCTTATAACAAATATAGTATGCATGGTCAGCAAGATAAATTTCCTTAATGGCTGTATGCAAAATATATTTTTACAAATTTCAATGTTATTTATTTTTACAAAGTTATGACAGAAATTGTCCTGCTCATTTTACTTTTCATTGGTTTGTAAAAATACTCAAAATTGTTCATTTTTATAATATTGATGTTATAGTATAAATTGGGTCACTTTTGCCTCAGTTCAGCCTCTCTCAGCAACATAGGAGGTGTAGAAAATGGAGTTACTTCTCACAGAAGCAGATCAATGTATTTAATTGCATACTGTGCTTTTTATTCTTGGCATAGAAATAAAAATGATTTCTTTTTTTGGGGGGGGGGGCAAAGCAATCAGGGCTAAGCAACTTGCCCAGGGTCACCCAGCTAGTAAGTGTCAAGTGTGTGAGGTCAGATTTGAACTCAGGTCCTCCTGACTCCAGGGCCAGTCCTCTATCCACTGCACCACCTCGCTGCCCCTGAAACAAAAATAATTAAGAATACGTAATTAAAGATTTAACTGAGTAGGTTATGTTTAATCTACAGAAAGCACACGAGGGAGCTTTTAGGAATGCACAGTTCAGTTTGGTTACTGACTGCTAGCTGCTGTTCCTGCCTTGGAGAAAAATAGTTTAGAAAATCTAACACAAAAAGTGATGTATCTTTTCTCAAAGGTGGTGCCGAATTTGCTGTGAAGGGAGAACTCTTTCCTTTTGTCTACAGGCTGCTGGCTGAATTTTTATACAGTCCTGAGGCAGGAAAAGTTTATTTACTTGTGTTCCAAACCTTCCTCTGACTTTTAGTAGAAGCTGCTAAGTCTTGTATGAGCCTGACTATAGTTCTTTGGTACTAAAACTACTACCTTCTGAATGCTTGCAGTATTTTTCTTTGATGTAGGCAATTTAGATTTTGGCTATGACACTTCGTGGGGCTTCTCCTTTTGGCATTTCTTTCAGGAGGTAACCAGATTTGTTCTATTGTTACGTTGTTCTCTGGTTCTAATAGATCTGGACAGTTTTCCTTTATGATTTCTTGAAATAAAGTGTCTTGCTTTTTTTTTTTATCAAGGTTTTCAGTGTCCAGTGATTATAAATTATCTCTTTTTGACCTGTTTTCAAGGTCGGTTGTTTATATCTATATATTACATATTCTTCTATTTTTCTAATCTTTTGATTCTGTTCTACTATTTATTTTTGTCTTATGGAGTCATTGATCTCTTATTGGTCTATTTTAATTTTCAGGCAATCCATTTCTTAAATAGATTTACCATTTTCTCTTCTAAGCAACTAATTCTTCTTTCAATTCTTTCTTTCAGAATTCTTATTTTTATTTATTTTTTTATCTTTTGCTTCATTTCTTCTTGGTGTATTAGGGATTTGGCACATGTTTAAAGTCCTTCTGTTTGCTAAATTGACACAAGTTCTCCAAGTGGAGGACTCTTAGGAGATGGCTTCTGGGAGAATTGTGATGAGCAAGGGAAGTACCTACAAGAGACAGTGAAACATCAATGGATGTTCTGTAACTGCTGTATGGTTGAAAGGAGCCTTTTTCACTTGTGTGCACAGCAGGAACTATAACCGTCTTCAAAAAAGGCCTTGCATGTACCAGATCCCTATTGCATACATATTCATGTAGTCCTGGTAGAAAATCCACTTTTTTTTCCTTTGAGTCTCTACCTGTAGGTGTTGGGCAGCTAGGTGGTGCAGTGGATAGAGCACCAATGCAGGAGTCAGGAGGACCTGAATTCAAATCTCACCTCAGACACTTGACAATCACTAGCTGTGTGACCTTGGGCAAGTCACTTAACCCCAATTGCCTCATCCTGGGTCATCTCCAGTTATTCTGATGAATATCTGGTCCCTGGATTCAGATGGCTCTGGAGGAGAAGTGAGGCTGGTGACCTGCACAGCCCTCCCTCACTCAAAACAAAGTCAAGTGCAAGTCATGTCATCATTTTACTGATGGCATGGTCTTCTTTGGCAACGAAGGATGAATACATACAGTGCAGGTGTTACAGAGCTAGATTTGCAATACTTTTTTTGATGCTTGTGGGTGTTTTCTATGGCTTACCCATCTTTCCAGCTTTAGCTTCTGAATTAGGCTTTATTCCAGGACCAGTTAACTCTGCTTGGTCTTGCCTCAAATTCCCTCAGTTCTTATGGTAACCTCTCCTGAGGTTCTACCCTTCCAATACCCTTTTAAGATTTAGGGTACTGGATCATCAGGGTGCTCTGTGGATCCCCAGGACAGAGTGTTAGCAACTTCAGAGATTGTGGCTGCCCAGGTCTGAGCATTGTGTCACCATTCTGGTATGCTGTCTTTGGCTGCTCATTGGGGCTTCTAAGGTTCCCACCGTGTGCCTTTTTAACCAATATTAGTCTTTCTTAGGGGAGCCCTCTCTTCTTGCTGCCCCTAAACAGAAATCCTGGCTGCACATGTCCTGTCTCAAAGGTAGCATTGACTTTGTTGTGAGGATAGGGCTCTTTCCTCTTGCCTGGAAGTTGCTGGCTAAATTTCTGTAATGTCCTAGGAAGAAAAATGTCAGTTACCACTTACCTTAGTTTTTCATTGGATTTCTCAAGCAGTCTTCAGTTTAGAGTGAACTTTGGATTTTAATTAGGCATGTGGGAATTGGGCAGCCTGTCTCATATGCAGGGAGCCATCATAGTTGGAAGTTTTAGACATTTATTCCTGCTGCCACTCTGATCCCTCTCAGAAAACCAATAGCTCCTGAGGGCCTTTTTTCATTCTTCTTTGCAGCACTGGATACTGCTGATCACGTTACCCTCCTGGATTTTCTCTCCTCACTGAGCTTTCATAACACTGCTCTCTCTTGGTTCATTTCCTGCCTATCTGATGATTCCTTCTTTGACTGCTTTGCTAGATTAACATCCATATTCCACCTCCTCTCAGTATGCCCCCAAAGTTCTGTCTCAGGCTCCTTTTTTGTCTCTTTCACTTGGTGGCCTCATCAGCTCTCATGGGTTCAGTAGTCATCACCAAGTAGATGATTCCCAGACCTCTATACCCAGCCCTGGAGAGACTCCTGAGCTTAATCTGTCACCACTGATTGCCTTTTATATGTTTTGAACTGGATGTCCCAAGGTCATCTCACACTCATTTATATTTCTCCCCAAATAAACTTATACTTTTTCCCCTAACCCCACTCCTCTTTTCTGTTTTTTTTCCTCTTTTGCTCTGTTTCTTTCAAGGTCACCAACATCCTTCCAATCTCTCAGGTTCACAGCTCAGTGTGGTGTTTAAAAAGGTTTGAGAGACCTAATTTCTGGGTAATTTATTCATTTTCTTAATGATGTCAGCATTTTAATGAAAGGATGATCATTTGGCTGTCTCTCTTAGACCAAAGACCTCTGATGGTGATGGGCTCACAGTTTATATGCTCTTAGAAGAGGAGGTGACCTGATGGTGACAATCAACTCTGACTAACAATAATCAGTGAGATAATGAATATTATAATGAGGTGGGCTATATTACAATGAGGATCTTAGGGTACATGACATGGGTCACCCAAATCTTGGTCAAAGAGACTTATCAATTTCCATATCACCTGTTTGACAAGAGGGAGAATCAACACTTCCCAGATCTGTCTGAGCAAACACATTGTACCCATTAGCCCAAACTTAGAAATTCTTTTATTGTCTTTGATTAGATCTTGGCCTTAGTACATCTTTGAGAGAGATTTCCCACACGTGGATTTCTGAATGAGGAAGTATAAAAGGAGAAAAACTTTGATCCTAATACAATAACTAATTATTAAATAGAAGAGAGAAATAATCATTTCTCCTCTTAGTGCTACACTCGATTCCTCAATCTTCATACTCCAGTTAACCAACTGGATGCTAAATCTTGTTAATTCCACCTCCATCACAGTTCTCAAATCTTTCCCCTTCTCTTTACTCATAGTGCTACTGCTCTAGTTCACTTCCTTATCTTCTCTTGCCTGGACTCTTGTAATAGCCTCCTCCTTGATAAGCTGAATCTAAGCTCTCCCCTTTCCAATTCATCTCCCACGTAGTTAGTTGTCAGTGATTTTCCTTAAGCACCGGTATGACCATGTTAATTCTCTACTCAATAAATTTCAGTGGTTTCCTGTTGCCACTAAGATAAAAAACACATTTTACTGTTGGTATTTAAAGCCATTCTCAAATGCCCTCTGGTGTACCTTTCTGGATTTATTACACATTACTCCTCTTCACATTCTTTGGTCCAGCCAAAGGACCACAGGACGTTTCATTTGCTGTCTCTGTACTTTTGCATAGGTTGGAATACGTTGCTGCCTTACTTCTATGCCTTAGATTTCTTAGCTTCCTTCAAGGCTCAGCTCAAGCACCATATCTGATATAGGGTGTTTTTTCCTGACTTCCTTTAGCAACCAGTGAGCTCCCTGCTCAAGTTATTTGTATGCATACACATGTAGGTTACTTTTCAAGAGAACATAAGCTCCTCAAAGGCATACACTATTTAATTTTTGTATCCTCAGTGCCTACCACAGTGCCTTGCACATGGCAGTCATTTAATAATTTTTTATTGATTTGAATTAGCCCTAAGCATGTCACTTAAGCTTTTTGAGCTTCAGATTGTTTATGAGTAAAACGGGCACCTTGTAAGATTGTTGGGAAGATCAAATATGTAAGCCATAGGTGGCTTTGGGGAGCTAAGCAGGCTATTATTTTTCATCCACTGACCCTACAGACCTATGTGAGCATGCTCACACAACTGGCTACCATTTATGCTGAAATTATGATTTTATTTTAAACTTGCCTCAGCACAAAATATGGCAGCTGCCATTAAGAAAGGGAAAATACTCTCTTTCCACACCCTTCCTTTTAGTTATCTGAATATTACTATTCTTACCAGCTGGAGATTTTGTTTCTTAGGAGTGTCTAGATTCCAAATTTATTGACAGGCTTAAGTTTCCTCTCCCCTTCCCTTTTGGCCAAAGGTTCCAAATTAGCTCCAAGCCCCCAGGTTCAGCCTGAACCAAGTATCATATCTCTTGAATACAAGGAACAATTACCTTCTCTTTATTTTTAAGTATCATATAAAACACAGGGGTGTATGGGGTGTTAAGAGAGGACTAGCACCTCTGGTGTGAAGGCTTGCCAAACCCTCTTTAGGGCTATTCGTACACCTTTGGTGTCCACCTAGCACCCAACTCTCACCTGTGGCTCCACGAAAGTCTGACATGTTCAGCAGCGATACCTTGGTAAAACCTTCTTAGCATTTAGGCTAAACCAGGTTGGGCTAACCAACTAGCCTCAAATCTGCGGTAAGTTAGGGAGGATGTCTATCCCAAGCATGAGAAGACATTCCCTGGTGGAATGAGCAGATGAGGACAATTTGTTCCGAAGGTCATGGAGGCAGCTGAAGCAGGCACTATGGAGCATTTAGATTTTGTTCAGACGTTGAAGATAACTAGGTCATGCACTGCATCTTGGGCCATTGATAGTTGTCTTGACTTTTTGTCTCGCCACTGGACTCAATGACTCTGGAGGAGAGAGTGAGGCAACTTTGCCTCACTTAAATCCAATTCATGCATAAGTCAAGACATCACCTTGTGATGTCATCGGTCCTCTTCAAAATGAACACAAAGCTTAGCATTTCCATTGACCATTAAAGTACAAATTGAACGTAAAAGAGATAAAGAATAAAGAGATAAAGAAACAAAATTTCCCACCAACCGAACCCAAAAATGGACCAGATTTTGGTAGGAGGTGGGATGGGGTGGTCCCAGCTTTAGTTCTCCATTTCTGGCAAGTTCTTAGGGTTTATCTGTTAATAGCTCCTCTTGATAGCAGCTTGAGGTTTCTCCTCTTTTGATAGAGGTCCAACCTTTTCGCCACTGTATTTGACTCCTTCTTTCCTGGAATCTCTAGATAGTCTCTGCTTGTTTGGTGTCTGTGTCTTACCCACCCCACTCCCCTTAGGGCTAGTGTCACTGTGGGTACTTTATCCTCAGCACAGAATCTTCTCTTGTTGGTAACACTGTCCTTCTGTAGACAGCTACTGTCTTCATCTAGGCTCTCAGTTCAAGCTTCTTAGAGGGACTCCCAAACGTAATTGCATCTGTAAAGTGCACACTTTAAATAAAGCTCTCTATCAAGAATTCTTAAATTAGGGTTCACTGAGCCCTGCCAAGGGAGGCAATGGATAGACTTGGGAGGAGTCTCTGAACCTAGCTGGAAAAAAAGTACAGCTTTATTTTCACTAGCCTTTGGTTTCTTTTGTAATTCTATGTATTTTATATTATGAATTACTATTCTGAGATGGGGTCACTAGATTGTCAAAGTGGTCCATGACACAAAAAAGGTTCTGCTTTATCTGTTATCATTATCACCATCATAATTTATTATCATCATAACACATATACATATATATGTACACACAATTATGGTGATTATCGCCGACAACTGGAGGAATCCATACACAGCAGAATAAAAGTTGAATAAGAAGGACCGCCCGTAAGCCTCCCCACGTGGTTGTCGCAGTCTTCGAGTCACTATATTTCAAAGGGACCGCGCTACCCAGAGCCAGGTGCTTGCGTCACTTCCGGTCTGTTCTTCTAGTCAATTACTTGGGTCCTTCTTCTTTGGGCTCCACGCCCGGGGTCCTAATCTTAGCCTCTCACTTGTAATTAACCTAAAATGAGGCAACCTGCGACGCTCTCAGGGACCGTCCCGGGAGTCCTGGTGCGAGAGGAGGGGATGGGGGGCGCTGCTTGATGGCGAGGGCCCGTGGGGAATGAGCGAGGGTCCTTTTCTCTCCTCCCCTCGCGCCTCCTCAGAGACACCTTTTCTCTCAGGCAGTATTTAGGCTACTAGGGGGCGGAGCCTGCGGCGCTAGCCCGGCCGTGCGGAGATGGCGGCGGCCGTGGCCGTGCGTGCTGGCAGCCGGATCCCCGTGTCTTGGGCTGCGGGGACAGGTGAGGCCCGCTGAGGTTGGGTGCTGGGCGAGGGCGAGGCGGGGGCCGTCGGGCCGCACGTGCTCAGGGTCCCGCCCGGACGGAGAGAGACCCCAGCCGGAGGAGCGCTCTCCTGGGGCTGCAAGGCCGCTGCTTGGCGCATCGCGTCCGGTGGGAGAACCCGGGCTGTCCCGAGGACACCGGCCGGCCTGAGCCTGCCCGAGCCACCCCTGGGCCGCCCTCTGCGCCCTCTGCGCCCCCTGGCCGGAGGACTGAGGGACGCCGAGCCCTGCCCGGGGCGCTCCGCGGTGACCTTGGGACGGCCGTGGGGGCAGGGCGCCGTGCTGTTAACCTTCTAGGAGTTACGTAGTAGTTGTAATGCCTCGGCCCTAGCTGTGTGTGTTGTCTCGTTTGGTTTCGCGGGTGCCTAGCCCCTTTTTGCACCGACAAGACCCAGGCTCAGAGCCTTTCGGTGACAGGTGGCTGCACACTCGGGGCTTCTCGTTCCAAGCCTCGCGCCTCCATCTGCCGCGCTCTGTCGTCTCTGAATTGGGAGTCATTGTGGTCCTTTTATCTTGGGTGATAGTGGACAGCCAACATGCCTAAAGGCTCACCGCCTGTGCAGGCGCTTTACAGCCATCTTCATGTAAAGTGACGCCTCATTTACAGTGTGATTTACGTTTGGTCCTCCCAACAGCCCTGGAGGTAGGTGCTGTTAGGATCCCCGTTTACAGAGGAGGAACCTGAGGCACATAGAGCTTACGGGTCTCGCCCAGAGCCCACAGCTTGGAAGCGCTTGAGGCCGGACTGACACTTGGGTCTTCCTGAGCATTGCTGACCTAGTGCGAAGTAGCCTCTCCTCCTTTGGAAAGGCCGTCTGTACGATCAGGGTCACGTCGTGGTTTTGCCCGTTCAGACTTACTAGTTATGGCTTCAGTTTCTTGGGCTTTCCCACAGACTCTTTGGAATGATTATCTTGGTAGCTGTCCTTATCAAAAGTCTCAAATCTGAACCTGAAGGATAAGTAAAACTGGTGGTATAACATCAATGAAAGACGTTTAGTGTTTTTAGCAAATTTGTCAGATTAATATTATTTAGTGCCCTTTGAAAAGTAATTTGAAAGATTCCAGCCCCTCTTCTGTGCTTGATGGTAGCAGTTCAGAGGTGGGGTGAGGAGGGAAGCAATCCTTTACTGTTTAAGGGGAGTCTTCTTAAAGCAGTGGTAGGAGAGGATGGCAGTAGGGAGGGCTCTTGTGCCTTACGGCGACATTGCCTTGAATTTATTTTGTATGTACTTGTATGTGTACCATACGTGTTTCACTTGGCATTCTTGAGGGTAGGGACTGTTTCATTTCTGTGTTTGCATCCTTAGTGAGTGTCTGAAACATAGGAACTTCATACATTTTTTTTATTAATTGATTAATGATTATTTCTTCCTCCAAAAGGTGGAGGAAGCAGAGAGGAAAATTTCTGTTCTTAATCTGACTGACCAATATGGAGAAACTGATTGCTGGGATGGAAGTAATAGGAGTCTTGAGGGAAATGATCTTTCCATCTGAGAATTTGTAATAAGAGTAAGAAGTGGGGGGAGGAGGGAGAATAGGACTGCTGGGCAGAGTTTGATATATACTCTAGATTTTAGGAGAGCGAATTTCTGTGGGTTCAGAGAAATAACAGGTCAGATATCATAAGACAGAGTTTTATAGGGGAAAACAACCTATAAGAGATGAAAGGAAACAGTTTTGATGAGAACTAGAAAGAAAAGTCGCCTAAAGAGATTGATGTGGATGAACAAAAGACTCATTGGCTAATTGAAAAAAAAAATAACATGCAAACTATGGAAGCAAGAACAGATAATAGGGTGAATACAAACAAATGGCCCAGTGCTGTAAGTACTGCTGTTCTTAATGAGTTGAAGTTGGCAAAGAAAGCAAAGAGTGGTAGAAAAGTTCCTTTAAAAAAGCCAAACTATATACTGAGGAAAAGATAGAGTTAGGTGGATAGGGCTTGGACAAAAAACTTATTCAGTTCTTAATTTGTTTCTCTTTTCTTTGACAAATCCTTTGAACTGAAAAGATGGAAAAATGGCTGTTACAAAGTTGCTACCCAAGATAATTAGGAATATAGTAAGAGAGCACTTGTCAGACATTTAATAACTCATTAAATACCTACTGTGTGCCACTCTGGAGATACAAAGACAAAAGTGAAATCCCATCCTCTCAAGGAACTTAATTTCTATTGGCAAAGATACTAGGTATATATGTAAATGTATTCAATATTTTTCAAAATAAAGGAGAGATAACATGGGATAGTGAATAGAGAGCTCCCTATGGAGACAAGAAGACCCGGTTTCAGGTTCTTCTGACGCATACTGACAGTATGAGCTGGGCAAGACATTAAACTCTTAGTGACATTGGTGACTTTCTGAAGACTATAAGTTTTGGAGAAGAGGCTGATCTGCACTGGTAGGGGAAGTTTCCTCACTTGGGAGTTTCCTAAAAATGAAATCGAGGATCCAGATAAAAAAAAATAATCCAAAGTGTATACAGTAATTTTTTGGGAGAGACATTGTCAGCTGGTGGAGATCAGATCAAACCTCTCAAAAGGTGGCAATTAAGTTGAACCTTGAAAACAATTAGGGATTCCAGCAGCCAGTACAGAGGCCTGGAAATGAGAGATGGAGGGTTATATGAACTTATATAATAATATATTGGTCAGCTGGATCAAAGAGTGTGTAGAGGATAGGTAATGTAAGTCTGTAAATGTACATTGGAGCCAGGTTGTGAAGGTCTTTGAATGCCAAACAGAGGACCTTAATTTTGATCCCATAGGCAGTAGAGAGGCTCTTGGGTTTATGAAATAGGGGAGTAACGTAATCAGCCTTGTACTATAAGACTGTCACATTGGCAGCTCTGTAAGGATGAATTGTAGAGGACAGATACTTGAGGCAAGGAGAAAAAGTAGAAGGCTATTGGAATAGTCCAGGCAGGATTTGATGAGAATCTGAAGTAGACTGCTGGCCATGTGAGCAGAGGGAAAGGGAGAGATGTAAGCTATAGTGGAGGTAGAGTTCACAAAATTTGGCAACTGATTGGCTGTGTGGGTTGAAGGAAATTGAGGAGTTGAGGAAGACCTTTAAGGTTATGAACCTGGGTGGGAAACATGGTGATGCCCTTAATAGAAATGGGTAAATTCAAAAGGGGAGTGGGTTTTTGGGGAAAGATAATGAGTTCTGATATGTTGAATTTGCAGTGCCTCATGATATCCAGTTATAAATGTCCAGTGCACTGATGGAGTTGGGGTGGGGGGAGAAGTGGAACACAATGTGGAGACTAGAACTGCAGCTGTATCTCTGAGTATCTACGATAAGGTCATCACTGAACACATGGGATCTGCTCTGTTCACCAAGAGAGAAAGTTTAGAATAAGAAAAGGGCCCATGACAGAGCCTTGAGGCATCCTGGCATTTGGGGGCCTTAGGATATGGATGATGATCTAGAAAAGAAGACTGAGGACTTTATTTTTAACTAATTTTTTTTTCTGTTTCCTTTTCAGGCTCTTTGTGGACAAGGCACCTTTACCCAACTACCTTACCTGCAATTTCCAGTTTTACATCAAGGCTCCACCCTTGCAATAGTGAGAAGATTCAGTATTTTTATTCTGAGCTTTGAGGATTTTTGTTTTCTTCTTTTAAAATTGGGAATAAATGAAAACAGTGTTTTATAATAGAAGAAATGTCATCACCACTTGTGAACAGACGTGTTATTTTGGTGTTAGCAATTGATATGAGAGACTCTTTGTATTGGAGGGGATCTTATAGATCAAATTAAACCCCATGAGTCCCAAAGAAAGTCCCCTTTTCACGTGATATTCCTTCAAGTGTTTGAAAGATATTGAGCATGTCTCCTTTTCTTCCTAAATCTTTCTTCACATATTAAAGTTTTCAGATTGCTCATTACCAGAGTTGCCCTCTCTAACCTGTCTAGTTTGTCACTGACCTTCATGAAATGTGTTGCACAAAACTCAGATGATGGTACTACAGATAGGAACCTAGTTCAGAGCGTAGGGGAACGTTGCCTCCATGTGTGACATGGGAGACTCAGGCCCAGGACAGCCCAGCATGGCATGCCCTTATCAAAGAGGGCTCTGTGCTCTGTCAGCACAGCAAAATTGCAGCAGTTCAGAAGGTACATGAGACATGCAGATTTAGAGAATCCAGTCCAAGCGTTTGCATGGATTATTTGTGTCCGACCTGTAGTGGAGTGCTCTGAACTTATATTAGCCTGATCAGCCGCAGTGGACACACTATAACTTGACTCTAACTTAGTGATGTCATTTTGGTCCTCTTCAAGAATGGAGGACAACACCAGTGTTTCTAGCATTTCTACTGACACTGCCCCCACTCTGGTTCAGGACCACCCCCTCTCAGCTGGACTGCTGCAGTGACTGCTGGTGGGTCTCCCCCTTTCCAGGCCATCTTCCATTCAGCCACTAAAGTGATCTTAAAATGCAGGTCTGTTCATGGCACTCTCCTCTTCATAAACTCCAGTGAGCGGATACAAAGTGCTCTGTTTGGCATTCAAAGCCCTTCATAATCTAGTCCTCTTCTGCCTTTCCTGTCTTCACACCTCGTTTCCTAATACGTACCCTCCAACCCAGTGATACCAGCCTTCTGGCTGTTCCATGAACAAGACACTCCATCTTTCTTCACCTCAGGCATTTTCTCTGGCTTTCCCCATACTTGGAATGCTTTCCCTACTCTGCCCTGACCACTGACTTACCTGGCTTCCTTTAAGTCCCAACTGAAATACTATATTCTACTGGGAGCCTTCCCTAACCCCTCTCAATTCTAGTGTCTTCCCTGTGTTAATTATTTATTTATCCTGTATATAGATTGTTTTGGCACATATTAGGTGCTTAATATATATTTACTGAGTGACTGATTTTATTTTTTCAAACTTAATTTTGCCTTACTATTTCTTTTTTTTTTTTTGTCTACAGAGTTGTTAATTTATGTATGGTCCATTCTGATTTTCAAAGAGTCTGTTACTTGCATGAATTTTTTCACTTTCTGTTTTAAGCTATTTATTCTTCTAGTTCTTTCCTCCAGATGTTTTAGTTCATTTACAATTTCCTTCTTTTTTCTTTTTTTTATCTCTTGCTTCTTTCTTATGGGTACTCTTGTAGTATGAGTGACCAACCATTTTTTTCTTTGTGGTTCTCCTTGTGGCGGTTTTGGAGGTTCCCTATTTATCTGGGGTTGTCTCTTGGGCATCTTTAGACCCATAATGTTTCTTTATAGTGTTCAGTGTATCCTGGTTTTTTATATCTTCAGTCCTTGATTTAGTACTTTGCACTAGGAATAATTTATCCCTGTTCTGTTACCTTAGATGATCAGGCCCTATTTGGTCTTAAGTTTTATTATTTGAAGTCCTACCATTGGCTTCCACTTCCCCTGGTGTGATTGTACAAAACGCTGGCAGATTTCCAGCCATCCTCCATCATACTAGTTCAGAGTGTTTCGGTCAGGACCTTCTGGAGTAGTTCAGTTCAGAGTGTTGTAGACTTTGGTTTGGAGACTGTTTGTCACAGGTTCTACCCACTTGGTCAGAGAGATCAAATTCTTTTTCTGAGCAGTAGCCCAGCCCTTTCTTTGCCTAGGTAGAGAATGCTGAAGGCTTCACCATTCCTCTACAGGCTCTTTGGATTGAACACCAGCAGTCTTCTTGCTTGTTTACATCTGCTGGCATGGACTTTTCGGGCAGAATCCCTTTCCCAGTGCCAGGAGGCTTCTTCTAACTGTCTTTTCTTTTGGGGTCCTGGGTGGCAGAAAGATGCTTACTCTAGTTCCTCTTTGGATTTATTGATATTTATTCATTCAAGTGCTCTTTGTATATATCTTTGCTGCAGTATGTAGGATCTCAACTGGGAGTCCCTTAGTATAATTTGAGGTCTGAAGAGTCCCACAGATTTAAAAAATGCTACCTAGCTTCAGTCTGACAGCCTGGCACTCATTTTCCTATCTTCTCCATACATCTTTCACAAATACTTGATTACATAAGCATCATCATTGAAAATTATTATTCATGTTATTATTTGTGCACACTGCTACACTGTGGCTATACAAAAGAAGTATGTGGACAGTAGGTTTTTTTTAAAGGTTATTTGGTTATAACATTTTTCATTTGCAATATTAACAGTTGCGGAGTGCCTTAATGAAGGTTTTGTTCTCTCCACAGGTAGTTTCATGTTGCAGGGAGCCAGGAATCATCGTCATTATATCAGCTTGGCCCATGCCCTCCAGTCTCAGTGTTGTATTTCTGCTCCTAGCATATTGATAGGACAGCAACACAGACACTACAGTTTCTTTACCAAACGTAAGTATAATAAATAATGTGTAAAAATTGAGAATTTAATGAGAAGGAAAAGTAAGATTTTCTAGGTTTTAGCTCCTCTTTAATTGCCTCACGTTGGGGTTATTCGTTTATGTTCCATTTGGATGCCATTTGGAGAGGAACTTAGGAAACCTTAAGTACAGCTTTGGTATAATTTGTTTCAAATATTTATTTTCTCTAGAAGTGCAAAGGCAGAGTCTAGAGATCTTAAGAGAAGGGTCAGATAGTGTAGGTATGTGGAGAAATTTGGAGCACTTAGGCTTTAGTCAAAACCTACCATGCCTCTCTTCATTGTTAGATCCATATAGGCGATGGCTTTCCTTGTTCTGTTTCCAGTTTTTGTAAAAACTAGGAGAGGACATGGTAGTTAACTTGAAAGAATAAGCAAGAAGAGTTGGATAGGAAGGAAAAAGAAATGAAGTATTCTTGTAATGATAATTCAAGTCATTATGTGATTACGGGCAGCAGGGAGTTGTGAGGAATCTTCTTCTACATTGGTTCTTTGAATTCTTGGGAATCAGATCATAAACAAGTCCTGCCCAAGAAGGACTCTGCTCTGGCTGCTGGTGTTTTCCTTTTAACAAGTTCTGAATGCTCTGGATGACTGACTTCCTTGTGTCTCTGAGCTTTCTGCTTCCTTAAGTACTGAGAGGTCTGGATCATCTTGAGCTCTGTGTACTGGATTTCTCTACTCCTAAAGTCCTGAAGCCCACTCAGCTAGACCACCTATAAGAAGTCTTGCTTTAAAGGGGGAAAAAAAAGTAGGTTTTTTTTTTTTTTAAGGCTTCCTGGTATTTTAGATCAGCTTGTAGGGAGGAAGAATATGGCAATCAGGATGTGAAGAGGATTTGTATAAATGAATGACATCAGCTGCAGCGGTTATCGAATAATGCTAGCAGAGTAATGGTCTAGAAGTAGCGGTGAGAAACCAGAGATATGCTAGGATAGAACTGAAGTAGAGAAGAATGGGAGGTATTCTGGATCAAGAAATAAGCCCAGGCTTTTGTAGGGCTGTCCAGATATTAGTCAATGGATTCTGCACTGTCTTTAGAACCCTCGAGTCACTTTTAAGTGATTTCCTTAGGAAATAATCTAGCCAAGTAAATTGGTTCCCATGGTACATGTGTTATAGCTAACCTCTTGGGAGAGACAGCATTAATCACAAATTACTAGAAAGGTCTTTCATTGCCTTTGTGTGAGATTGGGATTGAAATTGTGTTAGTATGGGAATTTTAAGAAAATAAAGACTTGTTGGTTTTTTGCCTTCAAAAAGAATTCCTTGCCAGAGTGAGTGCTAGGAAGACTAAAACCTTACTTGTAGGGCAGTGACTTTACTGATTGGTCACTTGTACCTTCTTTGTATGTCTTTATTTGAAAAAAATTATCAATATAGTTTATTTTGACTTAAGACACTTCCCCTTAAAGACAACTAAATAAACCTTGCTAGGGAGTATCTTCTTCCAAGACAGATAAACAAAAGAATATAGTTTTTTTAGCCATCTGCTTGCTTCCACTTCTTTGCTACCACAAAAAGTGTTGCTATAACTAATTTTGGTATGTATGGAAACTTTGTTTTTTTTGATTGCCTCCTTGGAGTTTGTCTAGTCGTGAAATCTCTGTGTCACTTTATTTGCATGTTTCCAAATTGTTTTCTAAAATGTTTGTACTGATTCACAGCATTCAACAATGCACCAGTGTGCTTATCTTCCCACAGCCCCTCCAACTTTAACTATGTCCATCTTTTGTTATCCTTGCCTGTTTGCAGAGAGTGAGATGAAACCTCAGCATTGTTTTGACTCGCATTTTTCTGTTAGTCATTTGGAACATTCTTTTATTTGATTGTTAATAGTTTTTAGTTCTTTTGAAAACAGTTTGTTCATGTCATATGACCACTTATTTGTGGAGAATGGCTTTTTTTTTTATATTGTTTATGTGACTTTTCTATCAAACCCTTTGCAGAGAAATTTGATGCAAAGATTTTTTTTCTCCATTCCACTATTTCCCTTGTTGTCCTCTATGTACATTAATTTTGTTTGTGTAGAAGCTTAACAGTGTCATGTAATCAAAGTTATTTATTTTTTGTCTTTTGTAATTGCCTCTATCTTTTGCTTGGTTGCGAACACATTTCCTGCCTTTGTTTCAGGTATTTGATCTGTTTCTCTAGTTTTTTGGGTAGTACTATCTTTGATATTAAGGTCACATATCCCTTTAGAATGTGTTATGGAATAAGATGTAAGGTGTTGGTCTAAGCCTAATTTCTGCCAGACTGTTTTTCCATTTTTCCAGCAGTTTTTATCGACAAATGAGTTCTTTCATAAGTAGTTTATGTTTTCTAGTTTGTTGAACACTAGGTTGTTGTGTTCCATTATTTCTGACTGTCTCTTTTTCTTTGCAGTGACAGCAGATGAACTATGGAAAGGGGCCTTAGCGGAGTCTGGTGCTGGCGCAAGGAAAGGGAGAGGAAAAAGAAGCAAGAAAAAAAGGAGGAAGGACTTAAACAGAGGCCAGATTATTGGTGAAGGTATGCCTTATTTATCGGAAAAGTTTAATCGTCTTTTTATTGTTATTGAGATCCTGAAGAAACCAAAATGGGGCAGCCATCACTCACTGAGATGCCATTTCCCTCATCTCAGTTCCCTTGAAAAAGCTAGTGGATTTGAGGGTTGGGTTGCTTTGAGGGGGCTGCCTGAGCTCTCTGAGGAAAGATGGGGGTCTGGGGCAAGGAACAAACTTGTGCCTTCTCCTGTGGAGACATACATGTGTTCTGTTTGTCAACCAACCAAAGAAAGTCTGGGTGGGAGTCCATTATAGAATTTGGGGGTGTTTGTACCTTTGTTTCTGTGTTTTTGTGGTAGAACAGGAGCTGTGTCTACCAATGCATTTCCCATGTCTGGTTGCTTGACACATGAAATATAAAAACCAGTGTCAAACTTAAGGAAAGGGAATAACATTGCTCACCAAGTCCAGGGATCCTGGGGCTGTTGCAAAAAGAGAGGGGACCAGTTGATCTTGGGTTTCAATGTGATGTCTATTTTACTCCCCTTATTTCCTTTACTCTCTTGAATTCCTTAGCCATTTGCTATTTGGCTTCTCACCTCATCACTCAACTGAAATGACTTTCTCCAGTTACCAGCAATCCCTTGATTCCTCATTTTGATGCTCTTTTCTCAGTCTTTACTCCTTCTTGACCTGTCTGCTACATTTGATGCTACTGTCCCCCTCTCTCCTGAGTACTTTCCTCCGTTGGGTTTTCATGACATTTCTCTCTCCTGGATTGCCTTTTACCCGCCTGATGGCGTGTTTTCTGTCCCCTTTGCTGACTCATTATCTCTATCATGCCTCTGTTATTCCCAGACTTCTTTCCTAGATCCTCTTTTCCCTCTACATGCTCTTTCTCATTAACTTCATCAGCTCCCGTGGAATTAACTGTCATCTCTTTGTAGATGACTTCCAGGTCTATAGATCCCATCGCATTCTCTTCCTAAGCTTCCGTACCATACCACCAGTGGCCTGTTAGAACTGTATGATCTGGATATATCTTAATCTTGATCCAACAAACTGAACTCATTATCTTTCTCCCTATTTGTTCCCTCTTCCAAACCTCTCTAACCCAATCTCCCAGGTTCATAACCTTTATATTATTTTATATCCCTTCCTTCTCCTTCCCTCCCCTTCCTTCCCCTAGCCCATCAGTTGTCAAATCTACCATTCCTGCCTTCAGGACATCTTTCAAATCTGACCCCTTCTCTACACTTGCACAGCCCTTATCACCTCTCACCTAGGCTATTGAAATAGCTTTCCAATTTGTCTCTCTGCCTCAAGTCTCTCCTCATTCTAGGCCACCTTACACATTTGCTGCCAAAGTCATTTTTCTTAAGTGCAGCTGTGAACATGTTGCTGCCCTACTGAAACAGTTCCAGTGACTTCCTATTGCATTAGATTAAAATATAAACTCTTCTGTTTAACTTTTAAGGCTGTGTATAACCTGGCCCCGACTTGTCTTTCCAGCCTCGCTGGCTGTTGCTTTCCCTTTTGCTCTCTGGATCCAGTCAGATTGGTTTTCTTGCTGTTCTTCTCCAAGGCACCGTGTAGCTTGTCTGTCTGTCTGTCTTTGCACCAACTGTCGTCCCTGCCTGTGATGTGCAGCCTCCTTCGGCACTCAGCTAAAATGACTCTCTCCAAAGTTAACAGTGATCTCTTGATTCCATTGTCTCGCAGAGTTCCACAGTCTCTTCTCAAGGACCATTTTCTGTGCAAAGACTTTCCTGATTCCTCCAACTGCTCGTGCTTTCCCTCCCAACTATCTTATATTTAATTACATTGTCTTTATCCATATTTATTACATTTCTATTTATGTTGTACATGTTTTGTAGGTATGTGCTGTGTTCCCCATTAAAATGTTAGCTCCTTGTGAGTAGGAATTGTTGCATCTTTTGTATTTCTGACTATTCAGCTGATACTTGGCACATAGTAGGCACTTAATAAATATTTGATTGATTGATTGATTTACGACATCAGTTTAAAAAAAGCCTAGATTTTGACTTATAAGGCAAGTAATTTTCTTTCTATCTTATCTTAAGGACGATCTGGTTTTCTCTGGCCTGGTTTGAATGCCCCTGTTTTAAAACATGGGATGGTTCAAGGAGTCAGCCAAAGAGGCAAAGAAGAACAGGAAAGGATGCAGGCTGAAATGATCCAGCAGAGAGACGAGTGGGACAAAAAGAGAAAAAAGAAGATTAAGCGGGAGAGAGGTTGGACTGGAAGCTCTTGGGGAGGAATCAGCTTAGGACCCCCAGATCCTGGTCCTAATGGAGGTAATGATATCTCTTTTTGTTTTTATCATAGGATATGTTTATCTTTGATATTTACTTCTGAAATTTAAAAATCCATTCATTTTCATTTTAAGAAAATAACTGTGGTGTTGAACACACACACTTGTAAGAAAACTCTTGAATATACTTGACCAATTTTGCATACCTTTTAAAATAGATCCTATTAAATAGATTGCTTCCCTTCCCTTGGGATATGTTCAGGATATCCATAGAATTTCAGGCCTGGAAGAATTTTCAAAGAATGTCTGTTCCCACCTCCTCATTTTAAAGATGAGGAAACTGAAGCCTAGGAAAGTTAAATTATTTGCCCAAGATCATACAGGTAGTAAGTAGCACAGTAAGTGAATGTATTCTCCTATTTTGGTTTACAGTCGGTATTGACCAGTCCCTGAAGTGGATAATTTATAAAATCTTAACTCTTCTCTTAGAATTTGGAAAGGCTTTTGTGGGGATGACTTAGATCTCTTTAAAATGACAACAAAAACTAGCTCCTGAAATCTGATGCCTTTTTATTCTGATAGATTGTCCTGAACGTGCCATGTTTAGACTAAGACACATTTGAGGAAGAGCTAGAAAATGAAGTGGGAGAGGGATGGCTGGTGGATGATGACCTGACACATAAAAAGATTAAAAGGAAGATCCTTGGCATGTTGGGCATGGTCTTCTGTGGGAATCTGTGAAGGAGCATAGGGAGAAGTTGCATAGGATAAGAAGACTGTGTAGGTTTATTTGTGCTGATGGAGCAAATACCCACATCAAGGAGGGTAAAGGTGCTTTGAAGTATATTACTCTGTAGTAAGAAAAGGCATTCAGAGTCATTTCAGTGATCTTAGACTTTTGTTCAGAGGAGTGTGTTTTTAATAAATGCTTTTTGCTAGTGTTGACTGTATTTCACCAAAAATATTTTTAAATTAAGAGCTGACTGCATTTTCTCCCCTTTGCCCTATATTTAAAACACTTCTATTTCCTTGTTCAGTTCATTAAGCAGTTACCAGGAGCCTGCTCTGTGCAAAAATATTGCATTTTACATTTTAGAGGACCTCTTAAATCTCTTCTAGTTCTTAGTATTTTATGATCTCTTGCCTCAGATTATTTAAAACTTCAGATTCAGTACTGGGGTTTTAAATCTGGGATCTATACATGTTTTATTTTGGTAACTATTTCACCATAATTGATTTGTAATTGTTTTGGTGGAATTTGGCAGAGATCCAATAGTGTCAGTTCTCATCCAATTAAGAATGCATAGAAGAGCATTTTTTAGGCTAGGTAGATAGCATGGATGCCATCCACCATGAGCCTGGCCTTAGAGGTCCTTTATAGACATATTTTAGGGTAGTTTTCATAAGTTAAGAATTATTCAGTGTATCATTGTATGAATAAAGAAAAGAAAGATAGCTATTCATTAAACACAGGTGACTATAAGAAATAGAGTTGTATACTTATTGGAGAAAAAGGTTTATTATTAGTTATAAGAGATAGATAAGGAAGTTATTGTCTGAGTATAACTCATCTCACTAAATCAAAGAAATTGTTGGTCAGACCAGAAAGGGAGGAGTCCCCAGGACTCAGACACTGAGAGACCCTGACTGCTGCAGCTGGTCTTATTGGGGGTCATTTACAGCCACATGGCAGACATAGAACAGGACAGAGTCATCATGCCTAGAAGCTGGGATATTTTTAAGGAGGGTAGGGTCTCTGTGTTACACAAATAGGGCAGGGAAGTTAATGGTGCAGTAATGGGGTGGCTAGGGATGTTGAGGCAAGGGTGGCAAGGAGGCTGAATAGAAGTTTCCCACCTCAGGAACCTTGCTGAAGTAAGTCTTGGGGATTCATCTTGTCCACTTGTCCCACACTGTGTGTTTGATTTTATATGTTTAAAGATGTGATTTTGTGAGGGAATCTCCATGCTGCCTCAGGCTGCCTGCTCAGGAGTCCATGACACAATCAACAGAGGCTGAATGCCTCTGTAGAAGCTGTAGAGTGTAATAGGTAGAGTGTTGAGCTTAGAGTCAGGAAGTCTTGGATTTGAATCCTGCCTCAGACTTTTAGATGCCATGTGATCCTGGGCAAATTGCTCAGACTTTTTGGGCTTCAGTTTACTCATGTATAAAATGAGGGAAGTTGGGTTGGATGACCTCTGAGGTCTCTTCCTGCTCTAAACCTTTGATTTCTGTCCATATGGGGCCTTTCAAGAGGGGTACTGTTTTCAATGGTTTTTAACAGCCTTCCTTGGACTGTTAAGGGCCTACCCTTCAAAGCAAAAGGGAATTAGCAAACAGTAATGAGAAATGAACTCCTTGATGATCTCTAAGGTTGTTTCCTGCTTCATGGGCATTTTTTTAGAGAGGTGCCTGGTAGAAATAATGATTTAGAATATGAACTATGTAAGCAAATTTATATAAATGTCTTCTTTTATCTCAACAGAAACTTATGAAGATTTTGATACCAGAATACTCGAGGTAAGCTTTTATTTGTCAAGAATTTTTAAAGCCTCAACTGTGTGCCAGGCACTAGGCTAAGCATCAAGGATACAATGATCCAATTTCTGCCTTCAAGGAGAATTGAAGAAAATAACACTTACACATATAAGCAAGCACACAATATGTACAAAGTTATTTTGGAGCTAGAACACGAGCCCCAGAAGGATTAGGAAAGGTCTTGTGGAGGCTCTGGGACAGGGTTGGACTTTGAAGAAAATGAGGAGTCCAACAGGCAGAAGGGAAGAGAGGCTGCTTTCCAGGTAGGGTGGCGGCTTTTGTGAGGTCACAGAGACAGAGACACAAGATGGGATGTTTTAGATGAGGAACAGTAAGTAGGCCAGCTGCCCTGAACTGCCCAGTCTGTGAAGTAAAGGGATGTGAAGTGAGTCCCCAGAGTTAGGTGGAAGCTAGTTAATGCTGGAGGATTTTGCATTTGATCCTACTGGCACAAGGGGGCTCTTTGACCAGGTAGTGACACGGGCAGTTATACTTTGGGATATCAGCTTGTGTTGAGGGTAGGAAGAGAGAAAGGAAGGGAATACACATTCCTATGTTACTTTCTGCGTGCCAGGCACCATGCTCACTAAGTTCTTTACAAATATTATGTCATTTGATCCTCACAGCAGCCATGCAAGGTAGGTGCTGTTGTTATCCTCAACATTTTACTGTTGAAAAAAACTGAGGCGCAGAGGAGTAAATGTCTGAGGCCAGATTTGGACTCGTCTTCCTGACGCCAGGCCCAGCAATGGATGGATTGGAGAAGGCAGACACTGGTTGAAAGGGGATTAGTTAGGAGGCTGTTATAGGCAAGAGGTGACCATGTGAGTGGAGGAGAAGGAACAGATGGAAGAGATAAGAGTGAAAGTAGATTCAGTAGGAACGGCACCTGTTCAGATTTGATGGGGGAGGAGTGGAGGAAAGTGAAGCATGGAGGATGACGCTGAGTTTGCAAATCTGGATGACTAGAAGGATGGTTGTGTCTTCAACCTAAATGGGGAAATTCATAGGAGGGATTGGTTATGAGGGAACAATAATGAGTTTTATTTCAGACATGTTAAATTTGTGGTGCCTATGTGACCTATTGGAGGAGATACACAATAAGCAGTTTGGTTGATTGGAATTCAGGAGGGGCTGGGAAAGTCACATACTTGGAGATGGTCAGTGAATCCACAGGAGCTGATGTGATCACCAGTAGGACTAGAAACATCTCATCTCTGGTGCTCTTTGTGGCCCTGGCAAGTGACTTGACCTCCTTGGACTTCAGTTTACTTTTTTGTAAAATGACAACTTTGGACTAGATGATCTTGAGCGTAACTTCCAGCTTTAGATCTATGGTCTTATTCTAAGGTGTAAATAGAAAAGAGGAGGCAGATCAGAATAGAGCCTTGAGAGGAACTCACAGACAGCAGGATGTGCATGAAAGTCAGAGGTGCCTGACAGGCCAGAGCATTACACTGATTCCAGTAAGATTCTCTCTGTCTCTTTCTGTCTCTCTCTCTATTTCTTTCTCTCTCTCTCTGTCTCTTTCATGCATATGTGCATGATATATCTGTCTATATAGATAAATGTAATAGATCTATGTATAGATATATCTATATATCTACACCTTCTTTGTATCTATGTCTACATTTTTATATCTGTATATACATATGTATATCTACATTTATGTAGCTATCTATCTATATAGAGTGTGTGTGTGTCCTACAAAGAATGAAACAACGCCCACTTACAAAGTCCTTACATTCTAACTGGGGAGATAATCATAGGCACATACATACAATGAACAGAAAGATCATAAATACATATAGTACAGAGCATTTTGGGAGGAAGGGCGCCAACAGTTGGGGAGGCTCAGGGGAAGCTCTGCGGCAGTGCTTGAACGGGTGTTAAATGAAACAGGGAGGAGGACCTTCAAAAAGTCACAGAGATGAAGGAGAGAGTATCCTGTGGGAGGATCAGAGAAGGCCATTTTGGCTGGTACTGGAGGGGAAACTTAGAAGTCAGGTGTAAGAGAGGAGAGGATGAAAAAGCTCTGGGGATTTTAGCAGACTGAAGAAGCAGAGGGAGGTTCTAAAATTGGTTCATAGATCCCTCATGGGGTAGGTGAGGTCTCTGGACCCTAGGTGAATGATCTCTGCTCTAGTATTATAAGGACCCTGGCCACCTCTGTAGGAACCATAGGTAGAGCTCTAAGGAGTCCTCTGAACCTGCTTTGAAAAGCTCTGAACCCTTGTGTGTGTTTGTCCTTCATTGCTGAAGAAGACCATGCCATCAGAGAAATAATGACATGACTTGCACATGACTTTTGTTTTGAGTGAGGGAGGGCTGTGCAGGTCACCAGCCTCGCTTCTTCTTCAGAGCCATCTGAATCCAGTGACCAGATATCCATCAGGATGACTGGAGATGACCCAGGATGAGGCGATTGGGGTTAAGTGACTTGCCCAAGGTCACACAGCTAGTGAGTGTCAAGTGTCTGAGGTGAGATTTGAAGTCAGGTCCTCCTGACTCCTGCACTGGTGCTCTATCCACTGCACCACCTAGGTGCCCCTGTAGTTTATCTAGATTGTTGTAAAACATTTGATAAAGTGTCTTCTGCTATTCTTTGGAAAGGATAGAAAAATGTCGGCTAGAAAAGTGTGGCTAGATGGATTCTGAGCTGTTTGAGCAGACTTAGAGAGTAGTCCTTAATGGTACCATTGGGGAACAGCAGGCATCTTTGTGGTCCTGTGCTGTTTAACATAGAATCATCAGGTTATAGCTCCAGGGCTATGAGGGAACTCAGAGGCCAGCTCCTTGTTAATAACTCCTTCATTTTACAGATGAGAAAACTCCAGCCCAAGCAAGTTGAGTGATTTGCGCAAGTCCACATAGGTACCGTTATAGGTATTGGATGGCAGAGTCAGGATTCTTGACAGGCTTGAACAGAATCTAGTAAGATGAAATTCCATATGGATAGATGTAAAGTTTTTATACTTGTGCTTAAAGAAAGCGGACTTCACAAGCGCAAGATGGAGGGAGCATGATCAGGCTCTTCCCACCTCATGTCTCTGCCCACCGTAATCCATCCTCAGATCCCAGACTGTTCTCTTCAAAGCACAGACCTGACCATGGAATGTCCCCAAGCACTGTGATCACGAAGCCTTTTGTTTTTCAGGTAAGAAGTGTTTTTAATATGACAGCAAAAGAAGGAAGGAAGAAGTCAGTGCGAGTCCTTGTAGTTGTTGGCAATGGAAATGGAGCCGCAGGTGAGTATGGTCTGACGATGCCACGTCGGGCCCTTCAGAGCTGGGAAGTGGCTGTTTGAGACTGATACTCTGGGAGGCATGATGGTTTATCATTTGTTTTTTTTAACTGTTTCAGTCCTTCAGCACCATTTGTCTTTTTCCCTTATAAGAACAGTGAAAGTGTTCCATGCTCAAATTTTCCTGAAAATAGGCTTTACATTTTTAAATACTAAGGCAGTTTATTTTACCAGATCACATATTTCTTCTTTTCTAAAAAATAGTTTGATTCTCACCTTTTATGTAATTACAACCTAGGATTATGGCATTTTGAGATTTGTAAAAATTAAAGGTTTCAATTTTACACATTGATCAAAAACTGATTTTAAAATATCTTTTTCTATGTGTGATTGAATTTTAAAATTCTCTGTCATATTTTATCATTCTCCCCATTACTTATTTCTCACAGGCAAAAATATTTATCTTTGTTTCTATTGCTGCTTTTTGGACACCACAGTAAAATGCAGATTAACAATTCAAAGATGTTTCATTTCATTTTCTGGTATATGAATTTCTGGTTCATCATGGTTTTTCTGAGTATATGTATCTTTTTCAACATTTATGATCCTTTTCTGATATACCTGACATCCACATCTAATCTTCTAGTTTGAGAATATCTGTTGATTCATGGAAAATAATTTTATGCCTCTAAGCTAATATTGTAATAATCTAAATATTTTAGTTCAAGTTTGAAATTCAAAAAATAGTCAGCATTTGCACACACTGCATCCTGCACACACAGAGGCCTAGGCATCTCACATTTTATATGTTGTTCCATTGGAGTAGAACCATGAAGCGTTTGGGTGATAATGTGTTTGGTCATCATGACATAGTTTGAACCATGGAATGAAGTAAAAACTATTTGTGTTTGCTGAGAATATGTCTCTTCATTGGTGTTTTTGCTTTTTTTCGCCTAGGTTTTGCTATTGGGAAAGCCCCTGATCGCATGAATGCTTTTAGAAAAGTATGTAGATTTCTTTTTTTTTTTGACTACTTAAGGAATTACAGCCACATTGGTTAGATGCTCTAATGATCATGAACTTTTATGCAAGGTTTGTGTGGTGGACTTGGTAGAAAGCTCATTATATTTATCACATAAACAACTTTCACAAGTTTTATAATAAGCACATTTAAAGAGATGAAATCACTAATTTATAAAAATGACTTTAAGAAATTATAACAATTTAATTTTTTTCTTGTTCTCTTTTAGGCAAAGAATAAAGCAATTCATTATTTGCATTATGTAGAAAGATATGAAGACCACACAAGTATGTATTTCTAACCTTTAGTACTTATACATCATAACTTTTATTAAAAAGATTATGCAGGATTATGTGCAATTATTAGATAACATTTCTTGTTTGACATTATTGTTGAAGTAGAATCCTCTTTTAGTTAATATCATTGGGATGGTTAGTACTGAATGATATTATTGAATGCCCACCATGTACTTGGTATGTGCTTTCTCTTTGCCAGCCGCTCATGATTGCTGAGTAAGAAATTAGAATTTGGGCCTTTTGAAGGCAGGGACTTGTATCCTTAGTACCATTACCTGGGTACCTAATAAATGCTTGTTGACCCACTGACTGATTTTTCATCATCCTATAGCTTTTCCTTTCATTCAAACCCCTAGAAAAAGCTGTGTACTTTAGCTGCTTCTGCTTCCTTTCTTCTCACTCATTTCTTAACCCTTTGCAATATTGTTTCCAGTCTCATCACTCAACTGAAATGGTTCTCTAAAATTAACAGTGATCTCTTAGTTGTTTTTTCTCTGTCCTGTTCCGTTTTGGACACTCTGCAGCATCTGACACTTTTGGCCACCCTCTCTGAGATCTCGCCATATTGCTTTCCCTTGGTTCTTCTTCTAGAGTTTGACTGTAACTTCTCAGTCTCTCCTTCTCCTCTCCCCTTCCTTCTATGCCCTTCCCCCCTGCTTCCCCTTCCCTCCCTCAGGCCTCTCCCCGACCCCCCAATTTTAATTGTCATCTCCATGCATGTGATTGCCAGATCTGTATATCCAGCCCTGGTCTCTCCTGATCTCCAGTTCCACATTCCCAGCTACTTGTTAGATTTCTCTAATGTTCCATAGTGTAGTCTGAACATTTCTAAAACAGAACTGATTGTCTTTCTCCCCAGACCTACCTGTGGCATTTGAAAAGGGTGGAGAGAGATAATTTCTGGCTAATTTGATCATTTTATTAATAATGCCAGCATTTTAAATACAAGGCTGATCAATTGGTTGTCTTAGACCAAAGACAGTCATGGTGGTGGGCTCAAGGCTTAAATGCCCTTTTGGAAGAAGAGTGTTCAAAAGGATGACAATCAACTCTGATTGGTTAACAGTTAATAAGAGGTGGACATTACAAAGAGTAGTGGATTTACTCCAGTGAGGGCCTGTCACCCTTGGACCAAGAAACTATGATCTCTATATCCAGATCACCCTGCAACCTTGGACATTTTAGACAAAAGGATCTTGATTGAGTGGAATTCACCTTACACTTGAGATTCCTTGTAATATTGGGTGGGGTCAGATAGAGGAGGTTAACTCAGCCTTCAGAGACGAGGTTTTGAAATGAGGATAGAGAAAAGTAAGAACTCAGAATCTCCCTAGATCATCAGTTATTAGTAATCATTTCTCTCATACCCCATTTCCCAACTTCCCTCTCTCACCTGAGGGCAAAAGCATCCTTCTGGTATCCAAGTTCACGCCCTCTGAGACCTCCTCCACTCCTGTAGCTAGTCAGTCACTTGCCAAGTTGATTCTGCCCCTATCTCACCTAGACATCCCCTTCTCTCCACTTACACTACCACCCTCTAATTCAAGCACTCCTGTCTTCTTGGCTGCAGCATTGCAGGAGCCTTCTGATTGAGTCCCCCCTCTATGCTACATCCTCCACACAGGCACCACAGTGGTTGTCTCAATACCCTTTGACCATATGTTACCCTTCGGTGGCTCCCTCTTAACAGTAGGAGAGCCCTTCTGCCTCCAGCCTGTCTTTTCATCCAGATTATCGATAACTTCCCTTCGTGCTTTTTGTAGTCTGGCCAAACTAACTTGTTTGCTGATGTTCACAGACAGCATTCTGCCTTCCACCTCCATGTCTTTGTCCCTCATTCCTGGAATGCATGCTTCTCCACACTTCTTCCTCTTAATATTTGCAAAGTGCTTAGCTTTGGCACATGGTGGGTGCTTAATAACTGCTTGATCCCTTTCCCAACCCCCCCTTTAGAATCTCCAGTTAATTCTAAAGCTCAGTTCCAATGCCACCTTTTGCACGAGGCCTTCCAGCTGCTTAGTGCTTCCCATTCCTCATTCTCCCCTGCTCCCCTCAAAGATACCTTGTATTTGCAGTGGCTCTTTTTGATGCGCATATATATGTGTGTGTTTTCCCTGATAACACGTAACTTGCTTAAGGGCAGGGACCCTTTATCCTTTTTTTGTCCTTGTATCTGCTGTGCATAGCACACAGTACATGGCGCTTGGGTCAGGAAAGGTGTTTAACATAGTAGGGATTTAACAGATGCTTTTTGATTGATTCCCAAATCTAGATCAGCAGTCAGGCTTTTTAACGTGGGTGCTGTCCTGTTGGACGACTTTTCATGACCCCATTTGGGGTTTAGTTTTTGTATGCTGTTTTTTTGCAGAGATCCCAGAGTGGTTTGCCATTTCTTTCTCCAGCTCGTTTTATAGATGAGGAAACTAAAGCAAACAAGGGTAAGGGACTTGCTCAGTCACACAGCTAGTGAGTGTCTGAGGCCAGATTTAAACTCAGGAAGACGATCTTCCTCCCTCCAGACCCTGCACTCTTTCCACCGTGCCACCTAGTCCTGCCTAGTGTGGTGCTATCCTTTGGATATAATTTGCTTGCATTTTAATTCCTGGAGATGTTAAATATCCATTTCCATACGCTTTAAAAGTTTTTCCTCTATTACGAATGTAACAATAAACAGGAGTGTTTTAATATACAAAGAATATAATAAAAGGAAATTGTATGTGAAACTGTGAACTTATGTTGTTTTGAAAAAGTATCACATTCAGTAACAGAATCGGTGTCCCCTCCAGACCTTTTGTTCTTCTGTATATTTAAAAATATCTTACTGATATAGTTTTCCTGTTTTGATTTCTCAATCACAGTCCCCTAACTCATGCCTTCACCTGCTTAACAAATAAGTATAGTCAAGGAGTAGCTGAGTGGTGCAGTAGATGGAGCCCCTGGTCTGGAGTAAGGAGATCTGAGTTCAAGCCTGGCCTCAGACACTAGCTGTGTGACCCTAAGCAAGTCACTTAACACTGTTTGCCTCAATTTCCTCATCTGTAAAATGAGTCGGAGAAGGAAATGGCAAACCACTCCAGTATCTTTGCCAAGAACCTCAAGTGGAGTCATGGAGAGTCAGAAATGACTGAAACGACTGAACAAAAACATCTGAAAATGTACTGTTTTTGGAAATCTTTTAGTAATATTCTTGAGTGTGTAAATATTGAAATTTTTTGTTTTGAGTAAAAAGTCTATCCTGGTAGGTAATTGTCTTCAGTTGGGGATAAATTTCTGAACGTTCAGAGATTATTTTGTGGAAACTTCCAATTTTTCAGAGTAACAACTTGCCAGAAACATTACTAATTACTTTCTGAGCCATTGCATTACTATAAAAACCAACCTCAGTCTCCAATTCCTACTCTAACCCTAACAACACTGAATGTCAATTTTTTCAAAAAAATTCACTTAACTACAGAAATTAGGTAGACTGATAGATTTTGAACTTCTACTCTTCCTTCTTCCCTCTCACAGCCAATTCCTCTGTGAGTAGCCACAAAAGGCCATAGTTTGAGAGCTGAAAGGAATCTTAGAGGTCATTAGGTTCTATATATGATAAGATCTGATGGGGTACAGACCTTGGGAACTTCCTTGAACTCTCTTTGGATCTTCCCACTTAATCTGGCTGTTTATACCCAGAACCTATTTCTGTTATCCTTAACCTAGTCTGGCCCTCCATTGTTTGTTACTTCTGGATTGTCCCACCTGGTTCCTAGTTCAGCCCTCCATAGTCTGTTATCTCCCAGTTTCCTCCAGCAGTTTCCCACCCTTGATCACATCAGAATCCCACTCTCTTTGACTCTGACCTGTAATCACCCCAGTCCCATCAAGACCCTCCCTAGCCCCAGACTACTTGGCCAGTCCTAGATCCCTCCCACAATCTTTCTGTATATAAATTCCATCTTGCCTCCATGAAGGTGTTCAGATTCAATCTGGCTCATATTCTATCTAGCTCATATACGATCTAGCTCAGATTCTGTCTGTACCACTTACCAATACAAGCGTCACAAATGGTGAGGCTCCTTAAGAGTCAACCTAATATGGTGATTCTTTAATAAACTTTGTTTTATTTTGGCTGAAAGAAGGCTTGGGTTGGATTCATTCGGGCAGGACCTGGGGTGTCAGCATTTTGGGGTCCCAAGCACCCCAAGCCTCAACATGGTTACCTGACCTCAACAGATTCCCCATGCCCTAAGAGCCAGGATTGAAACTCAGGTCCTCTGACTGCAAATTCAGCCCTTTTCCTAGTGTATCACTGTTATCCAGATGCAGCAGCCCTAAGAAGAACCAACAGAAACTTTGATGCTTTTGGCTTCTTCATGGGCCAGGCATGACAGATAGATGGAAAGAGCACATCATACTCTGTCTTTTTTCTGGACTTCTTTTAATTTTATGCCCCTTCTCCACATTGTTCTCAACTAAGAGCAAATATGGCATCCATGTCTTGAGCAATTTCCTGAACAGACCCATGCATGCAGTTTTACACACCCCTGTGGTAGATAGGTGTGTGTCTTCATGTCCTGATCTATTTGAGTGTATTTTGGTAAATTGTTTTTATATTAATCTGTTTAGAAATAAATTGTCAAATTTTATCAGTCTCCTTAAACTCTTTTCTGTAGTAATTAACTGAATAAAAGAAATTGACATTCAGTAGTTGGCTCATAAATATTTAATCATTCTGGGTAAGTTTGTAAGTCAATATTTATAAGGCTAAGCTCCTGCAGACATTTACTTCTTATCTTTGGTATGGATGCTGCAGACTCGTGTCTAATTCCTCGCTGTTTTTGTTCCTCTAGTTTACCATGATATTTCTTTAACATTTAAGAGAACACATATCAAGATGAAGAAGCAGCCCAGAGGTATTTAAGAAGTGATTGGCTTTGGGGGGTAAAATGGAAATGAAATAACTAACCTGAGTTGTACAGTGTTACCTGTGACCAATTTAGGATGAGTTTTGATAGAACCCAAATTCTGTTTTTTTATTCACATTCCTCTCAGCCTCCCACCCCAAAAACCAACAGCAGCAACCAAAAAACCTCCCAACAACACACTTTAAATAAAAAATAAGAAAATAGAGACTATGAAGATAATGAAGGAAAATTTCAAGCTATGTATTTACTGTAGAGCCATCACTGTCAGTAAATGTGAAAATAATAAAGATACAGTTCTAAGTTAAGGGCTGAGAACATGTGTTACAGAAGTAGAGACAACAGTTAAATGGATAGACAGGCTTGAGACTCATTGCTTTTTGTGGAGTAATTATATTGTGACTTGAGGGAACCCCAAGTTCTCAAAGGCCATGAGAGTGAAGGGCCTCACTGCAGTGGGTCCAAGTGACAACTGCATCTGTTGTGTGAGAAATAAAATTCATCACCAGGTTGGTCACAGTGCCTCATGTTTTGTCCACAGCAGCTTTCACAGAGGTGTGACTGGTGTCAGAGAAGGACATTTTTTTTCCTCTTAATGTTCATATATAAATCCTGAAGGCTTTTTTTTGGTAGTGTTAGTAAAGCAGTACTTTATGGATTATATAACTTGGAGCAGTTTCATTAAAGAAATGGAAAATATAGTAGAATGTGCTTTATTGCCTTAATTACAGCTTTTAAATTCCAGTTAAAAAAAACTATACCCTAAAAAGACCATTTATTTTGTCATTTTAAAAAATATTTATTTTTATATCTGGACTTCAAGATTTAGGCCTTTATATATTTGAATGTTACAGTTTCATTTGTAGCCTAAAATATTCCATTTTTGAAGGTTTGCCATCTTCTCTTTCAATCATGAATCTGGAGTTTCAGGGGATCTTAAAGGGTATCTAGTTTTGTCCTGTTATTTTACAGATGAACAAGCTGAGACTGAGAGAGATTAAGTGACTTGCCTGAGGGCACAGGTAGAATCAAGATTGAACCTAGGTCCTCTTAAGTCCAAAACCACTGCTTTTGCCCTGGTTTACCTTTTCCCAAAGCATATGAATGAATAGAGCCTTAAAGCTGATGCAACTTAGCTGGCTACAGCACACTGGCTGCTAATGCCACCTTCTACAGCAGTCTTGGGAGCCATGGTAGGAAATCTTGCTGAACTCCTTGAAGATACCATCAGTCATTTATAGATTTCACTCTCACAGTTGGTCAGTGAACATCAAGTGCCTGCCATGTGCCAAATACCGTCCTAAGTGCTAGGGATACAAATAAGAAAGACAGTGCTGTCTCTCAAGGAACTTTTAGTCTAACGAGAGAAGGCCATAAACCAAAGAAATGTGAAAAGTGTGGTGGTGGGGGGCGGGAGAGGGGGGAGATAGAATAGTGGAGTCCATGTCTCAGGAGTGGTTCTGGTGGAGTATGAAGAGCTGGCTGGTCTGTGAGCCCTCTTGGAATACAGACTTTGAAAAGGGTTCTTCGTTCCTCAGTGGAAATTTCATGAATTATTTCCCACTGCCCAGTAGGAACTGGAAGGCCATTTTGGGTCATGATACCCCCTACTTGATGGGAAAAGTCAATTTACTCTTGGTGTTATTGACACAGCTAATTATATAGAAAAAGTACAAATATGTTTTCATGGTTCTTTAGGTTTTGAGTGACCTGATGAAAGTAGGTAATTTAATCATTTCAGCAAATGGTAATTACAGTTTGTCTTTGCCGCACATGAACCTAAAACAACGAGGAAACAGTTGTCCAGGAGATCTGATAAAATGCAGAAACCTACTAGATTCAGGCAAATATGTATTTATTCACTTTAAAGCAAGTATTTTATCCTCAGTAACCTCTCCCCTATAACATGTATTCTGTTTTACATCCATGAGAATCTTCCTGGAGAATCTAATCCAGTTTGAAATAAGGTTTAAAAAAATGGACAGCCTGCAGAGCATTTTCTAAGAACCTCATATTTCCTCAAAGAAATATGTGGGATTAAAAAGTAAGTGAAACCAATGCTCTTCACTCCCTCTCAGGCGTAAAAATGAACTTGCCCTTTAGAATGTGACTATTTTACATCACATATCTTTTAATAAATATGTATTTTTTCAATTCTGAATTTGAAAAACATGAAACAAAATAGCATATGCATGGTGTAACAGGAGAACAAGACTTTATATGAAACTACCTGTTTTCCCATAGCCCCTCCTATATTGTCATTTCCCCTTTTTGTCATATGGAAACTCAGAGCTGTAAGATTTGCATTTCTCTTATTATTAGTGACTTAGATAATTTTTCATGTGCTTTTTGACTGCTTAATTTTCTTCATTTGGCCTGTTTATGGCCTTTGACCCTCTTGGAGTGTGACTCTGGATCTCGGATATTTGTATCAGTTCCCTGTATGTCTTGGCTATCAGACCTTTTCTAGAGAAATTTGCTGCAAAGATTTTTCCCCCGTTAATTTTCTCCTTTCTAATTTGAACTTCATTGCTTTTGTTTTTGCAGAAACTTTTCGGTTTTATGTTGAGACATACTCATCATTTTGCGTGTAAATATTTTCTGTTATTTTCTCTTGTTTTCCAGGTCATGGTCTTCATTGTCATCGAGCCATTGTTACAATTTGTAAACTAATTGGAATTAAAGATTTGTATGCAAAGGTTACTGGATCTGTCAACTTAATTAATGTAACCAAAGGAGTCTTCCATGCATTATCAAAACAGGTAGATAATGCATATAATTAATATGGTTTGAAAAATTTGGATTGCATTCATTGTTTTCAGCCTCCTTCAGTGAGGTCATAATGCCCCGCTGCCATTGTTGGCACTCATGAGGTGAGTACTCAGTTAAATGTTATCCTTCAGTAGTGCTTTCCCTTGATTAATTTCAGTTCACCAAAGCTTTTGAGAGATGACTTTTGAGAAGGTAGACCTATCAATACGTAATTATTTTAGCACTAAAATGAAAATCTTTTGCACATAGCTTATCATCTGCTCTCTATTTCTTACCACAGTTCTGGCCAGCAGATTGCTACTAAACACTGTGATAGTGATATTGCTATGATTCAGTCTTGGACAAATCGCTTAACTTCTCTGGACTTTGTTTCCTCATCTGTAAAATGAGGGAGGTGGACTAGATGATTCTTTGGGTCTATTGTAGAACAAAGTGCTGTTGCCTTATAAGAAGGTATTTAGAACTTTAATTACAAGTGGATCCGCAGCTTGGTCTAATGGATGGAGAGCTGCCTGGAGTCAAGAATACTTGCCTTCAAGTCCATTTTCTGATGCCCATATATGGCCCTGGCATAGACACCCTTCCCGCCCCCCCATTACCCCAACTCTGTTCTATTTTAGCAGGACAGTTGTCCTTCTGCCTTCTACATAAGGAGAGAGACGGTTTCCTCTTTGGGAGACCCCATACCAATGGTAACCCTTCACTGGGCTGAACCAAAATATTCCTGTGTATTTACAGTTATTTAAAATAGGTTTGTGTTCTCAGCCTGATACTATGTACCAGAATGTCAGTAGTCAAATGCATACAGATAGACCTAAATAAATGCTTCATGGAGTGGTCACAAAATACTTACTGTAGAGTCTGTCCTTTGAGGGAGGTTTCTTTTGGGGTGAGGTGTGGGTATTTGCTCCACAAGGGAAAATCCCTTGGATCCTTTTGGCCAGGCTTTCCTTTTCCTCTTACATTAGTATAACTTGCAAGTACAAGAAAAAGAAACTAGCTTTACTTGAAATAGTAAATCTGGTCCTTGGGACTCTTACCTAACTATTAGCTTATATTGTTCACTGGAGAGGCCTGTTCCATTGATCCCTAGCACTGTCCGTGAAGTCTTTGGACTTCTCCAGCACACCTTGTAAAGAGAATCATCTCTACTCTTAAAAATTTATTCCCTTCCCTGAGTCTATATACACATGTATTTGTGTACTTTAAAAAAATTCTTTTTTGTTATGAATTTTCACGCATCATCAACAAATATAAACAATGCAGTCTTTCCAGTAGTGAAGTCACCAGTTTGACCTTCCATCCAGGTGAGGATTTGCCGCTCTTGGTAACTGCACATAAGTTATAAATATTAGTGCTGCTTTATTTTTCTTTAATTTCTAGAATGTAGTTGTCTGTATCTTTTGAAGAAACTGAATTTCCCTCTTATTTTCCTGAAGGCAGATTTACCTGAAAACTAGAGAAATCACCACTAAACAATTAATAACAGTGCTACCTGACACATACACGCTACTGTTTTCAAGCACTTTGCATACATTCTCATTTGACCCTGACCCTAACTGTAAGATAGAGTCTGTAATTATGCTCATTTTGCCGATGAAACAACTGAGACTCAGGGATAGTAGAGATTTGTCCAGGGTCACACCGCTATTCTGTTAGCTAGGATTTGATTCCACTGCTTTCTGTCTCTAGGTCCAACATGTTTATATATAGTCATTCTGGGTTTATACAGCCCCAGTGCCCGCCATGCCATTTGATCTTCACAAAGATGTAGGGAGGTAGATGGTGCAATTATTGTTCCCATTTTTCAGATAATGAAATTGAGATCCATTGAGGTTGTGACTTATTCTTGGAAATGCAGCTAGTATGCATCAGAGTTGGACTTGTAAACTAGGGCTTCTGCCTTGAAACTCAGACACCTTCCTGCTTGTACGATATGCTGCCAGTCAGGAAAACGGGAATCCTGCTGCAGACACTTGGTAGCTAAGCAAGTTGCTTAACCTCTCAGCCTGTTGCCCCACCTGTAAAATGAGAATGGTAATAGCACCTACGTTTAGGGATTTGTGAGAATCCAATGAGGTAGTGTTTGTAAAGGGCTTTGCAAACCTTAATGAGCAACATGAGTGTTAGCTGATATTATTAGCAGCAAAAATGTTCTTAGATCTCCCCGATAGTTGTTGTACTATTTGTATCTATTGATTGGGAAACTACATGACAGTTCATTTAATTTAGTTCAGCAAATATTTTTTGAGCACTTGCTAGGAATGAATGAATGAGAAAGCATTTATTAGTGCTCGCTGTGTCCAAAATCCTGTGCTAAATGCTGTAGACAGAAAAGATAATCCCTGCTCTCCAGGAGCTCCCACTCTAATGGGGGGGACAGCATGTACGGGAGATTTCAGCTACAGCTCAGGACTCAGTGGTCCTCTGGGTGAAGTGATAAAGCAGATGGCGATGCATCTTTCATCTCCTTGTCATTTGCAGAACTTTATCCATTTTTGATATTGAACCCTTTGATAGAGACAAGGACTTTAATGATAAGAGATTTTTATTGTTGACTCTTCAGTAACTGTGGCTGTACTCTCTGTTTTTGTTTTTATTTCTTTTTAACAAAATTTCCCCAACATGCCACAGTAATGGAAGGGAGAAGCCTAAATACCAAACCAACAGAATTTAGACTGTAGTCACACTCAAGATGCACAGACACTCACTCCCCTCCTCATTTCCTAGTCTTTACCATCTCTCCCCTTGCCCAGCTAGCGTGCATCCAGGGGACAAGGATGCCCTAAAGCCAAGAAGGTTTCATCGTAGTGAAAAACACGGTACTTTACAATATTGTAGTGATACTTGGCTGCTGAGTTTCATCTTGTTTGTGGGAGCTTTCTTCATGTGAGTATTTATGTTCTTTTTTCTTAGGAACTTAAATCATCAACAAACACAAACCTTTCAATACACAAAGAAGAACAAAAAAAAGACAACTGTATATGAAACAATAAACTTTTAAGTACATGAAATTGAATACTTCACTAGTAACAAAATTGACCTGTTCACATTTAAGTCCTTCCCAGTTTCAGCCTTCTTGACTTTTTCTTTCTCTCCCTTTTTGTTTTGCATAGGAAACTCATCAGCAGCTGGCCGAGAAGCAAAGCCTTCATGTCGTCGAGTTCCGGGAGGAATGTGGTCCTCTGCCCATAGTTGTCGCCTCTCCTCAGGGAGCCATTAGAAAAGATCCTGAGCCTGAAGATGAGGTGCCAGATACCAAATTGGACTGGGATGACGTCAAGAAGAGTCAGGGACTGAAAAAGTCAGTTTGGGCAAACTTAAAGAGAGCTGCATCCTGAGGTTTCTTCTCCCCCTTCTAGCTGAAGTAAGGGGCCAACAGAAAAGACTCAGGTTGTGCTTTTCAGGAAAAGTAGACGTCCCAGGTGGGGGCAGCACAGCTATTATTTGAATGAATGCAGCTCTTTGTTATTACTGTACATGGAATTTTCAGTGTATTATTTCATTTGCTGGCAAACTGAGTTTTACATTCTGGGTATTCTCCTAAGTGCTACAATCAGAAGCACCCTTTTCAAAGCATGTAAGACTCATGAGTTCAGTACTACCCTGTGTAGTTAAAGATCCAAATAAACCTGATTCTGATTTTTACAAAATTCAGTTGAAAACTCCTTCAAGTTCTGTTGTTTCACCCTAAATAAGGGAGATATTGGGGATGGTTAATTTTGACCCTGAGGTGGGACTCTAAAAAGGGAATGCAGAGACAGGAGAGGGGAACGTTTCTGGAGAAGTGACAGGAGTTCACTAGTTTAATGAAATGAAGAGCTTTGAAATAATTTTTCAGGGGCCTGCTTTGCTTATCAGTAGAGATATAAACTGATGACATTGACCTATCAGGGGTGCTGGAAGAGAGGCCTCTTGCATGGGATGGAGGGGATGGTGAACCAAATGACGTTCAGGTCTGTTTTCTGCTCTGTTTTAGGAAGAACATACATAATCTCAGCTTGTGAAGTTAAGCTCTAGTTTTCACATTAAAAATATGACTGTGGTGGCAAGAACATATTTCTAGACACATCTAAGAGGCAGATGATTGGCAAAGTAAACAAACCAGAGATCTTTCTGTGGCACCACAGGAGTCATGGTAACAGTGCTATCTACCTAGCCTGCAGGACTTCGTAGCTCTTTGCTCAGAGTCACTTGGCCAGGCAGCTAGCTGGGTCAGTGGACAGAATGCTAAACCTAGAGTCAGAAAGATCTGAGTTTGAATCTTGCCTCAGACACTAGCTGTGTGACCCTAGACGAGTGTTTCCTCATCTGTAAAATGGGGATGATAATAATGCCACCTACTTCACAGGGTTGCTGTGAGGATCAAATGAATAATGTGAAATGCACTTGGCAAACTTTAAAGCAATATATAGATGCTATCCTCCTCATCGTTGTTGTAGAGAACAGGACTAGGTAGAACACAGCATCAGCCCTGTTTCAGCTCAGATTGGTCCACAGTAGATCTTCCAAAGGGCCTGGGAAGGTGCAGAGCGAGGTAGGTAGCTAGGCTGATCACACTTGTTCCTGTAACACAGGTGTAGGGAAGATGCTATCAGTGAGAATGAAATGACTGGACAAAGGGCTAGCTGCTATTTGTTATTTCTCCACATTATGGCTGTCTGTATCAGATGATACTCTCATAGAGACCCTGTACCTACTTCACCAATATGGTGCCTAGAAATAATGTATAAGCCCAGTAGTTGCATTAAAAAAATATGACAATACATCTACTACTTACTACTCAGAAGAGAAAGTAATATATCAGCTAGGTAACAGTTGGTCAGCAATTTGTGGGGATGCCTGGCTCCTTCTCCACATGGGCTGCTTTTCTGGATGAGGGCTGGGCTGGAAGCAAGTCCAGTGGTCTGGGGAGGGAGGGTGCTGATCTTCCTGGACTTCCTGAGTTTAACTTTGCCTGTTGGTGTCCATTGGTCAGCAGTAGTGCTGAAGAGGGCATCATATGCTTTTCCTCTCTGTCCACAATAGCTAAAAGCAGGCAGAATGTCTGGGCTGGTTTTCTAGGCTAATGTACTAGTACTTTCTGAGTTGTCTTCATTTTTTTTAACCACACCAAGCAAATTTTTTTTAACTCAAAAAACAATCATATTGACATAATCCAGAAAGTAAATTCCAACATTTGCTATTCCAGAAAATGCATTTCCTTCAGTGTTTTTAGTTGATCACCTCTGACCTCTGTCAGGAGGTGTGTCAGGTTTCATCTTTATTCTTAAAGACTTGTGATTTATCATTGCATTGATTAGAGTTCTGTGTGATGCTGTACAGTGTATAAAATGTTCTTCGTTCTGCTCTCTTTGCTTTGTGTCAGTTTGTAAAGGCCTTTCCAGCCTCCCCTGAAATTGTCCATTTTGTTATTTATGGCGCAATAATATTCCACTATTGGAATTTATATGCGCTATTTATTTATCCATTCCCCAATAGGAAGACAGTTTCTCTAGTTTCCAATTTTAGACTAACATGAAAAGATCTGCTATAAATATTTCAGCCCTTTTCCTCTTTTTTCGATTTCTTTGGTATTTTGGTATTTCATAGTGATATGGCTGAGTCAGAGGATATGGTAACATTTCTGATAGCTTCCTGGGCATAGGTTAGTTGTCTGTAAAGGAGAGAACAAGATCTAGGTGAGGCCTCTTCAGGGTAGAGCTGCATGGTGGGTCCCAGGCAGCTGGTGTTATTGAGTAGCTTCTCCGGTGTATCTGCGTGTCCTTGAGTTGTGGGTGTCCTTGAGGGAGTCATCTGTATTCTGGACTAGATAATTCTGTGAGGTCTGGGGCATTAGGAACATTTTGGTGCCCACCATATGACAAAGTGCATCATGATGTCCCTTTATCATACCTCCTGAATCTTTTCCCCTGTTCTTTCTGCTCTGCTTGTGTCAGAGGTCACAAGAGCCCAGCAGGTCTACGTATTGAAGAAAGTCGAGAGCCACTGCACTCGAGGGTCTTTTCCATCTGGCATCCTGCTGAAATCTGTGCACTTTCTTTCCCATTAGAATGAGAACAAGGGCTGTTTCTTCTTTTCTGTTTGTATTCCCCCAGCATTTTAACACCATGCTTGTCACGTAGTTAGCACTTAACAAATGCTTTTTATTTTGGTTATGCATTAACACATACATACATAGGAGAAAATGAGATAATAGATGGAAGGTACTTTTCAATTCTTAAAATGCTAGTTTTTATCACACACATATGCATACTACATAGGAAATGAGTGTTCACATCGGCACATTTTCATATGTATACATGTACATACATGCATAATACATGAGATAAGAGGAAGGGTAAGGGCTCAGTGGTAGTTGGGAGGCGGTACTGACAGTGTATTATGGTTAGGACTTAGTAAGTCTGGAACTTTGGTCCTCTCTTTTGTTTTTGTTTCATCTTTCCTTTTTGTCCTGAACTTAAACATTAACAAATGTGAACATTTCCTTATAAAAGAACAAAAAAGGAGGATTACATATAAAACTGTGAACTTCTGTTATGTACGGTTTGTTTTTTAAAAGTGCATATTAAATTTAACAACAAAGTTGCCCTGTTTGTGTCTTCTGAAAGTTTTTATTTTCTTCTCTGTGCTTTTAAAATGTTTCAGTTGATTATTTTTTCATTTCAGTCCCTAATTGAGTCATCTTCCACCCCTCACAATGGAGTAATTAGAAATAAATACAGTCAAATTTTCCTAGGGAGTATTCCCAGGGAGCTCTTTGGCTAACTAAGGAGATCACTGAAAAGAGAATGACCTTCGCCTGTTTCATGAGGTGAGAAATCAAAATCTGCTGGATAGAGGTGTTAATAGCTTTTCCATTAGGTTTTCACAAATGAATACTCACTCAGATTCTCTTGGAAGGGAAATAGCTGCCAATAGTCAAGCTTCCTAACTCGGGAAAAGAAGGCCTCAGTTATTAAGAATTACATGTACATATGTACACACATTTACATACACATATACATGTGTGTACACACAATACATGCTTACACACATTCATTATGGTCAGCTAGATGGTAGAGTAGATAAGAGTGCTGGAACTGTAGTTAGGAAGACTCATCTTTCCTAAGTTCAAATCTGACCTCAGACACTTCTTAGCCATGTGACTCTGGGCAAGTCACTTAACCCTGTTTGCTTCAATTTCCTCATCTGTAAAAAAGAACTGGAGAAAGAAATGACAAACAATTCCAATATCCTTGCCAAGAAAACCCCAAATGAGGTCACAAAGAGTCCAAAGGACTGAATGACAGCTTAGATAAATAGGTACTTTTGTATTTATTGAGTTAGGTAATTAGTTACTTTGACACTTGGGCAATTAACTGTTAGGTACTCGGAATCAGGCACTGAGCTATTTAGGTAATTAGGTGCTTGTAATGAGCTAATTAGGTAATTAACTAAGTGATTAAATACTTAAGCAAAACACTGGTCTGAACTGTTCTGAACTGATTTAAATTGTTCTTAATTGAATTTTGAACCAGTCTAAATTGGTTTGAACTGGTATGAACTGTATTCTACCCATCTATGTATGTATGTGTATTGTATATATGTATGAATACAGCCAACAATAGGAATTTGTTTTTCTTGATTATGCATATTTAGTACAATAAATTTGTTTTTCTTTTTTTTTTTTTTAGTGGGATGAGGGAGGAGGGAAAGAAGGTAGATTTCTGTTAATTTTTTTAAAAATGGAGGGATGAGAGGTTTTGATGTGAAATGTTGCATGCAGTTTCTGATAAATTACTGTATTATTATTCAGATAAATTACTGTATTATTGTTGTAAGAGAGACCTCTCATGGAATGGGAATAACTTGTAAATGCAAAGTAAAAGACAAAAACGCATCAATAAAACTTGCAAAAAGAAAGCAAATGCATGGAGTTACAGCTGGAATGTTTGGTGAGAGAAGGAGCGAGGAGGCCAGGGTCACTGGTATCTTGGTGGCTTGGAGTGGGGTAGAAAGGATTTTAATCACCTAACAGGATTTTACATTTAAGTCTGGTGATAACAGGGAATTTATTGAATGGGGGTGAGGGCAACGATCTGGTCAGACCTGTGCTTTAGGAAGATTATTTTGATAAATGAGTAGAATTTGGATTGGAGTGGGGAGAGACTTGAGGCCCAGAGACCAACCAGAATGCTATTGAAATAATCCCAGCATGAAACGGTGAGAGTCTGAACCAGTGTGGTGGCAAAGTCCAAGGAGGGAAGAGGGTATATACAAGAAAGGTTACAAAGGAAGAATCAGCTGGACTTGGAAACAGATTGGATCTGAGTGGTGAGAAAGACATCAAGGATGTCAAGTAGGTTGCTAGCCCAGATGATTAGGAAGATGGTGGTATCTTCTCCAGGAGTAGTTAAGTAGGAAGAGGGGAGGGTTTGGAGGGACAGACAATGGATTCTGTTTTGAACATGTTTGAATATCTAAGGGATATCTAGTTTGAGATGTACATCGGGCAGTTGAACTCAGGAGACTGGAGGTTAGATAAGTGGATAAGTGGATCTGAGAACCATCCGCACAAAGATGATAATTTAATCTGTGGGAGATGATGAGATCACCAAGTGAAATATTGTAGAGGGAGAAGAGAAGAAGGCCCAGAACAGAGCCCTGGATGAAACCTACGTTCAGTTGGCATGATCTGGATGGAGATACAGCAGAGGAGGATGAGGAAGCAGGAAAGTAGTGTCCTGAAAACCTAGAGAAAAGAGAATCTCAAGGGAAAAAGAGTTCAAGAATTCAAGGATGAGGATTGAGAAAGCTTTGAGGAGACTGAATTATGTATGAGGCAGTATATATTTCAATTCAATGTAAGTCCTTTCCTTTTATAAAGGAAGGATTGTCTTTCATGTCTCTCAGTAGTTAACTGGATGTTCCTTAAGGTGCAGCCAGTGATCTTCTTAAAGATAAACTATGTCAGTGTGCACATCTTCAAGGTAGTTAAGAATTATGTTTCATAGGTTCATTAATTTTAACTCAATTCCAACTATCTAGTTCATGTTGGATTCCCCTTCTCCACCCCCACTCTTTTTTTTTTAACTTAGACAAAAGAAAGTTTATTTCACAATAGTTTTTTTGTTGTTGTTGGGGTGGGGCAGTGGGAAGGATTAAATCTTCCGTAGACTGATCTGTTTTTAAAAAAATATTTATTTCATTAAATATCTCCTAATTATAAGTAAAAAAATTAAAAAATATTTTTAAAAATGAGTTCCCAATTATCTCCCTCCCTCTCTCCCCTTCCCTCCTCCTTGAGAAGGCAGCCACTTAGGTGGCATAGGGCAGAATGAACCACAGCGGAGGCTTGGGAAAAACACATCTATTCTATGTCTTCAATTCGAATGTTCTTTTGTAAAAGCTAATTGGTGTTAATTAGGTAAATTACTGGGGAAATAGTCAGTGGTGGCTAACTGTGGGAACAAACCAGAATGAGGACTGGAGCCAATACTTCAGCCTCTCAGGAGTACCCCTAGAATTCTGAGTGGGAGGAGGTAGCTGGCCTGGCTCTGAGAAAGTGAAGCTTGATTACTTGTTACACCAGTGGTATACTTATTAAGTGCTTACAAGATCAACCCTGAAGTAGAAATTCAAGTATTATTGTGACCATTTGAGGAAACTGAAGCTGGGATGAAGTGGATTAATAGGCACAAAAGATTTTGAGTAAGAAGGGGCCTTAAAGCTAATGTGGAACAACTCCTCTCCCGTTTTTTTTTAAACAAAGGAAGAAACAGAGTGGAAAGGACTTGTCCAGGAGCACAAGGTGATACAGGTAGAAAGTGGTAGTCAGGACATCAACTTCAACATCTTCTAAATCCAAAATTAGTGTGCTTTTTACTACATCTGGCTGCATCTCTGGAATGTAACTCTACTTAATTGACTCGGGATTAGGATTAAAAGCATAGAGGTTTTGATAGTTTAATTCAGTTAGTAAATATTAAGTTTAAGTGCTTACTATATGTAAGTAGGTAGGTGCTGAGAACACTAAGACAAAAAAATGGAATAGTCCCTGCCCTCCAGAAGTTCATGTTCAGTCGTGTTTTTTTTTCTTTTTTTTTTTTTTTCAGTCATGCCCAATTCTTTGGGACCCCATTTGGGGTTTTCTTGACAAAGATGCTAGAGTGATTTGCCATTTCCTTCTCCAGCTCATTTTACAGATGAGGAAACTGAGGCAAACAGGGTGAAGTGACTTGCCAGGGTTACACATCTAGTGAGTATCTGAGGCTGGATTTGAATTCATGAAGATGGGGCTTCCAGACTCCAGACCTGACACTCTGCACTGTGCCACCTAACTATAGTCTACAGAGTTTTAGTAGTAGTCATTGCTGCTGGGTACCCTTTGTCAAATCCCATTTAACCCATATGAGTGCCGTGTATTCAAAATAGCACTTTGGTGGAAAAGCTCTGTTTTCTTCATCTACATTTCACAGAATCACAGAATCTCAGCCTCAAAAGGGACCTCAGAACCCACCTGGTTCAAACTAACCATAAATTCCCCAACAACTGGTCATCAAGACCTCCAGTAGGGGGAGCCCTCACCCTCCTGAGGAAACCCATTTTGGGTTAACTGTTATGAAGTTTCTTTTTTAATACCAAGCCCAAATTTACCTCTGAATCTTCCATTCATTGCCTTGATTCTAGGACTGAGGAGAAGCCTAATCCTTCCCTAAAAATACTTGAAGAGAGCTTTTCGAGTTCACTCCTTTTCTCTTCTCTAAGCTAAACTTTCCCAGTCCCTTCCAGTTGGTCTTTGCAATTGATGATGAGACAGAAATTCGTTTTCATAGTCTATTCCAAGTCACCTGAGAACTAGAGTGGTGGTGGGGAAGGTGTGTAGGCATCCTCCACTGTTGTGTCCTTTAGAGCTCCCTAGAAGTCTAGGCTACATCTAAGCAGGCCAGAATCCTATAATATTGATCTATCAGTGGCCAATGGATTCTCCTACACTGGAAGAGCTGGTTCTTTTCCTATCTCTTTTTTCTCCTTCGTCATCCTAATGAAACATTTCAAGAACTCTGTTCCCTAATGCCATTGGGATTTATCAACACATCCCAAAGTCACAAGGCTGTGTTCACGGGATGTGCTGGAGCCAACTCCTGCTGGCTTCGGAGAGATGGTTGTTAAATTTTCAGTCTGAGCTTCTATACCACAGATATTGGCAAAAGCTACGAGTCTGGGCTTGGTTTGTTGTTTTGTTGATTGTCTAGACTTAACAAAGTGATGGAGAAAATATTAATCATGTAGGTTCAACTTAAAAGATGTCCTTTGTATATTTTTTGGAGGGCTACCTGTTAAACATTTACCAGTACACCCCTGCCTGGTACTGGCAAGCTGCTCACTGCAGTTACACTTTCCCAGTCTAAAATGGTGATAAAGCTGCATATATGTAAAAGTCCAGTTCCAGGAACCTCAGCCTATTCAGAGAAAGGGTCAGGAGAGGAGAGCCATCGACAGGCACTCCCAAACTGTTTCCCTTCCCTTTCTCCTCCTCCCCAATTTTACATACCTCTGAGCAGCAGAGATAAGCTTTATTGCTTCTCGGGTGAAAAGGTCAACTGTGATCCTGAAATACCAGAGGCCAGTTGGAGCAGAAAAAAAAGGTGTTAACCTCCCATTTGGATGCCACCTAACTGGCTTTTCCTGTTCCCGGTAATTAGGAGAAAGAGCAGATAGAGCGCTGGACAGAAGAGCTGAGATCTGAATTAAATCTGGTCTCAGACAATTCCTAGCTATGTGACCTGGGGCAAGGCACTTAACCCTGGTTGCCTCAGTTTCCTCATCTGTAAAATGAACTGAAGAAGGAAATGGCAAACTGCTCAAAGTATCTTTGCCAAGAAAATCCCAAATGGGCTTATAAAGAGTCAGACAGTACTGAAACCACTGAACAACAAATTTTAGAGTTAATTGTTACAAAGTTCTTCCTTACATTAAATAGTTAATTTCATAATAAATAATAATAATTTAAATATTCCCCTCTGCAACTTCCATCCCTTGTAATTATATAATGCTTTAAAGTTGGCGAAGTGCTTTATATACATTTTCTCATTTGATTTTCACAATAATCCTGGGAAGTATGTACAGTTACTATCCCCATTTGAAAGATGAAGAAACTGAGATTTCCCTAGGACCACATAATCAGTAAGTAGCGGAGACAGGATTATCAGCTCACTCCAAGTCCAACACTCCATTGCCTGCACTCTTATTTCTCATTCTGCGCTCTAGAGCCATGTGGAATAAGTTTAATTCCTCTTACACAAGATACCCTTTTAACTACTTGATTGCCATTTTATGGTGCCTTTCATTCTCCTCCATAAGCTAAGCATTTCCAGTCCCATCTGTCCTCCTCTGGCATGATTTTGAGACCTATTCCCTTTATCTGGGTACTATCCAACTCATTAATGTACTTTCTAAAATGTGTTACTTAGAACTGAACCCAATACTGCATATGTGGTTTGACCAGGGCAGGGTACGCTGAGACTACTGCCTTCCTCATCCTCCACATCATTCCTATCTTAATGGAGCCTATGATCCTCTTGGTCTCTGTTTCACGCTGTTGACTCACTGAGCTTTTAGTCCACTAAAACTCCAGATCTTTGTTCGGATAAATTACCACTAGTCATTTTGTACTAGGGATCATGGATTTAAAACTGGAAAGGCCATTAGAAGTCATCAAAGTGAACCACCTAATATTTTTTGTCCCCAAATTTTTACATATATATGTATATATATGTATGTATGTATGTATGTATAGTTTTCCACAATCACTTTTATAAGATTTTGAGTTCTAAATTTTCCCCCTCCCCAACCAAGCATGCAATCTGTATAGGCTATACATGTACACTCATATTAAACGTATTTCCACATTAATCATGTTGTGAAAGAAGAATCAGAACAAAAGGGAAAAATCACAAGAAAGAAAAAAAAAGAGAAAATAGTATGCTTCAATCTGCATTCAGCCATAGCTCTTTCTCTGGACGTGGGTAGCATTTTCCATCATGAGTCTAGGGATTGTTTTAAATCATTGCATGGCGGAGAAGAGCTAAGTCTATCAAAGCTGGTCATCACACCAGCTTTGTGTACAGTGTTCTCCCGGTTCTGCTCACTTCACTCAGCATCAGTTCTTATAAGTCTTTCCAAGTTTTTCTGAAATCTACTTGTTTATCATTTCTTATAGAACAATGATATTCCATTACTTGTTCAGCCATTCTCCAATTGATGGGCATCCCCTTAATTTCCAACTCTTTGCCACCACAAAAATTTATAAATATTTTTGTACATGCCAACCACCTAATTTTATAGAGGGACCTGAGGCCCAGAGAGGGAAGGAATTTGGAGTCATAGTTTCTGTGACATCAAATCTACTGCTCTTTGCATGGCACTGTATGCCTCTCTTGAGGTCCTGCCTCACAAAGACAGCATGGCACCCTGGGAAGAGTACTGAATTTAGAGTCAAAGGATTTGGGTTCCAATCCCCTCTCTGCCACTTAGTAGCTACACAAATCACTTCATAAGGGCTTTTGCTTCCTGAACTGTAAAAGGAGAGTTTAGGGCTAGATGACGTTTAAGGTCCCTTCTGACTCCGGCTCTATCATCGTAAGAACACAGAGGGTGTAATGAGATTTGTGCCCAGAACAACAACTCTCTTATGTTAATCCACCTTTTGAAGGATGGAATTATTATTGAGGCAAGCCAAGAATAAATGATTCAGCTTCTTGATAGGGAGCTCTACCAGATGTCTTAAATTTTCCATCACTACCATGGCATGCTTCTGTTTCAGGTTTTTAACTCATTTCCTAATTTCTTGTTTCCCATTCCTTTCTTTTGAAGAGGTTTGTAATACACACTAATGCCAATATTATATCGTTTTTACCTTTATTGCCCTTTACACAAATGCTCTCTATCATACTTCCCTCACATGAGTAAACTTTCTTAATATGTAATACTGCCCTGCTATCTATTTTGTGTCTTTTATAGAACCATATTCTAGTCATGGGTCTCATCCTACTAAATCTTAGTGATACCTAAGAGGGACAAATAACCTTTTTGCATTAGCATGTTTAGTTCCCTTTGTTAGCTATACTTTGTGGATTTGTGTATAGTCAATCTCAGATCATACGTTTTATTGCTGGCTTCTTAGATTTTGTCTTTGGTGAATTTCTGTGCATTTTTGCCACTATATGGTTCTTTCTAAATTATGATTATTCTCTGTGGTATCTGGCTTAGAGTAAATGTGTTTTTTAATTAATATTTTTTTTGCCAATTGCATGTAAAAATAATTTTTGACATTCTCTTTTAAACTTTTGAATGCTGAATTCTCTCCTTCCCTCCTTTCCCTCCCTTCCCTCCCCACTCTCTGAGACAATAAGTTGATAAATGTTATACATGTGCAGTCTTGCAGAACATTTCTATGTTTGTCATGTTGTGAAAGAAAACACAGACCAGAAAAGAAAAAAAAACACAAAGAAAGAAAGTGGAAAATATTATACTTTGATCTGCATTTAGCCTCCATCAATTCTTTCTCTGGGAGTGAATAATATTTTTCATCATGAGTCCTTTGGAATTTTCTTGGATCATCATATTGCAGAGAATAGCTCATTCAGATATAGGGAACTTGTGGCCTCAAGGCCACATGTGGCCCTCTAGGTCCTCAAGTGCTGCCCTTTGATTGAATCTAAACTTCACAAAATAAATCCCTTTAATAAAATGATTTATTCTGTAAAACTTGGACTTAGTCAAAAAGTTGTACCCAAGGACCTAGAAGGCACATGTGGCCTCAAGGCTGCAGATTCTCCATATCCTGGGCTAAGTCATTCATGACTGATCATCATATGCTATTGCTGTTACTGTGTACAATGTTCTCCTGGTTCTGCTTACTTCACTTTGCATCAATTCATATAAGTCTTCCCAGATTTTTCTGAAAGCATCATGCTTGTCATTTCTTATGACACAATAGTATTCCATCACAATCGTATGCCACAGTTTGTCCAGCCATTCCCCAACTGATGGATGTTCCCTCAATTTCCAATTCTTTGGTATCACCAAAAGAATTGCTATAAATATTTTTGTGCATATAGGTCCTTTTCCTTTTTTTTCAGTCTTAGAGCATATGGAGACAATATATGTATTGGAGTATTTTTCAGACAATATATACATACATATGTGCATATATATGTGTGTATATCTACATATGCGTGTATATACGTCTTCCCTCTCCTTTTTCAGTTTAAAGCTCTTTTGATTAAATGTCCAAGATGCCAGGAAAATACATTTTCCCATCCCTTGTTATATGAACTCTATCCTATTTAGAAGTCTATATTTTGAGATATAGTTCTCTTTTGTACTTTGTTTATACTATTTCTTACTCTTGAGATGTCTCCTATGTATTGGAATGATACTGTGTACCCGTCTTTCAAGACTTGTCTTAAGAATTGTCTTCTCTGAAGTCTTCCTTGCTCATTAATCTCATCAGTGTTCCTTTTTAAGCATGATGCTTACAACTGGATAAAATATTTCAGCATAGAGCAAGAGGAGCATTGAATTTTGAGTCAGGATATATGGAGTATTCTCATAGCTCTACCACTGACATACTGTGTGACCACTGACATACTGTGTGACCCTAGGTAAATCACTTCTCTTCTCTGACTTCATCTCCTCATATGCAAAATGAGAGATCATATTAGAGGATCCCTCAAATCCCTTCCTATCCTAAAATTTATTCTTTGATACTGTATAACCAATAACCAGGAAAATCTGGCTCAACCTCTGTTCACTGAATGCCAAGCATGAGCCTCAAACAGGTTCTTCACTTCTCCACCTTACTGATTCCCCACCCTCCAAATAACTACCTCCTTTGCCACCTGTCATGGTGCCTGAAATCTCACCATTTAGGCCAAAAAGTGTTTTAATTTTTAAGAGTCCCCTTAGGAGGCATGATACCTTAACTTTATTTAAACACCTTAGGGGGAATTATCACAATGAAGAGAGAGCAAGTCCTCTTGGGAATAGGAGTCAGGAGCAAATCGTCTTTGCTTCTCCGTTAAAAATAATAATCATCACTTAATGATAATTTTTGTATAGCACTTGAAGATCTGAAAAGTGCTTTAATACATTGCATCATGTGATCTTCACACCAGCCCAGTGAGATGACTACGATTATTTTTTAAATATTTATTTCTGGTTTTCAACATTCACTTTCATAAGACTTTCAGTTCTAAATTTTTCTACCTGCCTTCTCTCCTCTCTCCCCAAGATGACATGTAATCCAATATAGGCTCTACATATTCATTCATATTAAACATAGTTTCGCATTAGTCATGTTGTAAAGAAGAATTAGAACCACTAGGAGAAACCACCAGAAAGAAGAACCAAAATAAAATGAAACAAAAAGGAAATAGTATGCTTCAGACTCCATAGTTCTTTCTGTGGATGTAGATGGCATTTCCCACCATGAGTCTTTTGGAGTTGTCTTAGATCCTTGCATTGCTGAGAAGAGCTAAGTCTATCAGTTAGTCATTGCACAATGTGGCTGTTACTGTGTACAGCATTAGTCCTGGTTCTGCTCACTACGCTCAGCATCAGTTCCTGCAAGTCTTTCCAGGTTTTTCTGAAATCTTCCTGCTCATCGTTTCTTATAGAGCAATAGTATTCCATTACATTCATATGCCACCACTTGTTCAGCCATTCCCCAGTTGATGGACATCCCCTCAGTTTCCATTTCTTGGCTACCACAAAAATAGCTGCTATAAATATTTTTGTACCTGTGGGCCTTCTCCCATTTTTATGATCTCTTTGAGATACAGACCTCGAGATGGTATTGTTGGGTCAAAGGGTCTGAAACTGCATATCCTTTGACCCAGTAATACCACTTCTAGGAATGGCTACTATAATTACCCTCATTTTTCAAAGAAGGAAACTGAGAATCAGATTAAGTAACTGGTGCAGAATCACCCAATTCGTATCTGAGGCAGGATTCAAACCCAAGTCTCCTCAACTCCAAGTCCAGTATTTTTCCTATGGTACCACATTGCATCTTCCTTAATCAACTCTTTTCAGGAGGAAACCAGATTAATACACCCCATTTACTGCCTAGTTGGGCTAGAAGACCACTGAGGCTCCTTGTCCATTCACACTACTGACTGGGTGTGTGATCATAATAAGCAAGTCATTTCATCTCTTGGGTTGATACAATTGGATAGACCCCTCTAGTGGAACTTGAGTCAGGAAGACCTGAGTTCAAATCCAACCTCAGACACTTATCAGCTGTGTGATTCTGGGTAAGTCACTTAACTGCTATCTGCCTCAGTTTCCCCAGCTGAGGATCCTATTAGCACCTATCTCTTGAGGCTCTGGTGAGGATCCAATGAGATAATATTTGTAAAGTACTTAGCACATAGTAGGAGCTTAAAATGCTTGTTTCCTCTCTCCCTTCTCCCTCCTGCCATATCAGTAAAGATTATTCTTGTGATACCCCCCTTATAGGGTTGTTGTAGGGAAAGTACCCTGTAAATCTTGGAGCACCATATAAACATGAGTTATTATTGTTAATATATATATAGTGTGTGTATATATGTATATATAATATATGTAAATAAGGGAGTTGACTAGATCAGGGGTTCTTAATATTTTTTGTGTGCCTTAGACCCCTTTGGCAATCTGGTAAAGCCCATAGATCCCTTATCAGGATCATGTTTTTAAATGTCTAAAAGACAATACATAAGATTGCAAAGGAAACCAATTACATTGAAATATAATTATCAAGATTTTTTTTTTTAAGCAACCAAGTTTACAGGCAGGTTAGGGATCCAGGTGATTTCTGAGGTCTCTTCCAATTCTGACTTCAGTAATTTGGGAAAAACCTTGGGCCACTTTAACAGGACTCTACTGCACAGGCTAGGTTTTTCTGGAGCAATAACCTCCCAGAAATTACCTTTTACACATTCTGAAGTACCTGTGAGTCATCAAGCCACCTAGCAAGATGGGAACAGGCTCCTTGGTTAACCATTCTGGGCTCTGGCAGCAAGTTCTTGGAACAACGAAAAGAACCGAGGGGCCCCAGCTGAGTTGCTATCAGGACATCAAGCCAAATAGCCCAACCACATATTTGTCAGTGTTTGTCACTGGCGTGGTGGGGTTTCACTTGGGAAGGAGCAGTCTGGTCACCTGTGCCTTCTTGTCCTTCCTGGTTTCATAGTGATTTACTCAGACTGAAAGCAACTGAGGGGGAATAATGATTAACCAAGAGGAAGTGATGCCCTAAATCAGAGAGCAATCTACCTCCTTCAATAATCCCTTTTTTTCTCTTTAAGGGCCTTTGCAACTTAAAATTTTACAGAAAAAAATTCTAGGGGCGGGAGGGACCTTGGGCGTCAACGCTATCTTCATTTTATAGTTGGGAAAAAATGAGGTCCTACTGGGTGGAGCAACTCTTGTCCAAGGTCTAACAGTAAGTAACCCAGGAAGGTCTAAAATTCATAGTATAATGGGAAGGGCCCTGCATCTGAAGTCTGAGGGCCAGAGAGACCAAATCCTTGCTCTGTCCTTTACTACAAGTGTGATTTTTAGGAAAGTCATTTGACTTCTCTGGGACTTGGTTTCTTCATCTCTAAAACGAAGAATTTGGATTAGGTGACCTCCAATTTCCCTTCCAGCTCTAATGAATCCAGGTCTTCTGATTTCTGGAAAAGTCCTCATACCGCACCTTGATTGATTGGACCCTTCCAAGCTCATCTCTCTTTTTCCTACCTGCAACCTCTTGTGATATTAGCATTAATCTCTGATTTCTTTCTTCTTCCTTAAAAAAAAAAGCAGCATCCCTTTGCTATCCCGTATTTCCCCAGGAATAACCTTCTCACACTGGAAGATGCCTTCTCGCTATAACCTTTTCCTCCCTAGAAGATCCCTCTATTCCACCTAGCCTTTCCTCTGATTGGTGAATTCTTCTTGGAATCTCCATTCTGAGGAAGCGCTCAGGTCAATCATGCTCACTCCTTCACTCCTCTCCAAGCTCCATTTCCAACTCTCCAGACTTTTCCACCATGCCCCAGCAGCATTTTCACACTGGAATATCCCTCTATTTTTCTGGCTCCCTCTTTCAGTTGATGAGTTCCTCCCCAAATCTCAAATTTGAGGTAGTGCCCATGACAACCATGCTCACTCCAGATCTGCTTCAGCCCAGGATTCTCCAAATCACTTCTTGATCTTGTCCCTATCTGAGCACTTCTTTCCCTTGCCCCTTTCGTAGTTCCTTAATTTTATGTGTTTTGTCCCATTAGAATGTAATTCTAATTCCTCAAGGGCAAGAACTATCTTTTTGCTTGTATTTGTAGCCCTGACACACAGTAAGTGCTTAATAAATGTTTGTTAGTTTGGCTTGGGTAGAAGCCATCCTGGCCAAGAGTGTGCCTGTCGATTCCTAAACCAGGAAATACCTGGCTTTAGAAAACTCTAAATACCAAAGACTCTCCTTCATTCACTCTCTTCAATTTATCCATCAAACATAAATAATTGGAATAGTAGAAAAAGCTTGGAACTTGGAGTTGGGAGACCTCAGATTTGTTCCAAACTCTGCCACTGATTCATTGCGTGACACTGGGCAAATCTCAGATTCCTTGGACCTCATTTTCCTTGTCTGTATAATGAAGGGGTTGGACTAGATACACATCTGAATTTATTTTAAAAAATCTCTCTGAAAAATGGGCTGCCCTGTATAGTATAATCTGAGATCTGGTACTGATCGGTCCCCTTTATATCCACTTCTCTTAATTATTTCTTGTGAAATCTTGATTTTTTTTGCTATATCAATTTTGTTACTCTTTTTTCCATTTCTGGAAAGTAATATTTTTGATTGCATAAGTTTAATTGGTGTGACATAAATTAACTTAGGTTAAAAAAATGGACTTTTGGTCTACCCTTCCTTTTCCTTCTCCTGTTTCTCTGGCAAAGATAGAAACAAGTATGCAATGATTAAAAAACATAGGCAGAAGGAAGAGGACAAAAACAGAAAGAGGCCTACGTAATCTAAAGTTAGTGAATATATCCTTGGATAATTGAACTAGACTTTAATGGAACTATAAACCTAAGCAGTGGAATCCAAGTTGGAACTAGCAACTCATCGCACTCAGTTGGTCAAGCAGCTAGAACATAGTGTTCTGTCCTGCACCCTAAATCTGTCATCTCCATCAGGAGGTGGATAGAATTTTATATTATTATATCATGCCATGTCATGTCAGATCATATCGTATCAATCATATATCTTCTGGAATCATATACAGTCAGTTTATGATCATAGTTCTTATAACTTTCAGAGTTCTCTTTACAGGGTTGTTATAACTATTCTCTAGTTCTGTTCATTTCATTATTTATCATTTTATAAAGTCTTCAAGATTGTTCCTTTTTACAATATGGTTGCTGTAATATATATTATATATACAATCATTCTTCAGATTGTGTTCACTTTACTTTGCATCAGTTCATATGTCTTTCCATGTATCCTTGAAATAATCTATTTCATTATTTCTTCCAGCATAATAGTTTTCGGTCACATTCATACACCACAGTTTATTCATCCATTCCCTAATTGTTGGGCATCTCTTTAGTTTCCAGTTTGGGGTCATCATAAAAAAAAAAGAGTTGCTTATTTTTGTTCATAGAGGACCCGTTGTATCACTTCGATCTCTTTTGGGTATAGGCCTAGCAATGGTATAGCTGGGTCAAACCGGTTAGTAACTTTAAGTATTTAAAGTATTAAGTATTCTGTTTCCCAAAGTGGTTATATGCATTCATAGGTCACCAGCAGGGTATCAATTTGCCTATTTGTCCACAACAACCCCTCCAATATTTATCATTTTCCCTTTTGTCATTTTTATCAATCTTGTTTTTATTTGGATTTCTCTAATTAGTAGTCATTTGGAACATTTTTTCCATATGACTATAAATTAGGTTTCTTCTCTTGAGAATTTGCCTGTTCATATCCTTAGATAATTTATCAGTTGTGGAATAGCCCTTATTCTTAGAAATTTGAATTGGTACTTTATATTGCTTGGAAATGAGACCTTTATCAGAGGAAGTTGCAGCAAATATTTTTTTCCCAGTTTATTATTTATTGGATTTGATTGTGCAAAATCTTTTTAATTTCATGTAATGAAAATTATATGTTTTACCTTCTGCAATTTACTCTATCCCTTATATGGTCATGAATTTTTCTCTTATCCATAGATCTGATAGGCATTTTCAGAGCTAGCTCAGAGTTTAGGAGACTCCAAAGGAAAGAGAAGAGGCATTAGACTGACTACCAAACTGAAGATCTGCAGAGCCATTGTTCTGACCTCGTTGTTTGCCAGTGAAACCTGGACAGTCTACCAGCACCATGCTGGGGAAACAAATCGCTTCCATTTGAATTGTCTTAGGAAGATTCTGAAGATCACCTGGCCAGATAAGATACCAGACACCAAGATCCTTTCTTGAATTAAACTGCCAAACATTCAAACTTTATTGCAGAGAGCACAATTCCAATGGGCTGGCCATGTTGTTTGAATGCCAAACATACAATTGTCTAAAGACTATTTTATGGAAAACTAGCATAGGGCAAGCATTCACATGGTGGCCAGAAAAAGTGATTCAAGGACACTCTCAAGGTCTCTTTTAAGAACTTTGGAATTGATTGTGTGTCATGGGAGACACTGGCACAGGACCACCCAGCAGGAAGTGACCACATCAGAAGAGGTGCTGTGCTCTGTGAGCAAAGCAGAATTGAAGTAGCTTGAAAGAAATGTGAGATGTATACATTTAGAGAATCCACCCCAAATGTTCTCATGGACTATTTGTATCCTACCTGTGGTAGAACATTTCAAGCTTGTATTAGTCTGATCATCCACAGTCAGACACATTGTAGTTTGACTCTAACATAATGATGTCATTTTGGTCCTTTTTGAGAATGAAGGACAACAACCATATAGTTCATTACAATATCACAAGAGAGTAGAAAAAAAACATTAGATTTGGAAACCAGAAGTCCTGGATTCTAGTTGTAGTTCTGACATATACTAGATGCCTATATTTAGGTCAGTGTCTTCACCTTTGTAAGATTGTTTCCTGATTTGTAAAATGGAGCTAATATTATTTGTTCTACCTACCTTATATGTTTTAAAGAAAGCTCTTTATAGTATTAATAATAATAAAGATTGTTATGATGGAGGAGGATGACAGCAGCTCTGCCACTATAACTAGTTGCATGACAGTCTCCTCTCTGAGCACCAGTTTCCTCATCTGTAAATTATTCTATGAGAGAGGCAGTGATGGAGAACCAGATCTGGAGTGAAAGATCTGGATCTGAATCCAACCTCAGGCACTTAATAGCTGTGTCTACATGGGTAAGTCATTTAACTTCTTCAATACTGTTTCTACTTCTAAAAAATGGAGATAATTTTGCATGACCTCTCCCATAGGGTTGTTGTGAGGAAAGCACTTTGTAAACTCTAAAGAACTTAAATAAAAGTGAGTTTGTGCTTATAAATATTATCATGGGCAGGACTGGTGGGTGGCCAGTTACGTGGTACAATGTATAGAGCACTGGACCTGGAGTCAAGAAGATCTGAGTTCAAATCCAGCCTCAGACACTTACTATGTGACCCTGGGCAAGTCATTTAACTCCTATTTGCCTTAGTTCCTCATCTGTAAAATGGGGACACACTAGAGAAGGAATGGCAGACCACTCCAGTATCTTTCCCAAGAAAACCCATGGGGTCATAAAGAATTGGACAAGACCAAATGACTGAACAACAACAAAAACTGTCACAGAACCAGAGAGCTGGAAAGAAACACATTTGTTATCTTACCTGAAGAGGAGTTGGTTTTCATTGCTGGAGAAAAGAAGAAAAGAGCCACACATCTGAAATCAAACATGCCACGGAGCATTTGATCTTTTTTTGCTGGAGAATCAATGATCTAAGCTGGAAGATTCTTGGGAGCACCTAGAAGGTGTGGTTCTAGGTAGTCATAGCCAATGGGCTATGGAGTTTTAAAATTCAATTCAAGAAACACTAAGCACCTACCATGTGACCTGTACAGTGCTAAGCTAAGCAAAAAGAGGCAGGAGATAGTTCCTGCTATAATCTAATGGGGAAGATTACATTCAGACAAATACAGTATCCATAAAGCAAGCTATAACAGGATAAGTAGGAAGTAATTAACAGTAGCAGTGTGGTGTTAACAACATTGCACTGCCTTTGAAATCAAATGATCTCTGGTTTAGTTGGACTCTGTCACTTATTAGTAATAGAACCTTGGACATCACTGAATTTCTCTGGGTTTCAGTTTCCTCATCTATAAAATGGGAAGTTTGGACCATTGTAGTAGACTGATCTGTTCTTTCCAAATCCATCTGTCTCCTTTAGCTCATCCTACACACCACTTCCAGATGGTGTCAATATGGTGTCTTCTTGTCCAGAAGAGTCAGTGTAAATGCCACTGCTTCTGTAAATCCTTCCCCCAGTGTCCTTAGCTAGAAGAAATTCCTCCTTCATCTGCTACTTTTGGAAGTTTGGGGAAAGTAGACTTCCAGAACTATAGTTTCACTGGTAGTGAGAAAAGTTCTAGTGAGAAAATCTCCCCTCCTAATATGGATCTGAAATTGTTCTGCCATTTATAGCCTTGGACACTTGCCTGGGGGGTGTTGAGAGGGTAAATGGCAGGTCCAGGGTGACATAGCCAATCAGTGTTAAGAGGCGGAACATGATCTCACATCTCCCTTATTCTGAGTCTAGTTCTTTGTCTGTTAACCGATGCTATCTCTCCTCTTAACTACTTATAAATAGCATATAGCATTGACTGTCTGTGACCACATCCAGTTATTCCATTTGAAATTACAAACCACTTAAAGGCACTACCTTGGGACTCTTGTATCTAACACAATGCCTTATACATCATAGGCATTTAATAAATATTTTTTGACTCAAAAAGAATATCCATTTAAAGGTCCCTTCTATTTTAAAAATTTGTGATTCTAAAGTAGACAATGTCTCAGTAGAGACAAAAAAATGATCCTAATGAGAACAGAAGTGAGTTGAGATTATAGAAGATGGAAGAGGATGTGCTATAGTACAAAGAAGCTAAATTTGGAATCAAGAGAAGTAGGTTAGAACCATTCTGGTATGATGGCAAAAGAATGTTGTATATGGGGTCGGAGGCCTTAGGTTCAAATCCAGGCTCTAAAACTCATGAGACCTTGGGGCAGCTAGAAATAGATATAGTGTTGAGTTTGGAATCAGGAAGACTTTGAGTTCAAACCTGACCTCAGACACAGCATAGTAAGGGATAACCCTGGACAACTCACTTAATCTCTGACTGCCTCAGTTTCCTCATCTACAAAATGGGGACAATGGCAGTCCTATCTCTAAGGGTTAATGTGAGAATCAAATACGATAGTATTTGTAAAGTGCTTTGCATGGTGCCTAGCACACAGTAGGTGCTTAATAAATGCTTGTTATCTTCCCCATTCCCTGACAACTTACTTAACCTTTATGTGCCTAATTTTCCTTGTCTACAAAATATTGGAATTAGATTAGGCAACTTCTAAGGTTTTTTCTAACTTTAAATTGATGGTTTCATATACACTTACTGATTGTGTGAATTTAGGTAAGTCACTTCAGTTTCTGGGCCTGTTTTCTCATCTTAAAGCAAAGTGCTCTCGAATAGAGATAATCACATTTGTCCAACCTACCTAACAGAGTTATTATGGGGCAAGGATTTTGTAAACCTTAATCATTATGTGTGAGTTATTAGTATCAAAATTTTTAACAAAAATATGCATTACTGGATTTGGGTCATTGTCTATTTCTCACATTTTCTACAGTATTAAAGAAACAAATTTCACTGTGTCTTTTGTTTTCATATCACGGTCACTTCCAAATATCCTGCCTTTCTTCCCTCCAAAAAAATTGATCCCTTCCTTGTAATAATGAAAAACAGCTAAGCAAAAAACACCTGATAATGCAAATAGCTTTTTGCCTTTTCATAATATTTTTAAAAACATTACATTTTAAATGTTTTAAAATGTAAGAAACATTGCATGTTGAAATGAATTGATAGATCCTTACTACTCATGGTAGAGAAAAAGGGATTTCTTTACTGAATAAACAGAAACTGTGGAACATCTGGATTTCCTAATCCCCCACCTGTTCAAAGCACAGTCATGGAATAGCCCCAGACAGCAATCACCAGTTGCAATGACTGACTCCCTGGCATGTAAACACTGCAGCCTGAAGAACTGAGCTGCCTACAAATCCATGCCAATGTCACTCAATCATGTTTTTATTTTGCTTTGGCTTCCCCAAAGGGTACACATAGAGTTTTGTTTACTTGAGCTGACCCTCAGGTCGTAGGGAATCAAAGCATTATAGAAGCACAGAATCACACAGATTGTGGTCAAAGTTCTAACCAGAAAGGCAGTGAACTTTGTATCATACCACTTTGAAAGTACCAAAAACTTGCAGACTTTCTGCCTGAGCTATGAAAATGGCAGGACATAAAAAGATAAAAGTTCATGCCAGACATCCATCCCTAGATGTGAGTAGAACCCAAGACTAACATAAAGTCCAAAGTCAAGAAATAGATGACAGGAATGAATAAACACACAAAAAGAACCTGATTATAAAATCTCCTGTGGTAACAGGGAAGCTCAAGACACAAGCAGAAGACGTTGACTTAAAACATCGAAAAACAAAGACTCAAAGAAAAATGTAGATTGAACACAAATTCAAGAAGAATTCCTAAAAGAGCTAAAAAAACCCTATTTTTAAAAGAGGAAAAAAAATTTCAAAATCCAAATAAGAACAGTAGAGTGGGAAAATGGGGAAAGAAAGCATAAAAATAAATTGAGTTTTCTTTCAAATGATAACTAGTATCTATGTCTAAAACTAATAGTAAGCATTATCTATAATGGGGATAACCTAGAATAAAATTGACAATGAAATGATAAATATTTTAAAAAATGTAAAATACTCAGATTAATAGGAAAAGAAATACATTTAAAGAATCCAGTCTCAGAAAAAGAAATTAAATAAGCCATAAATGAGCTTCCAAAGATGAGAAGGGGAGACCCAAACCAGATGGATTTACGAACAAATTCTATTGAACATTCAAAGAACAATTATTACAATATTACATAAATTATTTGCAAAAAATAGGAAGGGGAATGCCATGGATATGAAATAGCTAGATTTTACCAATGCATTTGATGTAGTCTTTATCCTGTCCTTGTGGAATAATCAGATCCAAAGAATAATCATTAAGGGTTTGATATCAATCTGGAGATCTCCAGTGAACTACTGATGGTGCTGTGCTTGGCTGTATGCTATTCAATTTAAAAAAAAATCATTAATATGAATAAAAGTAAAAAATGACATGTTTAATAAATTTGTAGATGACACAAGTCCATGAAGAATAGCCAATCAATGACAGACAGGATCCTAAGAATCTTGACATGCTAGAATGATGGATTGAAACTAATAAGATGATATGTATTACAGATAAATGTAACATCTTATACTTGGGTTAAAAAAATCATCTGTAGAGGATAAAGGAGATGTGACTAGTCAACAATTCATGCAAGAAAGATCTATAGTTTTTAGTAGCTTGCAAGTTCAATATGAGTCAATGGTGTTATATTACAGAAAAAGTTAATGCAATCTTAGGTGGTATTAGAAGAATCATGTCCCCTAGTAAGGGTAATGATCAATTTTTTCTCTTTTCCACCAAACGCATCACAACTAGATTATTGTACTCAGATGTGGACATCATATTTTAGGAAAGACATTGACAAACTGGAGATTCTTTATAGGAAGGAACCAGGATGGTGAAAGACTGAAGACCATTCTATATGAGGATCCTTTGATGGAAGTAGGGATGATGAGTATGGCAAAGAGAAGATTCAGGAGCTGAGGGGGCTGGGCATAGAGAAGGGATGTGACAGCTGTCTCCAAACCTTTGAAAGTTTGTCATGTGAAAATGGGATTGGACTTATTCTGCTTGGCTTCAAAGAACAGAACTAGGAGCAATGAGTGGAAGTTACAGAAGAGGCAGGTTTCAGATCCATAGCACAACTTCTGAATTCAGTTTAACTTAATTCAACAAAACTATTAATTGCCTACTAAGTGCTTGTTACTATTTTTTAAAAGAAAGTAAATAATCAACTCCTTCCCTCAAGGAGCTCACTAGCAGAATATAATATATAAACAGGTAAGGAAATACAAGATAATTTTAGGAAAGAGAGATCTCTAACCATTGGTGGAATCATGGAAGAACTGGCATTGAGCTGAGTCTTGAAGGAAGATAAGGACTCTGAGATGGGGAGAAGAGGAGGGAGTGTATTTGAGGAAAGGGGCACAGTTTATCTGGAACATAGAGTAAGTGAATGGAATTGAGAAATAAGGCTGGAAGCCCTGTGGTTGGGGTCCAACTTTAGAAAGCTTTGAATACCAGATTAAAGTTTATGTTGTATTCTAGAAGCAATAGGGAGCCACTGGTCAGACTGGTGCCTTAGGAAGAATGCTTTGATAGACCATGATTAGAACTGCTTCAGGTGAGAGACAGGTTCTCATTACACCTGGGAGCAGAAGGTGGAGAGAGAGTAAGAGTGTTATAGGCTTAGAGTACCACATTAACAAAGACTTGGTGGTGGAAAAGTACACGACATCTATGAGAGATGACAAATAATTCAGTTTGACCAAAGTTGGGAATACAGAGTGGGAGCAGTATGAAATAAGAGATTTGACAAATTTGATCTTATCAAATATTTGACAAGTGAGATGATGCCTTATTTGGCAGACAAATAGGAAGCCATTGAAAAGTATTGAGAAGATAAGTGGTATAACAAGACCTAGAAATGAAGCTCAGTCTGGTAACCCTGTGAAGGATGGATAAACAAAAAAACAGAGGCAGTAAGATCAGGAATGCCATAGACTTAGCATACTTGTATTTCATTAAAGCCATTGACAAAGTCTCTTGTGTTCTTCCTGGGGGCAATGCTAATACTCAGTTGGATTAGGAACTGGATGAATGACCATACTTAAAGACCATATCCAAATGGGTCAATAGTTCTTTAATGGAATGCCCCAGGACCTGTCCTTGGTCCTGTGTGGTTCAACATTTTTGCCAGTGACTTGGATGAAGGCATAAAAGGCATGCTTGTAAAATCTGCAGGTGACATGGAGCAGGGAAAGATGATATGGTTGACAGAGTTGGGAACCAAAAAGACCCTTACAAACTAGAATGATGGGGATGAAACTAATAAGGTGAAGCTTAATAAGAATATAGTTTTAAAAAATCAGTTTTATAAGTCAAGGATGGGGGAGATATTGCTAGACAACAATTCCAATAAATATATCTGGGGGTCTTTGTGGACCTTAAACTTGACATCAGTTGAACATAGCAGGCAAAAAGGGAATGATATTCTAGGTTGCACTGAAAAACAAATTGTCCAGAATGAGGGAAGTAACAGCTCTTTTGTATGGTGCCTTGGTCAGCCCATATCTGGAGAACTGTGTTCAATTCTGATCACCATGTTTTACGGAGGTGAACAAGCTGGAGCATATCCAGAAGAGCGTAAACAAGATGGTGAAAGGACTGGTGACTAGGTCACATGAGGATTAGTTGAATCAACTAGCGATGTTTAGCCTGGAGAAGAGAGGATGTTACAGGAACATGATAAATGTCTTCAAGCAGTGAATGGGCTGTCAGGTAGAAGTAATACCCCAATTTTACAAATGAGGCAGTTGAGGCCTAAAAGGGTTAATAACCAAGATCTCCAAGGTCATGCAGCCCATAAGTGGTGAAAGGATATTGAATAGAATCCAGATCTTCTGTCTTTTCTATTATTTCAATTATTTTATACTACATCTCTGCCTTCTACACAGACAACTAGATGACGCATTGGATAGAGTGTTGGACTTGGAGTCAGGAATATCTAAGTTCAAATGTAACCTGAGATTCTTACTAACAATATGACCCCAAGTAAGTCACTGTGCTTCAGTTTCCTCAATAGTAAAATAGTGTTGATAATAATAATACCTACTTCCTAGAGTTATCGTCCTTAAGAAATCTTAAAGCTCTATAGAAATGCTAATATTAGTGCTAGTACTGCTTGGTCTTAGAGGGCAGATCTAAGAGCTATAGATGAAAATTGTAGAGAGGCAGATTTTAGCTCCACTGATGGAAAATTTTCACAGTAATTAGAATTACCCTCAAATGAAATGAATTCTCTTGGGGTAAGGATAGGGGATAAAAAGAGAAGCATTTATTAGTACCTCCTATATGCCATGCATTTTCCTTAATAGCTCACAAATATTATCTCATTTGATCCTCACAACAACCCTGAGAGGTAGGTACCATTATTATCCCCATTTTCCAGAAGAGGCAAACCAAGATTAAGTGGCTTTGCCCAGGGCTACACATCTAGTAAGTGTCTGAGGTTGAATTTAAACTCAGGTGTAGCACTCTATCCACTCTAACATCCAGCCGCCATACATAGATGTACCCATCAGGGATGAGTCTCTGTGCACCTTGAAAACTTCTGAGAAGGAATTATATAGTCATAGAAAGTTAGAGCTAGAAGACATCATGGAATTAATTTGGGCCAATCAATTCATTTTAAGAGAAGAAAACTCAGGCCCAGAGAGGTTTTCCTGATTCCAGACCCAGCACTCAAACCACTGTGCTCCTTATCTGCCCTTGGGATGAAATGGGTTCCTTCTCAATGGAAGTCTCCAACTATTGTGGTTGTGATGATGAAAGTGATGCCTTGACTTGCAAGTGAATTGTATTTAAGTGAGGGAGGGAAGTGCAAAGTTACCAGTCTTACTTTCTCCTCAGGAGCCATCTGGGTCCAGTGACAAGATATAGATCAGGACAACTGGAGATGGCCCCTAAGCAGGAACTAAATGATCATTTGTAGAATTTATTTGAAGGAAGGTTTGTTCAGGGATAGGTGAGATTAGTTGGACTCTGGGGGCTCTTCTAACTCTGAGGATCTGTGATTCTGTAATACTGTTGGAAGCAATTGCAGACATATAAGTGGGTGGGGATGAGGGCCTGTACTAGGGTGCTTATGGTGGGAAAAGATGGAGGGATAAACATGAGAGGTATTACAGAATTACATTAAACTAAAGAGCATTTGGTCACTGATGAAATATGGAAGTTTTAGAAAATAAACACTTATTAAATTTCTACTGTGTGCTAGGCATTGTGCCAAGCATGACACAAATTTTATCTGTTGATCCTTCCAACAACCCTGTGAAAGTAGGTTCTATTATATCCTGATTTTATAGTTGAGGAACCTGAGGTCGACTGAGGTGAAGTGATTGATAAAATATAATGTCAAGGTTTAGAACATGGAAGACCAGGAAACTAATGGTGCCACTAATAGAAAATAGTGAGAAGAGCAGGTTTGGGGAAGAAGCTTGGCTTTAGACAAATTGAATTTGAAGTGCATCCAGGTAGCCTTTGTTTGATTAATTAATCTAACCCTTTTCTTTTTTGAAAAAAATTAATTCTTTTTTAAGAATCTATTTTAATTGATATAACTCTTGCTATTGCCCACCCAACCCCCTACCCAGAGTCTGAATACCATCTATAATCATAAAGTTGGTAAATCTCCCACTTTCCTATCAAATTCTGCTCCTAGGAATGGGACTGGTAAATTCATTCATAGGTATTGGATAGGGATGGGCCAGAGGACCAGAGGCAATTGAGGCTGAGGTCAAGACCAAGGAAGAGCCTCCCAGGATCTGGAAATTCTTTCTCCAGGAAACTCATTCATTCTGAGGTTTAAGGGACTGGTCAGGATTAATGGATAATCTCTCGCAAGGACATTTGAATTTTAACATTAAGAAGTAGTTGAATGATGGAATTTTGGTCACCAATCAGTAGATTGGGGTACTAGCCTTGGCTTCCTGACTTCACTTTTGTGGTGAGTCTAAGATTACAAGATTAAATTGCTTTCTTTACATGTCTATGCAGGAGGCTGACCCTGGCCATGTGCAACAGCAAGGACCCCCACATGCTCAGGAGTGCCTACTGTACAGGTTCTTAGATCTGCTTTTCTAAAAGGAAAGCAACTTTTGAGGGATCAACAGTCACTTTAATCAAACACATGTATCATTCACTTAGTTCAGGGAGAAAAGTCAGCACACTGAACTCCAGAGAAAATACAGAGAAATAAAGACCAACAGACAGGGCTTCCAACTGTCTGACCATAAGCAATACATACATAATTACCAGAGAGAGAAGCACCAACATCTAGGTTTTCAAGGGCAGAGGTGCTCCTTAGCAGCTGCCCAGAGTCTTGTCTGGCCAAACAAACACTTCCAATGAGTAAGCTGCAAAGTAAAATTTCACCTCAGAGTATTATACACTTTTTAGATGGAGAGCAGGACCCTCTGAGCCAATACCTCAATAGAAATTAACAAAAGCTATTGAGCCTATTAATGGACAAGGAAGATCTTTAAACGCTGCCCCCCTCCCCTCACCATTAACCTTAAAATAACATTACACCACGCCATGAGGGTCATAATGAAGAATCGTTGAAGTATTTGGATCATATTTTTAGCTGCTTCAGTGAGTCTCCTGTCACTTCTTCTCTTACTGTCACATTGTAGAGGGCTAAGGGGAGTGTGAGTCCCATGATCAAGGCATAGCTGAGGCAAAGCCTGTTCCTGTGGGACTTGTGCTTACACAAACCCTGGCAAAAGCTCTCCATGGCCCTGGAACCTGATGTTCCTGCAGATATTGATGTTCTTTGCAGAAAAGTTGCAATTGGATCTGGGAACTCAGGAACTAGCTTCAGGAGCAAGATAAGCTTTGTTACTTGCTTCCGGTGTAAAGACATGGGTAAGTCATGGGATGGTGAAGTAATGTCATGAGATGGTGAAGTGATGGGATGGGCTCAGCCTGCACATGATTGTAGTTACAGCCCTTAAATACCCTAACCCTCAGCTGAGTAAACGGAGTTGCCTTACATCCTGCCTCCCGCCTCATTCATTGCTTCTGAGAACAGAGAGTCTTGCTGGTCAAGACCTTCTACCCAAGGAGTTCCTAGGTGAAAGGAATCCTACATCACACTTGGTTTAGAGCACTCAGAATTTACTCTTCTTTCTCTTATGCAAGTGCCATTCCTGGGCTATACCAGAATGTGAATTCTATTAGACTATAAGTTCCTTCAGGACAGGGAAAGTATAGCTTCATCTTTATATCTATAGCAGAACTTATATATAAACTTGGTACTTAAAAAGTGATACAAGGACACTCTCCAGGTCTCTCTGAAGAATTTTGGAATCAGTTGTGAGACATGGGAGACAATGGCACAGGACTGCCCAATATGGCATACATGAATCAAAGAAGGCGCTATGCTCTAGGAGTAAAGCAGGATTGCAGTGGCTCAAAAGAAACATGAGATGTGAAAATTTAGAGACATCTACACTCCAGATGTTCATATGGACTATTTGTGCCCAACTTGTGGTAGAACCTTTGAATCTCAATTGCTCTGACCCACCACAGTAGAACACCCTGTACCTTAACCCCAACATAGTGATGTCATTTTTGTCCTCTTTGAGAACAAAAGACTATAACCAACCAAGGCTTGATGGCTGACTAAATGAAAACATGCTCCAACTCCTACTCTTGTAAAAGGGAATAACTTATGGCCCAAATGAATACATGATAAATCTGTCATAAGTTTTGATTATATATGTGTAATGGGACAATAAGGGCAAACCTTTGCATAGGAGATTTCAAGTATATGCTTATATAAAACAGACACAGCGTAATTGCTAACAAGCTAGCTCCAGAATCAGAGAACTGGGTTTAAATTCCATTTCTGATAGATACTGGCTGCATGAGCTTGGGCAAATCACTTTTGTTTGGCATTCCAAGTTCTTCATCACCCAGATATTTCCCACTTTCCCATTTTTCTTACATGCACATTCCAGCAATGCCAGCCTACGCAACACATTTCCCAACCCCATATTTTTGTACTGGCTCTTCCCCACACCTGAAATACTCTACTTCCTTTCCATAGTTTCCCTGACTTCTCTTAAGACTCAGTTCAAATCTCACTTTCTGCAGGAGACTTTTCCTGGTCCTCCCAGTTGCTAAATCCTTCCCCTTTTTTTTCTTCCACCTACCCTTTATGTATCTTAGGTGTGCCTTGTTACTTATGTGTTTTCTACTCTATTAGAATATAAGCTTCTTGAGGACCCGGACCATGTTTTTGCCTTTGTTAATATTCTTAGTCTTAGCATAATACATGGCACATATTAAGTGCTTAATATTTAACTGACAACCTCTCAGTTATCCAAAGAACTCCATAACAATAGCACCAAAAATAATGAGCAATTAGAGCATTTAAAAGTTTAACCTTATGGCACTAGGTTTTCTTTCAAATCTTATCTTTTATACAGGTTATTTCTTTAGGTGGCAGAGCAGGCACCAACCTGCACTGGTTGAAGGAATTTCTTCACTGGGAGTTCCCCATGCCAATGAAATCCCAGGACCAGTCCAAAATATACACAAATACCAGTAAACTTTGTGATTCTTTTGCTAGCCCCTTAAACCTTTAAATAGTACATACATACGTGAACACTTTTGTTTCCCTCTTGGGTTCCTGGATTTTATGAGAAGCCTATCGAGTTATGTCTGTATATATAAAATAATTGGCCATCTACAAGAATGCATAAGCAAAGGTTCCCATGTTGTGTGCAGGGTATAATGTTTGCTAAGATAACCACCATCTGGGCCAGCCCGTCTTCTTGCCTTTTGAACCAGTTTCCATGCTCAAAGACTCCTCTATGCCTGTTCTTTTTGTTTTGAGTGGTTATTTTTGGTAGGTAGAGATTTCCAAAGAAGCAGCAAATAGGCAAACAACCTTCAAAGCAATGGACTTTTATCTGATGTGTTTTAACTCACACAAGTGAAAGGCATTTAACTTGAGACATCTACCAGGGAAGGGAGGGAGGAGAGCTCATCAGAGGCAACCTCCGCTTCCCTTAAGGACCCATCACCTATGCAGTATGGATTGTTGTGTACTGAATTAAAGTGAACCATGGGCACCTAAGTGTGTGTATGCTGCTTTATTTCCATGCTGAAAGGAGAACAGCATTTTTCACTGTGGTGTAGACTTTGGAGGTAGAAGTGATTGATCACCCCATCGTCTTGGCAAGCTTTCTGTTCACTGAGGTGTAACACCCAACACTCATCCCACCTTGATGAAGCATCACTGTGCATGTGATTTTTATTCCAAGAAGGGGCCTGTTTAGGAAAATATGGAAGGCAAAGTGCTCCTGTCTTCTTGGGATTTATGCTTCTGTTACTTTTAAAGTACACTCAAAATATTTTGGTCTTGTAAAATGATGACAAGGGTCTGGAAGTCCACTCATTTCCTTGGGAAAGGTTCAGTGAAGTAATGAGCCATCTCAGATTGTGGGAAAGTAGACTAAGGTGGAATCCAGGGATGTGGTTAAGACAAATTACTATGTATGATGTTTACCTACATATATATCTGATTGATCTAATCAAACTGGAAACACCTGTGAGCAGGAACTCTGAATTATCTTTGAATTCACAGGTCTTTGCAAGGTTGCACAGAGTAGGCACTTAGTTAATAAGCATACATTAAGTATCTATTGTGTTCCAGGCACTGTACTAAGCACCGAATGCATCTAAGTGTTCCTTGAATCATAGATCTTGGGTCCAAAAGTCCCTTTTACTATTCAGTCCTGTCTGACACTGTGACCTCATTTGGAATTTTCTTGGCAAAGATACTCGAATGGTTTGCCATTTCTTTCTCTGGCTTATTTTATAAATGAGGAAACTGAGTCAAACGGGGTTAAGTGACTTGCTCAGGGTTATGCAGTTAGTCAATCTGAAGCCAGATTTGAACTCAGAAGGATGAGTCTTCTTGATTCCAGGCCTAGCACACTATCCACTGCTGAAAAGAGTGAAGGAATTATCAAAAGGCCAAGAAGGGCTCAGAGTCAGTCACAGAGCAAAGGTGTAGCCTGGCCTACTGTCAGAGGGGCAATCTGGAGCCTATATCCAGATTTAGGTTAGGAGAGGCCCTGAAGACAGGTGCTGCAAGGGGTTGTGGGTCCTATCAGTGCTGGAAATCTGACTTGACAGTTAGTAATGCAGCACATGGAAGGACCTGGGCTTTTCCTGAAGACTATCTCTGCCCCACTTTATTTTTATTCAGAAGAAAATGCATGAGGAAGAACGATAAATGATATTTTGGCTTCAGAAGATCTGGGTTTGAGTATAGGATCCACCCTCTAATGCTGTGTGATGGTGGACATATCACTTATCCTCTTGGACCCTCAGTTTCCTTATCTGTAAAATGAGGGGGTTGGACATAAAGATCTCTAAGGCTCCTTCCAATACTAGCACTGGAAATGTCCACAAGGGCAGGATGTCAGAACCATCGCAGCATCACCAGTAGAACTCTCCTGAGCAACCAGGGCTTTGTCCCAGGCTTCATTTAGGAAGACAAACTCTCTCTCCACCTCCCAACACAGGCCCTCAAGGACAGCTCTAGGCAAGATCATTGAAATTTGTTCTAGGTTTCCTGTGTTCTTAGTCTCCCGTGGGAAAGGGCTTACCTAATGATTATCACCCTTTCGAGGAATCCTCCATCTGTCTGTTAGGGCTTACCTTTTCCAGCTGTTTCCCATTCATTCAGAACCACTTCTAGGTGACTGTGAGGCTAATATAAGCTACCTTTCTGTGCAACATGGTGTATTAGATGCGAGACTATATTTAGAATCAGAGGACCTGTATTCAGTCTTGCCTCTGCAACTTATTGCCTATGTGACCTCAAACAAATCACTCCATCTTAGTTTCCTAAGCTGTAAAAGAAAAGGGTTGGTTTAGATATTCTGTGAGGTCCTCTCCAGCTCTAAATCTATAATCCTATGGTCCCTTAAGGCCTTAACCTAAAAGAGTAACTTCTTTTGAGAAGTTCAGACTCTGTGGTGAGGGTGTGTTGTCTATATTTTTGACCAAAGGAAATTTCTAAAGCCTCACGTCACACCAAGAGCAGTTCCTTTCTAATCTCTTTATGTGTAGGGAAGCAACCAGCATGGGAACTAGGAGGAGAAAAGATCTGCAATTACTTAGGATATAGCATGAGTGTTTGTGACATCCAAGGAGGGATAATTTTTAATATTATTTTGAAAAATGCACATATTTTTAATGCCATAAAATTCCACCCTCCCTGCCATGAACGCAGACATTAAACACTGACCGCTATTAATGGATGCCATGGGAGGACAGCAGGGTGGTTGCTGTCTGAACCCTGCTGTATATAGTTCATAGGATTACAGATCTCTAGCTGAAAGTAACCTCAGATTGTATCGTTTAGTCCCATCATTTCACATGTGAAACTGAGATTCAAGGAATGAACTGATTTATGCCAGTTCCCACAAGTAGTAAGCATTAGATTCTTGGACTCCAGAACCGGTGCTCTTTGCACTGTTCCAACATAGCTACGATAAAATTCCATATAAATGCTGGTGTTGAAAGGGAAGCCACAAAACACTCTTCTAAGAAGTAAAGTCCCCTGCTATATATCAAAGATGGGATAGTGGATAGTATGGTGGGTTTGGCATTGAGAAGACCTAGGTTCCCATTCCCCTCTCAGACCCTTACTATTTGTATGAACTGGAACTAATCAATTAATCAACTAATCTCAGAGCCTTAGTTTCCTCCGCTGTAAGGTGGTGAACAATGCCGAGCATACCTGCCTTACAAGGCAGTAGTGAGGCTCCAATGAGATGGTGTATATAAAAGACTATACGTATTTTAAAGTGTCATATAAATATCAATCATTGTCATTTATATCACAAGCAGAGTAGGAGGCAACACAACTGGCCTACACGTTGAGAACCTCGGGCTCCAATATTGGCTCTTCTCCTTATCAGTTGTGGCATCATGGACAAATCCCTTCATCTTTTCCAAGCACTATTTCTCATGTGTCAAATGGGTACAGTAATTCCTATCAGAGTTATTATGAGGATCCACAGAGATGTGGGTGAAAGGGCTTTGGGAACTGTGAAGAGATCTCAGACCATGAGGTAAGAGGAGTATGTATATTAGGGAGTGTGGGTGTGGGGGATGGGACCCAGAAGCCTCTTGCTCAACTGTATGTATCAGGCTTCCAATAGACTTATGAATTTCTGAACAATCTCTTTTCTCTTTCCCATAAAACACCTTATAACAACATGAAAGGGGTGTCTGTCACCTGATAAGCAGAACCTTGGAGTCTGAATCCTTTTATGCTCTGAATGATCCAAGCAAGTTGTTGAAAATAGAGTTTATTGTTGTCACTGATATTTGAAAATCTATTGAACAAAATACATGGCCCACTCTCTAAAGACAGTTTCTGAGAGTTTTTTTTTTTAAACAAGCAATCAAAATAACCATCTGGGATAATTTTTTCCTGATTTCAAGGATACTTTAGTTGGACAGCAAAATTCATTTTGCCTTGTAATAAAGGAGCTGTTGGGTGGACTCTGAAACCACATAAAGATGACTGCCAACAGTGGAGGCCACTCCACAAGTATTTTTTGGTTGACTAATGGATAGTGGTGGCATTTTAAAAATCACAGAGGAAGTAGAGAAGTGATATTGGCAAGCAAAAACAAAATTGAAAAGCTGTTATTGGCCAAAGACTAACAGCATTCTGTGGAGATGCTCATTGGGATACCATAAAAAATTACCTAGAATCCTACTCCTCTGAGAGGCACAGGATGATACCAATACACATATTTGCTATCTGAACTTGAACTTTACTGGGTTGAGGGAGGCACCATTCAATTGCAACCATGGGATTTCATATAAACCATAGTTTGAAGTCTTGGTTGAAGTTGGAGAATTTTACAAGAAAATTGGTTTCATAAAGAAGTGATACTAAAGAATGTAGAGGCTGTATCTCTGGTATGTCTTGTGTAGTCTAGGAAATAACACCTATGTTGTTTCATGGCTAATCTCCCCTTCCAAGGCTGATATATCATTTTCTGCTGTTGGTTTCAGAAAGAGTTCCTTGGGAGAACTCAATCCCTAGGACATGCAAGATCCCCTAAGGGTCTTAAACCATGCATGGGATAGTGAGATCAAAAATGGCCATGGGGAAATGTCTTTCGTAGTTCTTGAGATCCAACAAAAGGGTCTCAGGAGTCTCATATTGTCATCTACCTTTCCCAGAGTTCAGCCCTTTACAAACAAGAAATGATGATGAGAAAAAGCAACCAATACTTGGGAGTAAACACAGCAAGCCCCTGACTCCCTGTATGCCATTAGTTATGTGAGACAGTAAAGACAAACACCAACAAGAAACAGGTTTCCACCCCAGCCCCCTACTTTGTACAAGAGAACAGAGATCCATTTGAACATCCCTGACTTTTTAAAAGTCCTGGGAGGATGGCCAATCAGTTAACACCTGAATTTTGGGGTAAACTTTCACAGGACTTTATGATGACTTCCATCTGAATAAAGAAAATGTCGCATGGATCACGTATATCAGAGTGGCAACATAGGCAAATACCTGTAAGCAAAATAAAAGTGCAATGATGAGTACATGGTATGAAAGGACAAGATACAGATCAAGAGTTATTCTTTGCTTTACTCTGTGTTTAATTATGTTCAAGCCTATTAACAATTAACATTATAGATCACAGACCAAACCACGAAAGAGAGGTACAAGCACAAACCCCTAAGAACAGGTCCCCTCCACCATCCATTATAAGCCTTTTCCCCTCATTAAGACAAATACCCCATTGGCACTGACTTCAGTCACTATGGTGCATGCGTGTGTGTGTGTGTATGTATTTGTATATACCTGGTATAAATAAAGATACAAGGAGAACTGGAAAGGGACCTAAGATTTTATTTAGTCCAATCTCCTCACTTAACACAGGAAGAAACTGAGGTCCAGAAAAAGAAAAGGGAACTGACCTGAGGTCATATAGTCATTAAGTGCCAGAGCAGGGATTAAGAACCCAGGTTTTTTGGCTCCTTAGTCCAGGGCTCTCTCTCCTCCAAACCATTATACATATTTCTATTTCAAAGTGTTAGTATTATTATACACTTAACATCTCTCAGTAAATATAATCTAAATATGGAGTAGATACAGTGATGCAGTAGATAAAGTTCCAGGCCTAAAGTCAGAAAGACTCATTTTCTTGAATTCAAATCTGGCCTCAGACACTTGTTAGCTGTGTGACCCTGGAAAAATCACTTAACCCTATTTGCCTCAGTTTCCTCATCTGTAAAACGAGCCAGAAAAGGCAATGTCAAACCAGTCCAGTATCTTTGCCAAGAAAACCCCAAATAGGGTCATAAAGAGAAGGCCACAACTGAAAAAGATTGAATGACTGAAAAATACACAGTAAATAATTGAAACTTGAAAATTCAACTATATCATGGTAATTTTAACTGCATTCAATTTTAATTGCATTTTAAATATTTAATTTTATTGACTCCCTATTTCCTTCTGAGTTTGTCTGGGAACTTGTCACATTTCATTGCTGTGTTGGGATTTTTTCTCCAATGATTGTAATTAATACACACATGGGTTCTGTTGACATTTCTGGTTAACTTTATTTGTATTTGGGCCTCTTCTCCCTCTTTATCCTCTCGACACTTTGTAGAGTATCTCTCAGTTTCTCATGGAAGCAAGGGATGAGGAGGGATTCCTCTGAGTCTTGCTTGGATCTGAGCTGAGCCTATACAAGTTTCCACCTGAAGAGTTTGCTTTTGGGGAGAACCCTCCCCAGTCTCTTTGGAATGTCCAGAACAACCTGCTGGAACATAAGTGACAACTGTCTACTCATTTAGTCACCTGTGACATAGTAGTTGTGGGGCCACCTTCTATACTAGACCTTCCCATATCTCTCCCTGCTCTGTTACTACTTTCCCTCTATAACCACCTTCCACTCCTATAAACCTAGTATGTACATAATGACCAGTATAATCCATAACATTTTATTTGCGTACATTTTTTTGCAAAGTTACATAGTAAAGTGATTTACGGTTTGCAGAGGCTTTTTGATTAACTTAATGATCTCTCTGGTCTCTTCTAGCTCCTTTTACGATTACATGAGCTGGTATTTTTTGTTTGTTTTGGTTTTTTGGAAACACAGAAGGAACACAGAAATACCCATCTGTGAGGGGCACACATCCATGAATATTGGCTAGGTGGCACAGTGGATAGAGCACTGGACCCAGATTCAGGAAGACCTGAGTTTATCTAGCTTCAAGACACTTTAGCTGTATGACCTAAGGCAAGTCACATAACCTCTGACTGTCTCAATTTTCTCAACTGTAAAGTGGGGATAATACTAGCACCTACCTCTCCCAGGTGGGTAGTTGTGAGATCAAATGAGATAATATCTGTAAAGCATTTAGCATAGTGTTTGGCACAAAGTATGAAATTAATACATGCTTCTTTCCCCTTTACTCCCTTATTCCTATTATATTTGGCCCATTATTATCAAATGGAGATTATGATGGAGGGAATAAATCACAGGACAGGCAAACTTTGTTGGGCAAAATAAAAGTGAGGAGAAGTCAATGATAGCGAGTACTCCTTGGCGACTTGTTGGGTCCAAAGGAGGGAAAGGGAAGGAGTAAAATAGAGGTAAGCTCTGCCCAGTTCAAAGTAGAACTTGGAGGGGCCTACCTTCTCCCATCATCCTACTCCTTCAGCTTGGCCTGCCCAGTTTTATTCTCAAGCACTAGTTTGGCAGGTGAGGCACTGAAACCTTACTGGCTTTCTAAATGGAATTTCAAAAACTGGTTTAGTGACTTAAGGACATAGGGTCAGAAAATTCTAGCCCAGGCAAGTTATTTATTCCCTCTGTGTCCTTCAGGGACTTTCAGACACGCCTACACACCATAATCTGTATCCTATCTCTGCCCTCCCCGTTCCAGAGATGGAATCACAGCCGTAAAAATATTCTGGTTTTCATTGGAGGAAAATAATGAGTAACCAAAGTTAGCCAATAACAGTCATTTAAAATAACTCATCCAGGAACCTTTAAGTATTTTCTACGAAACCAGTGGGCTTGGAAGAAACCAAATGAGGTTTCAGAGAGCTACACTATCAAAATACGTTTATTAACTTCCTAAATGGGGTGGAGACATGGAGCAGGATGAGAAATGGGTCCTGTGAATGCTGCCCAAGTGTGTCACAGACTCCTTGGAGACAATAGAAAAGGTGACCAGGTTTTTTGTTAATTCTAGATCTATCATCAGAAAACCTAGATTTCAATCCTGACTTTACCTGGCTGACCTTGAATAAGTCATTTTCTCTCTCAATCTCATTTTCTTCATCTAAAAAATGTGAGTACTAATTTGGATGACTGACTGATGGAGAACTGCAGGCTCAACAGAAATCAGTAAGGTAATATGTCAGCTAGAAAAGCCTACGTTAGGAGCAGAACATCCAGGGCTGTGAAAGTGAGAGGCCTATTATATGATTGCCCTAGTCAGACTTCATCTGGAACGTGGTTTTCAGTTTTGAATACTGTATTTAGCAAGGACATTGATGGGCCTGAAGAGACCTCAGGATGACGAAAGGTCTTGAGTCCATGTCAGATGAGGATAAGCTGAGGGAACTGGGAATGGGAAGACTTGGGTAAATAGGAAAGCAAAGATCAAATATTTCAAAGCTGTTGTATGGAAGAGGGATTAGACATGCTATGCTTGTTCTCAGAGGGTGAACTAGGAGAGATGAATGGGTGGAAATTCTAGGGTAGGCTAGTTTGCTTGATATAAGGGAAAACTTCCTAATAATGAGGGCCATTAGAATGTAGAATGGGTTGCCTCCAGAGGTAATAGGTTCCTTTCATTCCTCAATCCAGGGGTTCTTAATCTGAGGGGCCTGTGAATTTTGGACATGAAAACAACTACATCTTTATTTTCACTAATCTTTGACTTCCCTTTGTACCTCTAAGTATTCTATGCATTTAAAAATATAATGATTCTGAGAAGGAGTCCACAGGCTTCAAATTGATAAAGGGGTCTGTGACTTAGAAAACAGGGTTAGGACCCTCTACCACAATCAAATTAAATTACTTTGTATTTACTTTCTATGTTCTCATTTCCCCATAGGATGTAAACTCCTTGAGGGTAGAGACTATTTTTGGGGGGAACGAGGGGGTGTCTTTGTATCATTAGAGTCTAGCATCTTGAACATAGCAGGCGATAAAGAAATGCTTGTTGAATGAATGAACTTACCACTGCAGAGATGTTTTCTTGGTAAATTCTATAGGTTCCATTAACTCCAAAAGTAACTATATCCTTCAATGCAATTGTGGCATAAGATTCAAGCACGGAAGCACTCAGGTAAAAGAGAGCAGCGATCAAGTGATAGGACACGTCCTGGAAGGTCACGGTGGAGGAAAGCAAAAAACACAAAAGACTGGATAAAGCGGAGGGTTCCAAACTTATTTGACCTACTGTCCCTTTTTCAAAAAAAAATAAAATTACTCAGCATCCCCCTGGAAATCTACTTTATTTAACCCTTAAATGGTTTTAAAAAAAATTTGCATCATTTCAAAAAAACTATTTTTTTCAAATGATGCATCTTAAATGGAATAATTAATTGTAAATTTGGGGGCTTTTTCCTGCACTGAAATTTTGATGATGCAATATTGTGTCATATAGCATCATACAATAAACAACTCATTCCATGTACGTATTCCTGCCAATGCATGCTGGACTTCTAACACTTGTTTGTTAAGACTTGTCAGTTCACTTAACCACTGATGAGTTATAACTTGCATTTTGTGTATTTATTTGGAAAATAATATACTCGCTATGACGTTAACTCTGTTATACAACAGACGAAACATGTACAAACTGTTTTTCAAATTTTTCTTCTCTTCTTTCCATATGCCTCCACCACCCCCTTATTTCTATTCAATACCCCCCAAATTGCACCTGAGGCTATTATCCTGTGAGCCATCCCCACTCCCCAGCAGTCCAGTGCCTCCCAGGGTGCAGTATTGTCCACTTTGGAGACCATTGAAAGGAAAAGTAGTCAAGCCATTCAAAGGAAAGAATTACTTTCAAAAACCTTCAAGGACCCATGACTTCACTGATGGGTTATAATCGCAACTCTTCTAGGCCTTCACAAACGATATCTGTGAATATTGTGGCTGGTGACCCAAGTCCTTGGTTTGCTTATTGGTTGTTTTTTTTTTTGGACAAAGATACTAGAGTGGTTTGCCATTTCCTTCTTCAGGGTATCCCCATTTTATAGTTGAGGAACTGAGGCAAGTAGGGGTTAAGTGACTTGCCCAGTGTCACACAATTACTAAGTGTCTGAGATTGGATTTACATTGTTGTAGTCATTGCATATACATATATATATATGTATATTTTACTTTGCATCAGTTTCATGTAAATCTTTTCAAGTGCGTCTATACTTACGTTCATTGTTTCTTAGAGCACAGTAATTTTAATCGCAATAATAATTAATAATAATAGCAATATGGTTCATATACCATAATTTGCTTAGCTATTTTCCATAGAAGAACATTTACTTTGCTTAAGGAGTTTTTCTTTTTGTCAAAGACCTCCTTGGGGTTTGTGCCTAGAAGTGGAATCTTTGGTCATCTCTGGTCATTCTCTAGTTACTCCCTTTGCATAATTCCAAATTGCTTACCAGAATGATTACCAATTCACAGTTCCACCAACAATGTATTAGTGTGCCTATCTCTGTACAACCCCTCTAATACTAACTATTCTCTTTGCAGATTGGCTGGGTGTGAGGTCATTCTCCTCATTTTAAAGAAAGAGTCCCAGAGAGGTTAAGTTGCTTGCCCAAGGTCACATAGGTAGTAAGTGACAGAATCAAGATTAGAACTCAGGTCCTGTGAGTACCCTGGAACACTTTCACTGAAGTGTGCTTACCAGGGTATAGCATAAAAGTCACCTGCACTGGTGCAGTGCCTAGGGTTCAAGACAGCAGGATTAAATGCGATGGGAACAACAGTACTGTATGCTCATTGCTTTATAGTAGCAGATTTTTTTCCCCTTCTCTTTTGAGATTCATGATCATCCAGTGAGGGGTAGGAAAGACTAATATTGCCTTTTAAAAGATGAGAAAACTGAGAATTAGAGGCAATATTCTTCTCCTTATTTTGCTTTAAATTGGTCATCATTTGTGTGTTTAGGTAAGTGCTCTAAAAGTATTATCTTATCCTAGTTGTCATTTGTGTATTTAGGAAAATGCTCTAAAAGTATTATCTTATCCTAGTTATATGTGGCAGAAGCAAAAAGAGGTAAAGTGAGTTAGGAGGACTCTGAAGAGGTAAATATTAGCAGGGCCAGATAGAATTTCTGTGGTTTAATGATTCAGAACAACTACATGCAATGTTTTTCCACCAAAGTCCCTTTTGATGTTTTACCTTGGTGTTTTATCTGGGTTTTTGGGAGACTGGGCCAGAGGTGCACAAGTTCTAATGACTTCTCATGCAACTAGAAGTGCTCTGAGCATCAGTCATATACTGAAAGATCATATACTGACCTTTCATATAAGGATTTGCTGAACTAAATTTGGAGAACATTTTCAGTCATAGCCATCTCTCAAAGACAAACTATGAAGCTGCAAAAAGATTGTCTTCTCAGATAGAATGTAAGCACCTTGAGAGCAGGAAGCATTTAATCTTTGCCTCTGAATTCCCAGCACCTAGCACAGTGTAGGCATTTAATAGATACTTCCTGATTGATAATATAGGATAGTAGAAAGAACACAGGACTTAGAGTCAGATGACCTGGTTTTGAGCACTGGCTCTACCACTGACATCCTACATAACCAGGACCATGTCACTCCATTTCTCTGGATTGTAAAATAAGGGAGTCAGACTCCAGGACCTATGACTTTTAACCTTTTTGGTGTCATAGTCTCTTTGGCAGTCTGGTGAGACCTATGGACCCTTTCTCAGAACCATGCTTTTTAAATTCAGAAAATAAAATGCTTAGGATTACAAAAAGAAACCCACTATATTGAAATATAATTGTCAAAATATTTACAAAAACAAGTTTGTTACCCCAGGTTAAGAACCCCTGGACCACATCATCTCTGAGGTCCCTTCCAATGCTCCTATGCTTTAGCATTGGAATCACCCAGCCTAACGGAACTATAGATCTTTGAGAAATGTAAGCTGTGGTAGAATCAGTCAGTCAAGTACCCCAGGAAGGCAAGCTTCCCTAAAAGGTGGTGTCTACTGGCAGCCTCCTCCCAGCAGCAATATGAACATGTATATGAATATGAATATGTGCAAGTAAAAAAGGAATTTGACTCACCAAGGGTATCCAGGAAGCATCTCCACCATGAGCGCCAACAAAGTAGAGGAAGAGCAAGATGGTTGTAGCTACGAAGCAGAACACCGACACAAACATGACCCAGCCCTGAACCAGCGGAAATGGTACTCTGGAAGAGGCCACCAGAATCCAAACCAAACCTCCAAATATCTGCCAGGGAAACCAGGAGGAAAGAAAGGGTCACATTGCAGGCTGTAAATTGGGCAGAGGCATTTGAAGGATTTAGGAACTCAGAACTAGTAGGAATGGAAGGATTTTGAGTCTTGTGGGTTTGAAGGGAGGCAAAGAACTTCCTTTTGGAAGAAGTTCTTACTTAAAATATTTTATTCCCCCCTCCCCCCAATTTCTTGCAACATAAATTGCTTGTCTTATCTTTGTTTTCCTTATTCTCTGGTATTATCAGTTTATTGGGACTTCCCTGGCTCCTCCTAGAGGCCAATCCTGTGATTTCATTGATATAGAGAACTCCTGTGAGGAAAATCTTTCTAGCAAAGCAGATCAACATTTATTCTGCAAGTGAAACTTTTCTGAGTGAAACACTCAAGGAGGTTGCTGGAAAGCCCTTTCCTTCTAGCTGTGCCAGTATCCAGTTCTTACCCATCTCCCAGGGTTCAGTTCAAATGCTATCTCCCTGCTCTGCTTTCATTGCCCAGCTGGAAGTGAGGATAAAGCTTTATGCCTCTTCTGGATGACTGGAATCTGTGTTAGTTATCACTTCTGGCATTCATTCTTTCCCTCCCTTTGTCTCCCCTGATAGAACATAAGTTCCCTGAGGGCAAGGATAGTTGTACATTGGAATTGATTGCATGACATGGGAGATACTGGCACAGGACCACTCAGCATGGTGTGCCCTTAGCAGAGGAGGTGCTGTGCTCTATGTCTATGAGTCAAGCAGAATTGCAGTAGCTTGAAAGAAATGGGAGATGCATAAATTCAGAGACATCTCCACTCCAAATGCTTATGTAGAGTATTTGTGCCCAACCTGTGGCAGAGCTTTCCCAGCTCCTGTTTGTCTTATCAGTCACAGTGAGCCTTGACTCCAATACAGTGATGTCATTTTGGTCCTCTTCAAGAATGAAGGACAACAACCAGTGTGTGTGTGTGTGTGTGTGTGTGTGTGTGTGTGTGAAGTGAGACTTGAACCCAGGTCTTCCTGTCTTTGAGGCCAGCTCTCTATCCTCTATGCCAAACTGATTTTGCATGACTCATGGTAAACATCAATACTTATAGCCTGACTGCTTCACTCCCCTGATGAAAATGCTGAAGAACACAGGACCAAGGACAGATCCCCTGGAACTCTTTTCTAGAGAATTTTTCAGTCACTGATCCATTGTGAATCTCTGCTTTCGGGGTCTGATCATTGAGCCTGTTTTGAATCCACCTAATTGTATTATTCTATAAGTCTGTGAAGCAAGTGTTTATGTTTTTCCTTTGAGAGTATAAAATTAAAAAAAAAAAAAGAGCTACTGGCTAAGAATTAGGAATTTGGTGCCACAGTCTACACCAAGGAGATTTCAGTACTAGGATTATGTTTTACCCATAGTAGCACTTAATAGATAGCTGTTGACTTGAATAGATTATATGAAGCACAGAAAAAAGATTAATTCCACCTATTTTGGCATGCTGTGGAATGTAGAAAATTCTTTTGGGGATTGAAGAGAAACTCTAAAGAGATATTCCATTTAGACCAGCAGGCAGCTGTGGTCTTCATGGTTTAGGATGAAAGTATCTAAATATGAAGAGGGAAGAAAATATTAGTTGGATTGAATATATGCCTGGTTAAAATATAAACTTTAAAAAAAACCCTTTCATTTCCACAGGATTTTGAGTTCCAAATATTCTTCCCATCTCTCTCCTCCTCCACTCCATGACATTGTGCATTTTGATTACCCCTTCCTCCAATCTGTCTCCCTTCCATCACCACCACCCTTACCCTTCTATTTTTCTCTAGGGTATGCGATTTCCATACCACTTTGCCTGTGTATCTTATTTCCCAGTTGCATGTAAAAACTATTTTTAACATTTTTTTTAAGACTTTAAGAGTTCCCAATTCTCTCCCTTCCTTCCTTCCCTCCCACCCTCATTAAGAGGGCAAGCAATTTGATATAGGTTATACATGTGTAGTCATGCAAAATGCTTCCACAATAGTCATGTTGTGAAAGTTTAACTATATTTCCCTTCATTCTATCTTGTCCCCTGTTTATTCTGTTCTCTTTTGACCCTGTCCCTCCTCAAAAGTGCTTGCTTCTGATTAACCCCTCCCCCAATCTGCCCTGCCTTCTATTACTCCCCTCTCTCTTATTCCATTCCCTCCTACCTTCTTATAGGGTAAGATAAATTTCCTCACCCAATTGACTGTGTATGTTATTCCCTCCTTAAGCCAAATCCAATGAAAATAAGATTCACTCATTCCCTCTTACATCCCCCCTTTCCCCTCCTCTATCAAACCTTTTTTTTACTTCTTTTATGTGAGATAATTTACCCCATTCTACTTCTCCCTTTCTCCTTCTTCCAGTACATTCCTCTCTCACCCCTTAATTTTATTTTTTAGGTATCATTCTTTCATATAGGTTTCATGAGTAACAAATATCATCTTTCCAGGGAGGAATATAAACAGTTCAACTTCAATGAGTCCCTTATGATTTCTCTTTCCTGTTTACCTTTTCATGCTTCTCTTGAGTCTTGTATTTGAAAGTCAAATTTCTATTCAGCTCTGGCTTCTCAAGAAAGCATTAAATTTCTCTATGTCATTGAAGGTCAATTATTTCCCCCCTCGTTTATTATACTCAGTTTTGATGGATAGGTGATTCTTGGTTTTAATCCTAACTCCTTTGACTTCTGGAATATCATATTTCAAGCCCTTCAGTGTCTTAATGTAGAAGCTGCTAGATCTTGTGTTATCCTGATGGTGTTTCCCCAATACTCAAATTGTTTCTTTCTGACTGCTTGCAATATTTTCTCCTTCACCTTGGAACTCTGGAATTTGACTATAATATTCCTGGGAGTTTTTCTTTTGGGATTTCTTTCAAGAGGTGATCAGTGGATCCATTCAATTTCTGTTTTACTCCCTAGTTCTAGAATATCAGGGCAATTTTCCTTGACAATTTCTTTTTCTTTTTTTAAAAAATTTATTTATTTAACTTTTAACATTCATTTTCACAAAATTTTGGGTTCCAAATTTTCTCCCCTTTCTCCCCTCCCCCCACCCCAAAATGCCAAGCATTCTAATTGCCCCTATCACCAATCTGCCCTCTCTTCTAACATCCCTCCCTTCCCTTATCCCCATCTTCCCTTTTGTCCTGTAGGGCAAGATAACTTTCTATACCCCATTACCTGTATTTCTTATTGTCTATTTGCAAGAACAATACTCAACAGTCGTTCCTAAAACTTTGACTTCCAACTTCTCTTCATCCCTCCCTCCCCACCCACTCCCTTTGGGAAGGCAAGCAATTCAATATAGGCCATATCTGTGTAGTTTTGTAAATGACTTCCATAATAGTCGTGTTGTGTAAGACTAACTACATTTCCCTCCATCCTATCCTGCCCCCCATTGCTTCTATTCTCTCTTTTGATCCTGTCCCTCCCCAAGAGTGTTGACTTCAAATTGCTCCCTCCTCCCACTGCCCTCCCTTCCATCATTCCCCCCACCCTGCTTATCCCCTTCTCCCCCACTTTCCTGTATTGTAAGCTAGGTTTTCATACCAAAATGAGTGTGCATTTTATTCCTTCCTTTAGTCGAATGTGATGAGAGTAAGCTTCATGTTTTTTCTCTCACCTCCCCTCTTTTTCCCTCCACTGAAAAGTCTTTTGTTTGCCTCTTTTATGAGAGATAATTTGCCTCATTCCATTTCTCCTTTCTCCTCCCAATATATTTCTCTCTCATTGCTTAATTTCATTTTTTTAAAGAGATGATCCCATCCTATTCAATTCACTCTGTGCTCTGTGTGTGTGTGTGTGTGTGTGTGTGTGTGTAATCCCACCAACCACCCAGATACTGAAAAAAGTTTCAAGAGTTACAAATATTGTCTTTCCATGTAGAAATGTAAACAGTTCAATTTTAGTAAGTCCCTTATGACTTCTCTTTGCTGTTTGCCTTTTCATGCTTCTCTTCATTCTTGTGTTTGAAGGTCAAATTTTCTTTTCAGCTCTGATCTTTTCATCAAGAATGCTTGAAAGTCCTCGATTTCATTGAAAGACCATTTTTTCCCCCTGAAGTATTATACTCAGTTTTGCTGGGTAGGTGATTCTTGGTTTTAGTCCTAGTTCCTCTGACTTCTGGAATATCATATTCCATGCCCTTTGATCCCTTAATGTAGAAGCTGCTAGATCTTGTGTTATCCTGACTATATTTCCACAATACTTGAATTGTTTCTTTCTAGCTGCTTGCAATATTTTCTCCTTGACCTGGGAACTCTGGAATTTGGCCACAATGTTCCTAGGAGTTTCTCTTTTTGGATCTCTTTCCAGAGGTGATCAGTGGATTCTTTCAATATTTATTTTGCCCCCTGGTTCTAGAATATCAGGGCAGTTTTCCTTGATAATTTCATGAAAGATGATGTCTAGGCTCTTTTTTTTGATCAAGTCCCATAATTTTTAAATTGTCTCTCCTGAATCTATTTTCCAGGTCAGTTGTGTTTCCAATGAGATATTTCACATTGTCTTCCATTTTTTTATTCTTTTGGTTTTGTTTTGTGATTTCTTGGTTTCTCATAAAGTCGTTAGCCTCCATCAGTTCCATTCTAATTTTGAAAGAACTATTTTCTTCAGTGAGCTTTTGAACCTCCTTTTCCATTTGGCTAATTCTGCTTTTTAAGTATTCTTCTCCTCATTGGCTTCTTGAACCTCTTTTTCCAATTGAGTTAGCCTATTTTTCAAGGTGTTATTTTCTTCAGCATTTTTTTGGGTTTCCTTTGGCAAGGTGTTGACTCACTTTTCATGCTTTTCTTGCATCTCTCTCATTTCTCTTCCCAGTTTTTCCTCCACCTCTCTTACTTGATTTTCAAAATCCTTTTTGAGCTCTTCCATGGCCTGAGCCCATTGAATATTTATTTTGGATGTTTGGGATACAGAAGCCTTGACGTTTATGTCTTTCCCTGATGGTAAGCATTGTTCTTCCTCATCTGAAAGGATGGGAGGAGATATCTGTTCACCAAGAAAGTAACCTTCTATGGTCTTATTTTTTTCCCCTTTTTTGGAGCATTTTCCCAACCAGTTACTTGACTTTTGGGTCCTTTGTCAAGAGTAGGGTATACTCTGGGAATCTGTAAAATCTCAGTTCTTCCAAGGTGGCACAATCAAGTGTGTACTGGTCTGGGTGCAGGGAAAGATTTTCATGCCCAGAATCTTAGCAGAGTATCCTCTCCACAGCTACCTGGCCTCCAGTCCCACCAAGCCAGCACTAGGGGGCTGGGATTCAGTCAAGCTGTGGGGGCAGGGATGCCATTCAGTGCGAGACAAAGAACAGCTGCGTCAGGGCGTCTACACAGGGCTGAGGTAAGACTCAACTTTTCAGTACCCCCAGGGGTTTTTACGCTCCAACAATGGAGTGATCTGTACCGGCTGCTGTGCAGCCTCTGTGGCTGCTGCCTGCTGCCGGAGGTATGGGAATGACCTTCTCACTTCCTGGCCAGCTGATAAAACCCTGTCACTGACCTTTGGTGCCTGAGGGTTGAGGGATCTGAGGAGCCACTGCTGTGACTGGAGATTTTGCCCCTGAAGTGTCCTCCTACCAGAGTCTCATTGCACCATGCCGCGCAGCCAAGGCTGGGCTGGGCTCCATGCTTTGCTCCATGTCCAGCGTAACCAGTGTTTCCCATGGGCCTTTCAGGTCACCCTGGGCTGGAAATCTCCTCCACTTTGTAGTTCTCCACTTCTGCTGCTCCAGAATTTTTTGAGAGTCCCTCTCTACAGGTATTTTATGGGCTGTGTGGGGAGACCCTGCGTAAGTGTGTCTTTCTAGTCTGCCATCTTGGCTCTGCCCCCTGACAATTTCTTAAAAGATGATGTCTAGACTATTTTTTTGATCATGGCTTTCAGGTAGTCCAATAATTTTTAAATTATCTCTCCTGGATCTATTTTCCAGTTCAGTTGTTTTTCCAATGAGAAATTTTACATTGTTTCCCTATTTTTTCATTCTTTTGGTTTTATTTTATAATTTCTTGATTTCTCTTAGAGTCATTAGCTTCCATTTGCTCTATTCTAATTTTTAAGGAATTATTTTCTTCAGCGAGAGTCTAGACTTCCTTTTCCATTTGGCCCATTCTGCTTTTTAAGGCATTCTTCTCCTCATTGGCTTTTTGGACCTCCCTTGCCATATGCCCTATTCTCTTTTTTAAGGTATTATCTTCAGTATTTTTAATATCTCCTTTACCAAGCTGTTGACTCATTTTTCATGATTTTCTCGCATCACTCTCATTTCTCTTTCTAATTTTTCCTCTACTTCTCTTACTTGATTTTCAAAATCCTTTATGAACTCTTCCATGGCCTAAGACTAATTCATATTTTTCCTTGGAAGCTTTGGATGTAGGAACTTTGATTTTGTTGTCTTTTTCTGATTGCATGTTTTGATCTTCCTTGTCACCAAAGTAAGATTCTATAGTCTGAGTTTTTTTCCCCACTGTTTGCTCATTTTCTCAGCCAATTACTTGACTTTTTAGCTCTTTGTAAGGTAAGGGTAGGTTTCCACTTCCAGTGCACTGTCCCAAGCTTCAGAAGTTTTGTGCATCTGTTTTCAGAGATACTTCTAGGGACCCGTAAGTTTTCAGTTCTTTCAAGATGGTATGATCTAAGGAAAGGTGTTTACTCCTCTCTTGGCCTGTGCTCAGGTCACTGAATGACCACAAGCACTGTTTTCTGTCCTGGAACTGTGAGGAGGGTTCCCTCTCCACTGCTGCCACAAGCTCTGCTATGCTAGTCCTCTTCCTCACCCCAAGACTGCCACCCAGGATTGTGACTCGGATCTGAATATGGGCAAAGCAACAGAATCCTGCCTCAGTGCCAGCAAAGAGATCCCTGTAATCTCTTTCTGATTAGTTGTTTGATCCCCTTACTGTCTGTGGGCTGAGGGTTCTGGAAATAGCTGCTGCTACCACCACTACCTGGGGACTGTGGTGGGGCCAGGGCTGGTCTGTGTTCCTCTCTCACCCAGGTCCAACAGACTTTTCCCACTGATCTTCTAAGTTGCCTTTGGCATTTGTAAGTTCAAAAGTTTGGAAACTGCCTCAGTTGCCAGTGATTCAGTCCTGTGAGGCCTGTTCTGGGTTTACTGGAGTCCAGTCTGTGCTGGCAAGGCCCACGTTGGACTCCTAGCTCCTCTCCTAGCCCAGTGTAACAGACCTTCTCTGTTAACCATCTGGGCTGTCTTGGGCTGGAAATTTATTTCACTCTGTCTTTTTGTGGGTTCTGCTACGCTAGAATTTATTTAGTCATTTTTTAACAGGTGTTTTGAAGGCAAACCCCTCAAAAGGAGGAGAGCTCAAGCGAGTCCCTGCTTTTACTCCACCATGTTGGCGCTGCCCTGCAATTCATAATTTTGGAGAGTTGTCTTGGGGATGCTGGGAGATTAAATGATTTGCCCAGGTTTATGCAGCAATATGTATCAGAGCTGGAACTTGAACTCAGGTCTTCCAGACTCAGAGAGTTGCTCTGCCAACCTGCTTCTCATTAAGTAAGGCAATGCATTTTCAGTGTTCTGACTAGCCTTGTTGAAGTTATCGTTCCATTCTGTCTTTAAGAAAAGCCCAATCACTTCTAGCTCAATTCTCCATAGCTGATGTGACAAGGCAAACAGTTGCATCCTGCTTGCAAACAGGTCCCTTTCTAAAGCAAACATCACTCAGTACAAGAACACTATGAGAAAAGACCCAAGACAGCATGGTTCTAATAGTCCACACAATGAATAGTTGAACTCCCTTGGGTGTAACCCCTAGAAATTTACTTAATGAATAAAGCATTCATTTAGGATTAGGTTCCCACCCAGCTTTGTACATCTTATGGCTCATTTAGGTGTGGTGATTTTGGGGTAGAATTATAGGTTCATAGGATTTAAAGCTTGAAAGGACCTTGGACATCATAGACCACAAACACATAATTTCACAGGCAGGAAAATGGAGGTCAGCAAAGTTAAGTGACTTTCTCAAGGTCCTATACCTAGAAAGTGATAGAGCTAGGATTTAAACACAGGTCTCCTGATGCCAAATCCAGGGTCCTCTCCCTTGTATTAGGCTGTCTCTAAGGTAAAGTAAAATCAAATCAACAAGTATTTGTCAACAGTCTCAGACATTTACTACCTGTGTGACCCTGGACAAGTCACTTACCCCTGTTTGCCTCAGTTTCCTCATCTGTAAAATGAGTTGGAGAAGGAAATGGTAAACCACTCCAGGATCTTTGCCAAGAAAACCCCAAATGGGGTCATGAAGAGCTGGACACAGTTGAAACAACAACTATGGGCCAGGCACTGTGTCAAGTGCTGAGTACAAAGGAGAGATTATCATAAACCATGAACAGCCCACCATGAAGTACTGCTTGTTCTACTGATCTTTGTGTGATGACATTTATTCTGTTGCATTTCAATCCTTTTTGGATCTGCTATGTGGCTTCAAATTCTTTCCAATTGTTCTTTTGCATCCATACACTCTAGAACTCATGAAAAGTAAGAAGTCATCCATGAACTTGACTGATTCTAAGTTCATTTATTTCCTAATACTCCTGTTCAGCTACTACTTCCATGGGTGCTTTGTACATACTAAGTACTTAATAAGTACGTTATTCATTGATCCATATATTCATAGGTTAAGAAACTTGAACTATTTGAAATTACATTGACAGCTACTTTAGGGAAAGAATGGATTATTTGAATGAATTGGTCTTAATATCTTCTGCCACTCAGAGCTGATGTCATTGGGATATTTCCTCTTCATTAGAGTTATGCAGAAGTTTTTACATTACATACATGATAATAATATTCTTCCAGTGATGTTGTATAGCCATAACTCATTGATTCTTCTCTGAAAAACTAAAGTTGCAGGTCACCCCAAGGTGAATGAGAAAATATAGAATGGGGTTGTGAATAGTACTAACACACGTCTAGTGAAAAGTTGTGAAGAAAAACTGCATGGTGTTTTGGACAAGAGGTAAGAAGACCTGGGTTCAAGTCCTACCTTTGATCTTCACTAAGTTATTTCATCCCTCAACACCCTAGTCTAAGACTTAAGATTAAATAACAGATAAAGTGCATTGGTAGAGGAAACTTCCTTAAACAAATGCTCTCTGTATCAGTGACATCACAGGTCTGGTTAAAAAAAATTATGCAAAATCATGAAAGATATCATCAGGGATATGTACAACTGGACACAAAGACAGACTGGTCAAGATATGCAAGATGTACACAATGGCCAAGAATAGAGCACACAACAGAACAAAATATACACAATGGCCAAGAATATAGCACACAACAGAACAAAATATACACAATGACCAGCCCGCATATGTGTAATGCTAAAGGTTCTGGAGGAAGGCCTCTAAGTATGGGGAATGGACCTCAAAGTGGAGGATTTCTGGGAGAACCTAGATAAGACCCTCACAGAATGGGCAAGTAGGGATAGACTATAATATGTATTGTTGGAGAGAGTGTCTACATCGATGAGATCAATCAACCACGCATTTATTAAGCTCTCACTAGGAACCAGAGTGCAGCTAGGCGGCACAGTGGACAGAGCAGCCACCTTGTAGTCAGGAAGATGAATCTTCCTGAGTCAGATCTGGCCTCAGACACTTAGTAATTGTGTGATCCTGGGCAAGTCACTTAACCCTATTTGACTCAGTTTCTTCATCTGTAAAGTGAGCTGGAGAAGGAATGGCAAACCACTTTAGAATCTTTGCCAAGGAAACCCCAAATGGGGTGATGAAGAGTCTGACACGACTGAAGAATGCCTGAACAACAATGGGAACCAAGTGCTATGCTAAGTTCTAGGAACAGAAAGACATAAATGAACCAGTCTCTGTTATCAAGGTGCTTATATCCTATGTAGAAACATGTTCACAGATGAAGAGCTATACAAACTAGATACACAGTAATAGGGGATGCTATCTGGCAAAATTAGGAAAGGCCTCTTGAAGGAAGTGACATCTGAGATAAATCTTTAAGGGTGACAGCCCTTCCAAGAGGTAGGAGTAAGGAGGTAGAATATTCCAGATGCGCAAAGCTGTGGTGATTGGATGAGTGGCAGTGTCTTTGACAGAAACAAGGAAATGAAAGGAATGATGAGTTGAAGGTGAAAGAGAAAGTGTTCTGTTTTGCACATGTTGAGTTTGAGATGCTTAATAGAACATCCAAGTGAAAATGTTAAGTATGCAGATGAAGAGATAGGATGAGAGATAGAGAGACACACAGAAAAAGAAAGACAGAGACAAAGACAGAGAGGGACAGAGAGGCAGAGAGAGACAGAGATAGAGAGAAGGAAAAAGAGACAGAGAGGGACAGAGGGAGGGGAGGAGGGAAGAGAGAGGAAGAGAGGGGGAGGGGGAGAGAGAGGAGAAGAGGGGGGGGGAGAGAGAGAGAGAGAGAGAGAGAGAGAGAGAGAGAGAGAGAGAGAGAGAGAGAGAAAGAGAGAGAGAGAGAGAGAGAGAGAGAGAGAGAGCTGCACATTTAGATTTTGGAACTATCCACATAGAAATGATAGTCTAATCCATGGGGATTGATAAGAACAATGAGAGAGTATATATAGAAGACAAGAAAGTATGACAGAGAACTGGGGTCCACTGATGATTCATCAAAGGAGAGTGAGATGTAGCAATACGACAGGAAGGATGATCATAGATTTAGATCTGAAAGAGCCACTGGAAGCCACTGAATTCAACCAGAAGAGAATAATGTCACATTGAGGTAAAAGTATCCAGGAAGGGAGGGTGATCAATAGTATTAAATGTTGCAGAGGTCTAGGATCAGCACTTAGAACTGATGAGATCACCAAGAGAGTATAAAGAAGGAAGGGTAGAAAAGATTTCTTGGATACATAGATCATGGATCCAATAAAGTACAGCCACAAGAGGATTCTGGGAAGATGGTGGAGTAGGTCAGAAAATTCCAAGCTCTCCAGATTTCTCTCACAAACAAGACAAAGTAAGTGCCAACAGTAATCCTCCTGGGACAACTGGAGAAGAATGGAAAAAGAATTCCAGGATTGAGGTTTGGTCCCCATGAAGTGTAAATACCTCCAGGCTATCTCTGTTGAAACAGCAAGCAGTGAGTCCTGGGGCTAGCTGGGTTGGAAGGTGGCCACAGGAATTTTCCATCTCTTGGACAGTGTGGAGGGTTGGGTGTCTGAGCAGGGGAAGATTGAGGGGATTGCTGATAGGGAACACTGGGCCCAGTTGTGCTGCTGAGATGTGGTCCTGGGCAAGATGGAGTCAGCACCTGCCAGGTGGGTGCAGAAGCAGAGGATAGTGGATGACCCTGGCTATGATCACTTACAGGAGTGTGGAGTTCTTGGTCTCAGTTCCAGGTCAGAGGGGAGAATTAAAAGAGGATCTGAGGCCAGTGGTACCATTCTCCCATACCCCAGGACTAGAGGTGATTACAACAATAAACTGCAACAAATAAAAAAAAGAACAGTTTAAGGAGAAAGAATCCAACTACAGAAAATTATTATGGGAATAGAAAAGACCAAGTTCATCTTCAGAGAAGCATAATGAAGCAAAAAAAGCCTCTCCTACTCCAAAGAGTAATGTCAAATTACCTGCCCAAAGAGAATTCAGAGAACTTTAAAAAGATTTTAAAAGGAGAAGCCAATAAAGTCATGACACCAAGAAATAATAAAAACAAAGTCTAAAGAATGAAAAAAGAGAAGTGAATGTGAAACATATAAGAAAAATAACTGATCTGGAGAACAGATCAACAAGACAAAACATAAGAATAATCAGATACCTGAAACTATGATGAAAAAAAGAATTTTGAACTATGATGAAAAAAAGAATTTTGATACAATAATACACGAAATTATTAAAGAAAATTGTCCTGAAGTGTTAGAACAAGAGGGGAAAATAGAAATAGGAAAAAACCATGAACTGAAAGAGATCCTACTAGGAAAGCCTATAACTAAATTCTGAAGCCCCCAGCTCAATGAGAAAATATTATGAGAAACAAACAAAAACAATTCAAATGTAGTAGAGACACAATTAGAATCACACAAGACCTAGCAGCAGCTAGACTGAAAGACCACTGGTCTTAGGACACTGTATGTCAAAGAGCAAAAGAACTGGAATTGTGGCTGATAATATAATATCCAGCAAAGTTGAGCATTATCCTGAATGAAAAAAAAATGGACATTTAATGAATTGTCAGACTTTCAAGATTTTATTGCAAAAAGACCTGAACTTAATAGAAAATTTGTCATAAAAGATCCAAGAGAAAAATAAGGTAAACATCAAAGGCTAAACAAATGAGGTGGGAGAAGAATTGATACAGAGGAATTAAATGGAGGATGAGGGTTGGTAGTTCTGGAACCCTACTGTTATTGGGAAAGGGTTAAAGAGGGAACAATATATGTATACCTAGAAGGGTGTAAAAGTCTTCTAAATTCAGATAGAAACAAGAAGACAAGGGGAAAGGGTTAGGAACAGGGAAGAATAAGGGAGGGCTCCTTGGACGGGGGGCAGATTAAGTAATAGGAGGGAAAGGTAAAGGAAGGAAGGAGGGGTAGGAGTAAAGTAGAGAAGGCGGGAAGGATAGGAAATAAGAAGAAAGCACAAACATAAAATAAAGATCAGGAGCAGAATTTATTAGGGAAAAAAGCAGGGATAGTAATTGTGATCTCAGACAAAGTTAAAGTTAAAATAGATTTAATCAAAAGAGAAAAACAAGGAAACTACAACACTATATGTCAGCCATATTAATCAATATTGTTTTAGGCTATTTAAAATAACCAGACAGTATAAAGTGGGAATATTGCTGTGGTGTAGGAAATGATGAGTTGGTGGATTTGGAAAAACATAGAAAGACTTGGACTTATGAAGGAAAATGTTATACACCCTCAGAAAAACAAAGCAGAAACAAGTATAGCATGGTCTTACATAGATGCATATGAATGTCTATGTGTAGGACTGTAGATATCTAGGTATATGTATATTTGTATGTAGGTATATGCATGCATATCTATATACATCCATTTGTTTGAATGTATGCATATGTCTATATACACCCATGTATGCATATACACACATATACACTCACATGTTCACGTATGCGTATACACACAGTATATAAGTATATACCCACTTAATTATATCCTCCTTCAGGGAAGGATAGGGGTAAAAAAAGAACAAAGTGAAAAGTATACCGCAGAGAACAAAATAAAACGTACAAGGAAGCAGAGAAAGCTGGACAGTTCTGAACACTCTGAGCACTGTAGTATTTATTATATATGTTTTCTTGAAAGGGAAATTTATTGCTTTCTATTTTGAATCTGCTTCTCTTTATATTGTGAGTCCTTTGTGTACCTGGCAATGTTTTTTTTCTTATTTTTTATTTAAGTTTTAATATTGAAGTTTGTTTCTTTTTTCTTATTTTGTATTTAAATTTAAAATAAAAAAGTACCCCCCAAAAAGTATAACCACAAAGTTAATGCTGTGTAGCTTAGATGCAGTCCCCTTGTGGATGCCCTAGTAGGAAGTAAAGTTAGATACAATAAAAATGACCTTTTTGCTTTCACATTTCTTTGCAATTTATCAGAAGACTTTCACACACATTATCACATTTGTATGTGAAAGTACTTTGCTACAACAGCTCGGGATTGATGTTAAGAACACACCAATGGGGTGTTTGCTGGTAAGCCTATGCCTGTAATGGAATTAGAATTCAGTCACCTGTTTCCAGCTTTTGGCCAGCTTCTCTGGGAAGGTACATTACAATGTCAACAAATTCTTGGATCACCAAGAAAGCATTCCCTAGTGTTTTGGAAGTCAATGCTAAAAAAGGCATTCTCAGTTGAACTGGAGAACAGAGTATCCAAATTGCAGGATCAACAAAATCCTATGACCTATAATCAGATTTTCTGCTTTCTGGACATAATAGGTTTCTAGTTAAGAAATGAAAATAAGCATGTGTGTGCATGCGTACGTGTGTGTGTGTGTGTGTGTGTGTGTGTGTGTGTATGTTCAGGTGGGTGGTGTTCCCTGAACAGGAAGAAGCTAGAAGCAAAATTCCCAATATATGTGTATTGAAGTGTGTATATATTTGCGTAGTCACTTGTTTGAATTAGCATCCACTTAATTCATAAGAGCTGAGTAACTGCATGTAGGAATGACTTATTTTGTAAGCATACGTAAATTTCAGTCTAATTTTTCCTAGCAGAGATGGACTCATTTATTAGTTTTCCCTACAGTGACAGTTATAGATCAAAGTGTAAGATTTTATTGTAAGCTAATAAATGACTACCCTCCATAACAGAGCTAACTTTTAAATATATTTATTTGTGTCAGATTGGCTTACACAAGAGAAAGCCATTTCCCCCCCACTTTTGATCTTTGCAAAATGTTCTTCTACTAGAAAGATATGTGATATTTCTGCCAAGATATAGACATGATTCATAGCTAATGCTCACAGCACATCCATGTAGATTAGAAGATTCATGAATTGTGCTTCCATTTACAATTCCAAAGCTTATCATACAAACTCACGAAAACTCCTTACATGTCAAAAGTCTTCCATTTCAGGCCTGTGTTAATACCAACTACTGCCTCTTAATAAGCCTTGAAAAGCAGGAACCCTACAGGATGTTCAGAGTCTCATCTGCAAGCTACTCAGCAGATCCTTCCTCTACCTGTTGAATATATTCTTGCTTTACCTTGAACAGCACACTGCATTTCTTGGTTCTGGGCATTTTCAATGGTTGTTTCCCATGCCTGGAATTCTCTCTCTCCTTGTCTCTGCCTCCTAGCTTTTCTGGCTTCCTTCAAGTACCAGCTAAAATTCCACTTTCTACAGAAAGGCTTTCCAAAAAAACAGTTAATTTTAATGCCTTCCCTCTATAGATTATTTCCTATTTATCTGGTACGTAACTTGCTTGTACATTTTTTTGCATGTTGTTTCCACCTCCCCTCCCTCATTAGATTGTGAACTTGAGATTACAGACTGTCTCTTAACTATTTTTTATCTTCAGCAGTTGTTATAATGCCTGGCCCATAGTAGGTACTTAATAAATGCTTATTAAGTGGGTGATCTGGATTCTACCTGGATGATCAGCAAATACTTCTATTTTCATCTTGACAGTTCCCCAAACAAAGACTCAAGACCTAGAACTGAGGAATGACTGAGTCCTCCAAAAGGCCATACTTCATTACCCTAGAATGACTAGGTCCAAATATTTGAGCTGGATCAAAGCAGTCCTAAAGTTAATACAGGAGTCCTTGGCCTGGAGAAGAAAATGAACCACAATACTAATTCACATTTCTAAAACACTTCCTCATAACTACCCCATGGGATAGGTATTGAAAGCACAGTTATCCCCAATTTGCAGATGAGCAAACGAAGGTTAATTACTCATAATCACATACCTAGTAAGTGTCTGGTATCCGCAAACTGAAGTATCTGGACTGCAAATCCAATGCTCATTCTATGCTTATTATATGCCAGGTGCTGCGCTAAGCACTTTACAAGTATTAGCTCAGTTGATCCTCACAACAACCCTGTGAGGGAGGCGTTGTCATTACCCTGATTTTATAGCCAGATGTGAACTCAGACCTTCCTGACTTCAGACCTACGACTATCCATTGAACCACTCAGTTACCTTATCATGTGGCATGTCCCTTCTCTTCCGGTCACTTCCTCTCTCTGGGTTAATTTCTTTCATGGAAAAACAGGGGATTAGATTGGAGGATATCCCCTTGTATTAGAGATTTTACTACCATGTTTCAGAAAAGTAGCTTTGATTCTGCTTAATGGCTTGCTTTGAATGTATTCTTGCTTTTCTATGATAACTTTTAGCAGCCAGCTGGGTGACTCGGTATATAGAGCACAGGGTCTATAGTCAGAAAGACCTGAGTTCAAATCCATCCTCAGACACTTAGTAGCTATATGACCCTAGGTAAATCACTTAACCTTGTTTGCCTCAATTTTCTCAACTGTAAAATAGGGATAAGGACTTCCCTCCCAGAGTTGTATCAAATGAGACAACTTATTTTTACAGCACTCAGCATAGTGTCTGGACACATAGTAGGTCCTTAATAAATGCTTATTCCCTCTCACCTCTCCCTCTTTTACTATCAAAAAAATACAGCATTGATTTTGCTCATTTTTCTTCCCTGTTGGAGACATTTGTGATACTGGCCTTAACAAACATACCCCTCTAAATGTCTGATAGAACTTTAAAGCAAAAATATCAGCCTATCAAAATGTTCTGCCAATCAAATTCTTATCCCTCGCAGGAAGGGACAGAGATAACACTAACTTGACAAGTGTATGTTATTCATTTCATACTTAAATATCCAGTCCAATCCTGTGGTTTGGTTGGTGATTACAACGTTCAAGGCATTCTGCTAGGCATTGGAGATACAAAGGCAAACAAAAAAAACATAGCCTGCCCTCAAGGAACTTAGATTCTACTAAGGAATAAACATGAAAACCAATCAATATGATCATTATGATTGGAGATGGGAAAGAGCACCAGGAACGAGGAAGAATCAGAAAATGCTTCCCATATGAGGGGGCACTGGAGCAGAGGTTTGAATGAAACAGGTATTTTAAGAGGGGCAGTTAGGTAGTACAGTGGATAGAATGCCAGGTCTGGAGTCAGGAGGACTCATCTTGCTGAATTCAAATCCAGCCTCAGAAACTTACTAACTGTGGGACCCTGAGCTGGAGAAGGAAATGCCAAACCACTTCAGGACCTTTGCAAAGAAAATCCCAAATGGGGTTACAATGAGTCAGGTATGACTGAAAAATAATTTTAAGAGGATGTAGAAAGGAAGGAATGCACTCCAGGCATGGGAAGCAGTCTGTACAACAATGGAGTACCAAAAGATGGAAGGCAGAGTATGAAGAACACCAAATAGTCCACCTTGACTATAGGTGTGCATAGGGTGCATGAAAGGGAGAAATTCGTAGTAAGTCTGGAGAGGTAGGCTGGAACCAAGTTGTGCAGACTTTAAATGCCAAGCTGAGATGGTTGCATTTCATGCCTAGAGGCAACAAGGAACCACAGAAGATTGTTGAGCAGGCATGACACATAGAACATCAGAGTTCTATTTCCCCAGAGCACTCCTCTTGTATAGAGTGCCTAAGGTGGCCATTGAAACAGGATCATCCTTCCAGTTGTTAAGGAATTAGAGGAAAAAAGATTTGCAGAAGGAATATTTGATATGGAGTCAGATGATCCAGTTCAAGGTTCAGGTCTGCTGCTACCCAAAGTCAATAATAAGACCTGGAAAAATTATATGACTCAACTCGTTTCCTTACTTATAAAAATTGTCATTCCTGTCCTATATATTTTACTGGGTTGTCATGAGGATCAAATATGATTATGAAAGCAGTGTAGTAGAATGGATAGAGGGCTAGATTTGTATTCAAGAAGACCTAGGTTTAAACCTCCTTCTTACACTTACCAACCATGGGCAAATAACTTTTAATGCCTTTGAACCTCAACTTCCTCATCTGTAAAATGGGCATAAGAATACCTGTAGTACCTAATTCAGAGTTATTATGAGTTTCAAATGAGATGATAACAGTGACTATCCTAATTCAAGGCCTCATTATCCTTCCTAATCTTTCTCCTCACTTTTACTCTCTCATTTCTAATCTATCCTCCACATAGTTACTCAAATAATCTTAATGCTCACATTTGATCATATCACACTCTCCTGCTTAAAACCCTTCTGTGGCTCACTATTACCTACAAGATAAACTATAAACTCTTTGGTCTGGGATTTAAGGTCCTCCCTAAACTGGCTCTTGTATACCTTTCCAGCCTTATTTCACATACTTTTCCTGCGCATTATGACCCAGGCAAATTGAACTATGAACTGTTTCCAAATACATTACACCATTTACTTCCCACACATTCTGACAGGCCAATATTCTCTCCTTTTCAGAATTCTTCTTTTCCATCAAAACTTAGCAAAGATACCATATCATTTTGTTGAAGCCCTCCCTGATCCATAGGATCATAGATTTTGATTTAGAGGTTATCTAGTCCAATCCTCTCATTTTATAGGTGAGGAGAGACTCAAGGAGGTCATATGCCTTGCTCATTATCTCCTCTTTCTTCTTCTGTTACTGGTGATGCCACCACCATCCTACCAATTATCCTTGATACCTTGGTAACCATCTTGAACTTTTTACTCATCCCATATGTACAACCTTGTTTCTGTCTCTACAATCTCATGTCCTTTCCTCTTTACTCACCCATCTATCACCCTGATTTGAGTCCTCATCACTTCTTGCCTAGACTATTGCAGTAGCCTCTTGCTTGGCTTCTCTACTTCAAGCATCTCCAAAATCCAATCCATTTTTCAAAGTGATTTTCCTAAAGTTTAGGTCTGATCATGTCACTACCCTGTTCAAAAAAATCCCGTGGCTCCCTGTTGCCTCCAAAATCAATGTTCTTATGACCTATCCCTTTGTTAAGTTACCACTCTTGTTTCTTCCCCAATGTGATCCAGTCATATCTCCTGCCTACTCTTGATTCTATACATACATCACTCTAGCTCTGGTTCTGGTCCTTTGCATTGGCTGTTCTCCATGCCCGGAATGTTCTCTGTCCTAATCTCTGCTTCTTGGAATGTCTGGTTTCCATCAATTGGCTTTTGTGCTCAAAGAGGATCGAAATGATGTCACTATGTCAGGGTCAAGGTATATGGTCTCTATTGTGGTTGATCAGACCAACACAAGCTCAGAAGATTCTACCACAGGTTGGGCACAAATAGTCCACATGAACATTTGGAACGGAGATGTCTCTAAAATTGTACATCTCATGTTTCTTTTGAGCTACTACAATTCCGTTTTGTTCACAGAATATAGCACCTTCTTTGATGCAGGCATGCCATGCTAGGGGGTCCTTTGCCAATCTCTCCCATATCTCACAAGTGTTTCAAAAGTTCTTCAGAGAGACCTTGAAAGTGTCCTTGTATCATTTCTTCTGACTTCTATGTGAGCACTTGCCTCTCTATTTCAAGAATCTCCAAAATCCAATCCATTTTTCAAAGTGATTTTCTGGACTATAGTCCAGAATGTGTGGGAATTCTAACTCAGTGTGAACTGCTGGGACCAAAAGCTTGTTTTAGGGGCAAAGGGAAGGATACCACCCCACCTATATCCGTAATGTGAACCAAGAGATAGGACAAATGAAGTAGCTCACCACAGGGAGATAAGTCACTGGTTGACCCGTATGAAGTCAACTTTATCCCAGATCTCAGGATAACACTAGCCAAATATTTGTTAAAAGCAGGAAGGCAGAGAAGATAAGGGTGATTCAGAAGGCTCATTCCTTTCACTCTATGCCTAAGTGACACTGAACAATGGAGGGAAGGCTGGACCTACAGCCAAAGAACCACAGAATCTCAGAAATGAAAAAGACCTCAGTTATTAAGTTCAATCCATACGTGAAAGGAATTTTCACTGTAACAGTTGACAAGTGGAAAATACAATGGCAAACCAATCCAGTATCTTTGCCAAGAAAACCCCATGGACAGCACTGGCATGCGCTGGTTCACAGGGTCATTAAGAGTTGGCCATGACTGAACAACAATAACGACATTCTTATTACTTGGGCATCAGTTGGATTGGATGGCCTCTGCGATCCCTTCCAACTCTAAGCTGTGATAATTCAGTAGCCTAGATCTTCTCCAGATGCCATCATTCTTTAGCTACTCCCCAAATCTCTTCCATGATGGAAAGAGTGTACAAGTTTTCTCAGACAAGCAGAAAATACCAAAGTACATCTTTTGGCACAAGGAAATATTTAAGCGTTTTGGATTGGAAGTGTTTACGTGTTGGGCCATGAGCTTCATATAGAATAATGACGAAGAAAAAACAAAACCTCAACAAAGCAAGCCATTAAGGAGAATCAAAGCTACTTTTCTGAAACATGGTAGTAAAATCTCTAATACAAGGGGATATCCTCCAATCTAATCCCCTGTTTTTCCATGAAAGAAATTAACCCAGAGAGAGGAAGTGACAGGAAGAGAAGGGACATGCCGCATGATAAGGTAGCTGAATGGTTCAGTGGATAGTCGTAGGTCTGAAGTCAGGAAGGTCTGAATTCACATCTGGCTATAAAATCAGGGTAATGACAGCGCCTCCCTCACAGGGTTGTTGTGAGGATCAACTGAGCTAAATACTTGTAGAGTGCTTAGCACAGCACCTGGCATATAATAAGTATTATATGAATATTTACATATGCTTGGAATCCAGTTCTCCTGGCTCCTGGTCTTTCTGCTGTGCTGTACTACTTCCCTGCTAAGTGATTAATAATCATGTCACCCAAATTTTGACTTAACATGGCACTTTGATTCTGACAATTACCACATTTAGACATCTATTAACATTTTATTATCCTCACATGTCCAGAAACAGGCAAGCAGGGGCATTACTGGCCCTGAATTAGAGATGAGGCATCTGAGACACATTGAGCATTCATTAACTTGTTCAGTGAGTTAATAGTTTAATAAGGTAGAGGCTGAACAGTAAATACACTTCTAAGGTTCCTCCAAACTACTTAAAAGTCCTATGAAGCCAATAGAAAAGGTCACAGTTATTGAAGGAAGTCCCTATTCTACTGGGTCTCTTCTGAGTCACAGTGTAATGTACTCTCAACCATACAGTTAAAGCTGGAATCTTTTGTTGTTTAGTCATTTTTCAGTCATGTCTGACTCCTCGTAACCCTATTTGGAGTTTTCTTGGCAAAAATACTGGAATGGTTTGCCATTTCCTTCTCCAGTTTCTTTTATAGATAAGGAAACTGAGGTAAACAGGGCTACACAGCTGGTAAGTTTCCAAAGCCAGGTCTTCCCGACTCCAGACCCAGCACTTTATCCCTTGTGTCATAGACCTGGTCCACCTGAGAATCTAGAGTCATCTAGTCTAATCTCCACCTCTTCATTTTCTTTATATACTAGGAAAATAAGGTCCAAAGAGTTTGCCAACACCACATGGGTAGTAAATGACAGAGCTGGGATTTGAACCCAGGGTCTTTGGCTCCAAATTCAGCCTTCTTTCCACTACTCTACATTAACTTTCTTCATGTACCACCTTGAGTCCCACAGGCATAACTTCAGAAGCAGAAAAGTGGAAGCTGATGTGTACAAATGCACAGGATGCAATTTTGCCCAAGGATAGCTGTGTTCAGAATCAGAACCCTGTGCAACTAACCCTTAGCCCTCCGTTCTTCTCTGGCTTCCTACGCTGTTGATATTTGCTGTGGTCACACCACTCACTAATTGTGTGCCTGTGTGCCTCACCAGTCTGGGTCTCAGTTTTCTCATCTGTTAAGAGAGGGGTTTACAAGGAGGTTAAAGACAGAAACAAAAGCCCAGTGTATACCCAAATATGATAGGGAGCTAAGTGGTGCAGTGGGTTAGAATACCAGGCATGGGGTCAGGAAGACTCATCTTTCTGAGCTCAAATCTGGCCTCAGATACTTTCTAGCTGTTGACCCTGGACAAGTCACTTAACCCTGTTTGCCTCAGTTTCCTCATCTGTAAAAAGAGCTGGCAAAGGAAATGGCAAACCACTGCAGTATCTTTGCCAAGAAAACCCCAAATGGGGTCACCAAGAGTAAGACAGGACTGAAAATGAATGAACAACAACAAACATGCAAATAATCATATCAACATTGTTTTGGTAGTAGCACGTTGACAAGGAGCAGCAGCTGATTGAAACACATAAACAAATCGCAGCACAAAGATATTATAGAATAGTATGCCAAAGGAAATGATGAGAAAGAACTCAAAGAAGCATGGGAAGACTCAGTTCAAATACCATTCTCCACGTGAAGCATCCTTCCCTACCTTAGTGAACTCCCTCCCCAAAGCCCCTGGTCTTCATTTTGTATATATGACCACCACATGTGTATATAGACACACATTCACATATACGTAAATATACATATACAGACAGCTGCCTTTCTGAGAGCACCTGCCCCCCTTCCCAAACTGCTTTATATACATGATGACCATGTAATGTCTGTGTATATACATATATATGTACAAATATGCAAGCATGCACCCATATACAGTCTCTCTCCCTGTTGGAATATAAGCTCCTTGAGGGCATCAGTTGCTTCACTTCTGTCTCTCTATCACCATGGCTTGGCATAGTGGTACATAATAATAGCGCATAATAATAAATTGGCATAGTAACAGTAAAAGTAATAAATTAGCAAAATAATAAATTAGCATAATAAATGGCACATAATAACGGCACACAAATAAACTGGCACATAATAGATGCTTAATGACTGAACGGGTACAATGTGAAATAAGAATAATCTAGAAATAATTTACATCTTGACTAAAATAATGCAAATTAAAATACCATTTCATTGAAAGGCAGTCAGGCTGTGATTAATGGTAATGGTTAATTTCTGTTGCAGGAAACAGATAATGAAGCATGCCTCCTTCCTTTTGGGAGATGGATGCAGAGGTGTTGCAGACACCATCAGATATGTTTGATGGATTAATAGATTCTATTAATGGGAACAGCTAGGTGGCTTAATGGACAGAGTGCTGGGTTTGGAGTCAGTTAAGATCAGAGTTCAAATCTGGCCTCAGACACTTACTAACTGTGTAACCCTGGGCAAGTCACTTAACTCCTATTTGTCTCAGTTCCGCATCTGTAAAAGGAGGGCACCCTGGAGAAGGAAATGGTAAACCACTCTAGTGTCTTTGCCAAGAAAACCCCATGGAAGATACAGTCCATGAGTGAGACAGGCCTGAACAGCAGCAGCACAATTCTATCCAACAGCTTTCTTTTGTCACAAGGGAAAATTCAGTGGGAAGGGCTATAAATAAACAAAATGAAAACAAACAGAAGTTATTGGACTAGAGTTCCTTCTAGTTCTAACACACCAAGATCTAATGACCGTAACAAAAAAAAAGCCCTGCTATAAATGACAAAGAACACTTCCACTAAATTCTCAGATGACTTGTTTTTGGTGTGGTATGGAGGTGAACCAAGGTCAATGATTCTGAAAGTCTGTCTTCAGTGTTTAAACTCTGTCAGGTCCCTCCAAGTTGGAAAGGCTCAAGTGCTAGCCCAAAGACAGACTATGATGTACCCTTTGTCCAAGGATCAGACCTGCCAAGTTAGTGACCAGGGGATAAGCTTTCGATTTTGGAAAATCATGAAACTATGAAGGAAGGTGTGGAATGGTCATGAGGTGCACAGGTAAACTGAGATCTCCTCCCAACCCCCCTCCATGAAATTACGATTGTTTAAAAAGGTTTTTAAGGGATGCTGTTATTGAAAGCAAATGTTGTCAGGGCTTTGGTGTCAGAAATAACAACAAAGCACAAGGAAGCATGAGAGAGTTCAGAAAAACCTGTTTGCCTAGGCTGGGGGTGGGGAGGGGGGGAGAATAGGAAAATATGAAAAATGCCTTCCTTTTAAATAATCTTATTTTTAGAAATCCTCACATTCTTGATATAGAGGTATTTCCATAGCTCAATTAATCTAAAGCAAAATGCATATTCTTCTACAATTACCCAGGTAAGTTTTTTAAAAATTAAATTTCTAATTAATTAATTTAATTTTTAATTAAACTAAATTAAAATTTTTTTATTAATTTAATTTTTATTCTTTTGCTGAATTATTTGTGTAATACGGCCGATGGTTGTCTCTGCCTTTAATGGGAGCATTCTGTATAGCTTCGGGCGCCAATTTGTGTGTGAGGGAAAAAGGATTCTACGCCTTCATTCCCTTCATTAGTTTTCACACTACTTTTATATCTGAATTGCTTTGACTGTTGCACTGGTGACTCTTGCATGGTCTGGGTAACAGAGTTCCATAACAGATGGGTTTGGGTTACAATTTGCATGACTATTGACCCCAAACGTCGACAATGAAGCTGGAAAAAGCAGTGAGGAGCTCTAGTCAGAGTTCCCAGAGACATCAAGGGCCCAGTTGAGACACTTGAGTAACTGCAGAAAAAGTAGAGTTTTAATGGGGTTTTTGCTCAGCTCCCTTTTTCATTCAGGCTGTGTCTATGCAAGCACAATTCAGATGTACCAAATAATTGTAACCGAAATATCCAGATAATAGATAGTAGTAGACTCTTAGAATGGGGAAAGATGAGTAGGTATGTTCTTCATGGAAGAAGGCTTTTGTTTTTTCCATCATGTGAGCTTACTTTTTAATCATAGCTAGCATTTATGTAGAGTTTTAAGTTTTGTAAAACACTTTATAAATGTAACCTCATTTTGTCCTCCAGAAGTCCTGGTCTACTAGGTGCTAATTATTATTTATTGTTACTGTGGAGCTGTTTCAGTCACATCAACTCTTCGTGACACCATTTTGGGATTTTCTCAGCAAAGACAATGGAATGGTTTGCTACTTTCCTCTCTAGTTCAATTTACAGATAAGGAAACTGAGGCAAGGATGGTTAAGTGACTTGCCCAGGGTCACACAGCTAGCAAGTGTCTGAGGCTGGATTTGAACTCAAGATGTGTCCTCTTGATTCCAAACTCAGGGTTCTATTCACTGTGTCACCTAGACATCCTATTATTATCATCATCATCTCTTTTTTTATAGAGGAGGAAACAGTCAAGCAGAGGTTAAATGTCTTGCCCAAGGTCATACAGCTAAACATTCCAACTTAACTAGAACTCATGTCTTCCTGATTCCAAATCCAGCACGCTCTTCATTGGCTTTTAGAATATAGCACATGTTGAAGTTGAGATTGATGATCAGAAAAAGAGAAAAATTAGTTGACTAGGCTAAGGCAGAAAAGGATTAGTTAACTAAACTACTAGTTAGGCAGAGACTGTTGTGCTAGTTGGCACTATTATTAATAATAAGTATGTATTAAACCTCCCCCCACCCCCCGCAATGGAGTAGAAGGAAACACAGAAAAAATATTTTTGAAAAGCTTTTTAAAAATTTAAACTATAAATGGTTTAGAATTTGAGGTTTTATTTCAAATTTTTTCATTTTATTTACTACATTGTTGATATTTGTTGAGATTTTAAAAACAATTTTTAATTATAAATTTAGGATTATTGGGCCTTAGAACCCAATAGAATATAAGAAGATAATAGAAGAGTTCTCAGAAACCATGTAGTCCAACCCCTTCATTTTCCCGATAACAATAGTGACTATTAGGCATTAAGGTTGGCCACTTCTTTATGTTATCTCATTCACTCCTGTCCCCATTTTACAAATGAGGACACTGAAGATCAGAGATGGGACGTGAGTTGCCGGTGGTCACGTAGCTAGCAAGAATGAGGCAGAATTTGAATTCAGGAGTTCCTGATTTTAAGTTCTGTGCTGTGTCCAGCAGAGGAGATTGAGGCTAAGTGGCTTGTCAAGGTCATCCTTTAAAGACAATAATTAACAAACAAAAATTATAGGCATTGCAATTATGAAGAGGAGGGAGATAGCAGGTAGGTACAGTCATGGGATCATTTTATAGAACAGGAAAGATTTGAATTGGTTCTGAAGATTCAGGGGTAGAAAAACCCAGGAGTATGTGTGCTTGAAGAGTGAGTAGACAGATTTCTCTATTCAACGTGATTGAAAAAATTCATCACCTAGCATTTGGCCCTCATCATTGTTGATAAGCCTCTGTGACCTCAAGTCAGCTGGTCCTTGGACTTACTCGCTTGGGGTGGGTGGGTAATTAATACGCCAGAGATCTTGCCCTTCTGGCATAGCCTTTAGAGTCCAAGGTCAGGTCCACATCATGGTGCCTTAGAAGAGGTGCCTTGCAGAGGGATCCCAGTGTTTATATGTTACAGTCAAGGAGACTGAAAACAAAGAAAATCTATGGAATATACCAGAATCCAGATGTCAGTTAGTCACAGACTAGTTTAAGACACAGACGCAGCTCAAGGCACAGATTTTTTTTTTTTTACAGTTTTCCTTTCACATGCTAATTTAGCCCTATGCAGTTTCAGAACTGGTAAACCTGGTCCCTGATGGATGGGAGAAATAATGACACTACTACTGCGAGAATTCCTGAATGGCTTCTCAGAATGCATTTCCTCCCAGAAACAACGCTGGGCAGTCATTAGATTTTACAGTATGGAAGCTACAGCCTTCTGCTGCAAGTCAGCATTTTGGAATACTGACTGAGAGACAGACTCCAACTCTATTAAATTAACCTTGAGATGTTTAAAATATGTCTGTATTCAATAGTGAATTAAGATACTTTAAGTTCTGTAAAAGGGGAATGATTTACCTTATAGGGCTGTGAGGATCAAATGAGATCATGTATGTAAAAGTGCTATGCATCTCTCAGCTATTATTATTATTATTATTTTTTCATTACTGAAAGAGAAGTTGCTAGAGGGTACAACACCAGCTGTCATAGTCCTTAGCACATATGGGTGCATGGCGCACACAAACACACACACACATACACACACACAGCATCATGAAATAAAGGAGAAGCAGAAAGCAGAAAGATGGCAGCCTTGGCTAAATTTTACATAGGAGTAAACTAGTGCATTATTAGCATAGAAAATAATGACTTCACTTTTTTTTGTGGGGTGGAGGTCTTTTAACGTACCTTTGGCTAACTCTCCAGGTAGAAATTTAAGGTACTTTTATTATCAAAGTGACTGAGCACCATACTCCTGGGGAAAGCCCTGCTCCTGTGACTTTATGGAGAACCAATAAATGCTCTTCCTGTTGCTTTTTTCTTGAAACACAAGTTTTCTGGAACATTCTGAAGTTATTTGGCAAAGTTAAATGTAGAACAGGTAAATAAATGGGCCCATGGCCCAAGGTGCTGACATCCAAGTATGACTTGCCCCACCCAACCACTGTCCCTGCACCTTTCCCTGTTCGCTTTCTCTCCAAACCTGGTAGGGAGAGAGAAAAGCCAAGTTTTCAAGTGGGCTTGATTTGCCCTCTTCTCCTTAGAACAACTACACCAGTGTTCAAAGTTTCTGTCTCTGAACCTTCCCTTTCTCCTAACTCATCCTGCCCCAGTGAAATAATTCCTATTCATGGCTTTGATAATTGTTATTTGTAGACTCGGAAATAAAGGTGTCAGTTCCCACATCAGAATCTTGAGAGTAGAAAATAATAAAATGTACATTTACCCATGTTTCCAAACCCCATATCAATCTTGCAAAGTATAGCTCTTCTATACAATCCCATTAAAAGTGCACAATATTAGAATTGTTCTGGAGGTCTGGTAGGTATGGTTAACAAAGCAATATTTTATTATCATTTCCAAAGGTCAGGAATATATGCTTGACCTGGAGGTCCCAGTCATTCCAGAGTGACCTTGGATTACCTGGGCTAGCACCAGATCTTCCTTGTTCAAGGTGACTCTCCCCAGACTGCCCTTCAGTGTTTGAGGCTCAGGAAGGAGGAAGGGAAGAACATCAGGAAGACTCCACCACCACTCTTTCTTCACTTCCATACAGAAAGCCTTCACTGATCTTCCTAATTGATGGTACTTTCTCCTTCCTCAAATTACTCTGAACCTTCTCATCTGCATGACATATTGGATTCCCCCATCCCCATCTAAGCTCTTCGAGGACAAGCATTATTATGTTCTGTCTTTGTATCTCTAGTGGTCTGCACATAATAAGCCCTTGGTATGAGTTTATTCAGTCAAATCAAGTTGAAAGGCCTAGAATTTTTAAATCATACCTGACACGATTAAGCATTAATATTAAGGGTTAAATGTTTATTGAATGAGAGCTGTTCAAAGTGACTAAGTAGGTTCAAGAGCTGATGTGGAGGACATTGACTCTGAAGTGCATCCTACATGAACCCCCACCAAGTGGGGAAACCAAAGGCATTTATTATCTCTCAGGCACCTCAGAATACAAGATGACTTGGAATCCAGCCAGGGCAAAGTTCCAAAGTCTTCCACCTTCCTGGGGTCTAGGAAGAATTAACTCTGGTTGGAGGAGAGGTATAATGAAGAGGGAGGGAAAACTGCCTTTCTGCATTCTAGCATACTAGGACCTTCAGGCACAATAAGTCCTTAGACATGTTCAGCCTCAGTGACCCAAGATTATATCTGGTTGAATAACACAGAGAGTCTTTGTAACTAGTTTGACTCAGGGAATAACAGTTATCTTTACTGTTCCTTGCTATTTTACTTCTCTGAAAGTCTCCTAGAAAGCTCCTTGATAGGGTCACGGGGACCCTAACCTTAATTCTCCAACTCTAACCCTAACCATAACTCTACTGAACACAACAGTTCAGCCCACGGAGGAGTAAAGATAAGAGAGAGCCTACATGCATATGTCAGAGGAGAGAGAATTTAAAAGGCAATTTCAACATCAGATGTCATAGAGGTTTGGGAGAAGAGGAGCTTCCCAGTTGTCTATCCCCAAGAACTGCTGAAAGTCACCATCATGTGATTCGTTCAATAAAATTTCTGGTTTGCACAAGAAAACTGTTGGTTCAGATACAAAACTTCTCAAAAACAAAAAAAAACAAAAACAAAAACAAAGCCTTAAAAGAGAAGGATACTGCTTGTGAAACCAGGCTTCTGCCTCCAGTTTTGCTATGAACTAATGGCGTGGCCTCAGTTTCTTCATCTTTGCAATTTTGCAGTCAAGGGATGGCCTAAATGGCCTCTGAAATCCTTCCAGCTCTAACATTCTATGATCTGTCTTTGTGGCAGGATCTTATTCCCAATGGAAGCTTTCCCTGACAAAGGAATGTGGACATATTCCAAATTCAACTTGGAGTTACCTTAGTTGATTTAGTGACTAATACACAAAGATTATCCAGTGGCAAATAACCTATATTGGAGATAAATGATTGATTGTGATGGTATTTGAAAACAAAGAAGTCCCAGAGGTAGTCAGATTCTCCTCCCCTTTACTATTCCCAACCTTAGATTATCATTAGCGTAAATATGAGCACATATTTAAACAACAAACAAATCCTTTGCACTTGTATCCCATTTTTAATGTTTTAGGAAACTCTGAGATCTAACACCTTAGTCTTAATTTTTTTTTCATAAACAAAAATCTCTCCTTTGTACTTTCTCTTCCATAAACAGAAAAACAAACTCCTGTTACATACAGGGAAAAAAATCAAGCAAAATCAAATTTCTGTGTTGGCCATATCCAAATTTTATATATCTCCATCTGGAGGTGGACAGAATCATGAGTTCTTTGGAATTGTGAATTGTCATTGCATTGAACAGAATCTCTAAGAATTTCAGAGCTGTTTGTCTTTACAATATTGCTATTGCTGTCTTTATATAAATTGTTCTCATGGTTCTACCCAATTCACTCTGCATCAGTTCATATGAGACTCCCCAGACTTCTCTGAAATCATTCCCTTCATCACTAACAGCACAACAGATTTCCATCACATTCATATGCTGTGGTTTATTCAGCCACTTCTAGCTTGCTTGATAATAACTTACAGAGACTGGCAAGTCAGTTATGATCATCATTCCTATTTTGCAGATGAGGGAACCTAAAGTACATCGAATTTAAGTGACTGCTCAAGATTAAATATCTGGTAAATGGCCAAGTAGCGATCAGATCTCAAGTCACAACTTTCAATTCAATGCACTATCACAGGACAGGTGGATATATATAGGATTGAGGGACTATAGAGCTTATCAACTACAAGTCGATTTTTTTAAAGATTGGGTAACTGAGTCCCAAAGAGGGGAAATGGCTAAACGAAAATCACACAAACACCAAGAATTTGAACACATAATGCTAAATCCACTGTTGTCTCCTCTCTACCTCTCACCAATAAAACAGAACAATGTAGTGTTTAGGTGCCCCACCCTATCCAGCCAGCTCACAAAAACTTTTCAAATTCAGGAAATATTATAACAACACCGACTTTGGAAGAAGAGCCCCAATGTTCAGACTCTGCCTCTGATGTTTATCACCTATGACCTTGGGCAAATTATTTAACCTGTAAAATGACGAAGTTAGACTAGCCTCTAGCTCTATACTGATTAGCAGACTAATTATTTCATCTTTGCTTTTAGAATTCAGGGAACTAAGTTTCAGTCTGGCTTTGCCATTTAGAATTACAGAATTGGAGAGTTGGAAAGAAGGACCCATAAAGTTCAATCTCTAATCCAAATCTACCTAAATCACAAATCATATTTATAATACCCTATACTTGATGAGCGCTTATCCAGGCTGCACTGATAGGCAATTTGTTACTCAGGCACAGACCTTTTCATTTGGGACATTTCTAACTGTCAGGTCCTGATGATGGCCAAGCATAAAGGAGTTGGAAATTCTTATTGAAACTGAAATTTTATTGAAATTTTTATTGAAAGAAATACCCACATTGATGACATCCCAGAACCCACGGCAGCACAAGAATGCAGATTTCAAAGTCTGCCTCCTTGTCCCTTCTACCTTTGCTACCAGTTTTGACTTCTTGGTCCAAGAAAAATAAATCTAATCCCTCTTCTTACATGAAAGCTGTTCAGTAGTGATGTTCCTGCTAAGCTTTCTTTTCACCAGGTTCCACATCCCCAGTCCATTCTTCATAGCTTTCGAGTCTTCTTGCACTTTACCTGATAAGCGTGGGTAGGTGGCTCAGAGGATAGAGGACTGAACCTAGAGTCCTGGCCTCAGACAATTCCTAGCTGTGTGACCCTGGGCAAGGCACTTAACCCTGTTTGCTTCAGTTTCTTCCTCAGTAAAATGAACTGGAGAAGGAATGGCAAACTCCTCCAGCATCTTTGCTAAGAAAACCCCAAATGGGGTCACAGAGTCAGACACAACTCAACAACAACCACAAAAACTGTGGTTGTGGGCTACTGTTAAAGAGATCTTTGGTCACAGAAGATAAGAGGTACACAGGACTGTTGAAGGGCAAATACTGCTCTTATTTTCAAAAAAGGGGAAGAAGATGATAGACTTAGTGATGAAAGCGAAACATGGAGACCACCTACGTCAGCCCCCTCATTGTATAAATGAAAAAACTGAATTTCAGAGAGAAAGCTTTACCCAAGGTCACGTAATAAGTGGCAGAGCTGGGATTTGAAGCAAGGTCTTCTGACTCAAAATTCAACACTTTTTCCACTGCACCATGAAAAGGGTATAATCTACAAAGTATGAGCCAGTGAACTTAATTTCAATATGTAGGAAATTTCTACAAGGCATTATTAAATGTATATATGGGAAGCAGCAAGGTGGGAAAGGCAGCTAAACGGCACCATGGAATATAGCCCTGGGCCTGGAATCAAGAAGACCTGAGTTCAAATCTGGCCTCAGACACTTACTAGCTGTGTGAACCTGGGCAAGTCATTTAACTGCCTCAGTTTCTTCATTCATAAAATGAACTAGAGAAGGAAATGGCAAACTCTCTAGTATCTTTGCCAAGAAAATCTCAAATGAGAATCACAAAGAGTCAAGCAATACTGAAAAACAACTGGGAAAAAGTTCTTTAGCTAACATACAAGTGCACAATGGGAAAAATGGATTTCACATGGTACAGGACAACTTTCTTTCACCCCACTGAAAATGTATAAATTTCAAAGGACTTATAGGAGACTCATAAAGAAAATCCACAAAGGACTCACAATAGTCAGAAAGAAATCAATGATTCCCTCACTCTGGTGAGGACCCCCCTTTTTCACAAAGTCCTATGTGGTCAACTGGGAATGTCAGACAGCCAGTCAGGCAAACATTTCTTAAGCCCCTATTCATGCCAGGCACTGTGCTAAGTTCTGGGGATACAAAAAGGGGCAAAAGATAGCTCCTACCCTCAAGGAGTACACAATCTAATGAGACAGAAATCAAGCAAACACATACGTGCAAACAAACCATGTACCAGAAAAATAGGAAATAATTAAGAGAGAAATAATTAAAAAATAATTTAAAATTTTTTAAAATAAATTAAAAAAGAGAACAGCTCCAGTCACTGAAACTTAATAGGGAGATATCTTTTGTCCTCTGAATAAGGTACCTGTGGGCAGATCTACCCTTAGTAGGCAAAGGAATTCAAAAGTCCCAAACTATGACTCACCCTTTAAACTCATTGAATTGATCAAGAAACTTCTGTCATCAACTCCTTTATGTCTAGTAAATGATTCAGCCCATTGTTAGAACCTGTCAAGACTAGATCCTGAGTATACTGGCTTTTTGATTCAATACATTAACTATCCCTTCCAGCTTTGTATTACATATAGATCTGATAAACATACCACTTTTGCCTTCATTCAAATCATTAATAAAAATATTAAACAGAGCAAGGTCAAAAACAGAGCTCCATGGCACATCACTGGATACCCCTACTAGGTTGGTATTGACTCATTAATCACCACTATTCGGGCACTGTCATTTTCAGCAGTTCTGAACCGATAGAATTATACTATATCCAGTCTAAATCTACCCATCTTACCTCCAAAGATATTGTGAGAAACAGTCAAATTCTTTACTGAAACACAAATATATGTCATTCATTTGCTTTACCAGTTTGGTAGTCTTGTTAAAAGAAAAATGAGGTTAGTCTGGTAAGACTTGTTTTTAATAAAACTAAGCTGGATTGTAATGATCACGCTTCCCTTTCTAACTGCTCATAAAGCATCCCTTTACTAATGTATTATGTATCTCTGTCCCTTACCAGCCCATAGTTTGAATTATACACTGTCTCCTTCTTACCTTTTCTTTTTTTGTAAAATGGAGACAATGATTGCTTACCTCCAGGTCAGCAACAATACTCACATTATCCACATTTCTCAAAGATCACAGAAAACAGTTCGGTGATAATTTCTTTCAGCATCCTTTGCTAGTATTCATGTAGACCACAAGACTCAATTCAATGAGGTCAGTTAAGTGATTTCTGAACAAGCCCTTCACTTACCCTTATTTGAAATTGCTTATTAGCTCTGTGGGCTTAGAGACTTCATTTCACTTCTCTTGATCTTTTTTTTTTATTAATTTTTTAAAAAGTGTTATTCAGCTCTCAATGTCAGCCCTTCCCTTCCTCAAATCCAAGCCCACTGTAATGGGAAGCACATTGGAACTACTCTCCAGTCCTACTGATCTCACTTACTGAGCAGTGAGAAGCACACTGGGTTTGCAGTCCAAAGTTTGTCCTTTTACCTTTGGGACTTCAGTTCCCTCATCTATAAAAAGAGGTGGTTGGATAGGTAACTTCTAGAATCCTTTTCAGCTCTAAAATTCTAATTTCAAACCTAACTACCATGCAGAATAATGTTTCTAAGGGAATGTTAATTCATTCAACAAACATTTATGAAGATTATAGAACACGCACGTAACTATGCTAGGCTCTTGAGGAGACATAAAATTTGCATAAAACAGAATTCCCTTTATCATGAAACTTACTGCTATTTAGGGAGATAAGACATAGAAATAATTTTAATGCATATTATTATATGCTAAGTGATTTAATCAGAGTTGCAAAATAAAGTGCCGTTTGCAGTCTAAGGGGGAGGATTCCAGGAACTTAACCCTTCTGATTTGGAGTTTAAAGAATGAATATGAACTCAAGAGAAGCAAATATGGAGAATGAAGACAATCTAGGCCTGGGAAACAGCAGGAGCAAAGGCACTGAGATGCTTCATGTGAGAGTAAAGAAAAAAAAAGAGCATACCCTTCCTCCCACCCCATTGGTGGGATGGGGACTGGCATGTGGTACCCAACTTAAATGCTTACTGACTTACCGACTCCCTCTGCCCTTCCCTCCTCTGCCCACACCTACCTACCAGGAAGTAGGACCCCGAAGTCTTCCAGCTCTATGGCGGAAGCCAGACCTGAGACTCAGAGATAGGGACTAAGTGGGCAGGAGGCAAGGGGTGGAGAAGCAGGGGCTCCAGTGCCTGACACAGACCTTTTGAGGACACTCTCCTCTCTGGCAGGCTCTCTGGTCCCCCAGATGTCAGACCACCTGCTCCCCTTCTCAAGGCCGCCACCTATTGCTTCTGACCAGAATTTCTCTTCTTTCCTGACTCACATATCTTGGCACTTAGCTCATTAGATTTTTAAAGAACAGCTTTGTTTTGTTTTTTAAATGCTTGTAAACAAAGATGAAACAGTCACTTTTTTTTAAAGGCTTCACCTTATGCCCTACCTCTTCTTTCCCCTTAAGCCCTTTGTATAAGAAGAACTGAATTGAGATTAAGCTACATTTCAGAGAAATGGAGGTTATCCAGGGCCAGGACCTGGACACTGGCTGAATAGGGTTTTAAAGGAAAGGACCTCCAGGTAGGGCTGAGGAGACTGGCTGCAGGTTGGGCAGGCGGCCTGCAAGATGGTGCTGAAAGGGTGGGGGCAGTCAGGGAAAGAAAATGCCAGGGAGGGGGCGGAGATTGGAGGGCAGGAAGAGAAACCAAACTTGAGGGGGGGCTGGGAATTCCTCATTTCAGGAAGAAGTCAGCAGAAGAGGACTCCCAAGAGGCCCAGCTAGCAATTTTGTCTTCCCTTGGGAAGGAGTTGTCCAAAGTAGGGTGTGGCCTGTGGGCAAAAATTACCTGGTAGCTTTTTTTTAGGATGAATTTTTATGGCTAACTAGGTACTAAAGCCATTGAGGAGTGGCAAGTATTGTTGGAGTAATTCTGAAGCCCCAGGGCAAAGCCCTATTAGTCTCAACTTAACTGACAACTTCTCAGCTCCCAAATTCACTTTGTACAAATTGGAGACTTACTGTATTCGATTTTACAAGCAAAGGAAAATCTCTGGCCACGCATAGTCCTAGAGTCTGCCTAGTTACATTGTTCTTTATCCTTAACTACATTCCTATCCACCTCATCTCATAATAGGACCCACTGGACAACAGAAGTAAGAATACTGGACTGAGAGTCAGGAGACCTGGTCCTCAGTTTCCTTACCTGTAAACATGGATAACAATACTTGTTCTTACCTATCTTGAGGGGTTGCTGTGACCTATGATAAAGCTATTTGGACAAATAAAAAACCCTGGATAAATGTAGAGTGGTACTATTATAAATTACTACAACCTGTTGGGCATCCAACTTGCTAGTTGCTGGGGCAACTAGATGGCTCAGTGGATAGAGCACTGGGCTTGGATTCAAGAAGACCTGAATCCAAATAACATTTGTTAAGCACCTACTACGTGCTGGGCACTGTGCTAAGTACTGGGGATACAAAAAAAACAAAAAGCAAAAGACAGTCCCTGCCTAGAGTCTAATGAGGGAGACGATGCAAACAAATAAATACAAAGTAAGCTATACAGTGGATAAATAGGAGATAATTAACAGACAGTAGCTGTGTGACCTTGGGTAAGTCACTTGACTTCTATTTGTCTCAACTCAACTGTAAAATGGAAATAGTAATAGCACCTACTTCACAGGGTTTTGGGGAGGGTCAAATGAGATAACATTCGCAAAGCACTTAGCTCAGTGCTTGGCACATAACAGGCACTATATAAATGCTAGCTATTATTATTCATTTACATTTGTAGTTCTCTACATTGGCAAAATAAGTAGTTACCTAAGTGGTCAGTGAGATTGGAGGAACTCAAGCCTCTTGGGGAATCCTCAGCCTCCCAGCAGCTAGGTAGCTCAGTGGATAGAGTACTAGGCCTGGAGTTAGGAAGACCTGAGTTCTAATTCAGCATCAGACATTTACTAGCTGTAGGACCCTAGCCAAGTCACTTAATCTCCATTTACCTTAATCCACTAGAGAAGGAAATGGCAAATCACTTTAGTGTCTTTGCCAAGAAAACCCCATGGATAGAATGGACTAGCTATGATCCGTAAGGTCACAAAGAGTCACACAACCACAATTCAATTTCTGATCTGAAAGTTGGACTGCCATATGGTTAAGCAAACGATAACAAGTTCAAAACCAAACTAGAGCTTTTTCATCTCCCAACTTCCCATAGTTCTGTTAATGGTACCACCCTCCTCCCACTTTGAGTTATGTTGCCTTTCTTTTCCATTAGTAATAGGTTTCTGTCTCCCAGTCTCTCCTTTCCGTTTCTACAGCTACTGTCTCTGTTCGGTATTCAGACCCTTCTTAACCTCTCACCTAGACTACTACTAACTGCCTCTACATTGATTTCCCTATCTCCAGTTATCGTAGTCCAAGCCATATCACACATGCTACCATATTGATCTTCCTAAAACAATACTTGGATTTTATCAGTCCCTTTCTAAAAAAAAAAGGTTCTTGTTTGCCTATGGATTCAGTCCCAACACTTCAACCTGGCATTCAAGGCCTTGCATAATTCAGCCCCAATCTATTTTTTCTAGCCTTATCTCCTACTATACCCCACCTTCTAGTTAAATTGGACTGTTCACCACCTATCCCTGAACACACCCTGTGGTTCCTAGTCTCCATGTCTTTGTTCATACTATTCTACTTTGCTTGGAATGTTCTCCCCACCCTGACATCTCTACCATTTGAAACTCTGCCCATCCTTTAAGTTCTAGATCAAAGGCTACTTCCTTCCTGAAACTTCATGATCCCCCTCTTCCACTGGAAGTGATTTCTTTTGCCCCAGAACACTTTATTTGTCTTATTATCATAACCAGCCATCATGCAAATTGAGCAAATGTTCTCAATTCAGTTGGGGTGGGGTCACAGAGACTCTCAAACATTTTTAATCTCCTTCCTCCAGCCACTACTAGACTGTAAACTCTTTTAAAGGCAAGAATTGTGTCATAGACACATTTGTACCCCTTCAATTGCCTGGCGTAGTACTTCTATCCAGTAAGTACTCCTCAAATTTTTATTGAATTAAACATGATTACATGATAACTAAATAGAAAAATTATATCCAGGAGTCATCCTGCTGGCCCCAGAGACAGCTATCATTTAAAAAATCTCCCAAGTACCCTGAAAGCCTCTTTCAGCAACACACTTTCAACTTTTGATCTGAATAAGAGGAAACTACTTATTAATCAGGCAATAAGCATTTATTAAATTCCTCCTGTGTACCAGCCCCTACCAGTACCTATTATGTATATTAGATACTGGATATACAAACACAAAAGTGAGATGGTTAATCCCTGAAGGAGTACAAATTCTACTACTACTATAGAATCTGAGCACATGACTTAGAATTTAAAAGAACAACTGTGTTTGACTTGGAGTTGACTAAGAATAACAGGAAACAAATGAACAATTCTTGGTAGTTGGTAACATAAGCACACAGCAAATTCCAGTGGGTGGTGGCTGGTATCCAAATGTTTTCTAACATGTATGCAAAAGGAACTACCATAAGAATTTTCATTGAGTTTTTCAACTAGTATAGTCTTTATGAACTTCCCTTTGAACAAGGTCATAGAGAACAAGGTGAAATACGGAGGTCCAGAGAAGTCCAGGGATTTGCCCAAGGTCACACAACTTTCACTGACTATAGTGGGAGGAGAATCTTAAGCCTCCATCTATTTAAGCACCAACCTAGGTATAGTAGGAATAGTGCTCTGCACTATTATTATGCAAACAAATGTTTCTATTGTAATCTTTTCAAATCAAAGCTATCCAAACCTACAGAGAAAGGATTTAAGGTACATATCAACAAGTCCCACAGTTTTTGAATGAGGGATAACACCCCCCCCCCAAAAAAAACCCCAAGTCCTCATAGTATATCCCACCCAGATATTAATTGTCATAATTGTTCTGTTTTACAATCACTGAGTTTCTTTTGCTTATTCTTTGTCTCACAAGATTCTGGGCATTTTCACTGACGGTCTCCCAATCCCAGAATGCTCTTCTTTCTCATTTTCTACTCCTGGTTTTCCAAGCTTACTTCAAGTTCCAGCTAAAATCCCACCTTCTACAAGAGGCTTTTCCTAGGCCTGTTTAATTCTAGTGCCTTTCTTTTGAGATTCCCCTCAATGTACCCTGTATATAACTTGTTTGTACAGAGTTGGTTATTTCTCCATTAGCCTGTGAGCTCCTGGAGACCAGAGCCTGGGCATTTAGCACAGTGCTTGGAATATGGTAAGTACTTAAAAATTTTTGTTAACTGACTGATAAAAAAACTCAAAAAAACCCCTCAGTATTTCTCTCTCCCCCCACCCCGGGTAATAGATTTATAGCTGGAATAGACATTAGAGGTCTTCTATTCCAACCCCCTCCTAAGTTAATGCCATAATAAACCAAATAAATCTTTATTTTAAAGTTACACAATTTTGACAGTGATTCAAATTATATTTCTCTCATCAAGGGACATTATAAAAAAGCTTAGGAATCAGTACAGGGATAAAGAGATGTATGCAATGTTCAGCTGAAAACATAAAAACGCTTCCATTTGGTCATTACAAGTTGAAAAACAAACTTTAAAAAATTACTTAAAACTAGTCACACTCAGAATCTTTTGGGTAATGTGCTTCATTTAATACCATATTAACAAGTTGGTTTTTTTTTTTTTTTTACTGCATTTAGAATTTAGGTAATTCTCTAAACAATGTTTTGTGGTACCCCCAATTTATGTTATAACATTTCACAAAATCTAAGAAAGAAAACAATTATCAGCTGGCTGTAATTACAAATTACAGGAATTGAGGCAGAGAGAGGTCATAGGATCATTAGAAGTGACTTGCCTAAAATTATTATCGGTAGTAAGAGGTAGAGGCGAAATTTGAAACCAAATTCTTCAACTCTAAATCCAGAGTTCTTTACGCTACACTCTGAATAAATATAGTTTAAGGCAGTTTTGTTTTTAAACGCAAAAAGGACCTTGGGACCAAAGCATGTACTTGCTAAGCAGTATAAAGTTTTAAGAATGACAGCTTTATGGGAGTCTTTTGATTCTACGTAGACTATCAATTGCGTCAATTTGAGTTGCTGGAAGAAATGTTTGAAATCTCCAAATTCTAGAAAGTCTACAGCCCTAAATGACTTTGGGGAGGCTCTAACAGGTTTATGATGGAGCTCACAGGCTGGAAGGCTCTTATCAGCTTGTGCAAGGCTCTTTGGCACTTGGACTAGGAGATCGGGAGTTAAATCCTAGCTCCCAGTTTAGTAGCTGTCTATGTAGCTACAGCAAATCTCTTCAGTTTTCTGAGCCTTTCTGCTTGAGTAAAGGGAGGACAATATTTGAACTAGATGCCTCACGGGGTTGCTGTGAAGAAAGTGCCTGGGAAATAGGAAAGTGTTAAAAACCAACTGGGTATGAGCCCCATTCTTGTGCCTTCCCCCTTGTCAAGGGAGTAGGAAAAATCCTGACACTCGCAGAAGAGCTAGTAGCAGCATCATAGTCTGTCAAGTCTGCAGATGTTACCTCTATCTATCCTCATTCCCCTTCCCCATGGCCAGGAAATAACAGATATTTTTAAAGACCAACTCACAAATTCAAAAATGAAAAGCAGGTCTGGGAAGGTGGCCAGCACAGAGAAGCCACTGGGCAGGGAGCCGCCTCCCGAAGTTGCTGCAGGGGCCATCCTCTCTGCTTTCAAGGCTCTAAGAGCAGCCGCACTTGGTGTCGCTGATTTTCTGGGAGACAGAGAAGGTCCTTCCTCTCACCGGCTCTACCCGTACTCTCCGCTGGTCCTGGAGAATTCTGAACTGGTCTGATGGCCAGGGCGCCCAGGATTAAGAGGGGGGGAAGGAAGGAGGAGGAGACTGGCGCCCCCAGTGCGGGGTGTGGCAGCAGGTGTCTCCTCCCTGAAGGTGTAGACAAAGGACCAGAAAGACGCTGCCAAATCCTCATCTAGTGGCACTGGACGCGGTGACTGTGCCAGAGGAAACCCCGAGGATGCCAAGATGCCTACCCTCCCTCCCTCCCTCTGGCAGGCAGTGCCCGGTTCAGCCCCAGAGGGGCGCACTCCCCACTATGCTAGCCCAAAGTTGGATGGGGCTAGTTCCTGTGCCTTCTGTTCCTCACCCCCACCTCCAACCTGGGCTTTCTCTACTCGGTCTCAAGGGGAAGGGCACCGGCTCTCTCAGCGGGCCGGTGTTTCCAGTGTCCAGGGTTTAGAAGGTTTAGGTTGAAAGATCTGCCCTTGAGACGTGTGGGTGGGTGTGGCAGAGGAGTACGGGGATGAGGGGAATAACATTCACTGGATTTTAGGAATCAGAGTTAGAAAAGATGCTTGGGACTGGACCTGTGATTTCATCGGTTTAGGGAACTCCTACCAATGTAGGCTGCCCATCTTCGCGGCAATGTACAGTCTTAGAGTTGCCTGGGGGCATTGAGGTGTGACTTAACCACTTCCAGATGGTGAAAGACCTTTGGAAACGTCTATTTCTACTCCTTCACTTTACACCTGATAAACTCAAGGTCCAGGGTAGTGAAATGATTTATCTAAGGTCATGAAGCTACTAAGATGGGGGTAATTTCTCAGGTCCCTTCCAGGACTAAATTCTACAAGCGTGTAAGAAACAGATAGGTTTTCGAACTCAATCTAACTCTTTTGACTTAGATCCATGATCTTTCCATTAGCCTTCCGTACACGTCTCCCCCATCCTCTGGCCCCTAGTAGTATCTTCCCCCCCCCCGCCCCCCCCCCCCCCACTTTCCCGTAGGCTCCTGTAGTACCGAAATTAAACAGTTCTTTCCTTTCCGAAAGCCACACCTGCAGCAATAGGGCGAGTTTGTCGCCTAGGTATTTTTCCTTCCTCAGCCTCAACGCCCATCCTATATAGTCAAGAGAATGAATATCCTGGGTTTTCTTGGTCACTTTTCTACGTCGCGGCCACTTAAATTTCAAGGCTTCGCATTTTAAAAAGCCCTCTTACTCGGTAGAATGTTGACTGTTCAGTTTTCAGGTGTCTGCTTTTACATTCAAGCCTTCTTTATCCTCCTGCCCGGCCCCTCAGTGAGTTACAAAACCAGGCTAAGAAACTGAATTAAACCTCAACTGTATTGCTTTACCTCCTCTCCTCCAAAAAACAAAAAGAAAAAAAAAACAATTGTTGGGGGGGCGGAGGACACCATTTGAAAGTCACTGGGTTGTCTATGTCTACCTGGAATTTTGGAAAAGAAGTCTTTTAAGTTACTATGGAATAGAGTGGAGACAGGACACATAGTGAGGAAGATCTGAGTTTGAATGTTGCCTCAACTTTGCGTCTTCGAGCAAATCACTGGATTCCTTTCAGTTTTCCTTAGCCGTAAAATGGGGAGAAGGGATAAGAAAAGCTGAACCTTACAGGACTGTAGTATAACCCAATCAAGGTGTAATATGAAAAGACTGTAAAAAACAAAAGATAGCAACAAAATGCATGATCAAAGGGGTGCTTTTTTGAAAGTGAAGTTGTGATTACTAAGAGCCGGAAGGGTTCATCTTTTTTTCATTAAACAATTATTTAGTGTTTTATTTATTTCCCAGTTACATGTAAAAAAAAATTTTAACATTCATTTTTAAAACTTTGAATTCCAAATTCCCTCCCTTTCTTTCTTTCCCCCTTCCCTCACTGAGAAGGCAAGTAATTTGATATAGGTTATAAATGTGTAGTCGTGTAAAATATTTCCATATTATGTTCGTCCTTCGTTGCCAAAGAAGACCATGTTAAGTCAAAAAAGTATGCTTCAATCTGTATTCAGGCACCATCAGTTCCTTTTCTGGGGATGGATAGCATTATTATCATAAGTCCTTCAGAGTTGTCTTGGATCATTGTATTTCTGAGAAGAGCTAAGTCATTCACAGCTGATCATCTTATACCATTGCTGTTGCTTTGTACACAGGACATTTCATTTTGCATCAGCTCATGTAAGTCTTTCTAACTTTTTCTAAGAGCATCCTTCTCATCATTTCTTATAGCACAATAGTATTCCATCATAGTCACATACCACAATTTATTCAGATATTCCCCGGTTGAAGGGCATCCCTCAGTTTTCAATTCTTTGCATTCAGAGAAGAGCTGCTATAAATACTTTTGACTATATAGATCCTTTTCCTTTGTGTTTTTTAATCTCTTTTGGGATACAGACCTAATAGTGGTACTGCTAGATCAAAGGGTAGGTTTTATAGCCCTTTGGGCATAGTTTTCAACATTTGTCAATTTTCTTTTTTGGTCCTCTTAATAAACCTAATAGGTATGAGGTAGTACCTCAGAATTGTTTTAATTTGCATTTCTTGAATCAGTGGTGAGAGTATTTTTTTATATGCCTATAGGTAGCTTTGATTACTTCATCTGAAAACTGTTCATATCTTTTGATCATTTATCAGTTGGGGAATGACTCATTTTTACAAATTTGACTCAGTTCTCTATATGTTTGAGAAATGAAGTCTTTATCAGAGAAACTTGCTTCATATTTTTTTTCACAAATACAATTGCTAACTATGTTTCCCTCCATCCTATTCTCCCTTGCCACCTGGTTTATTCTGTTCTCTCTCTCTCCTTTCACCCTGTCCCTCCTCAAAAATGTTTTGCTTCTGACTACCCCTCTATCAACCTGCCCTCCCTTCTATCAGCCTCCCCTTCCCTTATTCCCTTCCCCTCCTACTTTCCTGTAGAGTAAGATGGATTTCTATACCCAATTGAGGGTGCATGTTATTTCCTCTTTGAGTCAATTTTGATAAGAGTAAGGTTCACTCACTCCCCCTTACCTCTCCCTTATTTCCCTCCACTTTAAAAGCTTTTTCTTGCCTCTTGTATGTAAGATTATTTACCCCATTCTACCTCTCCCCTTCCCTTTCTCCCAGGACTTTCCTCTCTCAGTCCCTAATTTTATTTTGTTTACATATCCATTCATATTCAACTCATACCTGTGCCCTCTGTCTATGTATACTCCTTCTAACTGCCCTAATAATGAGAAAGTTCTCAGAAGGTACAAGTATCATCTTCCCATGTAGGAATGTAAACAGTTTAACTTTATTAAGTTCCTTATGATTTCCTCTTCCTATTTACCTTTTTATGTTTCTCTTGAGTCTTGTATTTGAAAATCAAATATTCTATTAAGCTCTGGTCTTTTCATCAAGAATATTGAAAATCCTTTATGTCATTGAATATCTAATTTTTTCCCTTGAAGGATTATACTCAAGTTTGCTGGGTTGGTGATTCTTGGTTGTAATCCTAGCTTTTTTGCCCTCTGGAATATTATATTCCAAGTCCTCCAATTCTTTGATGTAGAAGCTGCTAAATCTTGAGTTATCCTGACTGTGGCTGCACAATACTCAAATTGTTTCTTTCTGGCTCCTTGCAATATTTTCTCCTTGGGATCTCTTTCAGAAGGTGAATTCTTTCCATTCCTATTTTCCCCTGTGGTCCTAGAATATCAGGTCAGTTTTCCTTGATAATTCCTTGAAGATGATGTCTAGGCTCTTTTTTTGATCAAGGCTTTCAGGTAGTTCAATAATTTTTAAGCTATCTCCTCTGGATCTATTTTCTAGGTCAGTTGTTTTTCCAATGAGGTATTTCACATTGTCTTCTTATTTTTTTATTCTTTTGGTTTTGTTTTATTTTTTCTTGATTTTTCATAAAGTCATTAGCTTCCATTTGCTCCATTCTAATTTTTACAGAATTATTTTCTTCAGTGAGCTTTTGGACCTCCTTTTCTCCATTTGACCAATTCTACTTTTTAAGAAGTTTTTTCTTCAGTGAATTTTTGTGCGTCTTTTTCCATTTGGTCAATTCTGCTTTCTAAGACATTCTTCTCCTCACTGACTTTTTATAACTCTTTTACCATTTGGGCTAGTGTGTTTTTTAAGGTATTGCTTCCTTCAACATTTTTTTATGTGTATCTCCTTTACTAAGCTATTGACTCATTTTTCATGTTTTCTGGCCTCACTTTCATTTCTCTTTCCAATTTTTCCTCTACCTATCTTACTTGATTTTCAAAATTTTTTTTGAGCTCTTCCATGGCCAGAGACCAATTCATATTTTTCTTGGAGATTTTGGATGAAGGAGCTTTGAATTTGACCCTGATTTTAACATAGCAGAATTTAAGATAGCAAAATTTTAAGTAGGAGAGGAGCAGAATACAAGAAGAAGAGTCAGTTTAGGTTTATAGGTGTGAGAGAGTAGGTGTCAATGGTAGTAACCAGCAAAGTAGGGAAAGTAGACAGGTTGGAACTTGAGAGTGGACTTAAATGATACCAGTGTTGATCTTTAGGACATATTTCCATTAGTCTGTGGATAGAAATCAGGAGTTCTAGCTCTCACTTCTGGGCTTTATCTGTTAGAACAGTGTTTTCCACCCTCAACTGTATTATGGGTACACTTATGGGTAAAATAACCAAATCACACAAGGTTAAAGTTTCAGTCTTCTGTTTCTTCCCTGAGGAAGGCAGGAGCTCAAAGCAGAGAGAAGAGGACCATAGGGGAGGGACAGAAGTCAGGGAGAGGAGTCAGTTTAAGTTTATAGATGTGAAGGAGTAGGTGTCAATGGTATTAACCAGTACGGATCTGCCAAGGCACAGCAGTTGGACAGTACTTACTCTCTTAGCTCTTGCATCCTAGAGAGACAAGGATCTTGTTCTTTTATTGATGTAGACTCCAGCTTATAGAATTAAGGTTGTAGGAAGAGATGACTATAGTCTTGAACAAGTCTGTGCATTATCATCATCACCATCAACTTCCTCCTGTTTTTTATCATTGGCCTAATCATTAGACATCTTCTTCTTCCACTAATACCTCTTGGGTCTCACTGAAGAACTATTGTCAGAAGTTCAGCCCACATAAGAGAAAGTCTCTGACTTCTAGAAGCTAGCAACCAAAAGAAAATGATAAGAGAAAGTCTCTGACTTCTAGAAGCTAGCAACCAAAAGAAAATGACAATCAGAAAATGACAATTCTGAGTTTCCTAGAGTGGGAAAGGAAGTAGAAACTTTGTTTTTTCTATTTCCTTTTTATAAATTTTTTTCATATGAACTTCTTGAAAGTTTCATTAACTAAATCTTTCTAAACTTTTATTGTGTTTAATAGATAATACTTATTTTTTGGGTTTTGTTGTTGTTTTTTGGAGGCAATTGAGGTTAAATGATTTGCCCAGGGCCACATAGCTAGTAAGTGTCTGCAGCACAATTTGAACTTGGTCCTCCTGACTTCAAGCATGTTGTTCTATCCACTGCACTATCTAGCTGCCCCCTAATACTTCTTTAATGTGCTAGGTAGGTGGTGAAATAAGGGAATAGATAAGAGGTCTCTGTCTTAGTCATTGCTGGCAAAATTCTTGCTGATCCTTCACCTGGAAGATGGTCATATACCTGAGAGCCAGTGTGGCTGAGGAACAGTCAATATGGTGTTTGCTGCTCAACAACTTCAGCAGAAATGCCAAGAGCAGAGCAGAGGTCTCTACACAACATTTGTAGATCTGACCAAGTCCTTTGACACTGTTAGTCATGAGGCCTTATGGAAAATTATGTTAAAATTTGGTTGCCCAAAGAAGTTCATCAATATTGTACTTCGATTTCATGATGGTATGTTTTCCTGGGTTCTAGATGGTGGACAACGTTCCCGTGCCTTCCCAGTCACCAATGGACTGAAACAGGGTTGTGTGCTTGCTCCCATGCTTTTTAGCATGATGTTTTCAGTCACGTTGTCTAATGCTTTCAGTGAGGATGTACATGGCACCTAAGTCAACTACTGTGCTGATGGTAAGTTCTTCAATTTGTAAAGGCTACAAGCCAAGACCAAAGTGGAGGGAGTGTTGGTACATGATTTTCTGTTTGCAGATGATTGTGCACTCAATGCAGCCTCTGAAGCTGAGATGCAACAAAGTATGTATCAGTTTTCTGCTGCCTGTGCTAATTTTGGCCTAATAATTAACACCAAGAAAACACAGGTGCTCCATCAGCCACCACCACACCATCCATATGTGGAACTATTGGTTACATCAAATGGAGAAGTTTTGAATAATGTGAATAAGTTCACTTACCTTGGCAGTGTACTTTCCAGGGATGTACACATTGACAATGAAGTTGATGCACACATTGCCACAGCTAGCTCAGTGTTTGGGAGGCTCTGAAGAAAAGTTTGGGAGAGAAGAGGTATTAGACTGACTACCAAACTGAAGGTCTACAGAGCCGTTGTGCTGACCTCATTGTTATATGCTTGTGAAACATAGACAGTTCACCAGTGTCATGCCAGGAAGCTGAAATGCTTTCATTTGAACTGTCTTAGGAAGATTCTGAGGATCACCTGTTGGGATAAGGTACCAGACACTGAAGTCCTTGCTTGAGCTGAACTGCCAAGTATTCAAACTATGCTTCAGAGAGCACACCTCCAATGGGCTAGCCATGTTGTTCAAATGCAAAATGTATGCTTGCCAAAAAGACTATTTTATGGAGAACTTGAATGGGTCAGGAGATCACATGGTGGTCAGAAGAAGTGATACAAGGACACTCTCAAGAACTTTGGGTTTGACTGTGCAATGTGGGAGACACTGGCACAGGACTGCTCAACATGGCATGCCCACATCAGAAAAGGTACTGTGCTCTTTGAGCAAAGCAGGATTGAGACAGCACAAAGTAAACAGAGGATGCACAGAATTTGAGATATCCACCCCAAATTTCACTCAGACTACTTGTGCCCAACCTGTGGTAAAGCATTCCGAGCTTGTATTGGTCTGATCAGCCACAATTGATTACACTGAAATTTCACATTATAACGTGATGTCATTTTGGTCCTCTTTGAAGATGAAGGACAACAACTATTAACCAACCATTACATATTGAAATTAAGCTCATTGGCTCATATTTTACACCCTTTTCATGTTGCAGTAGTAAAAGTGCTGGATTTGGAGTTGGAAGACCTTGCTTCAAATCCCAGCTCTGCTACTTACTACTTGCTTGACTTTGGGTAAAGCTTTCTCTCTGTAATTCAGTTTTTTCATTTATACAATGAGGGGGCTGGCCTAGATGGTCTCCATGTCTCCCGTTCAGCACTAAATCTATCATCCTATTCCCCTTTTTGAAAGTAAGAGCAATATTTACCCTCTGACAGTTCTGTATGTCTCTTGTTTTCTGTGACCAATTAAAAATCTCTAACAGTGGCCCATAATCACATCTTTTGTTGTTGTTGTTAAGTTGTGTCTGACTCTTTGTGACCCCATTTGGGGTTTTCTTAGCAGACATACTAGAGTGGTTTGCCATTTCTTCTCCAGCTCATTTTAAAGAGGAGGAAACTGAGGCAAATGGAATTAAATGACTTGTCCAGGGTCTCACAGCTAGGAAGTGGCTGAGGCCAGATTTCAAGAAGAGACATCTTCCTGACACTATCTACTGTGCCATGTAGCTTCCTGTAATCACATCTACCAATTCCTTTAGATGACAGGATATAGTTTGTTTTGGCCTTAGTGACTCAAACTTGTTGAGGGCAGATACATTCTCTCTTACTGCAGTATCTCCCTCCTTACCCTGAGCAGCAACTGCTTGGTCCCCATTTTTGTTGTCACTTCAAGTTCAAGGATCATTCTTCTTGGAAGAGAAAACAAAAGCAAAATCAGACTTGGATCAATCCGTTTTCTCACCATCGTCTATTATCATTGGACATTTGATCTAAGCAGTGGACCTGTTTCCTTCTTTGTACTTTATTGCAGGTCACTAAATATAGGTACTCTTCCTTCCTTCCCACCAAAGCCCAATCCTTTTTTTGATCCTTTTTTCCCTTACCAACTTCCTTGTGTTTTGAGTTCTAGCATCCCTGGGACTATTTTAATAGGATGTATTTATTTTCCATTCCCTGCCCTAGTTCCTGTCTTCTATAGATAAGATCATTGGGTAGCTAGGTGGTACCATAGTGAATAGAGTGCCAGGCCTGGAGTCAGGGAGACTCATCTTCCTGAGTTCAAATGCGGCCTCAGACACTTGCTAGCTGTGTGACCCTGGGCAAGTCATTTAACCATTTGCCTCAGTTTCCTCATCTGTAAAATGGACTGGAGAAGAAATGGCAAGCCACTCCAGCATCCTTGTCAAGAAAGCCCCAAATGGGGTCACAGAGGGTTGGACATGACTGAACAATAACAAATACATTGGATCATGAATTTAGAGAGGAAAGGAAGCTTTGACAAATCTTTTAAAGATATAAGTTGGTTGATGAGTTCCTTGTGTATTTATATCTTTCTTTTTAGATATCTTCCTCTATTCCTCATCACTGAAATTCTTTCTTTTTGCAGATGTAGAATACCATTCTTGAGAGTCCCTTTTGAGTTAATTTACCTTTCAGAGTTTTAGGCCATGGCATTCCAACTTAACGTTTTTCTTAACTCTTTGTATCCTGCTATCTTAAAATCAGAGGGTATATCAAACTATGCCTGGATTTCCTTTTTATCTCTTATTATGAATTCTAAGATAGTTTGCTGACTTCATCCCAAAGTTCCTATTGTTTTTACTATAGCAACCAGTTCTTCTAATCAGTAATCTTAAGACCCTAGCAACAGGTGTCTTGAATGTAGTAGGCAGTTAATAAATTCTTGTTAGTGACAAATGTGATCACTGTAATGTGATCTGTGTGTTCATCCTTCGTTGCCAAAGAAGACCATGACATCAGAGAAATGATGACATGACTTGCACTTGACTTTGTTTTGTGTGAGGGAGGGCTATGCAGGTCACAAGCCTCACTTCTCCTCCAGAGCCATCTGAGTCCAGTGACCAGATATTCATCAGGATGACTGGAGATGACCCAGCATGAGGCAATTGAGGTTAAGTGACTGGCCCAAGGTCACACAGTTAGTGAGTGTCAAGTGTCTGAGGTGAGATTTGAACTCAGGTTCTCCTGAGTTCTACACTGGTGCTCTATCCACTGTACCACCTAGCTGCCCAATGTGGTCAATGTAGATTTAGAGGGAAGTCTTGGATGGAGGGCCCCAGGTATCTTTCCATAGCTCCTCTGATGTTCAAAATTTTAATTAGAGGGAGTGCATTTCAGGCATGGAGTTCCAGCCAAGGCAAAGGGATGAAGATAGGAGATGGTATAGTATGACAGCCAGTTTGGCTCAGCTATAGTTTGTGGAACAGGATAACGGGTAAGAAGGCTTAGGAAAGCAGGTTGGGAATAAGCTGGTTGTAAAGTGATTTAAATGCCAAACAAATTTGGTTATTTTTACTCCTAGCAGTAATAAAGGGGCAGCTAGGGGAGTATAGAGGAGTCTGGTGTTCTGTGATCTATGAGGTCCCAAAGACTTGAACACAACTGAACACTAACAATAAAAAGAGGCAATAAATTAGAGTTTATTGAGCAGAGGAGCAATATGGTCAAACCCATGCTTTGGGAAAATCGCTTTGGCAGATGGATTGGAGTGGGCCAAGATTTGAAGAAGGGAGACCGTTTTGGAGGCTGGCCAGGTAAGAGGGCCAGAACTCAGAACACAGGCAGCTATGTGGGTGGAGAAAAGTGGATAGGTCCCAGAGATGGTGAGGAAGTAGAAACCACAATAACTGTCATGAATTGAGATCTGGGTGAGTGAGAGCTAGGCTTTGAGGAACCTGGGTGACTGGAAGGATGGTGTTAATTTTGACAGAAATAAGGAAGTTCAAAAAGGGGGTGGATGGGTGGGGGAAATGATGAGTTCTGTATTAGGCATGTTGGGTTTGAGATGCCTGTTGGATGTTCATTTTAAAATGTCTAATAGTCAATTGGTAATATAGTACTGGAATGCAGTCCAGACAAGGACTGGGTATCAATAGATAGGTAGATAGATAGATAGATAGATAGATAGATAGATAGATAGATAGATAGATAGATAGAGAGTTCTGCTAGTCATATGCATAGAGATGACAAATTCACGTGAGGTGATAAGATCACTAATAATAACTAATACTTATAAAACACTTTTGAGTTTACAAAATGCTTTGGAAATTATCTTACCTTCTCAAAAAGAACTTTGTGAGGTAGATGCTCTAAGTAGCCCCATTTTACAGCTAAAGAAAATGAACATGAAGAAGATTAAGTAGATTGCCCAGTCACATAGCTAGTAAGTGTTTGAAGTAGGATTTGAACTTGGGGTCTCCTGACTCTGTGTACAAGGTTCTTTCCACGCTGCCCGATGTGAGGGAATGTAGAGAAAGAAGAGACCAGGATCCAAGGAAAGCCTCAAGACACACTAATAGCTCAGGAGCATGAGAAGAATGAAGGTCTCTGTTGGTGGGCTAACTAGTCAGTCCCATCTTGTGTGATGGGAAAGGGTAATAGATTAAAGGGAACTAAAAGAAAAAAGACATGACTCATTCTCGAAAGGTTTTCCTGCTACTGCTTCTCCCCAGTCGATGATGAACCTGCCCTCTTCCTTTGAAAGGAGAGGATAATATGGGCCCAGATACCTGCTTTGAGGACTCATGCTACCTGCCTGAGAAAGATAAGTAACCCTATGTGTGTAGATATTTTTTTCCCCCAAAGGAGAAAATAAATACCTCCCTAGTTACACATCAAATCCAGTGTGAAGAGCTTAAAAGCAGAATAGGGCAGGGCAGGGCTGGGCAAACCAGGCCGAGGAATGTGGTATTGACAGGTTTCTTCCTCTCCTTCACTGGCCCGCAGCTGCAATGGAGCGTCCATCTGGAGTCACATTTTCATTCAGAGTTTCATTTGCAACACCTTTCTGAAAGCCTGTCCTATATGATATATCCCTGGGTTGATTAAGATAATCCTCCAATAAACCAGAGATAGTATCTGACTAATTCCTCAGCCTGGGGAGTAGAGCAGATTCAAATGGGGGTGACCTTTCAGCATCACTGGCTATGTGTCACTCCTCATTCCTATGAGTCACTTAGCCCTGTGTAAGAGTTCACCTCAAGGAAACTGGTCCCCCAAGAGTTATCAAGGGCTTCAAGCTTCAGAAGAGAAGCAGGTCTCTGCCTCAGGAATATGAGAGGGGGAAAAGTCTAAAGAATGAGAGATGGTGGAGGGAGAGAAGGAGAGAGTGAATAAATGAGGAGAGAGAGTGAGTGAAAGGAAGAGAGAGAAAGAATGGAAAGGAGAGAGGGAAAGAATTTGAGAAAGAGAGAATGAGGAGAGAGAACTGAAGGGAGAGATAGGAGGAGAAGAAAGGAAGGAAAGAGAGGAGTGTGGAGAAGAAGGCAAGGGGAGGGAGAAGAAAGAAAGGGACACAAAGGACCTTTATAGCTAATTCTGCATTCGCAGTTGATGAGTGAGTCTTGAGTTGTGTAAGTATGTGCAAAGAATGAGTTCTAGGGACCCCAAAGTTAGACACATATTGCCTGGGCCGGTGTCCAGAAAGGATGAACAGCCCTAGATCTTAGTGACAGACATAGCTAAGAATCACAGAATTTCAGAATTGGAAGGGACCTCAGTGACCAGCAAGTCCAAAACCCACATGGAAAATAATTCACTTTACAGTATAACCAATGAAGAATCATTCAACAATTTGTTTGAAGACTTCCAACAAAGGGAAAACCCACAACGTGCAAAGGCAGTCCATTTCCCTTTTGGATAGCTCTCATTTTTCAGAAGTCTTTCCTTACCTTAAGCCTAAATTTGCTTTGCTGTGTCTATCCACTGCTTGCAGTACTGCTGTCTGTGTCCAAGCAGAAAGATGAATCCTTCTTTCCCATGACGATCCTTATCTAAATTTATAATCCTACGATTCCTGTTACATTTCATCTTATTAGATTTCGCCCGTCATTCTAGTCTGCCAAAATCCTTTGGGATTCTTGTTCTGCTGCTCATTATATTAGATTTTCTTCCCAAGGTTGTGTCATCTTCATATTGGATAACCACGCCATCGATAAAACATTGAATAGCAGAGCTAAGCACAGATCCCTGAAGTCGTCCTTTGGAGACCTTTAAAGTGACCTTGGACCATTCATGATTACTCTTTCTTAGCCCTCTGTATGCTCTAGCTGACTCATAGTTAGGAATTCTGGAGCCTGGAACAGATTCAATTAGGAAGAGGGAAACACAAAAGACAGTTTGCTATAGTTGGGTACAGTTGTGCTAGGCAACCTTCAAGAGGAGATAGAGGTCTGGGAGGTGGCAGGCAGAGAGGGGCAAGAACCTCAAGGTAGAAGGCAGGCCAAGGAGAGGTGTATCAGCCTTGTGGCATTTCAGAAGATGAGAGGGCTTGAGATGTTTGTTCTCTGGCTTAAAGCCAGTCCTGGTTAGCACCTTGGCCTCCTCCTGGCAATGAAAGGAGCTCTGGAGATAACCAAAAAACCAGAGTTGAAATGTGAATATAATTAATAGCAAATAGTACTATGTTTGTGAGTATTTAGGAATGAGCGCAAGTTTGCACTGATAGGTAAGTGACTAGTTAATTCCACTCCTGGGAATTTATTCTTTATAGCCTAGTTCTTTTGCCTCTACTTTTAATCATAGAGATAGAGACATATGCCACACCTTTTCCCTACCTGCTTCTCCTTGTGGGAAGGAGTGAGACCCAGGCCAGATTCTTTGGAGAAAAAGAGCTACCACACCTCCACTAGCACTGTGCCCCATTGTGACTTATTAGGTGGCATTAGGAGGGCACAATGAAGGTGAAGGCTGTCACAGTAATAGTTCGGGCCCTGAGGCCTTCCCATATCCCAAGTGAGTTCTTCTTAGACACTGTTCCCTTCTAACATTGGCCCAGAGATCTCTCCCTTGGTCCTATTCCTGCTGCCCTGCCCTTCCCTATCTCAATCCACCCTTCCCCAAAGTGCTGGAATTCCTAGATGTGGTGCTAGACCTTACTCTTCTGCTTGAGATTCTTTAGTGGCCTTCAATGGTCTGTCATGTAAAGTTCAGCCTCCATCTGCTGGATGGAAACTTCAAAACTTCCTACAAACTCTAGCCTTATTGCCACTAAGTGTAATGCATCAAGCTCTGCCCCCAAACATGTACTATGCTTTTATAACTTCATGCCTTTGTTCATCTTCTTCCTTTTTCTTGGAATACTCTCCTTCTCCTTCACCTGAAAAGTTCCTATCTTTTTAAGTCCAAATCAAATGCTACCTGCTACAAGATGCCTTCCTTACTTCCTTATTCACTTATTTCCACCCTCCTGCTAAGACTAGCATTTTGCTTAGAAACTCCAGGCACATTGTCTACAGCCATTACTCATTTACCCTGATAGACTCACATCATAGCAGTCGGGACTTTAGGATCAGTCCAGATGGGAAGTACCCAAGAACCGCCCACTGGTCTTTGCCATCTCTGACCTTCCACTATCTCTTCTGGATCCCCATGCTTTGCCATCTGATCTGCCATGGCATCCTAAGGGCTCTAGGGCTTTGTCATTTACCTAGCTGTAGCATGTACTGGGCAGCTGAACCCTTCTCTAATTTAGGATGTCTGCTCCTTGAAGGCAGAGATCCTCCTGCTTATCTCTCTGTATCCTCAGAGCTTAGCCGAGTGTTTGGAGTATAGCAAGTTCTTTAATGTTTTCCTATTCCATTCCCAACTGGCTAATATACTTATTATAATAATACATGCATATGATAGTATATAAGTATATAAATAAGATATACTTAAATATAGTGTACTTAATCACATACTTAAATATAATATAATAATACTTAATATTATACAGTAGTATTTCCTGTGTTTTATCACCTTCCTAAATGTAAGGTCTTTCAGGGAAGGTATTGTATTTTATCTGAATTTTCTCTCTCCCCTAGAGTTCAGCACACTGGTGTTTAATAAATGTTTTCTATTTTGGAAATATGTTTTGCATGACTGCACATGTGTAACCTATATCAAATTACTTGCCTTCTCAATGAGTGGGGAGGGGAAGGAAGAGGGGAGAGAACTTGGAATTCAAAATTTTAAAGGACAAATGTTAAGAATTGTTTTTACATGGAACTGGAAAAAATAAAAGATTAAATTTTTAAAAGTCTTAAATTTTGTTTTTTGACAACTTTGGTTGATCCTATTCCAATCGTGTCTTTTGAATCTACCCTTTACACTTCCATTGACATCAGCTTAGTTCAGGAACTCTACATGAACTATGCTATGATAGCATCCCAACTCATTTTTCTACCTCCTATTAACACCATTTTATTTATCTGCCAAGTGTTACCCTCCTGCCATACGTATTATAGTTGTCTTCCACTTGATAGTATCACCTCTCAGTTTTCTTCAACCATCAACAATTCCCCATTGCTTGGAATTAAGTCCAAATTCCTTAGCTTGGCATTCAAAGCCTTCATAATTTGGTTCCAACTCCCCTTCATACACCCTATGCTCTAATCAAATCAAAGGCAACCTGATATCTAGTTGAAAGAGCCCTATTCTAGGACCCAGAAGATCTGATTGAATCATGGCTTTGACACTTACCACCTGTGTGATTTTAGTCAGGTCATGTCACCTCTATGGATCTCAACTTCCCCATCTATAAAATGAATGGGTTGGGTTGGATGATGATGATCCATAGGATCCATGGATCTCCAATGGGTCTCATCAGAATTCTAGTCCTCAAGGGGTCCATGGATAGATTTCAAGGGGATATGTATATTTATATGGGAAAAAATGACATGCTGATTTTCACCAACTACTCACTGAAATTTAGCATTTCCTTCAGTGCTAGATTGTCAACAACAAAGATGATTCTGAGAAGATGTTCGTGGAATTCACCTATAACTGGGTCCATGGGACACAAAAAGTTAAACCATAGATTAGATGATCTCTAGTTCCATCCGTAATCCTCTGAAAGAGTTGTGGAGGGGTGTTCAAACATGAATTGCTTCCCTCTTTTTCCTATGTCTTCAGAGCACTTTTGACACTCATTATTGCATTATAGAGAGCATAAACAATGGGGATTCAGGAGCCTCAGAGTTACCTCTCTCACAGGTATTTGCATTTTAAGATTCTCTTTTGGAACAAAGGATGAAAACACCATTTTAACAAGAAAAAAGTCTTAAAACAAAGGTAGTCTGTTAGAGAAAAGAGAACAGAACAGATAATGACCTCGATTAAGATATGAAAAAAACTCAGATAGAACAAATGGGATCCCAATACTTTGTGAATCCTAGATACTGAAATTCTTGCTGAATTATATTATTTTCGATGGAATAGGGGAAAAAGTTCAGGGCTCCTGAATTCCATTTTGCTTCCTTAGTTTAGGTCTATATTTCTTCTTTGTACAGGATAAACTCCATTAATAAAGGAAGCCCAAAGCTCATACATGTAGGTGGATTATAATGAACTTATTACTAGAAATCATGTTCCTTATTTACATGAGCAGGAGACAAAACAGTTCATTCTCATGTTCTTTACAATGAAATAATGAGTAAGAAAAGTGCTCTGGGGACATAGGAAGCTTACTCTCAGAACAATCCAATATAGTACAATCTGGCAAGAATTTTAGTATCTAAGATGTACAAAGTATAAATGAGGTCATTGACAGTTCTGTTCCCTTTTCTCTTCTAACAAACTGCCTTTGCTTTAAGGCTTTTTTTCTTGTTAAAATTCTATTGATCATTGTTCTTCTGGAAGGGAACCTTAAAATGCAATGCCTCAAGGAGAGGTAACTCTTTGAAGCTCACCATTTACACTTTAGTGTGAATAAGTTTATGAGATCCTTTTTTGAGACTCTAAACTTCCATAGGGAAAGAAGAGCATGAGAATATTGGAGAACTGAGTGAAAGGATAGGGGTGGAAGGAGAAAACTACCCCCTAAAGGGAAGCTGGCAAAGACAAACTTCACCTACTTCTCTGTTGAATAGGGATCGGACCCCATGCCCAGGAAAAGACCCAGTAGGCAAGGAAAAGGCTACTTTGCTTCCATGAAGGGCAACTAAGCCATTATCTGTCCTCTCCACCACTGTGGAAGAAAGGTCCATGAACCACATGATAGTGAAGAATAATAATGGCAAAACCAAGCAAATTCCTTAGCAAATCCACTGTGGCTGTCAAGGGTTGGTTTTGGAAGGAAGAAAACAAATATTTATTAAGAGCCTACTTTGTACCAGGCTGTCTGTGCTAAACACTTTACAGATAATATCTCATTTGGTCCTGCAGCATGTGAGGGTGGTGATAGTATTATCCTTATTTTACAGAGAAGGTAATTGAGACAGACAGAGGTTAAGGGATTTGCTCAAGGTAATACAGCCAGTACATGTCTGAGGTTGGTTTTGAACTCTGGTCTACCTGACTTCAGACCCAGTGCTCTCTTTCTCTACTTTGCCACCTACCTGTCTCCAGAACTTGGGAGACCTAATCTAGCTAGACTCTGCCACTTACTAGCTGGATGGGAGCCCTTGTTTCTTGTTTCTCTAAAGTGGAAATAATGAAACTACCTTTTCTACAGGATTGTGAGGAGGTAGTCAGTTCTGGAAGAGTGGATATAGTATAGGATTTAGGGTCACAGTACATCAGTCAGTCAATAAGCACCCACTATGTGCTAGGCACCATGCTAATTACTGGGGATGCAAGGAAAGACAAAAGGCAGTCCTTGCCCTCAAGGGGCTCACAGTTGAATGGATCTCAGGTCAGAGGACTTGGATATGGATCTTTGTTTTCCCACTTTCTACTTCTATTATCTTCAGTGTGTCATAAGCTCTCTGAACCTCAATTTCCTAATCTATAAAGTGAGAATTTTGAATTAGATAATATATAAGGGCCCTTTTGAGGCAGGTAGGTGGTGCAGCAGATAGAACAATGGGTTTGGAATCAGAAAGACTCATCTTTGTGAGTTCGAATTCAGCCTCAGACACTTAACCAGCTGTGTGACCCTGGGCAAGTCTCAGTTTCCTCATCTGTCAAATGAGCTGGAGAAGGAAACGGCAAACCACACCAGTATCTCTGACAACAAAACCCTAAATGGGGTTACAAAGAATTGGACATGACCGAAATGACACAACCAGCAACCACCACTACCACTATCACCCAACAAAAACAGCTTTTATAACATATTTAAAGCACTAAGAGGCATCACAGTGTAGTAGAGAAAGGACTGCTCCAGGGTCAAGAAGAAGTAGATTCAAGTCAGGTCTCTGACACATATTAGTTGTGTGACTATGGACAAATCACTTCATCTCTTAGTACCCCAGGAAACCAACTCTCTAAGTTACAGGTGAGGTACTGATCTGCATGGGCGGAGGGAGTTTCCACACTGGGAATTCCTCATGACTTCCCTCTCTCTATCACATACACAAAGTAAAGCACTCTATAAATGTGAATTTTTGTTATTATTTTGGCATTTTTCTCAAAGCCTGAATCCCCAATAATTTTTGTAATAAGTCTATTTCAGAGGATACGCTTTGCTACTTAAAGTTGAAGAGAAAAACAACTGTTAAAATACTCCTAGTTGCTGTCAGAGGTGACTGCTTTTGATGGTAGGTGTTCAAAAGGCCAGTCCTGGGGTGGAGCCAAATGTCTATGGGAGGGGTTGTGTGGCTGGTCTAGGCACAAGAAGGATACAAGCTTCATTAACTCCCTGATAAAAATCAAATCAACCTTGAAAACTTTTTTTCTCTTCTGGCATTCATTTGACCTGAAGCCTTGGAAGCTGACATGGTCATAAGCTGGCAAGGTTTCAGCTCAGATTTAAGTAACAAAGCTGGAACCAAGGACATTTCTAACCTTCTGCTGGAACCACAACTCCACCCTTGTTCATTGCACTTGAGTTAATATGGGGGCTTAAGGAAAGGATTAAGGAGTTCTAACCCTCACGAGCAGCTAAAGTGGTCCAGTGGAGGGAGTTCTGGACCAGGAGTCAGGAAGGTCTGAGTTCAAGTCCTACCTCAGATGTTAGTTGTGTGACCCTGGTCAAATTGCTTCTAACTTCTTGGGCTTAATTTCTTCATGTGTGAAATGAGAATAGTGGCATTTACCTTATATACTTATTGTGAGGCTCAAATAAGGGGGTATTTACAAAGTCTTTTGTCATTTTTCAAGAGCTGCATAAATGCCAGATGATGATGATGAGGATGAGGAGGAGGAAGGCAGCAGAAGCTCTCTGGCAGCTGTCAGAGCCACTGTTTCATTGACTCTTGGCTGATGTGACTGTAGGCATCAGAATTCTCTTTCATTAATCCTCATGTCACCCTTCAGATTTCCCAGATACTACTTTGGATTCTCAAACTAGCAAATTAGCTTCTTTACCTTTGTCCTGCTACGTGGCTTTCTGGCAAGTGACCCATGTTGCCTGTCCATGCTCTCTTGCCTTGTCTCCTTGTTTAAAAGACCTAGTGATCTTGACCAGTAATCTTGAGATTCTGTCCCTTTCAGTCAGCATTGCTGACCAGCTAGCCCAGCTGCAACCCAGAGGGAAGAGGGAAGAAACATGTCGTAGTGACAATTCTTTGATGATTTTACAATCAATCGACAAATCACATTGAACACCTGCCATATTTAGAAATCATTGAACTCCCAGAGTAGGTGGTATAGTGGATGGAGTGTTGGGGTAGGAGTCTGGAAGACCTTTGTTCAAAACCAGCCTCAGATATCACTAGCTGTGTCACTCTGGGCAAGTCATTTTAACCTCTCTCAGCCTCAGTTTCCTCATCTGTAAAATGAAGATGATAGTAGCACTTACATGACAGAATTGTTGTGAGGATCAAATGAGACAATGTTTGTAAAGCATTTTGTAAGCCACGAGGTACTGTGTAGGGTGTCCCTAAAGTCTTGGTGCAGTTTTAAACTATTAAGGTTTTTGCGACAAAGGCTTTTAGAACACCCTGTATAAATGCTGGCTATTTTTATTATTGACTATTATGTTCACCAGTATCCTAGGTCATGTAGGGGATATAGAAGTGTAAGAAACAAAACTCACAATCCAGTTGGAGAGACAGGAGCTGGGAATAATACATGTGTGAAACTGTGTACAAGATTTATGTAAGTGCTCTAGGAGCTGAGAGAATGAAGCTGATGAGAGAGGGCCTGGAGTCCAGGAGGCCATTATGCCATGGGAACATTCTCCCCAGCTGCAGGTGATGTGGAAGATTCCATCGGAGCCAAGCTAGTTTCAACAGTGTCCAATCACTGAAACAATCTTGCTGCCTCCGGGAACGCTTAGGGACCATAGCCACCCTTTCTGCTGAACGCTAAGATCCGCAGAATCAATGAACTGTATGGAATATAGAGAGGCCAGAGACGTTCAGTTACAGGTCCTCTGGTCCCGCCCTCCACTCCCTCGTTATACAAAAGCTGCTGGGGTCTAGAGAGGTAACATTACTGACCTCACAGGCATGGAGGGGGCCCTGTTTCTCATGTTAAGAAAGACATTATTATTATTATATTATATTATACATTATTAATACTATTATTAACATCTTTACTGGATTGGTGAAGATGATTTTTTTAAAAAGAAAAAAATAGTTTTCTCTCTTTCCTTCAGTTTTTGGGACTCCCTCCCTCCCTCCCTCCCTCCCTCCCTCCTTCCTTCCTTCCTTCCTTCCTTCCTTCCTTCCTTCCTTCCTTCCTTCCTTTTTTCCTTCTCCTCCTTGAGAGCAAGGACTTCGTTTTTGCTTTTGTTTATGTTCTCTAACTTAGCATAGTGGATGCTAATTGCCCATCAGCTAAATAGCGGTGTTCTATCCATTCTGAGTGGGCTTAGAACAATATAGGAAGCAATGTGTTCCAAGGCAGAGGACAAGTGTTGTTAAGTTGTTTTCATTTGAGTCCAAGTCTTTGTGACCCATTTAGAGTTTTCTTGACACAGATACTGGAGCGGTTTTCCATTTCCTTCTCCAGCTCATTTTACAGATGAAGAAACTGAGGCAGAGTTAAGTGACTTGCCCAGGGTCACACAGCTAGTGTCTTAGGCCAGATTGGAACTGAGGAAGATGAGTCTTCCTGACTCCAGACCTGAGTTGGTACTCTATCCACTGTGCCACCGAGCTGTCCCAAAGTTGCATAGTACAATGCAACTATCTAGTCAGGCACTTACTAGGGGTTCAAATTTTTGTTTATTTGATGAGCAAAATTAAATTTCTTTGTTTTGTTTGGTGAGTAAAATTTAAATACCTTGTGAGTGGGATAGGTTTAGTGAAGACTTCTCAGATTGTAGTTCTTCTCCCAGGGGTGAGGTAAGACTGAGAGGCTCAAGGTTACTATATTTTTAGAACAGAATAATTTCATATAAGGATATAAAACTATGTAGTACATTAGGGTCTCAATGATTGGATAAAGTTTACCTAATTCTTCAATGTCTTCATTTCAAAAGGGATTGGTTAGATTTCGTGTCTAGAATGTAAGATCATATTCTCAGCTAATGAGAATAATGGTCAGTGGGGGGGGGAGGGACTTGCGTTAGAGTCTATACAAATCACTGCCCTTTCTTTGTCTTCGGCTTTCCTACTCCAGGTGAACTGCTGTAGGATTGTCCAGATTCTCGAGAATCGAATACATCTCTTTTCTGTCATCACTTTGAGAGGCCTCTGAGTAATTGATTTATGTAGGGACCTGAGCCATCCCACACACTTGGAAAATACACTCCCCCCCCTTCATTCCATACGTGTCTAACTCGTAACATAAATGCAAATAATGATCATTTGGATTTGCTGATCTTTCCATCTTCCCCCAGAAAAGATAATTTAAGAGGAATTAAGTGAGGCAGCACCACAAAATGGCAAGGCCCTGGAAGTCTGGAAAGATATGGTTCAAATCCCAACTGATACTTCCTCGATGAACGATTGCAGACACCGTTTAACTTAGCAGTTTTCTCATCCGTCAAACGGCAGTGATAAATTCTCTCTCACTGGGCTGCAGTGAGGAAAGCACTTCGTAAAAACTTTTCAGTGCTGTAGTAGTCTCTACCCTAACTATTCTTCCTTTTAACACAAGCTTTATCTAGTAGTATTCTTTGAAAAAACCAATTCTTTCACTGGTTTGAATGATACCAGTTCTATTTGCTTGCAAATATTTCTCAGCTCCTTCTCCGCTAATTCCGAGAAAACAAAAACCCTGCTACACCCTCCTGGAATAATTCGGTCTTCCTTACGAGGTCTCCGGGGAACCAGCTAAGTGAAGGAAAGGTGCTGGTCTGCCCCTGGGTAGAATGTTCTTCAGGGCCCTAGAGCAAGAAAGGGGCAGAACCCAGGCCAAGCTTATTGTGGGTGCATGCTTCTGTCTGTATTTGAATGACTGACTTGTGCTGACTCCTTGTAACCAAGCCAATAGAAACAGGGCTAGGGGGGCTGGCTTCAAAGTGGGCAGCTGAACCCCGTGGCTTTTGATTTGGCAAAGCAGAAGAGAACTCCAAAAGATTTTGGAGAGGAGGTACAACCCAGGTGAGAGGCAAGTTATCACAACTGAACACAAAACCCTGGGGAGGGGGAGGGAAGGGGGTGGGTCTCCGCTTGAAGAAGAAGAAAGAGGGGTTAGCAGGGGGTCTAATAAACAAGGGAGGGTCTACTCCCTTTAAAAGGTCAGTCTGTTGATTTAAGCTTCCTAGAGACAATGGTGGGAGGGTCTTTGGGTCAAGATGTGAAAAACCACAGTTTTAAAGGACATTCTAGTTCAGGGGTTCTTAACCCCTTGCTGGGGTATACTGGTAAATGTTTAGTAGCCTGCTGTGGGGAGGAGGAGTGTGGCAATAATATCTGCACGACCCACTTTTTAGCTTATTTTGCATCATTAACATTTTTCTCCACCACTTTCTTAAGTCTAGAGAATTAACAAAACAGTAAATCAAGTCCTGCATATGTAGGTTTGTTCACTTCAGAAAGATAAAATGCTCACACTGAAGACTTAACAGCTGGTGAACTTGTATGGACTCCAGCACACCCCGCTGAGGCCTTGGGGGTTCATGGATAGATTTCAGGGGGGTTGTCTATGAATTCGAATGGGAAAAATATATAATTCGTTTCTTTTGATATCCCATGTGTTATATACACACGAGAACATGTGCCACCTTCATCTCCCTAGCATTCCTGATAAGTGGTTATCCAACTTTTACTTGAAGATAATTAGTGAAGGGAAATACAGCTTCCATGGCAGCTCAGAATGTTACCAGACAAGCTGGCAACTTCATTATTGTGGTGTCAGGTCTGATTGTGACCCTATTTTAGGGTTTTCTTGGCAAAGATACTGGAGTGGTTTGCCATTTACTTCTCTAGCTCACTTTACAGATGAGAAAACTGAGGCAAACAAAATTAAGTGACTTGCCCAGGGTCACACAGTCAGAAAGTGTCTGAGGCCAAATTTGAACTCAGAAAGATGAGTCTTTCTGATTCCAAAGTTTATCCACTGCATCACCTAGCTGTCCAACAACAGCAAGGTGTTATAGAAGGGGCATTGAATAAAGAGAAAGGAAGCTCAGTTCTAGTTCCCGTTTTTCCATGTATTAGCTGGGGGAAGTCATTTAACCTCCCTGGGACTCAACTACCTCATATGTAAATTGAGGAGGTTGGGCTAAGTGCTCTCCTTAATCCTGGCAGCTGAAAGTATATTTTCCCCATCCCAAATATTCCTCAAGCACTTTTACTTAGATTTCTCCTTTACTCCTATCATATTCTGCCTTGTGCCATGTTCATTTGGGAAGAAATCAGATGAGGGGATTACAGATTTGGAGTTGGGAGGGATCTAATTTGAGCCTTTTATTTTACAGATGAGGGAACTGAAATCCAACAGTTTAAGCTCCTTGAGGGCAGGGACGATTTTTCATTCTGTTTTTGTATCCCAAGTGTCTGACACACATGGTAACTGTTTAACAAACAATTGTTAGATTGTATCAGGTTGCTCCAAATCACACAGGTATATTAAGGTCCATCGCTAGGAGTCAAAGAAGAATTCTAAGACCAATGTTCAATAAACTTCAGTGGTTCCCTATCACTTTTAGGATTGCATATAAAATCCTCTGTTACATTTTTAAAAATTAACTTTTTTTCTACAATCAAGCATTTATTTTCCTCCCTCCCATTCCTAATCTTGGGAAAACAACAAGAATAGCAACAAATTTGTCACAAATAATTACAGTCAAGCAAAACAGATTGGCCATTTCCCAAAAAGCATGTCTGGTTATGAATATTTAGCCCATTACTTCAGTCAGAAGAGTAGCATTCTACACCACCGGGGCTCTGAAATCATGACTGAACACTCTATTGACCAGAGTTCCTAAGCTGATCAAAATTGTTCATTTTTACAGTACTGATTTTTCAAGTAGAAATTGTTCTCCTGGTGCTGCTAATTGTATTATGTGTCAGTTCATGCAGATCTTCAGAGGTTTCTCTAAACCTTTCTCTTTATTTCTTACAGCTTTAGTTGGCTTTTATAGCCCTTCACCTAGGTCTTTTCTACTTTTCCAGTCTTTGTACAATTTATTCCCCTCTGTGTATGATCTGGGACAGCTAAGTGGCACAGGAGATAGAGTGCCATGCCTGGAGTCATGAAGATCTGAGTTCAAACGTGGCCTTGGACACTTACTAACTGTGTGACCCTGGGCAAGTCACTTAACCCTGTTTGCCTCAGTTTCTTCATCTCTAAAATGAGCTGAAGAAGGAAATCTTTGTCAAGAAAACCCCAAATGGGGTCATGAAGAATTGGATATAACTGAAAACAACTGAGCAACAGCAATGGTACATATGATCTAGTGATATTGTGTGCTCCTTACATAAGACACTCCATCTTTCAATTCAATACATTTTCGCTGGCTCTTCCCCAAGCCTGGAATGCTATCCCTCCTCTCCTCTGGCTTCCTTCTATACTCAGCTTAAATTTCACCTTCTTTAAGAGGCTGGTCCTCCCCACCACTCTCCCAACTCCTACCAGCGTCTTCCCTATGAGGTAACCTCCAATTTATCATATATGTATATATATATATATATATATATATATATATATATATATATATATATGGAGAGAGAGATACACACATATATGCATGTTTATATGTATACTTACATATATACACACATATATACATATGTATACATGTATAGTACATTTTAGGTACATGTTTATTTGTATGTTGTCTCCCATTAGGATGAGAACTTCTGAAGGACAGAGACTATTTTTACTTTTCTCAAGTATTTAGTAAATGTTTATTGGATGACTGACTGGCTGGAAACAATAGGTTTCTTTGCTTCTCATGTTAAAGGGAAGGCCATATAGCTGAACCAGATTTGCCCAGAAGAACACAGAAGAGGAGCAATGAGGTGACAGTTCTAAAGTGGCCAACATACCCAGCTGGAACAGCAGCTAACACCTCCAAATCTAAGCCTTTCTTCTAACCATCTACACTGGGGCTAGAACTGAGTCCTCCAAAAGAAGACTAGGAAGAGAAAGGCAGGGAGATAGTCAGGGATGTTTTGAGGGAGCCTCAGGCATGACATTCTTCAGCTCAGAGTAGGTATTTCACAATAGTTTTACAAGAGGCTGCTACCAGAACTTGGCCTCTTGTCATATCCACCTCTCAGATGCCTGGGTTCATCTTCACTCTGTGCTTTAGAGAAGTTCAAGATCAAGGCTTTTCAGGCATTTTCTAGAGAGATGTGAGGTTCTACTCAGGTGTGGGGGGGACTAGTTTTCTGACTTCTGACGTCACAGGCAAGGAGCAAAGCGTGAATTAACTTTTGTTATTTTTTTGGTCTTTTTCTTTTCAGTCCTGTCCAATTCTTGGTGACCCCATTTTGTTTTGTTTTAGCAGATACTGGAATGATTTTCCATTTTCTTCTTCAGCTCATTTTTACAGATGAGGAACTGAGTCAAAAAGGATTAAGTGACTTGTCCAGAGTCACACAAAGTGTCTGAGGCTGGATTTGAACTGCCAAAGATGAGTCTTCCTGACTCCAGGCCTGGCACTCTATCCGCTACACCACCCAGCTGCCCATCAACTAGGACAATGTAAATTTCTATCTCTGAAGCCTTAGGGAAGATATTGGTTATATGGGAAACACCGATAACTCACTAAGGAAAGCACCATATCAAGAAGTTCAAGTTGGAATTCAACTTACTTCTTCTAATGCACAAATGAAGAAGGCGACTGTCTTTTTAAACAGCAGTTTGCAAAGGAAAAGTCAGAAATCCTTTTGAAAAGAATGCTACCCCAATTTTATGCCAATTTTACCCAGTTATGACTGTGATCAAGAAAGATCATGAAGAAGTCAAGAAGCAGCTAGAGTGAATGGAAAACCCTTGAAAGGGCCTGGGCATGGAAGATTCCTCAGTTAGGGGTTCCAGGAAGGGTCAGGGCAGGAGGAAGAAGGTACCAGGCTGGAGTAGGTGGTGTGACTAGGACACAAAAAGCCTTTAAATAGGAAAAGATCATTTCTAATGACAAGAAGGCAGCAAGCAGAGAAGCCAGGATTCCATTTCAGGACCTTGGATTCCAAGTCGAACACTTACTCCATTATACAACACTGCCTTGGCTCCATGTTAGACTGGAAGCTTTTTGAGGGTTGGGACCGCATTCCTTTTCATTTTTGTAACCCTAGCACACCACTTAACACATGGTAAGTATTTGGCAAATATTTGTTAAATTGAAGGAATTGGCAAGGTTCCCCTGCAGTGGTAACATTTTTTTGAGTTTGTATTTTAGAATCTTGGGTAAAATCTAAATAAGCAATCTGTTAGCTTTTGCCAGGCAGAAGAAGGAAACGAGGAAGGAGGAAAGGAAAGAAAACCCAGAACAGTGAAAACATTTAGTCTGTTCATTCTTTACATGATCCAAGTCACCCAAAGGAGGACAGAGCACTACCCAGAAGCCACAGAAGAAACTTCTTTTCTGCAGTTGACTCAGCTGTTTTCTGGTGAATCTGCAAAACATCACTGAAGGCTGGGTAAAAAAAAAAAACAAAACACCTGTGGTTCCATCTGTAATAACAGAAGAGACTTTGGCTGTATCTGCTACCAGGGCTGGGATCCCATAATTTGCTCCAAACAAAGAGCTAGCTGATAGAAGTAGGTAATGACCTAGGGCCAGACTAGTCAGTCAGGTTTGAAAAGGCAACACTGGTTTTGGTGAATTTATTGACATTTGTTTGTCAGTTTCAGATGCAGTTTTCACCCAAGAGCTAGGCTGCAGAATTCAGTTTCTTGTGACTCTTGCTAACCACTAATAATAACAATAGCTTGTATATGTAGAACACTTTAAGGCTTGTAAAATCCTATATATAGTCTTACTTAAGTCTCAGTATAACCTGGTAAGATAGGTACTATTTAAAAACTCCATTTTATAGATGGGGAAACTGAGGCTAAAAGAGTGACTTGCTGTCATCACACAGCTAGTAAGGGTCTGAGGATTTGAATCTGCACCAATCCTGAATCAGGCTAGTATTCAATTATTGCGACTCCTCTACCTTCTCAAAGTACCTTCTCAATCTACCACTTCTCACTCTACTTTGTCCCTATACACCATTCCTCACAAAAGTCCTCAAACATGGGAGCACCTTCAGATGAGGGAATCATTTATTTCATTTCTTGAGTAGCTAGGTGGTGCAATGGATAGAACACCAGTGCAGGGGTCAGGAGGACTGAGTTCAAATCTCACTTCAGACACTTGACACTCACTAGCTGCATGACCTTGGGCAAGTCACTTAATCCCAACTGCCTCATCCTGGGTCATCTCCAGTCATCCTGATGAATATCTGGTTACTGGATTCAGATGACTCTGGAGGAGAAGTGAGACTGAGCACGGCCCTCCCTCTCTCAAAACAAAGTCAAATGCAAGTCATGTCATTATTTCTCTGATGGCATGGTCTTCTTCAGCGATGAAGGATGAACACATACTGTGGCCAGCCCTTTAACTGAAAAAAAATGATTGAGGTGTCTCATGGGATATAAGCTCTCCATTACTGGAGACCTTCAACCACAGACTCAATGACCAGTTGAAGATGATATAGCTTCCAGAGGCTAGACTCTAAAAATACTTCCAACTTAATGAATCTATGAATTAATTTTCCCCCCACTACATTCCTTCCTTCCTTCCTTCCTTCCTTCCTTCCTTCCTTCCTTCCTTCCTTCCTTCCTTCCTTCTTCATTTTCTGTCTCTCTGTCTTTCTCTTATCTATCTATATCTATTTCTGAGTTGGAGTCAGGAATATTTGGGTTCAAATTCCACAAATCTGGCCACAAACCCTTATTAATTTTATGACCATAATCAAATCTCAAGGTCTCAGGCAACAATGCTAAGACAGTAACAAATGGGTTGCAATCTATTAAAGGAAAGGGTTTCCACACCAATGAGATCATCCATTTTTGATGTATTTAGAAATATACAGATAGAGATAACATGTATATTATAATATACAGCACATATATGTATATTTTAAAAACTAACAACCCTTCTCAAAAAACTTATAGTAAATTAAACTCTGATTATTTCCAGCTCTCTAACTTGTCTTCCAATCTTTGTTCATGTCCATGTCTGGATTTTTATATACAAGCACATCTGGTACAAGTTGCCTCAACTAACGTATTTTGACAATACTAGCATTCACACATGCTAACTATACTCTGGCGATGACTGAGTTGAAAGGTAGAAGGATAGCTGTGCTCCACAGGTTGTTTTGGCATCCCAATGGTCAAAATTTTGTGGGCATATGTAGGAATATCTATATCTATATGTACACACACTCACATATATAAATATCTTTACATATATACATACATATATGATTGCATGTGTATGTATACACATATGCTATAATGGCAGTTTGTTGAACATAAAAATGGAAGGAAATAAGTTATATATTTTTATATAGAATGAACCATCTACCTTCCAACCACCTCCTAAGCTTCTTTCCACCTGACTCCTAATTTTCAGGTGTAGGGGGTAGGGTTATTCCTGAGGCACATGTTCCCACAGCTTATGAAAAAGACATAAGGGGAGAGGACTGGGAAGTCAGTTTTAGACTACAATGAAAAAGAGAGCAGTGGGAGAAATCAGTCTTCCCCAATTTGGTCATCAACCGATACAATTCTCAACAGCATCCATTTTGGGGGCTTTCAACCTTGCCTTTTCATGTTCTGGAATCTAGGTCACTTCTGCATTCTCTTCTCCATCAATGTTGTTCACTGTCTAATCAAGTCCTAGGTCATAGCCACACACCTGTAGCCATAGGTGCAGTCTTAACCACTTTGGTCTACCTCTTGGAAGCCTGGCAGTTCAAAATTAAGGTTGGCCATTGCTTGTGATCAGCCAATCTGGCTTCCAACAACTACTTCTGTCATTTGTGCAGCAATCAGGATTTTCAAGGCCATCAGAAGAGAGAAGAAGCAGTCAATCCTGCATGCAAGTGTGCATATACTTCTCATGCCCCATTATTTCATTAAATGAATTCCTTGAAGGGAAAGATTGTTAGCTTTTCTTCTGTGAACCAACTGAACTCATGCATACATGCAACAAGAGACTCCCAATAAGAGTAGAATGGCAATCAGTCTTTCATGTGTGTCAGTATAATCAGATACCTCTTTGCCAAACCTTTTTCCCCGTCCCATCATAACTCTGAGTCTATAGGAGAATAATAGTGCAGAAAGGTAAGAGGGCAAGGTATGGGATGGGTTACACTATTATACACATTCTCTTGCTGCAGTCAATGGAATCATCTGCTCTCCTTGCCCTCACTTGATTGGACAGGACCTATTCCTAATGGTTCAGTTTGATGACTTGACTGGTATTATCCTAATAAGAGTATTCATTTCATTGGGGTGAATTATATCCACCAAAGGGTAAACTATAATGTTTGGATTTTGTCATGGAAAACTCAATTGCATATTGAAGAGTAATCCTCTCATCTCCCTTGTTCTCTCCATGCTGCCCCACCCCACCCCATTACATCTGTTGCCAAGGTCTGTCAAATTCACTTTTGCTGCATCTCTTATATGTGCCCCCTTCTCTCCTCTGACAATGCAGACATTCTAGTGCAGAGGCTCTTATCACCTCATATTTGAGTGCTTTGTCATTTCCTTCTCCAGATCATTTTACAGATGAGGAAACTGAGGCAAGCAGAGTTAAGTGACTTGCCCAGGGTCTAACTAACTAACTAACTAACATAGTTAGTGTCTGAGGCTGAATTTGAACTCAGGTCTTCCTGACTCCAGGCCCAATATAAGTATGAAGGTGTATATATTTATGTATACATATATGCACACATATAAGTGTACATATATGTATATATCTATGTATACATATATGTACAGGTATAAGCGTACATATATGCACATTAATATAACACACATATATACATATATGTATACCTGCTACATATTTCAATATAATTGGTTTCCTTTATAGTCCTATATATTTTATTTATTTAAAATATTTATTATTTAAAATTTTAAAATATTATTTCTAGACCCTGGTATAATCCCTCTCATAATAAACACTTGTTGGTGGATTATCATGCAATGTTATGTGTTATACATGCCCATTTTGGTATTAGTCCTCTACAACACTGTCATCTCTATGCTTTACTTACAGTAGGCATATTTTTTATTGAATTTTTATTGAATTGAATTGTAATTTTATTGAATTTGTTTGAATTCGAACACTATTGAATCTGTTTATTAAATTAAATTGACTTTCATACCATTCTTTTCTTATATTTGTATAGTCATAACAGAACTTTAATGATTTTCATGTATTTTGAGCCTATGTGTCTCATAGATGTGAGATTTTTTAAAAACGGGGTCAATGGTAGTTCTCTTTGTAGGGAAATTTAGCCCATTCATATTTAATACTCAAAGTGATATATTTGTATGTTCCTCTACTACTCTATCATTTTACTTTTTTTGCTTTCTATTTCCATTTTTGCACGTTCTGTAAGAACTCAAAGCTCTACATTTCCTTTGAACAAGACAGAACTTCAATTCTATCTAGACTACCTATTTATTTAACATTTTAAACATCATTATATGGTCATACATTTGTATTGTCATACATTATTTCCTCCTCTTAATGTAAATCTTGGCTCAGTGCTGCCTCTTTTATCCAGATTGAAAGTGATTGTGGCTCTGATCTTTGATGTCTACCTTGGCCAGAACACTGTAGGTTAGCACTCAGACCACGGCCTCTTGCTTCAACTTCTAGCACGTACACCTGGCTCTTGAGCTGATACAAGTTTGAGAAGAAAAGGAAAGAAAAAATGGAGATGAGGAAGGGAGGATGTAAAGGGGAGATATATTTTGTATCTTGTCACAGTGGATTTTGCTCCTGTTGAAAAAGATCATCATAATCTCAAAAGGGGAGAAGTCCTTTTCAGTGCCAGAATCCCAGAATTGCGTTGCAAATCTCATTTCTATGAATCACTTCCTCAACCTCAAGGGAAATAATAATTCAAAGAGTATAAAAAAGCAAGACAAATTCTCTTGGGCTACATAAACAAATAGACTTTGAACTCTCATTTGGTGGTGACATGGAGTCTAGTTTGTCTTAGCCCTCCCCTTCCCCGTTCCTGCCCAATCTTCCTTGGGAATCTGAAATTTCAATTCAACAAACATATTTGTTACGTGTCTATTATGTGCAAGGCTCTGGGATACAAATATAGCACCTAGGACACCCATCCCGCTCTAGGACATCCAGCCCCTAGAATAGCTGCGTCAGGTTCAAGGTACTCCATAGGTCTGCAGTCACTAAAAACTAGAGGAGACACCTGAGCTCCAACTGATTTGTTTACTTTTTCCTCCAGTAAACTGAAGCATATAGTTATTCAAGACAAAGGTATGTGATGAAATAGCATAGTAAGAAAAGTCAAAATAAAACATTTTCTCCATAAGCCTGAGGCACAGGTATATTTCAGAAATACACACACCACATGTGGAAAGAATAAGTTTGTTTAGAGCTAACATACAATGGTCACACACATAGAGAACATATGTGGCAGGGCACATACATGGGGACAGGAGGAGTGTCTACTATGTGCCAGGCACTATGTTAAATGCTTTGCAAATATTATCTCAGTTTGATCTTTACAACAGCTCTGTGAGGTAGGTGCTGTTGTTACTCTCCCTCTTACAGTTGAGAAAACTGAGGTAAACAGGTTAAGTGATTTGCCCAGGGTCACACAGCTAGGAAGTGTCTGAGGATGGATTGGAATTCAAGTCTTCCTGACTTCAGGCCTGTAATCTACCTGCTGTGCCACCTAGCTGAATCAGTAGAGGAACAAGTCCCAGCTTTAATACTACAGGACCATCAGTGTCTTCTGGAGATGCCTTCATCCTCCTCTCATCACCTGCTGGGTAGAGCATTTCTGCTTGCTTTTCTCCACTAGCCTCATGGTGACATTGATCCGTGGGTGAATGCTAGCCTTGGTAGTCTTTGTGAGTCATTACTTTGCTGGTCTCATTATGTTTTGTGGTGGGCTTGGCTCACATTGTTTTGGTAGAAAGGATACTGGCTTCAGTCAGATGACCTAGGTTCTGATGCTTGCTACCTATGCAACTCTGGACAAGCCAGTCAACCTCCATGGGCCTCAGTTTCTTTATCTGTAAAATGAAAAGGCTGAACTCAGTGACCTCTCGGTCCTCTTCTAGCACTAGGCCTTTGACCCATGACCTTACTCTTTGTTGTCACCCTAATCCACTTTTCCCTTTGCATCTCCTTCATTTATTCTCTGGACTCCGTCGATTCTTGTGGGATTTTTGAGGATCCTTGATTTCAAGTCTTCCGGGTCTTGAAATCACCTTGTCATAAAGAAAAAGTCAGCATGGGCAGGTTCAGTCTGTGCAAGAAGCATCGTTTCTCTTAGCTTTGTTTCAGTCCTTTTCATCCTACAAAGCCAGCATAGTGTCTGACACACAACAGGTGTTTAACAAGTGCTTGTTGATGACTTGGCTCTAAGTCCTTCTTGGTTAGGCTGCTTGGCTCTTATCTCTGGATCTCCAGCGTTAACCAAGGCTACTGGCACTTAATAAATGTTCAAACTCCAGTTTAAGGAATAAGGAAATGAGAGTGCCAGGATCGCTCTAAGACACTTCTCTTGTGTCATGGACCCCTTTGGTAGACTGGTACCCAGGATTCCGTCTGAGAAGAATATTTAAAAATTTTATCATAATGTAAAAAAGTTTAAATATAAATAAATATTTTAACTAAATAAAACATATAGGATTCTGAAGTAAATCAATTATATTGAAATAGTTATTATCAGGATATTTATGTATGTGTAAATATATGTACATATACACGTACATATTATATATATATATACACAAATATATACATATATGAATATTTACACATGTACATGCACATACATACACATTGGTCCTGGAGTCAGGAAGATTGAGTTCAAGTCTGGCTTCACACACTCACTGGATGACACATGGCAAGTCACTTGACTCTGTTTACCTCAGTTTCCTCACCTGTAAAATGAGCTGGAAAAGGAAATGGCAAACCATTCCAGTATCTCTGCCCTAAGACAGGGTCATGAAGAGTTGGATACAACTGAAAACACAATATACATGTGATATGTACACATATACCATATGTATGGACATACATATATGTATAAATACACACATAATAATGTTTCACTATAATTGGTGATGTAATAGAATGTGATTTTATGTGACACACTATGCGTAAATATAAAAAAATACTATATCAAACAAACATAAAATTCAGACTCCAGGTGAAGAATCCCTGCTGTTCCCCACTGCTTGAAAGTTTATGGTTTCTATACTAAGGGTGGGGAATCTGCAGCCTCGAGGCCACGTGTGGCCTTCAGCGTCCTTAGCTGTGGCCTTTTGAATGAGTCCAAGTTTTACAAAACAAATCCTTTTATTAGGGGATTTGTTCTGTGAAGTTTGGAGTCAGGTAAAGGGTTGCACTTGAGGACCTAAAAGGCCACATGTGGCCTCCAGTCTGTAGGCTCCCCACCGCTGGATACCATTTTCTTCTTCTCACTTGCTGAGTCAGCCTTACATGTTGCTACACATTTTGACCTCTGCATTTGTGTATCATTTGACTTTTTGGCTTATCTAAATGTTAACTTTCCTCTTGCCTTTATGTGATGTAATGGAAAGAACCCCAGATTTAGACCCAGAGAACCTGGGTTGGAATCCTAGTTCTGTCACTTGCTAGCTCTGTGTTCTTAACTGGTACTTTAATTCTCGGAGCCTCAGTTTCCCCATCTGTCAAATGGGGGTAGGAACACTTGTACTACTTACCTCACAAAACAATTATGAGGCTTGAATGAAAATATGCGTCTTAAATGCTTTGGAAACAGTAAATATGTAAATGTGAACTGTGCTGAAACGGAATAATCTTAGGGGACAATCTATTTATGCCAGTGGCTACCTTTTCTTGTTTTCTTTTCTCTTTTGTTGTAGGGGTGTTTGGTAAGGGCGGTAGATTGTAAATATCATTTGGATCCTAAGCATGCTGGATTCTGATGCATAAACTCGGGAGAATTTTTGCAACGCACACATGGTCTTGTTGGCAGTCCACAGTTGTCTCTCAACTCAACATCCCATCCTATTCCTTCTTAAATATTTGCAATACAAGTTTCAGTTGTGAAAAAAAAATACCCTGAAAGAATGGAATGTACTCATTGAGGATGGAGCCCAGGTTATAGGATAATAGGATTATAGATTTAGAGTTGAAAGGAGTCAGAGACCATAATCCAATTCCGTTATCTCCTCATTTGCAAAATAAGGAAATGAGAAAGTCCATCTGGGCATCACAAAGGCCCAGAGAATTTAAGCATCTTATGTCTGGTCAAACACATACTAATGAGAGAATCTGATTCGAACTCAACTCTTCTTAGTCCAAATTTGGCACACTTTTCACTCATATTCTTTTTGTAGTCCTATAGTCCTAGCTTTTCTTGCTTTCACCATCTTCACCACAACCAGTATTTGACATAAATAGAGTGTAAGCTTCTTGTGGGTAGGGACTGGATTTTGCCTCATTTTTGTATCCCCAGTGCTTAGCACATTGTCAAGCACTTAGAAGGTGTTTAGTTAATATTTATTGATTAAATATAAAGTGTTATAAAAGTCACCCAAGAGATGTTTGTGAAATGACTAGAGATGTTTGGAGTTTTTCACTAATTAACAGTATATATGTCATTAGAAAGTATTCCTAAGTTCATGGGCACCCTCATCTCTACCTGCATTTTCTGAAAGGTCTCAGCTCCAAGGCTGTTTCTGTCCCTGCATTTTCATGTAGTAAAGTCATTGCCCTGTGACTATTTTAGGAGATCCATTTCTCTACAAAGGGCTCAAGAAATACCTATGAGTCAGCTTCCAAGCTTTATCCCATTTGAAATGGAATGACCATATTAATGCCAGTAATCCTCAGATTGAAATTCAGGAGGAGTAATATGTCCATCAGACCATCTGGAAGGAAAATTAATTCAAAGAATTGTAAGCTAAAAAAAAAAAAATCTACCCTCAGTTCTACCCAGAAACCAACAAAGCCAGAAAAACACATACTCAGATCACCAAATAATATTTCATGAATTCATTATCCTGTCTAGATACACAAGTCCTTGGTGACTTACAGACTTGCTTGGATGATACCTCACAGGGTTGAAAAGAATCTGGGAGGAGGAGAATGTTGACCAAACTTCGTGCTTGGTCTTTGTAACCATCTGGTTTAACTGCCTTGGTAGATTTTCTTTCCCAAATGCCTTTCCTATTGAGGCTTGTTTGTTTTAGGCCTAAGTATGGAGGAGTCAGAGACCTGCAAAGCCCCAGGAGGTCTCCATCTTTCAGTGCGGCAATAATAAATATGATTTATTGTGGTTTTGTCAGTTATTTAGTCGTTTTTTCGGTTGTGTGCAACTCTTTGTGACCCTGTTTGGGGTTTGCTTGGCAAAGATGCTGGCATGGTTTATCATTTCCTTCTCCAGCTCATTTGACAGATGAGAATACTGAAGCAAACAGGATAAGTGACTTGCCCAGGGTCACACAGTTCATAAGCGTCTGAAACCAGATTTGAACTCAGGAAGACGAGTCTTTCTGACTCCAGACCTGGCACTCTATGTACTATGCCACCTAGTGCCACCAGATACATTCATCCTGAAATTAGAAAAATAGGGTCTAGACCAGGGGTGGGGAACCATGTGGCCCTCTAGGTCCTCAAGTGCAGATTCAGTCAAAGGGCTGCAGTTGAGGACCTAGAGGGCCACATAGGACCTTAGGTTTTCCACCCCTGGTCTAGACCATATCACTATCTGGTAAATAAATGAATGTGGGTCAGACTTGATGGTACGTCAACTAGTCCTCCTTGGAGGAGCGCTAGTTACCTTGGTTAAAGTTTATAGAAAAGAAATTCAGGGTGATTCACAGGATTGAGGCTTAGCCTTAGAATTACAGAGATCTGTGTTCCAATTCTGTCTGACAGTTGCTAGCTGGGTAACTGTACACATGTTTTTGAAGCCCTCGGTGCCCCATAACTTTTAAATTATGAATTACTGAAAGTACAGTTGTTTTGCTTGACCATCTATATTACTACAAGGAAGGGTTGCTATGCATGGGGGAGGGATGGTTAGTGAATAGTGACAAATATACAAAAGAGATAATCAATAAAACATTTTTAATGCACAGAAGAAAGCAAAATGAAGTGCAGAAGGAGATATAGCAATTTTATTATCTTAACTTTAGCAAGTATAGATATCTTTTAAAGACAAACTATAAAGCAAGATAGCTGAATTAAGATTTTTTCTTTGTATATTGTATATTGAAATACTCATGTTTACTGACAATTAAGTTTGTAATAAAAAAGAAAAAAGGGAAATGTAAAAAGAAAAGAAAAAGAAATAATTTCAGGCTAGAAACAATGTTAGTGTCCCTTCTCCCCTCCTAAGGGTAGTTGACCTGTACTGGTGGAGAGCAGTTCCATACTGGAAATTCCTTACTCACAGATCAGAACAAAAACAAAATAGAAAAGAAAACATGATATTGAAGTTCTCAGATGACACCAGGGTTAAGGTTGGTTCCATTCATTGTCAGGAAATTCCTACTTCTTCCTTATATCTACCTGAGGCTCTCCTTTTCCTGAAAGAGGGCCCCTCGCTCTTCTAAGTAGTAGGTAAGAAATCAGAGGAACGCAGCTGGAGACCTGCACTCCAGAATCTCTTTCTTCCCTAGGCCAGACAGAACCTCGGAATCAGAACGGGCCTTGGATAATACTGATGATACTGAGAGCAATAATGTTTCTACAGTGCTTTAAGTTTGCAGAGCACTTTATATATATTACCTCATTTGATCTACATAGTAACCCACTCAGGAAGGTGCTATTATTATCCCAGTTTTACAGATGGGGAAACTGAAGCTGAGAAGTTAAGTGAGTAGCCCAGGGTCATTCAGTTACTAAGAGTCTGAGGCAGGAATTGGACTAAGGTCTTCCTGATTCCAGGTCTGAAGAACTGGTTTAATAGGACTATTTAATCTGTAAATGACCAAGAGTACTTAAGTCTGTAAAATTCCTGAATGAGGGGCTATTTGCCCACCACTTGAAGGCATTGGGAAATTGAATTTTAGGGAAACATTAGGGAAACAATACATTTCTTCCTAAATTTCAGAATGGTCTTAATTGTTAGAGAAAGTACTTAAGCAACAGTGATGATTGTCATGCCTATACATCCTTCTGTCAGGGCCATCTTTTGTCAGGTTCTTGATGCAGCAGTGGGAAAGGCCCAAAGACCTTGGGTCTAGAGTGACCTTGGAGCAGTCTGCATGTGAGGCCTTGCTATTCCTTTCCATTACTTTGTTTAGGGGAGCCCTACTTGCCAAAGCTCTGGTACCTACAACCAGAAGTTTGTGTGATGTATGTCTCTTACCCTGTGTGTACCCTATACTGCTTCAGGGCCTGGGTACAAGGCACATTAGATCAGGGATCTGAGTGATCCTGACATTTCCTAAAGATCCAACCTAAAGCTGCGTCTTTGAACCTCAGTGACTGAATTCAGTTACTTGATCTTAGAACAGATGCCCCGGGTTGGGCATAATTATATGACCTTAGCCTTCTGTAAGGGGCAGCTAGGTGATGTGGTAAATGCATGCCCAAACTGGAGTCAGGAAGATTCATCTTCCTGAGTTCAAATCTGGCCTCAGATGCTTACTAGCTATGTGACCCTGGACAATTCACTTAACTTTGCCTCAGTTTTCTCATCTGTTTGAAATAAACTGGAGAAGGAAATGGCAAACCACTCCAGTATCTTTGCCAAGAAAACCCCAAGTGGGGTCACGAACAGTTGGACATGACTGAACAATAAACTTTCTAAGATGAAATTTGGAAAGTAGACAGGTTAGAACTTAAGGTTGGACTTAAATGATACCGGGGTTGATCTTTAGGACATATTTCCATCAGTCTGTGGATAGAAATCAGGAGTTCTAGCTCTCACTTCTGGGCTTTATCTGTTAGAACAGTGTTTTCCACCCTCAACTATATTATGAGTGTACTTATGGGTAAAATAACCAAATTACACAACGTTAAAATTTCAGTCTTTTGTTACTTCTGTGAGGAAGGCAGGAGCTCAAAGCAGAGAGAAGAGGACCATGGGGGAGGGACAGAAGGCAGGGAGAGGAGTCAGTTTAAGTTTATAGGTGTGAGAGAGTAGGTACCAATGGTATTAACCAGTACGGATCTGCCAAGTCACAGCAGTTGAACAGTACTTACTCTCTTAGCTCTTGCATCCTAGAGAGACAAGGATCTTGTTCTTTTATTGATGTAGACTCCAGCTTATAGAATTAAGGTTGTAGGAAGAGATGACTATAGTCTTGAACAAGTTTGTGCATTATCATCATCACCATCAACTTCCTCCTGTCTTCATCACTGGCCTAATCATTAGACATCTTCTTCCACCAATACCTGTTGGGCCTCAACAGAAGAACTATTGTCAGAAGTTCAGCCTACATGAGAGAAAGTCTCTGACTTCTAGAAGCTAGTAACCAAAAGAAAATGACAATTTAGGGGATGAATTTCCTAGACTGGGAAAGGAAGTAGAAACTTTGATTTTTTTTTTTCTATTTCCTTTGTATAAATTTTTTCATATAACTTACTGAAAGTTTAAATCTTTCTAAGCTCTTATTGTATTTAATAGCTAATACTTATTTTTTGCATCTTGTTGTTTGTTGGAGGCAATTGATGTTAGGTGACTTGTCCAGGGTCACATAGCTAGCAAGCGTCTGTGGTACAATTTGAACTTGGTCCTCCTGACTCCATGTATGGTGTTCTATCCGCTGCACTACCTGCCTCCTAATACTTCTTTAATGGGGTGGATAGGTGGTGAAATGGATAGAATGATGGACCTGAGGTCAGAAAGGCTCATAGTCATGAGTTCAAATCCAGTTTCAGACACTTACTAGCTATGTGACCCTGGGCAAGTCCCTTAAACGTGTTTTCCTCAATTTTTCATCTATAAAGTGAACTGGAGAAGGACATGGCAAATCACTCCAGTATGTTTGTCAAGAAAACCCCAAAGGGGGTCACAAAGAATTTGGATGCAACTGAAACAATGCAAAAATAATGGAGAATAGAAAACTTAGGGGGTGGACTCATGATAGTTATCTTCAAGTATTTGAAGGGTTGCCATATATTCTCCATGAATTAAAGTCCACTTCATTTTTAAGTATCTATCTCTGTCTCTGTCTGTCTGTCTTCTGTGTCCCCAGGCTAGACATACAGCAGCTACTCACAGGCTCAGTCCCTTGCTCTATTTCTAACCTGAGCCAGTTCAGCCCTCCTTAGACAACCTAGTGACCCCCCCACCCCCACCCCCAGGGGCTCACCATGTTGGTTCTGACACCTGATCAGCTTAGGCCCCTGAGCTCAGAATTCCTGAGCTCAAACAATACATCAGCCTCAGCTTTCCCAGTAATGAGGATTATACGTGTGTACCACTATGACCAACATACTGAAATTTCTTCATTGTGTTCAGTTATTTTTTTAACTTCTCTCATTTTGGGGGAGGGAGAGATTTCAGTTTTTAAGAATCTCTTGAGTGTCTATTTTCTGTTTAATGTAAGGCTTAAGATTTTTTTTCCATTGTATTGACCCTTACTTCTCTGACTCCATAGAATAGTTTGCATTGTGTCAAAGCTATTTTTCAATTTGTGCATCATATTTTTGGTAAATTTTTCTTGTTTTGGCTTCTTGTGAGAATTTTTAGCAATTTTGTTTCTTTTTAACATTTCTATTGAGAGAGCCAATGTGGTACAATGGGAAAAACTCAGGATATTGCATCCAAAGACCTGAGTTTGAATTATAACTCTGATACTTGAGAGGTGTGTAACCTTGGGCAGCCCTTAATCTCTCTGGGCTTCAGTTTCCTCATTAGCCAGGGAGTAAGAGGAGACAACAAGATAAGCATTTATTTAGCAATTACTATAAGCTAGGTACTGTGGGAAGCAATGGGAATACAAATACAAGCAAAAAGGAAAATGTCCCTTACCCTTAAGGAACTTATTTTTTAATGATCGAAGAGAGCAAGTAAAAGGAGCCAAAAAGGGAGGAGGATGAGAGGAGAGGTATCCAAGGTCTGGATACGGAGGCAGAGTCTAGAAAGTCACAAGTCCTACAGAAACATGTAGGAGGGGAGTGAAGTATGGATAGTCTAGACCTATCCCCAAAATGGAGGCCCCAAAAGGGACTCAAAAAACAATAACCTCCGAGGGGCATGGCAGCTCTAAATCTATGCACTTGTCCTTATTTTTCAAGGCAATCATGAGGATTCAGGAGACCTATTAGGCAACAATCTTCCTGGAATTCTACCTTAATTTTTGTTTTCTTGAGGAATTTTTGTGGGGGGAAAAATGGAAATGTAGATAAAGTCAAGTATAGGAGAAAAAAGAGATAAGAAGGAAGGGACAAGTGAGAGGAGGAGAGTAAAAGCCACATCATCAGGAGGAATAGCTCCAAATTCTAACTCCTTGTTTGGTAAGAACCAATGCCATCCTCCTCCCCACCCCCAAATCACCTGTGTAAGCATTTCCACAGTTTACTATGTGTCCTTGTAAAGGGCAGCTAGGTGGTGCAGTGGATAGAGCACCAGTCAGGCAGTCCTGAGTTCAAATCTCACCTCAGACACTTGACACTCACTAGCTGGGTGACCTTGGGCAAGTCACTTAATCCCAATTGCCTCCTCCTGGGTCATCTCCAGTCATCCTGATGAATATCTGGCCACTGGATTCAAATGGCTCTGGAAGAGAAGTGATGCTGGTGACCTGCACAGCCCTCCCTCACTCAAAGCAAAGTCAAGTGCAAGTCATGCCATCATTTCTCTCATGGCATGGTCTTCTTTGGCAACGAAGGACGAACACACACACATGCATCCTTGTCATGTAATCTTGGTAAAACCACTCCATGAGACCTTTAGTTTCCTTAGATATGACTTAATGGGTTCTAAGAGCATCCCCAACCCAGAGAAGAAACCATTCATTTTCTGTACTGACATTTATAAATTATTTTTTTGTGTAACAAATTATCTTCATTCATTCTTCAGACATTCATGAAGCACTAATTATGTGCAAACCACTGCGCTGAGTGCTAGGGATTCAAGGGTAAAAATGAATTAATCCCTGCTTTCGAGAACCCTATTTCCATTGAGGAAATAAATTATTTCAGCAAAGATCCTGACCTAGAATCAATTACAGGTCCAGTTTTTCATCTTCTTAATGGTTGTCTTTATTGTCTTTTCCAAAAAGCATGGTGACTGTCTTTTCAAAGGTCCTCATAGTGTGACATTAGAATTTCAGACTACTCCATTAGATTATAAGCTCCTTGAGGGCAGGGATTTTTGCCTCTTTTTGTGTCTCTAGTGCTTAGCACAGTGCTTGACATATAGTTCATGCTTACTAAATGTTTATTGGCTGATTGATTTATGTTAAATGCTCCAGGCATTTCATCTTACACTTTTTGCTTTTCTCTGACCTAGAGATGGTGAGAAAATACAGACAAAAAGAAAAACTCGCACAAGCAGAGGTTGTAGTTATATCTCAGAGTTTTACAAAGCTCTTTACACATATTATCATCTCAATCCTCCTAACAACCCTGTGAAGTGGGTATTGTAGGCATTATTAACTTCATTTTATAGCTGAGGAAATTAAGGCAAATAGAGACTTGCCTATGGTCCCACAGCTAGTAAATGTCAGAGGTAGATTCTAATGCAGGTCTTTCCTGTTTTTAAATGTAATCCTGCTTTCCCTACACCTTATTACTCCTTGTTCCCCTTTTCTACTCTGTCTGTGGGGCTCCCTGTGAAATGGGGAGAACAGCAAGTATTATTTAAGGTGGGTTTCACAAGCAGTTCTTTTTTTTCTCTAATTTTAGCCCATTTATACTTGGGTGTACTCTTGAATCATTAGAAATAACCCCAGGATTAACTCTAAGAGAATAAGCCTAGAGAATAGTATGATAGAATGAGATATGGGTTCCTGTTCCAGTTTTGTTACTAAGGATGTGACCTTGCTCAAGTCTCTTCACCCCTTTCTCTCAACCCTCCCATTGATCAAATGGGGGCCAATAATAACTACTCTTAGCTCACTGGGTGCTGTGGATCAAATGAGATAGAACTATGCGATGTTACCCAGAACAACCTCTAAGGGACCATAGAGAACATCTAGTCTAGCACCATTATGTCACAGGTTGGAAAAATGAAGTCTAGAAAAGGGAGGCAATTTTCCCAAAGTGTAAATAGCTTCATGACAGCTGAACCAAGACTAGAACCCAGGCTTCTTGATTTCCTAGTTTTCACTGTATTGTTCTGCTCTGTGAAAACAACATGATGGAGTGCAGAGAGAGATGGTCTCAGGTTCAAGAAGACTTGGGCTCATGGTCCTTTTCCAATACATTCTGGTTATATGCACAAATCATGATAACTTCCTAGGTCACTTTTTAAAATTGTAAATTGCAGAGACAGTGCTGATTTGCTTTGGTAATGGAAGTTCCTCACTTCATCCAAGATATTCATCTTGGCCTATGAGTCTATTTTTCAATAGAAATCGTGGTTCAAGTTTAAAAAAAATTGAAAAGATGAAATATTATGACTGTGGTCTCCAAGCTATGGGGCATAAGAGATGTCCATCTCATGAAGTGACTTAGTATAATAAATAAGCAAACATATCTTTTTTATTTTCAGGATATATATAATTATTATAAATTTATAAGAACAAGAGTCATTCTCCAATAGATAAATGGTATAAAAATATGAATAGCAGTTTTCAAAGGAAGAAATCTAGGCTATTAATAATTATGAAAAATGCTTGAAATCATTAATAACCAGAGAAATGCAAATAAAAACATCTCTGAGGTCCTACCTCCTACCCATCAGATTGACAAAGTTGTCCAAAAAGGAAAATGACAGTTGTTGGAAGGGCTACAGGGAAACAGGAGAACTAGTGCACTGTTGGTGGATTGGTCCAATAACTCTGGAAAGTCATTTGAAACTATGCTAAAAATGTTACTTAACTATTTTGACCATTTAACCGTTTGACCACTATGTGGTTCATGCCATAAGATCCCATATGCACAAAAATATTTATAGCAGCTTTTTTTAGTAAAAAAAAAAAAAAAAGGAAATGAAAGAGGCCTGCATCTAGTGAGGAATGATTAAACAAAATTATGTTATATAAATGCAATGGTATGTTATTGAGCCATAAGGAATGATGAAATGGTCAATTTTAGGGAAAACTGGGAATATTCTTGAGAACTAATGTAGAGAAAAAAAGAACTAATTTAGAGAGAAGTGAGCAGAATGAAAAAACAATTTATATAACGACATTTAAAAAGGCAACAATTTTGAAAGACTTGAGAAATCCGAGCACACTATGATTCCAAAAGACCTAAGATAAAACACACTGCCCATCTCCTGACAGAGAAGTGATGAATTCAAGGAATGAGATATACGCTTTTGGACATGAGCAATGCCAGAATTTGATTTGTTTGACTAAACATATTTCTTTGCAGATTTATTTGGGTGGAAGAGGTAGTAGGGAAAAAGTAAATGTTTATTAATTGAAAAAATACAATTAAAAATAAAATAAAGTTATTGGTACTTCATTTTGTAATTTAATTTTGTAATCTGGCGTAAGCTTATTCTAAAAGAGGCCTCCACTGACCACGGATATAGCATTATTAAACTTCTGGGAAATAAAAGATCATAATGACAGTAATAGTTCATATTTCCTTGGTGTTTCTGGGTTTACCAAGTCTGTATTTCCTCAGAACAATCCTATTAGGTAAAATATAGTAGAAGTATTATATTCTCATTTTATAGATGAGGAATTTGAAGATATATATGTCATTTTCACGAGGTCACACAGTTAACAAATATTGAATCTGGGAACTGAACTGAGGCCTTCTGACTCCAAATCTATTATACCATGTTATCGAACTCATAGACATGAAGTCATCTCAGCTTCTCAAATAATTTTCCACTTTTATCTTAATTCCCTCCAGAAAGAAAACTAAATTAACCTTAACGCATAAAGAAAGACACATAGGACCTCATTTAACTGAACCCTGAAACCTTATATCTATCCATTCAATAAGTTAGCATGATAAAGCAGAAAGGCCACTGGCCTGGGAATCAGCCACTAATATCTTTTTTTCTTTTCTTTTTTCAAAAATGTATTTATTTTTAGTTTTCAACATTCAGTTCCACAAGCTTTTGAGTTTTAAATTTTCTCCCCTTTCCACCTCTCTCCCTCCCCAAGACAGTGTATAATCTGATATAAGGTCTACAGATACATTCATATTAAAGATATTTTCACATTAGTTATGTTGTAAAGAAGAAGTATAACCAATGTAATGAACTATGAGAAAGAAGAAGCAAAACAGAAGCCACTAATTTCTTATAGGATTTTGGGCAGATTATTTCCCTTCTCTAGGCTTCAATTTCCCCACATATGAAAGGACAGTTGAATTAGATGATCATTAGAGTTCTTTCTAGTACTAACATTCTGTGCTTTCATGTTCTTCTCTTGATGGCAGAGTTTTAATAAAAGCACTTCGTGAGAAGAGTTTCCATGAATTAAAATGTGAACATGGGAAAGGCATGTAACATCTCTTTTCAAGGGAGATTGCTTGGGAGAACTAAACAGCAAGACCTCACGTACTTCTATGCTGTTCAGGGCCTTAAAGGGGTTCATCACACTAGCTGTAGGTCTGTAGTGGCCAGGTACAGTCTGTGCTCTGCTGATGAGAGATCAGCACATCTTTGAGGAGGAAGGATCCTTAGGTCATTAATCTGATCTAGAACATGAACTCCACCTATAACACAATGGATGAGTGGTCTTCCAGACTTTGCTAGAAGATCTCCTCTTGACATAGCTTTATTGTTGCTGAGAAGTTTTATCACCCTGAGGCTAACTGTGCTCTTTTGCAACTTTCATCCCTTAACCCTTGACCCTTGTTCTGCCCTTTGGGGTCAAGCACTCTTCATATGAGAGGCCTTCAACTATTTAAAAAGTCTTGTTGTCCTTCCATGCACAGACAGCCCTGCAGTATCTCCAAATCTCTTAACAAAGCTCCTGGTTCCTTTAACCAATGCTCATAAAATATTAATTTGACTCCCTCACCCTTGTTGTCTTCCTTTGATTGTGGTATTGGGTTTTTTTAATGTTACACCTCCATTCCAAAGGTTCTGATGATGAAACTTGTGAAGGGCCAAAAGAAATTTTGATGATTTGCTTATCATTTTTATTGCCATATTTACATTTTCTTGACTGACATGGGAAGACATACAATTCTGTCTAAAACTTAAAATTTCTTTTGGGTAATGAAATATTCTTGACTCAGTCAAGGGTTGGGGACAAATTTATCCAAGTAAGGAGGAGGTCCATGCCTTCTTTATCAGGGACTATGTCTTCACATAACCAAAGGTACCAGGAGCCTTCCAAATTGGATTAAAACTATTCAAAAGTAAAATGAGCTACTGCAAAAGAGAGTGGGTTGTCCCTGAGAAGAGATCATAGAAAATGTGACTTAGAGCTGCAAAGAACCTTAGATGTTGTTAAGTCCATCTCCTTCATTTTACAGATGAGAATGTTAAGGTCTAGAGATTTGTTGAGTGTCTGAGGTAGGATTTGAACCCATATTTCCTTGACTTCAAGTCAACACTATCTATCCAAGGTACTAGACTAGGGCAGAGACTGCCTCTCTATATCTTAGTGCCATTTTAAGTTATTAAAGCTCAAAACTGTGCTAAACCTTTGAGGACATCTGGTAATTTAAAAATGAACAATTTTGAAAACTTTTATTAACTGATGAAGAATGAAATGAGGAGAACAAGGAGAACAATTTATATAGTAAGAACACATTAAAAACAAATAACTCTGAAAGCTGTAAGAACTATGATCAACTCAGTGACTATGCATGATTCTAGAGGACCAATGATGAAGGATGCTGTATCTACCTCCTAATAGAGAGGTGATGGATTCAGGGTGCAAAATGAGATATATTTTTCTGAACATAACCATTGAGGGAAGTTGTTTTGCTTTATTATGCATATTTATTACAAGGAATTTGTTTTTCTTTTCTATTTCCCAATGATGTGGGGTGGGGTTGAAAGGAAAGAAAATGGATTTCTGTTCATTAAAAAGCCTGAATAAAAAAAGTGAGTGGATAGTAAGGCAATGGAGACTGTTCTAGAAATTTAATAGAGAGAACCAGGAAATATAGGATGATAGATTAAAGGGGATAAGACGGTAGGGTCAAAGGAAGCTTTTTTTTGTAATGAATGAGGACAATGTGGGCATGTTTGTAAGCAACCATTATCGAGGGAGAAATGGAGAGAGAAAAACAGAGAGAGACAGAGACACACAGAGAAGAGATACTTAAATGGTTATAGAAGCAGAGAGACAGAGAGACAATGAAGGGAGAGAAAGAGAGAGAGAGGAGAGAGAGAGAGAGAGAGAGAGAGATGACTTTGGCATGGAGAGAAAATAGCTGCTGGGAATCAGGAAGATTCCTCTTTGTGAGTTCAAATCCAGCCTCAGACATTTACTAGCTGTGTGAGCGAGGGCAAAGGAGCCTAGGGCAAAGGAGGGGAGGACAGTTGAAGCCAGACGCAGATGAGGAAACTGAGGCAAACAGGGTTAAGTGACGTGCCTAGGGTCACACAGCTAGTGTGGAGTGGAGTAGACGAAGGAACTCATGACAGATGTTTTAATATTCTCAGTGTATAGGGTACTTTTTCTCCCCTCTCCTTCAGCATGTACAATCACAGTCACCATTCTGGCTGATGAACTTTGTATGCTGGCTTTTGTCAGTATATTACTCATATTATGATTGCTGCTAAGCTATAAGAGTTGTTTTCTGACTGTTGGCCTCTTGGTCTCAGGCCTCCAGGTGACAAGATATGATCTTACTCAGGTGTGGAGGATGGAAAGCCCTTTTCTACAGTCAGCAAAATGGCAATGAGGCCCTCCTCTACTAAGGTCCGTGACTATCTTTGCCTTTCTTGTGTCTTTCCTTTCTTTAGTTATTGACCTTGTGAGCACTGAAAGGTTGGAATAAATCTCATCATTGGCATCCCATACTGGCAAAGTGGCCTCAGTGACATTCCTTAGAGCTGCAGTGGCTAATGGCTGGAGAAATCACCAGCATTAGACAGTTCAATTATTGCCAGGAGAGAAGCCACTCGAAAGAAAATTGAGATCAACTATGTTGGACAATGGCCAACTATAGAGGTAAACTGTGAAACAACTAATGAGCAGTGGCACATTGTGCTATGCCTTAATGAGGCTTATCTAACAGCCTTCTAGAAGATTGCAATAACAATAAGTCATTCAATTCTGTTCTAATAATCCTATAATATAGACGATGATTCTTTTATACTCATATTTCTTTGCTGTATGTGGATAAATAGTTTGATCCATATATGATTTATGTTTGTACATTGAGTACCTTTTTATTTCCTCCCTTTCTGGGAACCCTTAGATTTTGAGCCCTATTATTATTTTTATTATATAATTAACAAACTTCTCCTGTTTGAGTCAATACTGTAAGAACTGAGGATCCTACTTTCCTCTTGAGAAGACTGAGTTCCTCTGGCGACAGATCTGATACACAAATACATGACTGGGTTACAGAACAGAGGTTGCAGGCCACCAGCCTTCTGAGAACCATCCGGCCAGTTGCTTGTAGCCACTGCTATATTAGTAAATCAAGAAGCCAGATTATTAGCTGAGAGACGGATTTGAGTATGGCATTGGGGTTTGAGCAGAGTGGATGACGAAGAAGTAACGAGGGTAGAATGAAAAGACTGCCATGCAGCCAGGAGGGCTCAATTAAGGTTGTTGTTGCTGTGCAGTCATTTTTCAGTCTGTCCAACTCTTCGTGACCCTATTTGGAATTTTCTTGGTAAAGATACTGGAGTGGTTTACCATTTCCTTCTCTAGCTCATTTTATAGATGAGGAAACTGAGGCAAACAGGGTTAAGGGAATTCCCGAGGGTCACACAGCCAGTAAGTATCTGAGGCTGAATTTGAACTCACGAAGAGAAATCTTCCTGATTCCCAGACCACCTAGCTGTCCCCCAATTAAGATTAGGGAACATGAACCTGTAGAAGGTAAGAGGCAAGTGGTTTCATGACTTCCTTCATCAGAAGTCAGCAGTTTAGGAGGGGAAGTGGCAAAGACAGAGGTGATGACTTAGGGTTGGGGATGGGCAGGGTTTAACAGAAGGACAAGAGGACCAATGACTCGAGTGGAAGCCAATACACAGATAAAGTGGTGAACCATGTGACTGAGGCAATGAAGAGAGGAAAGCGAGTTTAGAAGAAGGTGGATGGTTGGAGAGAATGGAAATCGTGATTTAGGAGGAATGAGGCAAGAACTCAGGAGATTGTAATCAGAGAGAGGAATTTTACACTTCAAGATATTGGTGATATAACAGTTTAAGATGGTACAAAAAGATTTACTTTTTTAAAAGATCAACCTTGAAACTCTAAAGGGTTTCTAAAGTTGAAACTTATAGTCAATGAATTGTGCATTATACATTATTGAGAAGTTCAAGGCTTTATTATGGACCAAATATTGTTAATCTGGGGTCCAGAAATTATTTTTCTAAAATATTTTCCCAACTTCATTTCAAAATAAGTGGTTTCTTTTATAGTCTTATGTATTTTGTTTTATGTTTTTAAAAACATTCTCCTGATAAGGGGTCCATAGCCTTCACTGGACTCCCAAAGAGGTCTAGGACACAAAGTTAAGAACCTTTGTTAGGGACCAATGCCAAACCAACTTTTTGGTCACAGAAATCAGTTTGGTCATTTTCCCATGGATTTTGCTCTCGACTGAACAAATACATTATGTATGGTCATCGTAGACAGCACAGTGGGAAGGTTTAACACATGTGTTTGTCTGCCACTATAAATTTCAAGACTCAGGAGAGCCCCTTGGACTGTCTGTCAGAATCTCAAGAATTCTGGGGCTCTGTTTGGAAAACACTGCTTGAATCCAACTCTGATGAGGATGCTCTTCAAGGCAAATCATCAACCGCTCTAGCTGCAAAACTGAATGCATAGATTTACAAATGTCAGACTCACTGGGACATTTTTAGATGAGGTTACTTAGATCCCAGGGTCTTAGCTTACAAGTTGGAAGGGACCTTAGAATTGGAGACTAAGATTTCTATTGGTACTTATTAATGTAGGCTCTCCCTTTAGCTTCTCAGATTGCAACCTGCCCATCTTGTGCAACTCTTATCTGAGTCCCTCAAAAGTTAACTCAGGAAATCCACCCAGAGTTCTTTGGGTGCTTTCCTCGAGTACTCTTGACATTGTACAAATGCCAGAGGAGCAGAGACATGTTTCATCAGCCATCCCTCATTCTTGCTAAGGAACAAGTCCAATATTATTTTCAGTTGTATATCATTCTGATGACATCTTTTCCATCACTTTGCCTGTATAATCCTTTATAATGGGTTGCTATCTTACTCATACCCACCACATGCTCTTCCATTGCTCTTTGGGTGATGCCCAAATTTAAGTCTTTGGAAACCATGGTAGTCTATGCCATTCAATATCCCAAGATTCTGGAAGGAGAAAAAAAGTTCTTAGATAAAAGTGACCAAAATCAATTTTGGAATGTAGATAGACTGGACCATGGCTGGGGAACCTGCGGCCTTGAAGTCATACGTGGCCAACCTTGAATTTGACTGAATTCGGTCGAAAGGTCACACTGAAAGATCTAGAAGGCTACAGGTTCCCCACCCCTGGATTAGACTAATTCAATATGGAATCTGGGTTTTAATCCAGCGATCATAAGCATTGCATTTAAGAAGCTGATTTTCAACTTCTTAACTCCTTACCTACTGGGACTATCCTGTCCCTGCCCATTAAAGAGTAGAAAGGATCTTGGGGGTTTAGTGATGATTAATGTCAGGGACATTTAACAAAGGCAATCCATGGACCTGAGGGAGGGCATGGTCGGGGTACAGTGTGGTTGGAGGGGATCAAAGAGAGCAGCCAGAAGCCAGATCAAAGGCAGGAATCCACAAGGAAACAGACCGAGGAAAAAGGGCTGGCTTTGGGGAGCCACCAAGGGTGGGGGCAGTTCAGCACCAAACTGCTAGGAAAACAAGAGAGAGGATGGAAAAAGACTCTGTGCTTCACACAGAGAACCAGCTGCAGGCAGTGTGGCAGTTTGGTCATTCCACGACTCCTCATTTCAAGACTTCACATGTGTGTGAAGGGGTACCACCAGCTATTACATTAATGCTTCTGAGTAGTTCTACTTATAATAGTAGACATCCCAGAACAAGACCATGAACATTATTGGGAACAGATATATGGCTCCAAATTATCCTGGACATACTTACCTTAACAATATGGAAGGGCAAGATTGTCTGTGTCATGGCCCTCTTTGGCAGTCTAGTGGTGCTTATGGACCCCTTCTTAGAATAAGGCCTTTAAATGCATAAAATAAAACACACAGGATTACAAAGGAAACCAATTTTACTGAAATACATAATTTATCAAGATATTAAAAAAAATGTTCACAGACCCCAGGTTAAGACTCCTATGTGTAGGGTCTCCAAATACTACAGAGCTCTTCTTCTAGCTATGGGGTGGGAGTATGGGGATCAGTATTAGGACACTGGAGACTGGAAATACAAAGCCCCTCCCTCCCTTTCCTGCTTTCTGGGCAATCTGGTCCCAGCCAGTGTTTCTACTTGCCTGTCACTGCCCTTTATACAAACTCTTCATTCTAGTTTGACTAGTCTACTTGCTGTCCCCTGAACACGTACCCCATGTACATCCTTGCTGTGGGCAATGAGTAAAAGATGGAGGGCTGGGCAGAGCCTGAGGTATGGAGCCAGGTCAACAGTTCAAGGTCAGGGTTACTGCTGTAGGGGAAAGTCAAGCAAAGGATCGCTGTTATTCAGGGGTCAGGGACCAGGAAATGCTCACTAACTAGAAGTGGCTTTAACTTTAAAGGGCCCAAGCCCTTCCTTGCCTCTGAAATTTTAAAAACACATTTAAACAAGACAGAATTTAAAAAAAAAATTTAAATTTTAAAAAGAATTTTTAAAAAATGGATACCACGCTATAGTGGTATCCGCTTTGTAAAGATATATAAACACTGGTAACATACAGTGTTTCATATTGAATAACTCCAGTATGCTAACAGTCAAAAAAATTACATTTCTGGAGGGATGAGGAAGACTGTGACTGGGCAGAGACAGATTCAGGAGAGACTAAGTTCTTATGCTAGCTTGCCTTGAAAACACTAATCCTCTATGTTAGATACATGAGTAGTCAGTGCCAGAATAATGTTTTCATTCTAACCTATGGTTTAGAAGTACATGTATTTTGGGAGTCCTTTCTTCACTTCCTTTTGAAAGAAAAATTCCTGACTCTGGGATGTTAGGGATGAGGATGGAGAGAGCTGGGAGAGAAGACAGAATCAACATTAAAATGCAAATTTCTATTTTCTGCTTGGGTTTTTTGAAAGGAGTTGGGTGTGGTTCGGTTAACTAATAGAATCTTTTTGGAGAACAATCTGGTAGAAAAGTTGGCAATATATCCTGTTATAAAAAAAACAGCAAAAAAACCTCTTAACCAAACAAAAGAGCTATCTATTAAGAGCAATATTTGGAATCGCAACAAACAAACAAAATTGGAAATAACCTTAATGTTCAACCTGAATCACAACTAGGGTGTGTCAGTTGGGACTTTTCCCTGGGGCACTAAATTTAGAGGGTGCTGATAGTGATAGGAGTTTCTTTCCTACCCCATCCTGTTGCTTTCCTTTTCTCCTATACAACTTGGTCTTGCAAGCAGCAGCCCCATACAAGTGTCCCAGGGTCTGTCTCCACAATAAGGAGCAGTGTCTTGACTCCCACCTCCAAATAAAGGAATACTTTGTGCTGCTTGCTTCATTGTGTGGATTGTGCTGCTTGCCCTACCCACAAAAATTTCCTGTTACCGTCTCTAGCTCATGAAGTTCCCAACTGTGGGAGAAAATTACATAAGATATAGGTATTGACTTATGTCTAGTATCTCCCCAAAGGCAGCAGGAAGGAGAAGAAAAAGGTCTATAGTCATACTACCATGAGCATATCTGATCTCATCTGATGTCAGAAACTAAGTAGGATTGGGCCTGCTTAGTCTTTGGATAGGAGCCCAGTGCCCTAGGTCTGTGCTTTGTCAGCAAGGTGGCAGAGAGAAGAGAGGGCAGGACTTGGAGTGAGGAAGACCTGAACTCAAATCCTTCTTCAGATACTTAGCTGTCTGGCCCTGGGCAATTCACTTAACCTCTCTGTGTCTCAGTTTTTTCCTCATATGTTAAATGAGGGTGTTGGACTCTTCTGAGGTACTTGGTGCACAATATGAATCAGATATGGGACAGGTATTTACTTCCTACACGCAAAGGAAATACTAAATGTGGAACACTCAGAAGTACACATTTGACACAAAAAATTAAACAAAACAGCTTTTGTCATACTTTGTCTAGAGGTTAGTATTTAAAACCATTGAAATATAAAGTTGTTTACAGGACTGTTGACTAGGCATTTTATATTTTTATTTCAGTTTCATATTGACTCCCTCAAAGTCCATGCATAGTTTACAATCCATCAATCTAGGGGCTGAGAGAACTTTCCTATTGGTGGCATCTTTGTCAATTCAGGAACTTCCTTCTTCCAATCAGTTCCATGTACTGGACTCAGGAACTCACAAGGTCATTGGACATGTAGATCTAGAGAACAGCGTATGATTATCTACTAAAGCAAGGAAACACAAAACAAAAATGGCAGCCAAGGACCCAAAACAATATCACCTGGTTAAATCCTATTGTAGATGCCAAGTGGGAGTAGCAGCAAGTCCTTCACATTTCGTCAGAAATGTTCCAGGCAACTTACTATGTCTTTATAGACCCATTCCACCCATGGTCGCTGGAAACATTCTCCAATCAAACCACTATTAGACATGATTTATGTTTCCTTTCTATCAACTCTCTGTCTGGGTTTCAGTTTCTACAAATTGAAGGAATTGAACTAGATCTTCTACTCCTAAGATAGCTCCAGGAGACCTGGATTCCTGAGGGACAGAAACTGCCCTTACAAGAGCTGCTTGTCCCTATTACTCATTTCTAAGCTTTAATGATATTACTGATTGAATTAATTAGGCAATGAACCCCTCTTCTCCTCTGGGCATCTTTCCTGCTTTAGTACCCAAACTACAAGGGTAAAGGTAGCTTGTGGAGTCCTATTCAATGCAGAAAGGGGATGGCTTCCACAGTCTCCACAAGGCAGAGGGCATCCTAAAGGCTCCAGATAGTAAGGAGGAGGGTGGACAAGACCTGGTAGGCATCTCCCTCTGAATGAGTATTTTTATAAAGCACTGATTTAGTTTACAAGAGCTGAGTCTATAGTAAAAATGTAGTAGCTTGTCCCTTTACCACCATGACTCAACTGCCCTAACATAATCCAGTTTCTGAAAGTTGTAGCCCAACAGGGATCTCTAGTAGCCTATTATCCTACATGACTGAGGGACCACTCAAGAACGTACCAAAGCATGAGACTCTCAAAGTGTAGCTTGAATGGGACCTTGATCCCACAACCAGAGGATTCTGGGCTCTATCATCTTGGAAATTCTGCCCTGAAGGAGACCTGGATTGGGGGTTGGGGGTGGTTGGGTAGCCAAAGTCTGACAAAGGAGAGCCTGAAGAACATTAGAAGCCAGTGTCAAGGAGAAACACAAAGCAGGGAAGACCAACCACCAGAGAGGGAATAATTCAGGGGGCTCCAGAGAGCAGGAAATAGGAAACAAGTTGGAACTTCAGACACTGGGGAGGCACAACAGTTTCAGGATGTGAACCTGGACATCCAAGGTGATGATCACTCATATACTCAGTCTCTAGGCAGCTAGGTGGCATAGTGCATAGAAATCTGGGCTTAGGGTCAGAGAGACCTGAGTTCAAATCCAGATTCTGATACTTACGAGCTACGTGACCATGGGCAAGTCATTTAAATCTGTTTGCCTGCTTCCTCACTGTAAAATGAGGACAATTAGAATCCATCTTACAAAGTTATTGTGAGGATCAAATAAGATAATAAAATAATAATGAGAAGTACTTAACACAGTGCCTGGCATAAGCATTATTCCTGCCCCTCAGAATCTACACAGACCATATACAGCACCTGCTTTGCAGTGAGCCCCAAACACCAGCCATCCTATGTATCATGTAAGTCATGGTCTTGTTTCATAGATTCATAGATTGCTAGAGCTGGAATAGATGTTGGTCCTTCCTTAGTCTAATCCCTTCATTTTACAGATGGGGAAACCAAGGCACCAAATGCTTAAGGGACTTACCCAAGGTCACAAAGTAAGTATGTACTATAGGCAGTGCTAGAACTAAAGAGACAGTGTAGTATGGGGCTGGTCCTTTGGTCAAGAGATTTGCTTTGAAATTTGTCTGACATTTATTGATTGTGACCATGAGTAAATCACTTAATTTCTCAAAGTACTCATTTGGCATCAATAAAATGACTATGATAATACCACTACTATTGACCTCAAAATATTATTTTGGGGAGACTAAAGGCACCAAATAAATGCAAGTCATCATTTGAACCCAGGTCTCCTGACATTTAGCTCAATACTTTTTATATTTATTCCCAAAGTCAAGGAAGTATGATGACAAGATTCCTGCCTGGGGTAGGATTCTTATAATGGAAAGAGCATGGAGTTTGGCATTTCAGAGTCTGGATTTCAACCTCCACTCTGTTCTTTGCTAGCTCAGAGTCTCAGTCTCCTTATCTGTATAAAATAGAGATAATAATGTTTACATTTCCTGCCTCTCAGGGTTGTTGTGAGCAACAGTGTCAAACTCAAATAGAAACTGGGATTTAGAAAATCACAGATTAACATTACCAGTGTTCTATTGTATTTTTATCTATTTTGTCAAATGTTTACCAATCACATTTTAATATGAATCAGGAGCACTTGCCCCCATGTTTGACACCTCTGGTTGTGAGGAATGCACTTTCAGAACTGTTATCTCTATGTCGAGTTTTCCCATTAGATGATGATGTTCCTCAAAAGTGTTACTTCTTGTTTCTATCAATGAGTACCTACTGTGTACAAAACCCAATGGGAGGGAGAACAACAGTCCAAAATGGAGAGTCTTGAAGTTGGGTCAGTGGGAAGAGATCACCCATATTGGTAAGTTAAACCCAGGTAGAGAAAAAGGAAAAAGAGAAAATCCCACTCAAATACAGTTGAGACTCTGTAAGGACATTGGGAAGAACAAACTTGTTACATTCAGGAAAGGAGTTTAGGGAAATCTTGGACTAGAAAACCTCTGAACTTCCTACTCTCAATGGGTATGTATGGGTATGTTTTCTCTCAATGAGCACCCTCAAAGTGCTTTAAAGGTATGCAGACTTTATTGGTCTCCTTGCCTCAAATCCTTTCTCCTCCCAGCCCATCCTCAGCTGCCAAAGTGATCTTCTTAAAGTACAGGTGTGACCATGTCACTGTCCTATTCAAGAAGCTCCAGTGGCTCCCTACTCTCTCTAGCAATAATAACAGCTAGTTTTTATTTTAGATTTGCAAAATTCTCTACGTGCGTTATCTCAAATGATCTTCAAAACAACCCTGTGAGGTGGGTTTCTGTTATATCCCCTTTTTACAGGTGAGGAAACTGAGTCTGAAGGAAGTTAAGTGACTTTCCCAGAGTCACAGGGGGTATTTGAATTCCTGTCTTCCTATCTTCAAATTCAGCTCTTTATCCATAGTATCAACTAGCTACTCTAGGATAGCATGTAAATGTTTCTGCTGACTTTTAAAGCTCTTTGGAATCTTGCTTTCCAGCGTCATTATATGTTAATCTTCTTCCTGCATGCTTTGGTTTGGTAAAACTGGTCTTCTTGCTTGCTACTCCATCTTTAATCTCCTAATGCCTTTACCTTGGCTGTGGAGGCACCTCCTCCTCATCCTTGCTGTCATAGAATCTCCTTGCTTGTTTCAAGACACAGATCATTGGTGCAGCTAGAGAGAGCTCTGGGCCTGGAGTCAGGAACACCTGAGTCCAAATTTTGCCTTTGACGCTTACTAGCTGTGTGGTCCTGATGAAATCACTTAATTTCTGCCTGCCTCAGTTTCCTCAGCTGTAAAATGGGGATCACAATAGCACTTACCTCCCAGTACTGCTGCGAAGATCAAATGAAATTATTATAAAGTGCTTAGCACAGTGCTTGGGCCATAGTAAGAGCTACATAAATGTTAGCTATTATAAATCCTCCACATGAAGTTGTCTTTCATTCTGCCTAACAGCTAACGCCCTCTCTCCCTAGTCTAACTTTCACATTATTTTGCATTTATTCTATATTGTATCCCCATTATCTCATCACAAAGTAATCATTTAATAAACACTTGGACATTTATTTACATACATATATGCAAATACACATATTCATGGCCACACATATATGTTTTCATCCTTACCCAATTAATGTAATTGTAGAGGGTCCAGATGGTTCTACTGAATCAAAGTGTCAGTTAAGTGTGAATATATCTTTAATCAGTTTGAAAAGGATAAAGGCTTTGATCACTGGATAAAGCCAGATGATGATGCAAAGGGAATATTTTGTGATTGGCTGAAAAACATCAGAAATACTTTTGACCCTTTGTATGAAACAGCAAGCCATTTCAGAATCATACAGTGCAGAGGCAGAGCAGTCTAATGGTGAGAGAGCTCCAGCTAAGCTCCAGAGGAGCCACTTGAGAAGGAAAGAATTTCTCCTTCTCCATCCCTCCTTCCCCAAACTGTCCCTGGATGACCACAGGTGTCTGAGAGATCTAGAGTTCTGGTAGCCTTCCGAATGTCAGTGGTCAATGAAAGAGGAAGAGATTGCAGATGGATTGGAAAAACAATTGCCTGAGTATGGGGACATCTTTGGGCCTCATGACCATTTATAACAGACAGAAGTGCTGACTCGACAAAGGCATTGACTCTTGGAACCCAACAAAGAGCTACTCCTAAGACAGAACTTCAAGAAGACTCTACAATTGGACAAAAGGACTTTCAGGAACCAGGAGTGGTTAGTTATCCCCTTTGCCACATGAGTTCTCTCTTTGTGTGTCTCACTACCATTTTATCACATGTTTGAGCTCATTCTCCCTAAGGACCATAGGTGTGCAAGGGGAGAGTGAACTCCCAGTTTAGGAGAAATGTTTTTTAGTAACTGTTCTTACTATATCACCTAAGTAAATACGTCTTGCCAGAAGCTAATTGAATCTACTGACTGATAATCCATAGGAAACACGCCAGTAGGAACCCATGTATAACAGTACTGGAAACCTATGGGGGAAAGGGAAGTACAGCATGTCTTCTCCTGTGTCCCACATGGATGCCTCCAGGTAATCTAGGTGTGTGCAAAGCCCCATTACATGTATATCTGGGACAGATTGATGGACAGGGAGCTGGTTCCAGAATTGAAAAGGAGATTGAGAACTGGCCAAATTGCCTGGGGGGGAGGGGCGGAATTACAAAGCATTTTTACTGACTCCAAAGCTCCCATAAAAACAAAGACCCGTCATCATATCAACACACATATTTTCCTGATGTTACTGTGTGGCAGTGAGACCCGTAAAACCATTGTCTCAAAAGAGGGAAATGCACTGTGGGTTTTAACAACCTGAAACACATGAGAAATTCTGAAGAAAAGATGTAAAGAACATCATTAAGGAATTGTGCGACCGAAAGAAAACATGGCCTGAGTGTGTCACTAGAGTGAAGGAGGACAGGCAGATGGCCACCTTAGGTGGACCCCTGGGGGAAATTTTTGGGAAAAAATAGATGAGAGTCACACAGCAAGGGCAGGCATGCATGGATTGCAATCTGCACTGCTGGAGGAAACTCCCGATGAGATCACAGATCCATTTGAGGAAATTTCATATACTAATTTGTATAGATCTTCTTTCCTAATGGAATGAAAGCACTCTGAGGGAAAAGACTTTCAATTTTATTGCCCAGAGCCTAATGCATAATAGGTATTTAATAAATACTTCTTGATGAAGATTCTAAGTTCTTTGGTTCATAGATTGGGTTTTTGGATCTCCCCAGTACCTAGTACACAGTAGCAAAAAACTAGCTTCACTGCTAGTAAGCGCTCAATATAAATATTTGCTGATCATTAGTCATAGAAATCATTCACACTTCAGTATAAATTTGCTTTCTGTGAAGTCAGTGTGCTACCTCTCCCAGAGATATTTGCATTTTAAACTTTGTCTCTGTGTGTGCAATAAAAGGTTTTGTTCACCCCTTTAAAGGAATTTGAAGCATCTAGAAGGAGGTGGATGAAGAAGATAGAAGCAACCCAGCATATGCTCCGTAACAATTTAGGCTGGGTCAGATCTGCTAACATTTCAACTTGGGGCTCCATGAAGTCTAGTTTTCAGAAAGACCTGGCCTAGTTCAGCAGTGAAAACACAGGAAGGTGTGTCCTTGAGCTAAGGAATCCATCCTTCTTGGGTATGTGTGACTGGGACTGAGGCCAGACACTCCTTGCCACAATGGATCAGGCAGCTTCCTGAGACAGGTGTACAGTTCCCTTATCTCATCGGTCCTAACTGAGAACCCGAGAGGTATTTTTATCTCCATCTCACATTGGGGCAAACAGAGGGTTAAGGGGTTAACCCAAGGCTGGAGGGGCAACAGTTGTGGGAAGGGGGAAGCAGGGCCCTTCCTCTGCCTCCCAGCCTAGCACTCTCAGCCGTATAACATAGGGCCTCTCTCTTGATTAGGCATGATTATAAATGGCCTTCATTCTAACAGGCGAACTGGGGAAGGAGCAGCAGTGGAGGTCTAACTCCCAGGTTCTCCTGTTAAAAACTCTTTAAAATTCAGAATAGATTAAAAATCCCTTTGGAATTATGATGTTGATTTTCTTGGGTAGCTATTATACCTGCATAGGTATAACATAATTATGTACACATAACATAGCTATATATATGTATATATAATATGTATATATTATGTGGAATGTCAGGGTTGGAAGGGACCCTAGTGATCATCTATGTAGTTCAAACCTGGCTCCATACTGACCCCTCCTTATTCCTGTGCAAACTGAGGCCCCAGAGGGGGAAGGAAAGCAATGATTCCCATCGATCTCCTATGTTACTTTCCCGGTTGTTCCTCTCCTGATTTGCTTCTCCTTACTCCTTTCTTTTTCTTCCTTCCTTCCTTCCTTCCTTCCTTCCTTCCTTCCTTCCTTCCTTCCTTCCTTCCTTCCTTCCTTCCTTCCTTCCTTCCTTCCTTCCTTCCTTCCTTCCTTCCTCTCTTTCTTTCTCTCTCCTGGGGCAGCTGGGCTTTCATAAATAATGAAGAGTTGTATCTTCCAGCCAGTCCTAAGGCAGTGAAACAGAAAATGGGGAGAGTTGGGTTTCTTACCTGTCTTGACTCCCAGGTCCTAAACCCCAAACAAACATGCTCACAAATTCATTCATTCATTCGTGGCATTCATTAACCACTAGTAGGTCCAGTCAACAAACATTGAAGCACCTACTATGTGCCTGTACTGTGCTAAGCTCTGGGGATACAAAGAAAGGCAAAAAACAGCCCTGATCTTCCAGAATTTTGTGTATGCAAGTAGATAAGTTATCATTTCTTTGGGTGATGTACAGTATTATACATACATGAGCTAACATATGTGTTTGAATGTTTCTTTATGAGATAGTAGATAGAGTGCTCACCTTGGACTCAGGAAGACCCAGTTATTTGCATTTTAAGCTTTATATAATCTGCCTCTGATGAATATTGGGCAAATGACCATGGTCAAACCACTCAATCTCTCAGTGACCCAAGCAACTTTTTAGCCCTCTAGACAGAGACAAGGTGCTGATCTGCCTTAGTGAAAGGAGTTTCCACACTAGGAGATCCCAACACAGATGGGGTTCTCCTCTCCTCCTCTATATACTTTATATGTGCATGTGTGTGCGTGCGTGTGCATAAAATATATGTGTATATGTGTGTATATTTAATATACATATGCATTTACACATAAGTGTGTATATAATGGTTAATATAATGGTTAAGAGGTAGGTTAGTATAAGTAATACAGTTACAGGATTTGGGTTATTGGTGAACTAGGTTGGACCCTGTCTTTGTCCTTCACCAGCTTGAGAACATGGACAAATCAATAAATCTGAGTTTCAGGCAACTCTCTAAAACTATGTATATGGTACAAAAGCATTGCAATGTATGGGAATGTGAACTCCTGGCCATGTCTGATGATGTTTTATGACTAAAGACCACATTCTTTTTTTTTATCAATGGGGGAGGAGGAACATTATAAAGTTGATAGGGCATTCTGTTATCTCTGTAAGGAGTGGGATTTGGGTACAAATTGTCTTAATTGCCCAGTATAATGCCTGGCATTGTTTGCTATTCAGTCATTTTTGTTACATATGACTCTTTGTAAGACCATTTGGGGTTTTCTTGGCAAAGCTATTGGCATGGTTTGCCATTTCCTATTCCAGTTCGTTTACAGGTGAGGAAACTGAGGCAAGCAGGGTTAAATGACTTACCCAAGGCCACACAGCTAGTAAGGTTGTTTGGCCGGATTTTAATTCAGGGAGATGAATCTTCTTGATTCCAGGCCTGGCACTCTATTCACTGTACCACCTAGCTGCCTGAACATAGCAAGTGCTTAATAAATTACTTTTTAATGGAATTGAGATAATCTTATATACCATATATGACACAAAATAGATCCTAAACTCATAGAAGACAGGTAATATGTCTAATTCATCTTTGTATCTTACCCAGCTCTCAGCATATAGTGCCATGGAAAGAGCACTGGATTAGCCATTCAGTCAACAAACATTTATTAAGCACTTATTGTGTGCCAAGCATTATGAAATGGGCTAGAGAAGCAAAGGAAAGCAAAGAGATCCCTGCCCTTTAGGAACTTAAATTCTAATGAGAGAGACAACATGGAAATGACTAGTTACACACAAGATAGATTTGGAAGGCAATCTAAGACTGAAAGACATTGTCAGATAGAGGAACTCTTGGCCAAGCGGAGAATTTGAACCGAGTCTTCAAGGATGTCAGGGACATTAAAAGAGGGAAGTGAGAGAGAGGGGATTCCAGATATGTAGGAGAGCCAGTACAAAGGCAGGGAGACAGGGCGGAGATGGAGCGCTATGCTTGATGAACTATAAGTAGATCAATGTATCTGCATCACTGAGTGCATGGAGAACTCGAGAAGTCTACAAAGGTAGCAAGAGACCACGTGGTAAAGATGCCAAACAGGATAGTTTACATCTTTACTTTTGAAGTGATAGGGAACCACAGGAGATCATTGAGCAGGAGAGTGAACTAGTCAGAACTAGGCTTTAGAAAACATTTAGTAGCTGTGTAACTTTGGGTAACCTCCCTGGTCTCAGTTTCCTCATTTTGTAAAATGAAGGGGGTGGGACTAAATGGCCCCTAAGTTTCTTTCTAGCACTAAATCTATGATCCTATGATCTCACATGCCTGAACTGGATTCTTTTCCTCCAGCTTTTCCCCAAGGAAAGTTTATTGGTGGGCTAGTAGTTTCTTCACCTCCTCCCAGTTCTTTAACTGTCCCCAGTTACAGGAGAGAGGAATCATTCTGGGTCATTTCCCTCAAATGGGGCATTTGGAACAATTCGTAGAGACGGCATCTGAGCTGAGCTTTGAACAACATGTGGAAATTGCACAGACTGAACTTGAGGATGGGGGAAGAGTATTCCAGAGAGAGAAAACAGTATCAGCAAATACATGGAGGTGGTAAACTGTTGAACATGTTGGGGAATAATTTGTTTTTTAAGATACTTTCTATGTATTTTAGTATTCTGTAAATTTTGTGCATATATAGTCTGTATATTTTTCTCCTATTTATACTTATGTAACTTGCTTGGGGTTACCAAGGAGAGATGAAAGCCAAATATGAACTTCTGCTGGTCAAGTGGAAATCTGAGGAGTTGTTTGGATGAAGTAAGGGTGTATGAAATAGAATAATGTGAGATAAGCCTGAAAAGGGTGAATGGGGCAGTCCCCTCCCATCTGTGCTTCTGACTCAAAGAACTTTGTCACCATGACTCAGATTCCCTCTCATCCACAAACTTCTCTCAGTGCCTGGCTCCTTCTTACCCTGTGATATCCTTCTGCCATGCCACCCCTTTCTCCCATTCATGAGTTCCTTCTGAGGACTCCACTGTGGGGACAGATCCAGACAAGCCATACTTCCTCCCTGTTCTGGTTATACTTCTTACTCTAAGGATTTTGCCACCATGCCCTACCCAGGTGCCCCTTACCCTCTTTTATGCATTGTTTTCCTCCATTAGAATATAAGGTCCTTGAGGTCAGGAACTATCTTTCCTTCTTACTTCTAGTTGTATCTCCAGCAAAATAGCACAGTGTCCCACACATAGTAAGCACTTAATAAATCCTTGTTACCTTTCACAAGGTACTCAGATGAGGCTTCTATTGGAGGGTTTTGAATGACAAGGAAGGAATGTCTCATGAGAATTCCAAATTGCAATATATACTGCCTGGGATAGGCAAACATAGGTAGGGAGCTAAAGTGAGGGTGCTTGGGCCACCAGGCAGCAGCATGAGCAGATCTGGTGGGAGCGGTGGTTGGAGCAGGGCACAGGACACCAAAGGATGGCTAGGGAGGTGGAGGGACAATCAGTCAATCAATCAACATTTATTAAATGTCTACTATGCGCTAAGTCCTGAAGATACAAAAAGAAGCAAAAGATGATCTCTACCCTTAAAGAGTTTATAATCTAATGGGGTGACCAACTCCACCTACTTCTCTCGAGTGCAAAACTTTGACCATCAGGAAAATTTCCCCTTTTCTCAGACCCGTTTGGGACTGCACACATGGGCAAATAACCAGGACCTTCTTTTTCTGTAAAGATTCGCAGCTGAGTTAAAGCAATTTGTTCTACCACTTTTGATGAGTAACTCAGTCACACCTCACATTATATAGCGTATGACCTGGTAATCAAAAGCCCTGGATTTTAGCTCTGGCATTGGCTGTGTGTGCATTTCTTAATGAAGTTAGACTAGGAGATTTCCCAGGACACTCCCAAGAGTTTTCGCTGACAGTTTTCTCAATATGTGAATGGAACACATGCGACATCTTGTGGTGTGCATGGGCAATGGAATTATTCTAAAAGATGCAACTAAGTGACTTGAAATCAGAAAGTTTCATCTTTACAAGTTCAAATCTGGCCTCAGACCCTTACTAGCTGCATGACCCTGGGCAAGTCACTTAACCCTGTTTGCCTCTGTTCCTCATCTATCAAATGAGCTGGAGAAGGAAATGACAAACCACTTTAGTATCTTTACCAAGAAAACCCTAAAATGGAGGTTCCAAAGAGACTGGCTGGACATGACTGAAATGATGCAATGTCATTTCAAGCAAATGATGCTTGTCCCAAGCAAGAACATCAAAGAATCGCAGGACCACAGATTTGGAACTGGAAAGACCTCAGAGGCTGTCTACTCTACTTTGAACAATGATGACTCATTTATATAGTTCTTTGCATCCATAAAACAAAACTCTTTGCATATATTGTCATATCTGATCTTTACAATAAGCTTATGAGGTAAGTAGCTCAAATATAGACTAGTATTGCCATGGAGATACACCGAGCATCTATCAGCTCTCAGTGTGTTGGAACTGTAATGGCTGGGAAGATGCCTCAAAGAGAAGAATGTGGAGATCCTAGGCGCAGACACAAACCATCACAGGATAAAAGCATGGAGGGAAACTCGTTGCATTTTCTAGGGGATTTTTCGTTCACCTCAAGTTATTAATCTCTTTCTGTTTATACTCTCTCCTGTAAATCAACCTCCAGCTGATATAATAAATATGACTTTATTATATTATATGTTGCATTACATAATATTATTATATTATATATAAACATAATAAATATGATTTTTTGTTTAGTTATTTTTTCAGTTGTGTTCATGACCCCATTTGGGATTTTCTTGGCAAAAAATACTGGAGTGGTTTTCCATTTTCTTCTCCAGCTCATTTTGCAGATTAGGAAACTGAGGCAAACACGGTTAAACGACTTGCCCAGGGTCACACAGTTAGTTAATGTCTGAGGCTGAATCTGAACTCACAAAGATGAGTCTTCCTGACTTGAGGTCAGATGCCCTTGCCACCAAGCCATCCTTAACAAATATTGCTGCAGAAAGACTAAGAAGGCTGGTGATCACCTGAGGAGAAAGCGTTACTCTGCTGCCTCCCCTCTAGAGTGATTGAATATATATTTTACCTCTCCCAATCTGATCAGTTTCTCTAACCTCTATGTACAATGCAAGTATTGATTATGTAGCAACAGTTCATGGCTCATAATCTGTTTTGTATAAAGGTAATAGACAATCTAACAAGAGGGGAAAAAGCAAAAGGGTAAAGAGGTATAATTTGTTGGTTATAGAATAGCCAAAGCCAGGAGCTTCTGACTACAGAAGAAAAGGGATTTTCTGCTTAGATTCCTTCCCCTTTTGGGGAAGAAAGGAAATGGTACTCATTTACAAGAGTAGTATTTTTCCCCAATTCAGAGGTAGAAGAGAAGGGTAATGTTTGAGTTCTCTTGGGTCATCCCACCAAATCATTGTTTGTAGCAAAGACCCTCATCAGCCTGAGTAGCTGCAATCTGGAAATTAATCATTGGCTCTCTAAAGAGAAGACAGGTGGGATGGCGAGGAACAGTTGGGCATTCAACACTGTTTTACATGGTGCTTAAAGGTAGCTAGGTGGTGCATAGGGTCTGGAGTCAGGAACACCTGAGTTCAAATTCCACTTCAAAAACTTCCTAGTTACATGGCCCTGAGCAAGACACTTAACCTGTTTTCTCAACTGCCAAATGGGGATCATAGTAATGCTTACCTCACAGGGCTGTTCTGAGGATCAAATGAGATAATATTTGTAGGATTCTTAGCACAATGCCCAGTGCTTAATATAGTAGGTGCTTAATAAATGCTTAGGTGGCACAATGGATAGAGCTCTGGGCCTGAAGTCAGAAAGACTTCATGAGTTCAAATCTGGCCTCAGACACTTAGTAGCTGTGTGACTCTGGGCAAGTCACTTGATGACTATTTGCCTCAGTTTCCTCATCTGTAAGATGACCCGGAGAAGGAAATGGTAAATCACTCCAGTATTTTTGGCAAGAAAATCCCAAATAGGATTCCAACTCATGATCAGTTGGAGATGACTGAATACTAAGTGGTTTGGACCGTTTAGATGGTCAGAGGTGGAAAAAATTTTTGTGTGTATTTTTTCTCCCTCCACTGATAACTGGGTGCTCCTGAACTAAATGAGAGAAAATCTTATTTCTGTTGATCTCTTAGTTTTACAATCTTTTCAAAATGGGTCAAACTTCTATTTGTGCCTTTTCCTTAGGAGTTAAAAAACAACAATTTTTGGTGGTCTGTTAAAGAAGGACAGGTGCTCCTCTCCTCATTGTTTCCCCATCTACGCAAGGGCGGAGGAAATCCCTCCTTGGGGGTGGAATTGAGGGTGGTGATTAGATTTTTCCCAGTGTGAAGTGAAAAGGACTGGATGGGCCAGAATGGTGGGCATCACAAGGATTCCAAGGATATTCCAAGGCTAAGGCCAGAGGAGATAATCCTCTCTCCTCTCCTAGCAACTCAACAGGTTAATTGTTTTGTTTCATGTTCAACCAAACCATCAATTCTTACAGACATGGAATCTGAATAATTCTCAAACATATTACATGCAGGCAATGAAAACAGACATGCTTATATTGTGTGAAACTATCATTTAACTTTTCAACTGGAATTCATTCTTACAGATAACACTAGATCTGGAATATGAGTTTGGTTTCAAACAATTTGGAATGCTTTGATAATATGTAACTGCTCAGTTACCTATCCATATGACCTTCTGCAAGTCATCGACCCTCTATGTACTTCCTTTTCTTCTCTGTAAAATGAGGTAGATGGATTAGATTCCTAAATTTTCTTGTAACTCTTATTTCTATAATTCTGTGAAGGGTCCATCTGTCTCACAGGTCTACATACCAACCACCTATCAAACCCTGCCCACATCCTTTCTCCTGGAGCAGTGCAATAGATTACCAGTCCTGAAGGTGGTGCTATATTTTTAGCTCTCTCCAATGTCCTGTTAGCTTCTCCTGGCACAGATGGCAACCAGAGGCTCCCAGTTAAGAGGATTCTACTGCTGGAAAGGATCTTAGAGATTAGGGCCAATGTCAGGAAGATTTATCCTTTATTCCCAGTCTTTCCTTCGCAGGCTATTACAGTGAAGGACTGTGAGGGTTGTTGTGAGAATGAAATGAGTTAATATTTGTAAAGTGCTTTGCAAATCACAAAGTGTGATATCAGTATTTTCTTCCTCTCCTCTCCCCTCCCGTTCCTTCCCTCCCCTCCCATTCCTTTCCTCCCCTCCCATTCCTTTCTTTTCCTTTCCTTTCCTTTCCTTTCCTTTCCTTTCCTTTCCTTTCCTTTCCTTTCCTTTCCTTTCCTTTCCTTTCCTTTCCTTTCCTTTCCTTTCCTTTCCTTTCCTTTCCTTTCCTTTCCTTTCCTTCTTTCTTTTTCTTCCTTCCTTCCTCCTTTCTTTTCTTTCTTTCTTTCTTTCTTTTCCTTCCTTCTTTCTTTTCTTTCCTCCCTACCTTTTTCTCTTCCTTTCTCTTTCCTCTCTCCTTTTTCTCCCTCAAATTTAAAAGTAGCTCACCAAAAGCTGTTTATTAAGAGAAAACAGATTTCCCCTGGAGAAGGCAGACCAAACAGTATGGCTCTGATTGCTGGCAGAAGTCTGTCTGGTGATTAGATATAAATAAGGAAGGAAAAGTACACAGAAGAGGAATGCTAGCGATGTTAGTATGAAATGAAACTTTGTGAAATTCATAGGTCTGCCAGCACTGCTGACATCTTCTTCCTCATCACAGTACTATTTATTATTTCTACAACACTTTCAACTTTGCAAAGAATTTCTGCATACATTATTTCATCTGATCCTCATAAAAATCCTGAGAAGTGGTATTATTCGAGTTTTATTTTTGAAAAGGACCAGTGGTACCATGGGGTGATGTCAAGAGGTGGTACTACAAGTATGATTATCACAATAAATGAGGAAAATGAGGCACGGAGATTAAGTGACATCACCCAGGGTCACACAGCTCATGGGTGTCCATGGCAGGATTCAAATCTATGTCTTCCTGACTCCAAGTCTTGCCCTCTATATACTCATCATCATTGTCATTATCTTTGTATAAGTGACATCACGGTTGTCATCATCATCAGTAAGAAAAATTGAGAACTAGACTATTTTTCTCTCTGTGTGACTTTGAGTAGGTAACTTTGCTTCTCTGGGTCTCAGTTTCCTCATCTGTGGAATAACCTTTTAAGACTCTTTAGCTCTCAAATTTTGTGTTTCTGTGACTTCTTGGAGTGGCCAACCCCTTCGAACACCCAGAGCACTTTCTCTTATACTGTACTTTCAAATCACACCCTGTATTCTGGTTGTTAGTGACGTATTTATCTTTTCTCCCTTATTAGACTATAAATTCAGAGAACACAGAGATTACCACGTAAACAATAGCTCACATTTAGAGGACACTTTATAGTTACAAAATACCTTATATAAATATGATCCTTCCATCAGTCCTGTGAAAAAAGATAGGGCAAGTCTAATTATCTCCATTTTACAGGTGAAGAAACTGAATTCAAACTCCCATCTCATTGCTGGGTTCAACCTCAAATCCCTCTGCAAGTCCAGAATTCTGTCTGTTACACAAGGTTACTTGGATTCATTGCTGCCTTAGTAGAGACATCAAGGTATAGTGGCTAAACCGTCGAATGGGATTCAGGAAGACCAGGGTTTGGATACTATTTCTGATACTTACTAGCTGGGTGACCTTGGGCTAATCACCTAACTTTTCTGAGCCCCAGCTTCCTCATTTATAAAATAGAGATGACAATAGTTTCACCTTCACAGGGATTTTTGTGAGGCTTAAATGAGATTACATGGAGAGCTTTGCTAACCTTCAAATGCCATATGAATTCAATCTACTAAACATTTATTAAGTGCCGACTATGCACCAGGCACTATGTTAAGTGCTGGGGATACAAAGAGAGTCAAAAACCATTCCCTGCCCTCTAGGTGCTTAGAATCTAATGCTGGGGGTGGGGAAACAACAGGCAAACAAATATCTACAAAGCAAGCCATATACAGGATAAATAGGAAATAATTAACAGAGGAAAGGCACTGGAATTAAAAAGGGGTGGGGAAGGCTTCCAGTTGGAGACAGGATTTTAAATGGGGCTTAAAGGAAGCCAGGGAAGTTAGTACTCAGTCACTGATTCCTTCTCCCAGTACAACAGCTTGGTGCGTGCAGTAGATACTCCGTAAATGTTTGTTGAATTTTTGATAGACTTGCTAACTGAACCCCACATTAGCAGAAGAAGCTGCTAATGACAGGAACAACTCCAATTTTTAATAAACAAATATCTTTTATTCCAAATCATTGGTTTAAAAATAATAATGACAACAATAGCAATCACTACAGAGAGCTGCCACGGTGCAAAATAATGAATGGGGCTGCTGGTGTTTTTTTGGTTTTGCATTATGAGGTATCAGGTATGGTGAAAAGCACAAGGTAATCGAAGTTTGAACTAAGGCAGGAATTTCTTCCAGTACTTCTCAAGAGCAGAAAAGAAATGGAAGCAGAAGCCTGGAAATTCTTGGTCACTTCTTTCCCTTGATCATTCCATTCAGTTCAATTCAATTCATTTCCTGAAGCACCTGCTATGGGTAGCACAATGTGGGTGGGACAAAGATGAAAAAAAAAACAGGGCGCCTGTAAATGGCTTACAGGTTAGCAGATGGAACGAGAACATCCATAACCATACTTAGAGTGTGGTTAGGCACATTGGAGGGGTCAAGCCGAGTAATGGGAGAGCCCTAGGAATCTGGGATCGCGTCTAGGCAGGTGGATGAGGAATTGCTGAATGGAGGAGCTGGATCCTGAAATCTTTGAAAGACAGAAATAATTTCGGTGGATGGAGATGTGTGCTCCAAGGGTTAAGAGGTCAACGGGGTCAGGGCATTTGCCTCTGGAGAAGAAAGGAATGCAAAGGACCAGGTATCTTCTTCTGATCAGCATGAATTGAGTGGCTTTCAGTCAGGAATTTGAGATTTTGAGCTTCTCCCCTTCCTCAATCCTTCCCACCTCCCCAAGAATCAGGTAGACCAGTCCACCTCCATTAAGCTTAGGACAAAAGAAAAACACAATCATCGGCTTCAAACATTTAATTTTTTTAAATAAAATACCTTGAATATTATCTTACTGGAGTAACCAACAGCATCTATTTCACAGAAAAGACTCAAAATTCAATTTAATTCAGAAAAAAAAACAGTGATGGATTAAATGCCTGCTATGTTTAAGGAATTGGGGATGCAAAGACAAAACAAACAAACCCTCCAGTTCTTTTCCTATATTATAGCAATGTGGATAAACTACCAGAATACATGGCCTAAAAGGTTGTTTAAGTATATATTGTAAGCTCCTTGAGAGGAGAAATTGGGTTTTACTCAAATCTCTCAGTGCCTTGCTCATAAAGAAAAAAACACAATACATTTTTGTTGAATGAATAGCATGGTATTGAGAAATATAGCACTGAATAAGATGACAGGATTCAGAGATGGCAGGAACCTCTGAGGATCTCCCCTCTCATCTTCCAGAAGAGGAAACAAAAGACCAGAAAATAGAATCACTTGGTTAAGGTCATGCAGTCATATCAATTAAAGGATGGATTCAGGTTCCCTTGTTCCCTCATGGCAACCATGTACTCCCATGGTCTGGTGAGGAGGCAGAAAGAGGGGGACAATATGATCGAGTCATCCCAAGGGCAGCTTACTTACTGTTCTCTCCTTTCATCTATGACCTTTGGGAAGGAAATATGGTCACCATTCTTGATGAGGAAACTGAATCCCAGAGAAGTTACCTGATTTGCCTAAGGTCACATAGCTGGTCAGTAAAAGAACTGAGATTCCAACCTAGGTCCACTGACTAACTGTGGTGCTCTTTCCATGACTACCCCCATGCTTTTGTTGTCAACTATGCTATCTGTGCATCCTCACTTCTAAGGGACAGAGTGGTTTCTAGTACCACAAGTAAGGAATCACTTGCATGTTTTCAAGAGGTAGATTTAGAAATTCTAGCACAATTATATGAAATATTAAGATCTTAGCAGACACTAGTTGATACCCCTCCTATGTCTATGGTGGGATGGGCTTGAAACTATGTAGTGAGGTTACTATATAGCTTTGATCAACAATATCATTTTAATGTGCCTATAGCAGCCCTTGAGAGACCAGGCTCCTGGGTAGTGACTCAGGAAGACCCTCATAGTATCTGGCCAGAACAGAAAACAATTGCTACTTACACTCATTTCAGTTCACTTGAAAGTTAAGACATCACCCTTGTCATCTTTGAGAATAAAGGGCAGACAACCACAACAGGGAGTCAGCCAGTGGGAGAGAAAGATCATAGAACCAGAGCTAGAAGGGGCCCAGAGGCCAGCTGGTCTGACCATCTCATTGTACAGAAGTCTCTGATACCCCAGAAACTTAAATGACTTTCTTGAGATTACCTAGGTAGGAAGTCTCCAAGGCCGAATTTAACTGTGATCCTGCAATTCTGGTCTTCTTTCCATTGTACTATAGCGGAAACTGCTCCCTTTGCTGATACACCAGAGAGAAGGAGGCAAACAGTGTGATTACTCCCGCTTTCAGCTCTTAGACATTGCCCTAGGACCCAAACACTGCTAGAGATGGCCCTGGTTGTACCTCATTTGAAAAAAAAGAAAATTATATCTTGTCACCCTTAAAAATATAATAGTTTGAAGCAATTTTGAAAATAAGTGTATTGATCGTTGTTGTTCAGTCAGTTTTTAGACTCTTTGTGATCCCTTTTGGGGTTTTTTGACAAGATACTGGAATGGTTTGACATTTCTTCTCCTGCTCATTTTACAGATGAGGAAACTAAGGCAAATAGGGTTGAGTGACCTGCCCAAGTTTACATAGCTATTAAGTGTCTGAGGCCAGATTTGAATTCAGGAAGATGAGTTTTCCAGACTTCAGGTCTGGCACTCTATTCACTGTGCCACTTAGCTGCCTCATATTGATTGATAATTGATAATCAATAATGAATTGATCATTAACACTATTTAATGCATAAATAATCCTGTTGCTGGTTCACTAATCAGGGAGTGATATCTTTGGGCTTTAACCTTTCGCAAGAAGGAATACAAATGCACCTTACTGGCTTTATTCATTGGTAAATAATTCTTAGAGTCAGTTATTTTCCAGGCAAACTAAAATAACACATTTTTAATATACAATACAGTTGTATCTGATATACAAAAAACTCTAGACAAATTAACATTTCAAAACCAAGTTACCAAAAGTACTTCTGTTTTATACAGTCTGAAAACATGGGCCAACTGCTTTTCAGTCCAGCTTTTGGATGTTTGTACTGATGGGACATGCAGATTCCTCTGTCCTGTTATCTTCATGCTCTCCTTTAGTGGTAGTAGATGCTGAAGGCATGGAGGATGTACATGAGTGTGGTAATAAAGGCAAAGAACTGGAAGAGAAATAAAGGAAGGGGTGGAAATGAGAAATAATGACAGGGCTCATCAGCTTCCCAGCTCCAAATCATTTGTATGCCCTGAAGATAACCTGAGCTCTCCCAGGTGATGCCCAATAAGGTACAAGTTTGATTCTCTGTCTCTGTCTCTTTCTGTCTTTGTCTCTCTTTCTCTGTCTCTCCTCTGTCTCTCTATCTTTGTCTCTGCCTGTATCTCCTTTCTCTTTCTCTTGTCTTTCTATTTCTCTCTGTCTCTCTCCAGTTGTGATCAAGCTGGAAAGTCTCCAAGTAGTCTCCTAGAGATGGACCGCATATCTGTTGCCCAGTGAACACAAGGGCAGCTAAAGTGATGATTTTGTGCAGCCCTTCCTCATTCCAATAAAATCCAAAGGCAAGTCATGTCATCCTCTCCCTGATGTCATGGTCTTTTTTGAAAATGAAGGACAAACACACAATGACCTGTGAAGGGCAATTAGGTGGCCCAGTGGATAGAGCCTGGAATCAGGAAGACCTGACTTCAAAGCCAGCTTCAAACACTTATAAGCTGTGTGATCCTGGGCAAGTCACTTTACCTCTGTTTGCCTTAATCCACTGGAGAAGCAAATGGCAAACCACTCTAGTATCTTTGCCAAGAAACCCCAAAGGCAGTATTGGTATACTATAGTCTATAGGGTCACAAAGAGTTGGATACAATTGAATGGCAGAACGACAATTGGATGTTATAACTATATTCAGTAGTTACACATTTTTTTCTTCCAAAGGAACTCAAAGTTCTTTATGGATTTTTATTCCATTTATCCCATTCTACAAATGGATAAATTAAGGTATAGACATATAGTATGCCTTAGCCTCTGTCACAGGGATAGAGTTTCAAAATTCCAAATTATGAAATGGATAAATGTGAAGGGGGAGGAGAGGATAATGCATCACTTTATAAAAGTTTTTTTTTTTAAATCAAGTATGAGTTTATTTGAAGTGTGAATTCCATTAGCCCATAAAATGTTGAATTCCCAAAATCAGGTTCATTTATATTTATAGGTCTTCACAAATAAAAGGCAGATTGGTGTAGTGGATAAAGGGCTGATTTTGGAGAAAGAAAGACCTGCTTTCAAATTCTACCTGTCTCATTGAAAGGGAGATTGGAAGTTTTCAAAGACACGTTGACCCGAACTATTGCTGACCTTTATGCAACACACATGCTAGGCTTAGAAACTCAGCAGTGGAAATTTGAGTAACTGAGGAGCTCACTGAAGCCCATACATGTTGTGTGAGAGGGAATGAGAGCCTGACAGCATCCAGAGCAATTCTGCAACTGCCAGGGGCTGGGTAGATGGAAGTGACTCACCAGCAAATCAGTCCTCATGTAGAAGACCCACTCATGACCTGGGTGACCCTTTGGTGCCTCCTAAGGTTGCTTTAATTGGGAAATGGAAAAGAAGATAGAATGTACAACAGGGGCACCTCCAATCTCCATACCCTTTTGATCATACAGCTGCACTATATCCTACCCATTAGATATGTTCCTGAAAAATTTTGGTTCCAATCTGTCATTTCATTGGAGGAGGAAGAGGAGGAGAGGACAGAAACTGCTGGGGTGGATATTTCCTCCAGCAATGCAGGCCATAAACACACCTATGATTTACAGTCCCAGCGAGTTGCTTAGAGACACAGAGAAGTTGAGGGTCTTACTCATTCATGGTCACATAGCTAATGTATATTGGAAGCAGGACTTGAAACCAGGTCTTCTGTGTGCCAAGACAGACCCTCTAGTGGCTAGGGGTGGGGAATCTGTAGCCTTAAGGCCACATGTAGACTTCTAAATATAAATTTGGATTCAGTCAAAGGGCCACACTTAAGGATTTAGAAGATCACATGTGACCTTAAGGTCACAGGTCCTCCACTCCTGCATTCTAGCCATTATGCCACACTATCTCCTATTCCTGAAAAGCCATGTATAAATCCAATTTTTTTTTTTGTAGTACAGTATTTTAACCCACTGGGGAAACTAACTTCAAAGGTCTTTTCCTTAATAAAACCTTTTGCAAAGTGAAGAATTATCCTCTCTTCTACATTTATCTGTTTTATGATTTGGAATTTTCATACAGATAGACTTTTCATAAAGCAGGAATTTTCACAGAACCAACTTTATCTCAGAAAGGGACTTTCTGTCTCTGAGCCTATGACCTATATGGCTAGCAGCCCTACTTCTTTATTTCTGTCTCAGAATCTGAGGCTGAAGATCTCCCAACAAAATTCAGAAGGAAATAGGACTGTCCCCTCCAAAACTATTCAGTGAAGGGCTGGATGATGTGAGCACTCTGTCTCTGTCTGTCTCTTTCTCCGTCTCTTTTTCTCTGCCTTTATCTCTTTCTGGCTCTTTCTTTGTCTCTGTTTTTTTCTGTGTCTCTGTCTCCCTCTTTCTATGTCTCCCTCTCTTTGTCTCTTTCTCTGTTTCTGTCTATCAGTCTCTGTCTGTCTGTCTCCCTCTATCTCTTTCTTGGTCTGTCTCCATCTCTGTGTCAGTCTTTCTCTTTCTCTGTCTCCATCTGTCTGTATTTTTTTCTCTCTCTCACATATACAGCTTCTTCTAGAAAGGAAGGAATTTAATTTTTAATTTTCTCTTTGTTCATTTGTGCACCTGTTGTATCTTGCCCCCCTCCTAGAAGAATGTGGACTCCTTAAAGGCATGGACTGTTTAGATTTTCTCTTTGTATTCCCAGTACTTAGTGCCCAACCCAGGGCAAGAATTTAACAAGTATTTGTTGAGCTAAGTAGAATGTGATCCTGACCAATGGAGAAAACTCATCTGTTCTTACACCGGGAAAATGACCCCTTCCCCACCATCCACTTGGGGCAAGCGGATAAAGGGCTTCTGTCTCTTACATTCCACTGAGATCTAGCACTTAAAAAATTCTTGTACTGAACACCACACAGCTCAGCTCACCGTGGCAGCGGTGTTCAGTTCATAAAAAGTTTTCCCAACCCCTTCTTTCTCTGTGCGAATTGTTGCATTTGCTTGTAAAACGGCCGCACTCATGTACAAAATTCCTGTAGTTCCATGATAAAGGCTATCCTGAAAAACAGAACCCAAAGAAAACCATGAAATAAGCTTTATAAGACAATTTCAAAGACAATCACAAAGCCTTCATCTCTTATTATAAAACTGTAAGATATCACAGGTGTTAGTAGCATTAAAGGACAGAACCCCTGTGTCAGATTAGCACTGGCTTTTTACTCAAGTAAAAAGTCCTTGGAAGAAAAAATAGCAAAGGAGGTCTGATTCAAAATCACTGTGTGATGAGGGGACCCCTGATTAACTGAGTTTCCTATTAACTTGATGAAATTCCAAGATATAAAGGGTGGGTAGCAGAGACAATGAAGTATCCAAAGTGGTCTAATTTGTACCTTGAGTCACTCCACATCTCATACCCTGAGTGTCTTTTAGAACCATGGTCTCCATGAGGATATGGTCTCCTAGGGAGTCTTGGTCTGACCCCAAGGATTATGAGTCTTTCTGAGGGTAGAGAGATGGGCTATATCTCACTCTCACTTTAATTGTGGGATTTTTCTCTATCACAACTGCACTTACAGTTTATCTCTTACCCTTCTTTCCCTCTGCCTCTTCCCTTTGCCACGAAAGCTACCAACTTCCACACTTCTGAGCTAAGTATTGACCCATCAGGGCAGTCATAAACTAACCACTACCTAGACAGTCATAACAGTAGTTGTATGGTGCCATTGGGAAAATTCCTCCCCTGCCAAACAATTTTAGGAATGTGGACCCCCTAAGTATCCTAGTCATCCTGGAGACCCAACCTGTGAGTAAGGGTGGTGGTGTGTAGCCCCAGAGAGGTAAATATACATAGAATGTTTTCTCTCAGTCTCTTTACCTTATTGTATTATTATATATCCCTTTAAAAAAAGTTCAGTTCAAACACTATTTCCTCCAAGAAGTCTCTCCCCTCAAACATCATGTGACACTGTATCTTTTTTGTGTACTTTCCTTGTAACCTTCTATAGCTGTATATGTCATATCTGCCTAACAATCTGCCATCTGTGAGGGGCGAGACCCTGTTTTATCCTGATAATGTTTAATATAAAATTTTGGAATAATCTCTTTGTTCTCTCTGAAGTAAAACTCAGAGAATGCCTTTGCCTATGTCAGCAAAAGCCAGCCAAGGCCGACTCTACACTCCTTAGGAGACCTTTAACCTAGGTCGTAATTTCTATTGAACATTGTTTACCCTTTCCTATGTCAGTTATCTGTTTAGGGCAGGAAGCCTGCCACTTACTAGTGGTGGGATTTCCTTCTTTATCACCGAGACATATGTTTACCCAGCTGGAATCCCAAGGCCTGACCAACATTACTTTGTTAATTGTCTTGTCTCACTAAATTTATGATTTGTTCAACTAGGAGAGTTCCTTTCTCACGGCAAAATGTATATAAGCCAGAAGATTTCTGCACTGGGGAGCCAGAACATTTCTGGCTCCATAATGCATTATGTAACTGTTTTCTTTATGGGGAATTGATCAATTAATTAATTAAATCATAAAATGTATGCATTTAGCCATGTTGCCTTTTCTTAACAAAGGTTTCAGGTCAACAATCCAAACTATTTCCTCCAAGCATCTAGCACAATTCTCCATAAACAGGAGGTGTTTAATAAACACTTGAGGATGTTGTCAAAAAATCCTTTTATAAACTGAAGAATATACCCCTGATATATATTTTTGTGGTTTATGGTTTGTATATCTCAGGTTTTATGATAAACAGGAGTCCTCTCAGGATCCATCTCAGTGGGAGAATAATCATCCCTCCAGTCCTTGGGGCCATCCTCATCCTGGAGATGTCCCTCGGCAAGAAAAGTTCCCAAATCAGGCAGTAATCTGTATGCCTCTAGCCAGTACTCATGGTAATGCTATAGATGCTTACCAAAACTCTCCAGAATTCATATTTTTTATAAAATCCAAGTAAGTAAGACAACAGGAACATCAGGGAGATGAGGAATGAAGTGATGGACACATACATAACCCATCCTTGCAACAAATCGAAATGCACTTCTGTGGCAGCTACCAGAATCCAGACCCAGCAGCCAAATACCTGCAAAAAGAAAAGAAAAATTGCGTGAAAGGCATTCCTTTCTTACAGTGTAGTTTTCTGTGCAAGGCATTAGTTTCTTCTCATCTTTGTTATTGTCTCCCCCCGGGTCTGGTATGTTCAGAATTAAAGATCTACTTCAACCCATGACTTTCCTAGAAACCTTAGCCATTGATCATCCATCCTCCTGTTCCCAGCTCTAAGCAACCCAGTATAATAACCAAATGAGACTTCCCTCAATCTAAGGTGAAACAAACTCCTGTCCCCAGATTCTTGCAATTCAGATGCCTACTGAGGCAAAGTCTTTTCTCCTTTTGGACCTCTCCATTCATTTTCACCCCTATTCAGCTCCACCCCAACCCCGATTATCTTCTATCCTCCTTCCATTGTGTCCTCTGGAAACCTCACCCAACTACCATGATAGTTAACAAATTCTCCCTCATCCTAGAATTCTTGCTTTCATTTTCTTCCTATTTTTCTGGGCTCCTAGATTCCTCCAATAGATGCCTCATCACTGGCTCTACTCTCTGGTGCTGGCTACTTTTTTCATGCAGTGTGTCACACTAGGTCAGAAGAAACAGTTGGCTTATTCTGTATTCCCCACTGTCACTTCCTGACCCTTCCCCTGCCACCATAATTCCATAATGTCTTTTGCTTTGACTTCTATTCCATTGTTTATTTTACTTTGTCCAGACCATTGTTTCTATCAGCTGCTTACCTCCATATCACTCTTCTTGCTCAGAGAGTTCAGTACCTGAATCACATATACAGTCTTCTTTAACTCACCCTCTACCCTTATTCTTAGAGGATCTATTATTCAAGTGGATATCACTATGAGCCAGTTTATCTACCTCCTCCTTTCCCATGTCTCATCTCCATTGTAGCTCAGTCTTACACTGAGTGAGCATACCTTAGACCTCCCTATCACCCTCAAGCCATTTACCTCTGTGATCTTGAACACTGAAGTTCCTTCCTTTTAATATAATTTCCTGTCCCTCTAACTTTCTCTCTGTTTCCGTCTTCTGCATATAGGTTGTATAGTGGCTAGAGCAGTGGGTTTGGAATCAGGGAGAATTGAGTTCGAATCTTGTCTCAGACAGTTATTAGCCTGGGTGATCCTGGAGAAGACACTTCTTAGCTTCAATTTCCTCATCTTTAATATGATGATAATAATAGTGCCCACGTCACAGAGTTGTTATAAGGATCCTCTGTGGTAACATGTCAAACTTTGCACTTGGCAGATCTTAAAGTGCTATGGAAATGCTAGCTCTTACTTATTTATCTTCACTATATCCTTCAATTCTTCACATTTGCTTTTTCTTCCAAGGTCCTTGCTACCATCTTGGCTTCTCTTTAAATTCCATTTTAACCAGTTCAATGATGCACTTGTCTTCCACCTCTGAATTCTACCTCTACATTCACTCTCTGCTGATCCCTAACCCCCAGTCTGCAGCTGGAGGAAGTCATCCATACCAACTGGCCACTAAGTCCACTCTAAATTCATGTCTCTCTGATTCCAATTAGCTCCTTCCATCTCCATGGTCATCCTTTTAGACTTTCTTCATTGAATATCTCCCTTCTTGAAGAGAACATTCGGGAAACTTCTCTGCTCTCCTCAAATCCCCATCACCCTTACCCACTAATCCTCTCAGCACAAAAGCTCATCTGAGAAAATCAAGGTTTATCACTGGCTCCTTGCCTCCCTTACTCTTTTTGCTTCCTGAGGCAGCCTCTCCTTTGCTCCATTCTCAGAGGATGAGATTGCCCTTCTTGCTGACTCATTGCTCTCCTCCAAGAGCTTTTCCCATCAATCATTCTCTTTCTCATTTTCAGTCTTTGTTCATCTCCTGACTCCTTCTACACTGCCTAGAAACATGCTCAGGTCTTGCCCACCCTTAAAAACAACTTGACTCTGCCATCTCCTCAGGCTCTAGTCCCCTATCGCAACTCCCTTTCACTGCCAAATCCTAGAAAGAGTTGTCTAAACTTGTAGCCTCTACTTCCTCCCTACCCACTAGCTCATCAACCCCCAAAATCTGACTTTCAACATTGCCACCCTAATGGAAGTGCTTTCACACAGATTACCAACAATTTTTAACTGAATTGGATGGCCTTTTTTCAGTTATGATCACATCATCACTAATGTAGCATTGGAAGAGATCTCAGAAGTCATTGAGTCCTCCTCCTTCCCTCATTTTACATACAAAGAAACTCAGTCCCACCGGAGTTTAAGAGACTTGCTCAACTTATCTTCAGTCTTTCTTGAGCTTTCTACAATGGCAGTCCCTCCCTCTTCTGAAATACTTCCCTCTTGGATTCTGGGACACTATCTTTCCTGGTACAAATCCAGTCTGTCTGCTGCTCATTTTTTATGTCCTTTGCTAGAACACCATCCTACTCATGACCTCTTAGAGTGGATAGATCCCATCCAGACCCTCTTTTCTTTTCTCTCTACATTCTCTCTTTTGGTGATCTCATCCACACCCATGATTAATGATCATTTCTACAAAATGACTTCAGGTGGGTATGTATATGTGTATATACATATGTATTTGTATATATGTATATGTATAAATATATATATAATGTATAAATTATATATACAGATATATACATGTACATGAATGCACACATATCCCCTAAGCCCTTTCCTAAGACGTAAGACTCAATCTGCCAGACATCTCTACCTAGTCATTTGATCAGCAGCTCAAATTTAATATGTTCCAAAATGAACTCATCACCTTAATTCTCTTCTTCCCCAAATCAACTTTCCCCTCTTCCAGACTTCCTAATTTATGTTGAGGATAGATTATTCTGAAAGTCAACCAGGATCATAACTTCAGAGTCATCTTTGAATTTTCCCTCTCCCTCTCCCCTCCCTCCACCTAATTAGATGCCAGATTTTGTCCATTTTACCTCCACATCATCTTTCTCATATTTTACCTTTTCTACTATCCCTTGAAATGAAGACCAAACTAAGCAAGTGAATTAACTAGTTTCATGTTTACAGCCAGTCGCTGGCTGAGCCATAAATCCAGGTAAGGACAATATTATCACAGATTTTCTGGACCCTAGAATCAGAATCACAGGAAGTCAGAGCTTACATTTAAGGAAATGGAGACCTGGGGGAATGGGGAGGAGGGGCAAAGACATGTCTTCCTCCATCATCCAGAGTCCTGCCCCCAGGCTTCATTTTGTTTGCCTGAAATTCCACTCTGTGGAAGTTAATTTAGGCATTATTTTCTTCTCTCTCTCTCTCTCTCTCTTTCCTTTCTCCTCCTCAGGCAATGGGGTCAAATGACTTGCCCACGATCATACAGCTGGTGTCTGAGGTCATATTTGAACCCAGCCCTCCTGACTTCAGGGATCATGCTCTACCTACTATGCACCTACTTGTCCCTTTGTATCGTCTTTAAAACAAAGAAATACTTATGGGGGAGGAGAGACAGTTATTAGTTATTTACGTATTTGTTTTAAGTAGCTCAAAGAGATTGTTTGTTTCCCATACTTAGCTTTTATACTGAGAGAGGGAATTTCAATAAGTGAGATATGGAATGAGGGAAAGAGGTAATTTTGAACATGATGCAATTGGAGGAGGTAAGTGGTTCGGTAAGTCTGGTTTCTTTTGTTCAGTTGTGTCCAACTCTTCGTGACCCCATTTGGGGTTTTCTTGGCAAAGATACTGGAGTGGTTTGTTATTTCCTTCTCTAACTCATTTTCAGATGAGGAAATGGAGGCAAACAAGGTTAAGTGACTTGCCCAGGGTCACACAGCTAGTAAATGTCTGAGGCTGGATTTGAACTCAGATTTTCCTGACTCCTGACTTCACTCTATCCACTGTACCACCTAGCTGCCACTAGACACTAGACATTTTGCAGAACAAAGGGTCAATGCAAATAATGAATCCCTAAGAGCCTGGGGAGACTGCCCTGTGACACAGGGCTGGAATACAGAAAGGAAGGTGGGAGGATACCAAAGACAAACTTTGTCTATTTCAAAATTTCACCTGGAGCTATCCCTGAGCCCAAGAAAGAAGGAAAGATGTTCTATTCCTCCTTTTCTTCTTCCTTCCCTCATTCTGTGGCCTTTAAATCCCAGGTCACCAAACTGCTACTAATGCGGTTAGCAATTGTTTTCTGCTGTATCATCAACTCTTGCGGTCTGGCTGGGAACCAAACTGCCATGTATGATACAGTTTCTATGGGAAAAGGAGTTCTAAATTTTAAACAAACAATATGCAGAGTGTAACACCAGAACTTGTTGGTAGAGGCAGGACTACCTGTCCTATGAGTTGGATTTTGCTCATTCCTGAAGAGGGTGAGGTTGAGAGAAGCTGAAGGATCAGCCCCATGCTCATTTCCTGCTAGTTTCATGTTATTTTAAAATTTTAACATCTGATTTTTGTAAATGTTTTATCTCTATGCTACCAATGAAAGATCGGATCTAAGAAAACAATCACCGTCCTTATTGCCTAAAGAAAAGGAGATTACAAAAACATGAATTTAGAATGAGATCATCAATCCTGTTCATTATACATATATATGTATATATACATATACATATACATATGTGCATATATTAGGGGAGAGAGACTGGACCTGCCATTTTATTGGCATAGGGAACTTCTGCAGGTGCAGCCCAGCACCTTCTTGGCAATTTAGTCTTAGAGTTTCCTAGAGCACTAATGCCTTCAGTGACTTGTCTAAGGTCACAATGCTCTTCTGTGTCAGAGATAGGATTTGATCCCCAGTCTTTTTGGTTTTGAGGTGATACAGTGGATAGAGTGCTAGATCTGGGCTCAGGAAGACTCCTCTTCCAGAGTACAAATCTGCCCTCAAACACTTACTAGCTGTATGACTTTGGGCAAGTCATTTAACCCTGTTGTCTTAGTTTTTTTATCTGTAAAATGAACTGAAGAAGGAAATGGTAAACCACTCCAATATCTTTGTCAAGAAAATACCAAATGGGGTCACTAAGACAGGACTGAAACAAATGAATGACAAAAACAACAACCAATGTTAGATACGTCCTGCTAACATCAAGCCTAAATTTTCCTCTCTGTCTCTTCTACCCATTGCCCCTCATTCTCTGCTATGAGGCCAAGCAGAACAGGTCTAAACCCTTTTCCAAACCCTTTGAATAACACGTGTATGAGCTTGGTCAAGTCACTTAATGTCTATGGGACTCAGTTTTCTCATTTGTAAAATGAGACATTTGGATTGATTATTTCTTAGGTCCTTCCCAAATCTAAATCTATAATCCTTTGATCTGAAAGGTCACTGTGTCTTGGCCTGAGTATGAAGAGAAAGGTTACCTCTGCCGCCATTGCTAAATTGGAGATAGTTATGTTTACTAATAAACCCTTTGCAGCAGGACCCAGAGAAGGTTAATCTCCCAAGGAAACCATTGTTCTACTTGTGAGTCAGCTGCCCTTCAAACTATAGCTAAGGAAAATGATGAATAATCTGGCTGATGATGTGTCTTTCAGGAAGATAAACTGGCGTTGAGGGAAAAGGGAAAGAAAGCCACGCCAGTATATGCAATGTGATGTAGTGGAAAGAGTATTTTTGTTGTTTAGTTGTTTTCAGTCATGTCTAACTCTTTGTGACCCCATTTGCGATTTTCTTGGCCGATTCTGGAGTAGTTTGCCATTCTTTCTCAAGTTCATTTTACAGATGAGGAAACTGAGGCAAACAGGGTCAAGTGACTTGCCATGAGTCACACAGCTAGGAAGTATTTGAGGCCAGATTTAAGTCTTTCTAACTCTAAGCCAAGGACTATGGTGCTACCTAGCTGCCATGGAAAGAGTATATTGCACTGCAGGCAAAACACCTGGGTGGGAACACCAGCTCTGATACTGACTTACTTTGTGATTTTAGGCAGTGCACTTCCCCTCTGTCTCTAGTGCCTAGAACAGCATTTGGCACACAGAATATAGTCAATAAATGCTTGTTGAATGAATGAATGAATGCATGAATGAATGGATGAATGGATGAATGCATGAATGAATGAATGAGTGGGCCTCTGACCCAACAGTAACATAGCAAATACTACTCCAGAGTCATGAGACCCATTTTCCTCTGTGACTTAGGGAAATCAGCCCTACAGTTTTATAGGCACACTCTAAACACAGAGTCTTCTGTGTTATTTGTTTCAATAAACAAATCCTGGCCTAGGAATTTGGTCATAGAAGCACAGTATGCAAGGATGGTAGAGCTGGAAAGGACCTTACAGTTAAAGTAGTCCAACCTTCTTATTCTAGAAATGAGGAAAGCTAGTGTCAGAGAGGTGAACTGAATTGCCCAAGGTGATCCAGTGAGTGCAGGAGTGGAGACTAATGTTCCAGTCACCTAGCTGTCAGGGACAAGGCTTGTGGGAGGGGCACTGGTGGAATGAAGTCAGCTGGCAGTTGGGCATTCCTATCAATTATCCTGTGGCAAGCAGAGTGCATGCCAGCAGCATCTCTCTCACTGGGCTCTTGGGGCAGGGGAAAGAAAAGGTTTTGATGACCAGAGAACTGAATGCCAGCACCAAAATAATGTCTCTCCTCCTGCTGGACGTAAATCCATCACAATGGAAGCATCTTGGATCAGCCCTTCTTTGGGGTTGGACTGCTCACAGGGGGATTATCAAGATGATATGTCACTGCCTTCTACCTCCATGCAGAGAGGTATATTGTTAAGTATGGTTTGGTCCTTAGTGAGCCAATGATTAGGGCCCACCTGGGCCTCCCCAGCTTTGGGAGGCTGGGGCTCTATCTCACTAGATATCTTCAAGCAGGGATTGGATGACCCCTTGTTGGGGCTGTGGTAGAGTGGAATCTTATTAAGATACAGATTGAACTAACTAGGCTCTGAGGTCCCTTCCAATTCTGAGATTCTGTGATTTGTATCACCCTAGAGAACACTCTGGAATTAGCTTCTGGGGGCTCAGGGCACTGTAATGGAAAGATCATTGGTCTGAGAGTCAAGAGACCTGGCTTCCACCATTGACTCTGCCATTTACTCACTTTGTGATTTGGGGCAAGTCATAACCCTTCTGGTCCTCAGTTTTCTCTTCTGTAAAATAAGATTTATATCTTTTATTTATAATCTACGCATCCTGAATGGATGATTGCTTTGGTGTATATTGTCTACCACATTCCAATGTAAATTCCTGGAGGGTAAGGACTGTGCTCATGTCTTCCTTTGCATCTCCATGGCTCAACATAGTGTCTGATATGTAGCAAGCATTTAATAAACCCTGTTGCCTTCTCATTATGCTATCCTGTGATGCAAGGATTCATTTCCACGAACACCACTAGGAAGCCTCTGGCAAATACTTCTACTTGGGTATGTGATGTCCAGTTCTGACTATCTCCATGGAAGTTATGGGCATCCAATGAAATGACTCTTTCATGTTACATAGCCAATGGCAAAAAAAAGATTTATTTTTTCGTCTCTACAGTCTAGTAAGTCCTGAGATGCAGTGTGGTCTCTGACAAGTTCATGTTGTGTTAGTTGGCTTTCGATGAATGAACAAAACCAACACTGTCATCTTATGTCTATCGTGGGGAATCTGGGGTGGTTTCTGGAGTGGCATGAGAATCTTGACTCTATGCCGTCACCTCTTCAAACAAAACAAAGCAAAATGAACTGACATTCCAGATCTTTCCCAGGTCTTCTATTCCTTCCCATTTCCTCGTTCTCATTACATCTCCAAGAGCAACACGTTAATTTTAGACATGAGATTAGTCAGCAAACATGGAGCAATGTTTTTATCGTTTTATCTTTGTATATGTCGTTCAAACCAACACATGATTACTAAATGCCTATTATGTTCAAGTCTTTGTGCTTGGCACTGGAAAAACAATTATAAAAATGGTTCAGTCCCTTCCCTCAACAAACCTTCAAAATGCTTGGCGGTGGAGAGGGAAGGGCGTGACATGGAATGGGGGCCAAAGGAGAGCTCCAGACAACAAGCTCTAGGTAAACTTTTGGATGGAAAGAACATGTGCTTGTGGGTGCGTGGGGTGAAAGGAGTCAGGGAGGACTTCATGGGAGAAGTGGCTCATGAGCTGGACGCTGAGTGAAGAGGTGAGGGAAGGGGGATGTATTCCAAGGATGCAGGCCAGGGGACAGCCCACTCAAATCGTAGAGGTGAGACATAGGACACAGTTTGAGGAACACCAAGCCATCCAATTTGGTCATAAGCGTTTCAAGATGAGTAACGTGAACTACGTTTGAAAGAGGTGAGTTGCAGCCACATTGTAGGGAGCCTTCCAAGGCAAGGAGTTTATATTCCCTCCTGTAGGCAATGGGGAGCAGTGAAGATTTTCAAGTTGAAAAGTCTATTTCAGTGACCACTTTAGGTGTGCTTATTCTTCTGAACAGTTTGTGCACACACTGACCAAAGTTAACTTGAAGGGCACTTTTGGGGTAGAGTGGAGACCAAGTTATTCGTTCCCCTATAGATGTGGGGAATGGTAAAAAAAAAAAAAAATCACCTACAAAGTCAACTAATGAAAAAGAACATAAAGATGTCAAGGGGAATTATGCTACACACTATGGAGAAGGACTTTTGTCTCCTGACTTCTTCAATTACTTTGGCAATTATGCTTTGTTCATGCATTTAAAGAGGCAGCAACGGCTCAATGGAAAAATTGCTGAACTGGGAATCAGGGGACCCAAGCTCCAGCCTCAGATTTCTCACTAACTAGCTTGTGTAATGTAGGCAGATCACTTCCATCTAGCTGAGATTTGGTTTCCTTATTTGTAAAATAAGACCAGATGATCTCTGAGGTCCCTTTCACTTCTAGTGTCTTGAGTCTATGAGTCTACCATTCCTTTCCTCCAAGAAATAAAGACTTCTTACTGAAGTCCCATTCTGGGGCCTCACTGTGATGTGGAAGTGATGCTGGAGGCAGAAAGGCTTTGCTTTTGTACCTGGCAATACTCTGTCCTCAGGTGACCAGCTGGGCTATGTGCACAGGCTTATCACAAGACTGTTGGCCACCAGGTGATCATATATTTTGACCAGGGGGATCTTTCACTATTTCAAAGCTTTGAATCCTTATCCTAAAGATAAGAAAGTGTAACGATTGGTTCAGTTGTGTCCAACTCCTTGTAACACCATTTGGGTTTTTATTGGCAAAGATACTGGAGTGATTTGTCATTTTTCTTCTCCAGCTCATTTTATAGATGAGGAAACTGAGAAAAACAGGGTTAAGTGACTTACACTAAAAGTGTAAGGATATTATTTTAATGAATAAAACAGACTTGTACCAGAGATATGGTTTTAAAATTTGAAAATGCCCAGTGAACTCCAGGCTGAAGAAAGAAACTGAATCAATGTTATAGCTCTAATTGTTATATTGGTAGAAAGTGCTAAATAAATGTAAATTATTATTTTTATCATAATAACTCCTCTTGTTCAATGGAGTTCAGATGAAAACAATTCTCTTATGAATCACTCACTTGTTTTTATTCTTTTATGTTATTCTTTTGTATGTTATCACAACTACTGCCTCCAGGATCAAATATGAACTCCTCTGTGTGTCTTTTAAAGCTCTTCACAACCTGGCCCTTTCTTATATTTCTGATCTGCTTACACTTTACTCCTTTCCACGGACTCTGTAGTCCAGAAACACTGACCTTCGTTCATCTCCTTGCACAGGAAGCTCCTCTTCCAACACTGTGCCTGTATACTGGTTGTCCCCTGCACCTGAAATTCCCTTCTCCTGGAAACCTCTGCCTCCTGGCTGCTCTGCCTACTTTCAATACCCATGCCAAATCCCACTTCCACAAGAGACTTTTCCTGCCTTCTCCCTCCCCATGCCAGATCACTGTATATATTGTGTATGTATATAGTTGTCTGCATGTTGCCTCTCCTGTTAGAGCTCCTTGAGGGGAGGGTCTGTGCTTCTGCCTTTCTTTGTATCCCTAGCTTTTCACTCAGGGCTTGACACTGAGGGTGGCTAGGTGGTGCAGTAGATAGAACACTGGGTCTGGAGTCAGGAAGACTCATCTTCCTAAGTCAAATTAAGCCTCAGATACTTACTAGCTGAGTGACCCTGGGCAGGTCACTTACCCCTATTTGTCTCAGTTTCCTTGTCTATAAAACAAGCTGGAGAAGGAAATGGCAAACCACTCTGGTATCTTCGTCAAGAAAACCCCAAGTGGGGTCACAGAGTCAAACATGACTGAATGATGGCAGCAATGGCATTCTGTAGGTACTTAACAAATGCTTGTTAACTGACTAAAAGACTGCAACTACTATTATCATTGCTACTCCAAGACCCATACTAGATTAACAGGAGATTTTGAAGGGCTGATGTTACTAATTAACCTAGATATGGGACAAGCACCAGTATTAGATAAGAGGAATCCTCCAAGCTGACAACTCTCAGTTTCAGATTCAGATCATCCTGGATTGTAGGGGTAATTCATTTTCCATTTCCTGATTCTCAACTCAGTTTCAGAAATCTTCAATACCCAGGTTATCACAAAAGAGTGTTATCTGAATTTCTGCAGGTTTTTGAGCGTCTGAGACCCAAGGGATTTTCCCAGGTTCTTTACATCTCTGAAAGTGTAGAGGCATTTGAGGTTTGGGGAAAAGGAAAGAATGGGCACTCCTAGAATAGGAAGGGGAGGAACAAGCATTTATTAAATGACTACTGTGTACCAGGTACTGTACCAACTACTTTACAAATATTATCTCACTCAATAGTCAAAGAAGACCAAGGAGGTAGATGCCATGATTATCCTCATTTCACAGTTGTAGAAACTGAGGCAGGCAAAAGGTAAGTGAAGCTATTATGTGTCTGAGGCAGGATTTGAATTCAGGTCTTCCTGACTCCAGGTCCAGTGCTTAATCTACTACATGGAGATAGGTTAAGGTACTCTTGGAAAAAAAAAACTGATGGAACAGGACTTTTTGAATTTTTTCATGTCATAAACTCTTTGAATAGTCTGGTAAAACCTATGAACCTACTCCCCTTTCAAAATCATACTTTTTAATGAATAAAATATATAAATAGAATTACAAAACCAATTATATTTAAATAAAAGTTAAAAAAATATATGTTTTATATATATATATGTATACGACCAAGTTCATTGGCCCCAGGTTAAGAACCTCTGCCGTAGGGGTAAGTTTTGGAGAATGGAGAATGAAGAACAAAGAAGAAAAAATAATTGGAGAAAGAGAATCTAGGGGGTTAGATAGAAAGATTCCGAGGAAAGGAAATGACATTAGTCATGGGGACAGAGACATGGGTTAGGGATAGAAACAGGTTGTCCCAGAGGTCAACAAACACTTACTTATTCTAGAAATTCTGAGGAGAGAGATTGATGGAAACCAAGGAAGTAATAGCTAGCTTAGAAAAGCTGAAGAAATGGAAATAACGACTAGAAACTGAAAGGACACAGAAAGCAGGCCAGGAGGACTAAGTCCAAGCCACTGAACGTTGGTCTGTCTTTATGACCAGCTCACCAAGTATCAGCCTGATCCTTTAAAAAAGGAAAAACACTGCGTGTTTATCCTGTAATTACTTGGTACAGATTAAAAAATAATTAGTAAGAGAAGGCAGGAAATTTAGTAGGGAGGGGTAGACCTTAGGGCTGTGAGTCAGAACATCTTGGTTCTCCTCCCCTTGCCACTTCCCGTATGACTTGAGTTACCTCCCCATTTCGGTATCAGTTTCCCCAACCGTTAAATGGGATTTGAAAACATGCCCTGCCCCTGCTAGATGTGAGATGATCAGCCTATACCTTAAAAGTGCTGCACAAATACAAATTCTTCTTATTACAGTTCAGTTCAGTTTAGTTCAGCACCAATTTACTGACCACTGATTGAATGTGATCCTGTGACAGGCACTGGAGACAATATAAGGCTTCTCTAGAAAGGGGAGGCTTTTCAGATGCTTGAAGGACAGGCAGGTACTAACTAGGTAGATGGGGACAGGGAGGTTGTAGGTAGATGGGGAAGGGGAGAAAGGACGATTTGGACTGAGAGAACCACATGATCTGGGCAGTGAATGGTTGGTTTGTGGTACAAAGAGGAGTTTGGCTTGGCTAAAAGAAAGGTCTTACGCTAGGGAGTGATGGGAAGTTTGTCTGGTCAGTGTGTAGGGAAATGAATGGAGAGCTGTTGAAGGGGATGAAGCGGATGAGTGACATGATCACATCTGGCTTTGTGCAGCTGTTTTTCAGTTGTGTCTGACTCTCTGTGACCCATTTGGGGTTTTCTTGGCAGAGATACTGGAGTGGTTTTCCATTTCCTTCTCCAGCTCATTTTACAGAGGAGGAAATTGAGGTAAACAATGGAGTGACTTGCCCAAGGTCACACAGTAAGTGTCTGAGGCTAGATTTGAACTCAGGAAGATGAGTCTTTCTGACTCCAGGCCTGGAGCTCTATGCACTGTGGCGCCAACTAGCTACTTTAGGAAGACTAATTTAGCAATGATACCTGTAGAATGGATTGGAGAGAGAAAGAGAGCACTGGAGACAGTAAGAACAGTGAAGAAGCTATTATAGAAGATTTTGCATTTCTTCTATTAGACTATATGCCCTCTTTAACGACAACGACTCTTTCTTATTCATCTTTATATCCCCCACATCGCTTACCATGGTGCTTCATACGTGTTGAGTTATTGGTCATGAGATTTAGAGCTGGAGAGGGCCTTAGAGCTCATCTCAATTAATCAACAAACACTTATTAACTGCTTACTATGTGTCAGGCACTGTGCTAATCACTGGAGATACAAAAAGAGGCAAAAGACAGTCCCTGTACTGAAGGAGCTAATACAAATACACACAAGCAAACAAGTGCGAACAAGCGGCACACAGGGACAAGAGGAAATAACCAGCAGAGAGAAGGCACTGGAATAAGAGGGGTTCTAACCAAATCAGACTTCTACTATTCCTCAAATGCTATGCACTATTTCCTATCTCTGGCATTTTTAGAGCAGGCTTCAACACACCTGTGTCTTCCTCCCTATCTCTTCTGCCTCCCTCATGGGTGTAATTCCTTCCCTCCTCATCTTGAATTGTCATAAGCCTCCTTCAAAGTTCAGCTCAGGAGTCAATGAGAAAGGAGCACTCTTGACAGAGATGGGGGTGGGGGCAGGGCGATGGCTCTCAAGGGAAGGTGGTGCTTCTGGAAGCATTTAAAAATGAAAATGCAGAACTGCGGAAGGGCTATGTCCATGAGTGTTACAAGAGCTACTTATTGCCAACACCTCATTCCTCCAGTTGATGCTTATCACAGGTTTTGGAGTAGGCTTTCGACTCTCTTTTCCTTTCTTAGAACTCATGTGACCATAGTCATTCAGTTTCACACCAACCCTGGACAACATTATGGTATAAGGAAAAGATCTCAGTGGGGAAGAATGTGACCCATAAAAGTGACATACCTCATCAAGATAAAGGGTCCTTAATACCATAAAAGACACACCCTATTTTCAGGGTGATGACATAGAAATGCCCTTTGCCAGTGTTGGGGGCAGAGGTGGGGGCGGGGGGAGGAGCTGTTCCCTCACTTCAGCAGTTCATTGTGGAGTTCCAAGACATTAAAAACTGCTATGATTCCTACAACGCATGAGTAGCCCTCAGTGTTCTGGGCCGTAATCACGCTCTGGTACCCAGGGAAGGGGACGGAAATGGTAATGCCTGGGTTCCAGATGAAAGCACTCCTTTCCAATTACATTTTTATTTGTCTCATATTTATTCCTAGGGCCTGATTACTGTAACATTCTTCCAGAGGCAATCAGACCCTGGGGCACACTTGAAAAACTGAACAATAAGAAGCAGCCTGTCCCTTGGGTTCTGGCTTTTCTCACCACTTTTTGACACCTCCACTTCTTGTTTTCATATGCCAATGGTCTGTTCCCACTAACTGGGTCACTTCACATCTCTCATCCTCTGTCCAATAATTCCTTTGTCCAGTGAAGGATCCAACACTTTTTAAACTATGAGGAACTTCACTGCAGCCTTGGTTCTGAACACAAAGCATGTGCATTTTGCACCGCGCATGCCCTCAGGCCACGAACCACCAACCAATGGTGCAGAAACCCAAAAAGGGGTCTCCAGGGGAAAAATATAAGAAGCTCTGGATTAAGATAACTTGTGAGGTCACTTTCAGGTCTAAATCTATGACTGATGAGTCAAATCCTCACAGGGTTCTATAATATTTATCTTCCACTGGGATTGTCCTATTGTAGCCTGGAAGTACCTCAAACCCAGGGAGACTCATTTTAAACTGGCTCAAATTAAATCCCTACTGATGTAAGTGAAATTCCTTTTAATAGACAGTATTATGAAATACAATGGAGTCAAACCTTTCCTATCATTTCCTGCCATAGAGATTAGAGAAGTAATGCCAGTTAGATCTGATCATCTAAGACCTTGGATGCCCTTCTGAGATGATATATTGAAGGGAGTGAAAGGGCCCCAGATCAGGAAATAAGGAAGGAAGAGGGAACATAAGAAGTGGTTTGTTCAGCCTCCACCCTAGATCAATGATCCTGAATCTTTTAGTGGACAATTTTCAGATCAAAGTCAGAATTTGAGTTCTTGTTTCACGACTAGTATCAGGCTATCCTTAGAAAAAACCTAGAGACATCCTGTGGTCCAGGCCACTGAAGAGTTCCAAGTGGTCGTGAAGGGGTGATGGGACCTGGATCCTAAATGCCCTGAATTTTCCCATACATTCCAGGAGCTCAGATCACTGGCCCACCCCAGACTGCTTGATCACTTAATTAACTTACATGACATTCCTTTCTACATGTTCTACATGGTCTACCCTAGACTACTTACCACTCCTTAATCTCATCCAGACCCATTCAGTGTTCCTTTTGTATAAAAGCATTAGTCTCAGCCCCATTAAGTTGCAGGTTTGCTAGGAACCGAGCCTGATGGTTTGAGTACGTGAATTCATTTCAGGTGAATGCCATTTGGTACCCTGACATTTTGGGGTTCTCAGAAAACCAAACCTCGTTAGCCATATTTTCTCTCCTTTCTTCCCTCCTTTTCTTTTCCTTTCCTTTTTTCCTTCCTTCTTCCCTCTTTCTTTCTCTTTTCTCTTTCCCTCCCTCTGCCCCTTCTCTCCCTCCCTCCCTCTACCCCTTTTCTTCTTCCTTCCTTCTCTCCTTCCTTCCTTCCTTCCTTCCTTCCTTCCTTCCTTCCTTCCTTCCTTCCTTCCTTTCTTTTCAAGGAAAGTAATATTCAAATTATAAAGGATCATGACTATAAAGGCCTAGGGCTGGGCCTGGAGTTAGGAAGACCTAAGTTCAAATATGGCCTCAGATACTAGCTGTGTGATTCTGTTTGCCTCAATTTCCTCCTCTGTAAAATGGGGTTAATAATAATACCTACCTCCCAAGGTTATCTCGAGGATCAAATGAAATCACAGTTGTAAAGCTCCAAGCACAGCACCTGACACATATCAGGCACATATAAATGTTAGCTATTATTACTGAGGAAAGGGACACAGGGTAAAAAGGGGAAATCCATTCATTGGGCCTTCCCTTCCGAGAATTCAGAGGTGATGGTGGTGTAGACTGTGGGGTGTGGGTGGAACACCAGGCTAGTGAAAGGCATTCTTTTAATGGTCATTCTTAGTTGATACATTTTCCTCAGAGCCAGATCTGGGAGTAGACAAAAACCTTGGGAGAAACTCATAATCTGGGGCAATCAGGGAGACTTTCCAGTATGATGTTTTATAAACTCACATAATTTTAATGTCAGAAAATAGCATCCTCCCTGACACCTTGTTATTGAAAGGTACCAGGTATATAAGACAAGGAACACTAGATTTGGAGGAACCAGATCTTGATCCCTGCCTCAGACACTTACAGAATGGTCATCCTGGGCACATCTGAGCTACAGTTTCATCTGTAGAGGATGAGATCATTCAATCAACCAATAAACATTTGTTAAGTACCTACTATGGCAATTCTGGGGTGGGGGTGGTGGGGAATGGGGAGGGTGGGGGATGGGGGTAGGTGCAGCGTAGAGAGTGCCAGTCCTGGGGACAGGAACATTCAACTTCCTGAGTTCAGACACTTATTAGTTGTGTGACCCTGGGCAAGTCACTTAATCCTGTTTGCCTCAGTTTCCTCATCTGTAAAATGAGCTGCAAAAGGAAATGGCAAACCATACCAGTATCTTTGCCAAGAAAACAACAGATGGGGTCACGAAGAGTTGGACATCACTGAAACAACCAAACAACAACAAGAATAAGGACTTACTATGCTCCAGGTGTTATGCTAAGCAATGGGGATACAAAAATAAAAGTGGGGCAGTCCTTGCCCTCAATGAGCTTCCATTTTAATGGGGTCGAGGACGTAAATTCATGCAGCACACATATAAAGTGAATAAATATAAATGTATGTGAAACAGTTAAGGACAAGGTGGTCTGCTCTGGGGAGAGTACATTGGAGCTGAGTTGTCCTCCCTTGGCCCATTCTTATGGGCACTTGTGCTCTGGATCAGTGGGGAAGGACTTGGTGCTTAAGGATAATGCTACAATCCTTCCATCCCTGTGACATTGGCAAGGTGAAGGGATACAACAAAAGAGGATTGGCCACTGAAATAGAAGGGACACTGATTCAGTAAACTTTACAAGGAGATAAACTGTCCGCTCTCAATCTCCTGAATGTGTGATTCTCTGGGACTGTCCATAACAGTGAGAGAAAGTCTCTGACAGATATGGCAGCATGGCCTGCCTACATCTGCCTGAGCTCATGCCTTGGGCTGCTGACTGCCTCTTCTGTTTTAGGTTTCTTCTCTAAGCATAGGTGACTGAATAATAATTCTGAATGGGACTTTTCCAAGGCAACTTCATGACTTCAACAGGTTGGTAGTTCCTGGATCCTTAAATAAGAGCTCAATGGGAGCAGGAGGAGTTTTCTGCAATTAAACTCTCCTTAGAAAAGATGATTACAGACAGACAGATGAGTCCAACCTCTGGCCAAGTTTGCTAGAAGATGTGAACTTTCATGGAGTTGCTTTGACAGTACAGAGCTGAGGGGAAGGTGAATTGGCTATTTAATCATCCCAGAAAATTTGGCAACTAATAAGATATGGAGGATGAATGAGAGTGATGTGTTGAAGATGACACCAAGACTGCAAATCAAGGCAACTGGAAAGATGGTAGTGCCCAAAGGATAATAATACAGGTGTTTCTGCCTGCCAGTGTTGTTGTGAAGATGGAATGAGAGGGTATGTGAAGTGCTTTGTAAATCATTAAGTACTTTATAAATGTCAGCTAGCATCATTATTTATATTGTGATAAGTCAAGGCGTCTGTGCCAAAATAAAAGCTCAAAGCCTCAATAGACAGTGATATGTAGGATGGAGTCCAGGGAAATAGAGTTTGCCAACATTTGGCCAGGACACACAAATGCATCTTCCCAGCCCAAGACTTTACATCTGAGTCATGTCTCTCACATTTATTGCAAGTCTGTAGGGCAGAGAGACCCTCTCCCTTTCTTTCCCACACAATGCTGAGTTTGCCACCTGGCCAAGAGTACCAAGAATGGAATAGTCTTTCCTTTGGCCTCACACATTCCCTTCTCCTCAGAGCTGTCCTTCCCTTTCTGCTTTCTCTTTACATAAAACTGAGAAAGAAATGTTTCATCATCTGGGACCACCTAAGATGGCCAAGTTAGTCAGTGCTTCTCCACAGGAATGAATGACTTCCCTTAATTCAGACTAATCACCTGTATACTTCACACAAAACATGGATCTTACTATTATACTCCACAGACACAGCTGTCAGTGCTAAGAGTAGGATCACCCCGAAGAACAGTGGCAGGTTTTATGACTGAAGTACTACTAAGTCTCCATATTTCGTTTCTACTAAGGTGGGGTAAGTTGGGATAGGTCGACATTGGTTTTTTCCCATTTAGGCTTTGGGGTCTTTAAGAGTCCTCCTTTAAAATACAGGTAGATTCCTTTGGTGAAAGAACTACAGAACCTCCTAAATAAATGAATGAAAAAGAATGTATTAATTGTTTACCATGTTCCAGGTACTGTGGTGGATTCTAGGAATGCAAATATAATCCAGTAAGATGGCTCCTGACCTCAAGGAGCTTACATTATAATAAGTGGGGGGTAGCTAGGGAGGAGTGCTTTAGAGGAGAAATTCAGGGGGTGGTGATTGGAATCATGGAGCAATTGATTGACAGGAGATCCTTTCCAGGTAGGATAGTGCTGATTGGATGATTGTTCTGAGAGCTAAATTTGATAAAGGAGTTGGGAGTATGACATGGAGACATAAGGGGCCTGGTGGGGCTATGTTCAGTTAAAATAAGTTGAATGCTCACTAATCAGAGAAGCAAGGTTCCAGGAGTGGGAATGCAAGGTGAAAAGAAACACAGGGATCCTCCGGTCCAACATGTGCCTAAATAGAAATCCTCCTCAATACAACCCCAAGTGGTCATACCCTTAGCATGATCTGGATTTAATTCTTGGTTCTGCCATGTTTTAGATACTTAGAGTTTCAAAGAGGGAAGGCACCACAGAATTAGATCATCCTGTCCAACCCTCTGATTTTTCACATCAGAAAATAATAGATGAAGGAATAATTTTAACCCAAAAGTAATTCATTGAAAGTTTTTGAGGAAGGGAGTGGTCAGACTCATGCTTTAAAAAGATATTTTTGGTGGGTGTGTAAAGTTCAGATTGGAATGGGGAAAGACTAGAGGTAAGGAAACCCATTAGAAAGCTATTATAATAGACCATTTGAGAGATGATGAGTCACTCAACCTAGGTGATGATTATATCAGTTAGAGAGATACCACTTTCTGTGCAGCCTTGGGCAACTTATTTGACCTCTCTGAGCCTTGGATTTCCTTATTGGTAAAATGAGAAGAAAATTGGCAAAGATATCAAAAGACAGAAATAGTGAGTGTTAGAAGAGCTGCGAGAAGACAGTTACTATGATGTACAATCAATGAAACTCTTGCCTGGTCTAATCATGCTAGAGAAAAATTTCAAATTAGGAAAGAAAAGTCACTAAACTATTCATATCCCATAACCTAGAGATCCCACTACTGGGGCATAGACAAATTTTCCATGCATACCAAGACACTCATAGTAGCAGATGGATATTTTACTCATTAAAAATTCTTCCTTCTCTTGGACAGAAAGCTTTCTGTAATTTCCACCCCTTGCCTTCTGGGGACATAGGGAACAAGTTTGTCTGCTTCCTTTCCTCTTGTTTAGACCTTTGTGTACTTAAAGATCATTAACATATTAGTTATAAGTTAAAACCTTATGGGACTTAAGACAAAGAAGAGGAGACCAGAACAGAGAGAAAAGAAACTGAGAGGGAGATGAGAACTGTAGGCAAACCACTCATTTCACAATTTTCCTTCAGGCTTCCTTGTGCTCACAAAACATAACATTTGCCAAAATGCCACAAAGAATCTTCTTTATATCATCTCGGCTAGCAAAGCATAGCTTCTCAACATCTAACATATAGGTATCCAAAGCAAGGATTAAAACCCAGAATTCCATTTGACAAACCACTTACTCATGCAAATGTCATGGGACTTCAAAATTGGCCATCCGGTCTAACCTTTACCTAAACAGGCATCTTGCTTACAGCAAACTCAACAAATGCTCACACATCCTATGCTTCAAGTTCTCTGCCAAGGGAGAACCCACTATTCTTGAATGTGGCATATTACACTTTTAGACAATTTTAATGGTTCTTCCTTATGGTGGTGATCAGACAGTTCAGTTCCAACTCTTTGCGACCCCCACTTGGGACTTTCTTGTCAAAGATGTTGGAGTGGTTTGCCATTTCCTTCTCCAGCTCATTTGACAGATGAGAAAACAGAGACAAACAAGGTTAAGTGACTTGCCTAGGGTCACATAGCCAGTAAGTGTCTGAGTCTGGATTTGAACTCATGAACATGAATCTTCCTAATTCCAAAGCCAGTGTTCTATCTGCTGTACCACCTAGCTGCCCTTAAATGTTCTTTCTTACCTCAAGGCTAAATTTGTCTCTTTGCAAAGAGAAATATGAAAAGGTAAACAGAAAGAGAAGCCATAAGGAACTCATTAAAATTGAACTGTTTACTTTCCTTCATGGAAAGATGATATTTGTAACTCATGAGACCTTTTTCAGTATTAGGGTAGTTAGAGGAAATATCCATATATATCCAAATATATATATGTATGTGTGTATGGGTATGTGTATATATGTATGTTACATATATATGTATAGGTAGGTATGTGGTTACAGGTATATGTGTGTACATACATACATAAGTGTGCATGTGCATATGTATGCTTGTATGGGTACACATACACATATGTATATGCATTATATACACACGTATATATGCATGTGTATATATATAATATATATTATATATATATATACACACACATGCACACATACATTATTCCTTGTTCTGCCTTTTGGGACCAAAGTGAACATATATATTCCCTCTTTCGTAGGGTAACTTTTTATATCCTTGAAGATATATCACATGTCTACCTTTTCTCTTCTTTGGGCTAAATATCCCCACTTCCTTCATCTAATCCCTATATGTCATCATGAGGTCCCCTATTATCCTGGAGTCATACTCCATGTATTAGACCAACTAAAATCTTGTAGGCTTTTGTTATAATGATATATAATGTTCATTACTTTTTAAAAGTAAAGGGAAATTCATTCTTTAAGATCATCCTTTCTTCCCAACTCTCCCTTCCCCCCATTCAACATGCTCAAGTCTCCCTTTCTGATTCCAGGTGATCATGAGAAGCTTGGTGGGGTTGGGGGGAGTTTTATAGTCACATACGACTTATTGTTGAAGGATTTGCACTGGGAGATGATGATAGCTCCCTTTATTGTTTAGGGAGTTGAGAGAAGGGATTGCTCTCAGTAGATATACAAAAGGGAGGGACCTGTCCCCGTATTTCTCTTTTGGCTTGAACTCTTCCATGTGGCAGGTAGTGTTCATTGCTTTGATTCTCTCCTTCATGGGGAGGGAGATGGGTGATGGTCTTTACTCCTCCATCCCTACTCCACTGCTACTTCCATACAGAGTATAAACCCAATGGAAGAGTTCACACCTGGGCTCCCAGCTGTCTTTTAACAAATGTTCCCTTTCCTCAGTAGATGACTGAACATGATTCTTAAGGTAGGAAAGTACAGGCTTGGGGTGACCCTGTGAGTTTGAGAGGTCCAGACTCAGTGGTCCAATGAGAATAATGATTGGTTTCTGTGACAGCTGGAGTTGACTGGTGGAAGGATAATCTTCTGCATCAGAGAGAAAAGGCCCTGATGAGATGACTGGCTCCAGCCTGGCTGTTTTATCAGCAGACTCAGTCAATACCAGCAGCCATTTGGACGGTTAAAATGTAAAATACCCAAATAGCAGTTTTGTAGGTTGCTTTGTGTTCTAAAGAGGTTTTAGTATTAGCCTTCCTACAGATCATAACTGTAGTTGTAAATCATTACTAAATCCTGTTCTGATAATGTGCACTCGTGAATGTTTTATGTTCAACACTTCTTGTGTGTATCTGAATAAATTGCTGTCCCATACTTGATTCTTAGCATACATCAAATTCCTTTCTCCATCCCATCCCCAATCCCACCTTTATTCAAAGACCCTAGATAGGAGCCAATGAGTCAATGAATGGGACAAGAGGGGAACTGAACCTATTCATTAAAATCAACCTCCTCTGAACTGAACCTGATCCAAACTGCATGCCTAGGTACAGGATTAGGAGAGGCAAGTTCCTCAGTCCCTTGGTGACCCTGCAGTGGTTGCTCAAGGTTAGATAAATAATACCTTGTAAAAAGGAAAACAAAACATTGAGGCACATTTCTTAGCAGATACACCCAAGTGTCCTTTTAATGAGGCTAGTCTAACCTGAGAAGTGGATTCATCACCAGCATGGATTAAGAAGTCTGTCACTTTCTTCTAATTGGTGGGAGACACTCTTCTAGATTGGTCAGTCTCCACCCTCCCTAGCATGTCCACACTGGCTGCTGCTATATGTGGCTGAGCTCCTAGCTAGCAATTGCTGAGAGGGAATAATAGTGCAGTCCAGATATGCACCTAGAGTGAGATAACAGAACAAAATCCCAGGACTGAGAGTCACCCTAATAAGGACTAGAGCAAGAGGTGGGGTTCAGGGTGCATACAGGTCACACAAGACCAAAATCACCTGCTTTTTGAGCTGCTCCAGTCACATACAGAAGAAGCACAGTGGAAATAAAGGCAAAGGGGGAATGAAGTCAATTGGCAGGAACACCAGAACATTTGATTTCCTTTCTTTGGAAAGCGCTCACAGAGCTCCACAGGAACCATGACAAGGCCATAAAAGGTGAGGAGGCCCCAGACCATCTGCATCAGTGGTCCCACCCCACAGAACACAGGTTGACAAAGAAAAAGAACAGCAGAGATGAAAAATGGGTCCTTAGGAGCCCCCCAGCCTCTTGTGCGGAATCTGTGTCCTTTAAAGAGATAGGAAGGACTTGGCAATGATGACAATAAAAATGATGATAATTAGAGAAGAAGAAGGAAAAAGAGGAATAGGAAAAGGAAGGATATGAGGAGGAGGAGGAGAAAAAAAAGAAGAGAGGAAGAAGAAGGAAGTAGAAAATATAAATGGCATATATATCATTCTTAAGATTTTACAAATGTTCTTCAAACATGATCTCATTTAAACCTCCCCAAAACACAGTAAGGTAGGTATCTGACCTGATTTCAGATCAAATTGCCCAAATACCTAGGATCACAGAACCATAGGATTATAGCCACCAAGAGAAGTTTTCATATTTTGTAGATAAACTGACCCTGGAACTTCTGCAGAGCAGATTCCTATCAATGTACTCCTAATAAAAAGTCTACAAAATATCTTCTTTCTTCTTTTTCTTCTTCTCCTTCTCTTTCTAAGTGATATTAATTGGTTAAATGAGAATGAGGTGCTAGTCATTTACCAGCACCTAACAGTGGGAGGAACATTGCTGGTGGGGGCTTTTTTTGATGACATTAGAGAGAAAGACAACCCAAGCCTTAGGGATACCCCTAGAACCCTACAGGGAAGATAGCTAGGCTCAAGAAGAGTGGACAAGTGCACTTTAATACATAATAATATCAACACTAGTTCACTTTATATGTTGCTTTATAATTTATAAAGTGCTTTTCAACTCTGGGAGGTAGGTAGGACAAGTATTAGTGTCTCTACTGAAGAAATTGAAGTTTCAAAAGACGAAGTAACTTAGAGTCATAAGATCACAGGATTTTGGAGTTGGGAGAGACCTTAGGAATCCCTTAGTCCAACACCCTCATTTTTCAAATGATGAAACTGAGGCTGAAGAAGAAAAAACTTACCCAAGGTCATTTTAAAACATAATGTTCTACAACATTTTTCTGGAGTCTGGGAATTATTTAATTATTTTCTGGATTCATGTGAGACAGAATAATAAAGTGGAAGGTGTTCGAGACTGAGAGTTAGAGACCTCGGTTGGAATCCTGTCTCTGTGGTTTATTGTTATTGTCGTTCAGTCATTTCAGTCCTGTCTGAATCTTTGTGACCCAGAGACTGGAGTGATTTACCATTTCCTTCTTCGGCTCATTTTACAGTTGAGGAAACTGAGGCAAATAGGGTTAAGTTACTTGTCCAGGGTCTCAAAGCTAGTAGGTGTCTGAGGCTGGATTTGAACTCATGAGGATGAGTCTTCCTGATTCCAAGCTGAGTATTCTATCCACAGAGAGGCTCCATAATTTACTGTGTGACCTTAGGGAAGTCACTTCCCCTCTCTAAAATGAGAGGACTGGTGATCTTTACGGAGGGATCCAGCACTCAATTGATAACTTATTATGCAATGTATAATTAAAGTTAAAGACAGTGAGACTGTGCTCACTCAAGGTCATGTAAATAAAAAATGGTCAGAGAGTTTTAAACCCAGGTCTAAAGACTCCAAACACCGGTTCCTTTTCTATTTTTATGCATTTTAATTGCCATCTGTATACTACCAGGAACAAAAGCATTCATGGATATTTTCCTCTGAAAAGTTTGTGCTTCCCAAAAGTTTCAGAAGCTGTCATATAAGGGAGTATTTAGTACACAGAAGTGTTCCCAGACCTACCCAGAGTCAAAAATCCAGGCCAAGAAAAACCTGTGCTTGAACCCCTCCCACACAGTCAATGCCACCCTTCAAGTTCCAAGTCCAACATGGGGAGTGACCCTAAATGTTCCATTAAAATATACTGTATATTTAGCAATACCTTAACTCAGGATGTCAAATACTAACTTATTTTTCCTTCCTAATCTCGCTCTCTTTCCTCCCTGCTAGATATCATGGGCTGTCACTCTGGCCCAAGATGCTCTGATCTTTTGTCCCTTTTCTATCCTCACTCAGTAAGCCTTCTTGCTACAAACTGGTTTTTCTTGTTTCCATTTTTTGTAGTTTTTTTGTGGGGGGAGCATACTTGGAGGGGTGGAGTGGAAATGTCCCTCCCTCCAACCTCATTGCCAAGGTATTCATCCAACCTCTGATGGTTTCCTTCCTTGGCTCCAACCACACCTACTGACTTTCTTGGCTGTTTCCTCCCTCTACCACCACACCTACCCTCCATACAGTTTCTCCTTTATCTCATTGTCCTTGCAGTCGATTTGGAAGGTCACTGTCGAGGTCATTTTCCTAGGAAATTTGCATCAGTGCTTGTTGGACTCCCCTACTGGTCTCCCTGTCTGTCCCTTGAGTGTGAAAAAACGTTGGTGTCAACTCCTTCTCCCTGTCTTGAGCTCTTTGGCCATCTGCAGCTTTGTCATCCTTAAAAACCCCGCTCCAGACTCCATCCTAGCCTGACATCACCCATAACGATAACTAAACCCACCCTTCCTGCCATCCCTGAATGTCTGGACCTCACCCAGCTAGGTTCTTTACCCTTACCACTTTCTTTCCCTTCCTTGTGTTGGTTCATTCATTACCAACTTGGGGCAAGGCCAGGGTAATTTTTTCCCCCTGGAAGCAGCTTTTATGGATCTAATAACAGTCATTTACAACATTACATAAAATTGAACAATAAAAATAATCTTGTCCATCTCAGCACACAGATTAAATAAAGTGATTTCTCCTTCCCCTCCCTTATGCTTCTTTTAAGCTGGGGAACCAGAATTTCCACCACTTCTCCAAGGTTGTTTGTTGGAATTTTCATAGGCTTCCTTGGAAAAGTTGTTTTCAGTGAATACAGCTTTAATATCCTAATATTTTAAAAGTTGTTAATTACATTTAATAGAGAATTCCTTGAAAACAGGGACTGTCCTTTGCCTGCCTAGGCATTCCCAGCACTTAATACAAGGCCTGGTACAGAGTAATCCCTTAATAAATGTTACAGGGGGCCTTGCTTCTCTGGAATTTTCTCCCTTGAAATAACTTGCAAGGGGGAGTAATACTCCCATCTCTCCAATTTCATCATCTCTATGTAGTGTTTGATTTGTTCATTCCTCCATCCCCTTAAAGGATTTTTTAAAAAATTGATTTTTCTCTCATTTACTATATTTTACTGGGAGATGCCCTAATTATATCCCAGATGAAGAGAGGTCACCATGGAATAAGATGAAGAAATAAAGGTTTCATTCAGTTCTCTTAACATTTCTTCTTGTTACCCTCATCAACAGGAAAAGGCCATGTAACCTTGAATGCTATGGACTGATTTTTGCTTGGGTCTCCTCTCTCCTCACTCTTCAAGTAAGATGACACAGATGCCACTTATAGAGTCCTATCTCTGAAGATAGAAGTAGTTTTGTGGAAACCAGAACAGCGTTGTTATACTGCTGCCTACAGACAGTGATTTTCCTCCTTCTAATCTGGTGTCACCTTTGAACTTAAACAAATAGACAGAGGGATGCAGCAGAATCGAGGGTCATTGGCTTAGGAACTTTCATCATTTGATGATGTTCATCAATGCATCTTTTTCCACTATTTCTTGAGTCATCCATAATGAAAAAATCTCTGATTCTTCAGAGATTGTGATGCTCCATGATTAGTAGCCAAATACAAATGGTGATTTGTATATAAGAAAAGAAATGTAGAATCAGGAAAGGAGATGGGAATAGTCACTCAATCTCATAGTGAGAACAAGAAATAACAAATGGACAGAGTAAGTGCTTCACTGGAGCTCATAGTACATTAAAAGACCTCAAGAAAGGCTTCCAGGGTGATGGTAGATCCTCCCCTGCCTTGGACGCTTACTAACTTCGTGAACCTGGGCAAGTAATCAACCTCTGTTAGCCTTGGGTACTTCATTTGTAAAATGGAGATAGTAATAGAACCTACCTCACTGAATTGTGAAAATCGCAAGTAAGTACCATCTTAAAAGTACTTTGTACACCTCAAAGCACTATAAAAAATGCTGGCTATTGTTATAGAAGAATTATGGGAAGATGTGGACAAGTGTCTTATAGAATGAAAAGGCGTAGATGGTGCAACGTGCCTTATTGGATGAAATACACAAATGACGTTGCAGATCCATTGAAGTCTTAAAATTTTGGAGGGCGACGTTGCCTAGAAATTGCTGTGTTACCTTGCACAATTCACTTCTCTCCTCTGGGGAACCATTTCTGTGTCTATAAATGAGGGAATCTGCAAACTTCTTTCTAACTTTAATATTCTAAACTGCTATCCTCCCATATTGATTGTAGTAACCCTGAGATTATCAATCAGTCAATCAATAATCATTTATTAAGTGCCAAGCACTATGTTAGGAAATAAGGTTACAAAGATAAAAACAAAATAATCCCAACCCTCAAGGAACTACTGAGAGGAAACCACATTTACACAGGTGAATCAATTAAAACTTATGTAAAGTTAATATAAGGGCAGATAGGTGATGTAGTGGATAGAGTTCTGAGCCTGGAGTCAGAAAGACTCCTCTTTCTGAATTCAAATCTGGCCTTAGATACTTACTAGCTGGGTGACATTAAGCTTAACCCTGTTTGTCTCAGTTTCCTCATCTGTAAAATGAGCTGGAGAAGGAAACGGCAAACCACTCTAATATCTTTGTCAAGAAAACCTCAAATGGGGTCATAAAGAGTCAGATACAACTGAATAAATGACAACATGGTCAGATCTATTCTTTAGGATGATCAGGTTAGCAGTTGTGTGAAAGATGGAGTGCAGAGGGGAGAGAGAGACTGGAGGAAGGGAGACTAATTAGGGAGTTATTGCAATAGTCTGGCCAGGGGTAGGGAACCTTTGGCCTCCAGGTCACATTAGTGCAGTTTTTTGACTAAGTTCAAATTTTACAAAAGGAGATTTGTTCTATGAAGTTTGGATCCAGTCAAAGGGCCACACTTGAGGACCTAGAGGGCCACATGTGGCCTCAAGGCTGCAGGTTCCCCACCCTTGGTCTAGGTCAAAGTTCATTGTTGCTATTGCTGAGTCAGCTCCTACTCTTCTGAGGCTGGTGACTTTGCATTGCCCCCCCTCACTTAAATCCAATTCACTTGCTTGTCATGGCATCGCTTCCCTGATGTCATGGTCCTCTTCCAGAATGAAGAACAAACAACAGCTCTAGATGACTCCATGGAGCACAACACACCAGTCTCTTCTATCCTCCACTATTTCCCAAAGTCTGTCAAAACTAGGCCAGAGGTAAAGAGAATCTAAACTAGGGTGGAGGTTATCTGAATGGAGAGAAGAGGACGATATTGTGGAGTAACCATCTCTTGCCTCCAACCTCCAATGAGCCAATCTAGGAAATGCTATGGAAATTCTAATAGACCTGTCCTGCCCCAGGGCCAAGTTCTAAAATTATAAAGCACCTAAGTAGAAATGTAGGAAAGGAAGACAGATCTGAGAATTGTTCAGTAAGGAGAAAGTTGAAGCTCATTATCTGGGACTGTATTTGGGGCTATTAGGTCAAAACAGCCCAGAAAGGAAAAGGGTTGACATAAGGTGAGATCTCAGTTTCTTATATTCTGATTTTTATTAATTAAATAACTTACTTCTTCTAGGCATTCCCTACCTGGAATACCTTTCTTTCTACCTATTCCTACCCATTCTTCAATGCACTTCTCAAGGCCCATCTCTCCTTATTCCCCAAGACTCTATCCTAGGCTATTTTCTCTCCTCTTTTTAAACTATTTGACTTGGTGAAAATGGAATTGAGCAAACATCATAGATTCAACTGTCATCTCTACGTAGCTGATTCTCAGATCTATTTGTCCAGTCCTAACCTCATCTGAGACATAGCTTAGTGGATCAAATGAATGCTGGGCCTGGATTTAGGAAGACCTGAGTTCAAATCTGGCCTCAGATACTTACTAGTTATGTGACCCTGGGAAAGTCATTTAACCTGTTTTTGCCTTAATCCATTGGAGAAGGAAATGGCAAACCATTCTAGTCTCTTTGCCGAGAAGACCTCACGTAGTGAGGTGTGGTCTACGGGGTCATGAAAAGCCATACAACTGAACAACAACAATTTCTCCTGACCTCCAGTCTTGTGTCTCTACCTGCCAATTGGACATCTTGAAGTGGATGTCCCGTAGCCATTTTAAACTCAATAAGTCCCAAACAGGAGTCATTATTTTTTCCTCCCCACACTCCCTAATTTCCCTGTTACTGTCAAGAGCTTCACTATCTTTCCAGTCACCCAGACTTGCAACCTAGATGTTATTTTTGACTCCTCACTCTCTCTCACACTTCATCTCTAGTCAATTGCTGAGGCCTGATGAGTCTACCTTCATGTCTCTTGCATAAATCCCCTTCCCTTCCTTGACATTGTCTAGTACAATTGCTGTCATCATCTCATGCCTACATTATTACAATAGCCTGATGATCTTCCTGAAGCTCAGATTTGATTACATCACCCCCTATGAAATAAACTCTAGTGGCTCCCTATCACCTAGAGGATCAAATATAAAATCCTCTGGCTTTTGAAGCCTGTCATAACCTGGTCCCTTTCTACCCTTCCAGTCTTATCACACCTTACCTTATTCTGCAGTCCAGTGACACTGGCCTCTTTGCTGTTCCTCCAATAAGACAACCCATCTCCCACCTGCACATTTTCTTTTTTAAAGTTTTCTTATCTATCTATCTATCTATCTATCTATCTATCTATCTATCTATCTATCTATCTATCATCTATCTATCTATCATCTATCTATCTATCTATCTATCTATCTATCTATCTATCTATCATCTATCTATCCATCTATCTATCATCATCTAGCTATCTAGCTAGCTATCTTTACAGCTCTTATGCTACTGTATTTCTTTATTACTGGAAAGTCCAGGAGAGCAGATTAATTTTAGCTTACAAGCATGAAATCCATGAAAATATCACCTGCCTTTGGGTTAAACTCAAGGCATGGGTAACAGTCTTAGGACTTGAATTTTTGCTTCCAAAATAGAATTAAGGAAATAAACAGTCTGTTTACAGAGGGGATTCCAAGGAGCACTCGCCCTGGGCTTCAGGCATCTGGAGGAGTCCCGTACAGCCTGAGCTGTCTGCAGTCAGGTGCTGCTCCATACAAAGGATCGCCCCATAACTCTTTCCAGGCTTTTGCACGGTGATGGAGCCTTTGGCACTAAGTGACAGCTGAGGGACAGCCTTTTGGAAGTCAAAGGTCAGGACCTGCTGAGGCTCTGACAAGCATTTGCTTGAGTACTTCCAGAGAGAAGGAAGCTCTGCTTCCTGGGCTTCTCTCAAGAGCAGAGAGTGCTTAATCATATCATCCATAAAGCCTTCTCATCTACCATGCTCATTTTACAGATGAAGAAACTGAGGCAAACAGTGTTAAGTGACTTTCCCAGAGTCACAAGTATCTGAGGCTGGCTTTGAACTCAGGTCTTCCCGACTCCAGGCTTGGCCCTCTATCCACTGTACCACCTAGCTTTGTCACTAGGGAAGTCTCAATGGGGATTATATCTGGAATTTTCTGTATTATAAAAACAAAAGGCAGCAAAAACTTTTTTAAAAAGTTGATTTAGGAATTTTATGTTAGGCATGTTAGGCACCAAGACAAAAATGAAACTACCTCTGCCACCAAGGAGTGTGCTGGGGCAAATAATAAATACATGTGTAAATACATATAGACTAGATAGAAGTAATTTGTGAGAAAGAAAAGAAGGAGGGAATGGGAATCAGGAAAGGCTGTGTGTAGGAGATGGCATTTGATCCGTTCCATGAAGTTAGGGATTCTTAGAGGGAGAAGTACAGAGAGAGCACATCCCAGGAGAAAATGACTAGACTAGTCATTAGACTAGTTAATTAGACAGATGCAAAAAATTAAGTGCTAAGTGAGACCTGGAGGAGACATACAAGTTTCCCTAGGAAAAAATTCTTAACCTTGGCATGCCTGGACCTCCATGGTATCTGCAGATAGATTTCAAAGGGTCAGTAAACTTGGATGGGAAACTTAATTAGTTTCCTATGTATTTTATTTTATATATTTAAAAATATTATTCTAAGATGCAATCCTTAAGCTTCACCACACTGCCAAGTAACACAAACAAAGTTAAAAACCTCTGTCCTGGGGTATTTTATTCTATCATCAAGAATTGCAAGAGAAGTGGGTGCAAGGGGCGAGAAGAGAGGGTCTTTACCTATTCCTTAGTAGGGAAACCAAGAAGAAGAATAGAAGGAAAGATTAGAATTTTCCCAGTCCTAACAGTACATTAAAATTCCACTTTAGAGGCTCTTCTTGCTCCACTCTATCTCAGCCAATTTTATCCTCCAGTTGAAAATTTGTCTTCTCCCTATCTCCCTTGCCTTCAAGTATCTTTGCACTCTAGCACACCTGACAAGCTAGCCCCAGGGAGTGAGTAGGACACACCTGCAGGACAAGCAAACCATTACATCCTAGTTCGATCCTATGGTATCCTCACTAGATACTAGCTTGGTCAGATAGATGGACAGCAGCAGAAAGTTCAGGAAGCCCTCATCCATGCTTTTTAGTTTGCTCCAGAAAAAGTGTTGCAAAGAAGCAAATCTGTTTTTTCCCCTGTGCTTGGTTCTCTAGCTTGTTCATGGAGAATCCTTTCTTTAGGAAACTCCTACCTGCTCCCGTGGTGTGATTTGTAGATGAAAGGAAATTCTCATGTTGAGACATTGCAGTACATTGGACAGAGCTCTGGAGTCAGAAGATTTGGGTTCAAATCTCTCCCTCTGGGGCTTGTATAAACTTTCATGAGCCTCAGTTTCCTCATCTGTAAAATGAACGTCCTCTGAGATTCCTTCTGGTCCTCAACTAATGATCTGATTAGAAAAATCAAGTGAGAATTGATTGAAGTAACTACAACAAGCCCTGGGAGGGAGATTTGGGGTTGAAGACTCAGCTGTGCCTCTAACTAGTTGTGTGACTTTGAGTGAGCAACTTAATGTCTCTCTCTGGACTGTGATTTCCTTCCTCATTGAAAAAAAATGAGGAAGATTTACCAAGTGATCGCTAAGGTTTTTTCCTGTTCTGAAATTCTATTTCAAATGGCTTTTCCAACTGAAGCCTTAGCTGTAGCTGATACAGTTTGTCTGGAATGCACCCAGAGACAATGTAAGGAAATGATACCCCAGAATGCTTCACAATAAAAAAAAAGTATGACTCATTTCTGTAGAGCCATTCATGTAAATGGGCTATAACCAGGATACATCCCTCTGCCAGAAACTTGTTGAATCAACACTGATGGACAGATCTGGCATAGGTTAGGGAGGGAGTTCCTGGATCCTCTGATGAGCTCTTGAGGCTAAGTGGGTCCCTATCACCTCTAAGACAAAATACAGACTCCTCACCCTGGCATTTTAAGACCTCCACCTACCTTTCCAGACTTATTTCATGTTACTCCCCATTCCCCAAAATGTACTCTCCATTCCAGTCAAATTAGCTTCCTACCTTTTCCTTATGTATAGCATTCATTTCCTGCCTGCACACATTTGATCAGGTTGGTCCCCTCTCATGCCTCCTACCTCACTTCCACCTTGAGGAGGCCCTAGCTCCCTTCTAAGTAAAACTCCAGTATGACTTACTACAGGAGACTGTTCCTGACTCCTCAGCTGAAGCTTTGTACACACTTTATATTGTCATCTCTGCACATGCATCTCCACCAACAGAATGAGTATTCCTGAGTTCAGGGATGGTTCCATTTTTGACCTGGTATCTCTAGTGCCTAGAACAGTGTCAGACACATAGGTGAGGCTTAATAACAGCTTGTCAAACAATCTGGAAATATTTTTCTCTCCAATATATCAGGTTAGCACCTGAGATATTGTTTTCACTGGGAGAGACGATCAACATGACATACATTTAGTTTCCCTTAATGGCCTATCTGGGCCACAGGACTGAGAATAAAGAAGACTCCTCTTCATGAGTTCAAATCTGGTCTCAACCTTACTAGGTGTGTAACCCTGGGCAAGTCACTTCATCCTGCTTGCCTCAGTTTTCTCATCTGTAAAATGAGCTGCAGAAGGAAATGCCAAATCACTCCAGTATCTTTGCCAAGAAAACTCCAAATGGGGTCACGAAGAGTCTGAAATGATTGAGTGACAACAATAACATTTGTAGACTTGAATTGACAGTAATTTTTTCCTAAAAATCTAGTCCATGAGTAAGGGACTTTTTATTAAATGGTCAGGACAGTGACCCACATATAAACACATCAGCCAGGAGTAGCATATGTCAAAAAGAACATAAAATTGATTTTTCATTTTTTGGGGGGATACTTAAGAGGAGGCAAATTGAACATGCTTCTGTATCTTGACAAATCTGTAACTGTGATCTCATTGCTGGCCGAACTCCCCCACAACCTTTCCCAGTCTTAGATTGCTTTCTTGAGTTGTTACAGTCAAAAATATTCTTCAATTGGTGATGAGCCTTTCCACATCTGATGAGGTTGGTCCCAGACAACAGACACACCATCTTTTGATGAGCTTGCTCTACAAAAGTTTCCTTCGGTGCCCCTCCATGAGGCATCGGAGGAAGATTTGAGTGGGGAAAATTAGTGATCAAGATACATAAAATAGTTTCCATTTTGATGGTATGGTTAGTTGATAGCTACATTTTTGAGAGATCATTTATATCTAATGCTTAAGTTAGGGGAAGGGAAGGGGTGGCATGCCATGAATCTGCCACAATAGTTCTACCTTCAAGAGCTGCCCGGAACAAACCTAATTTTTTTCCAGCTCACAGTCCCTCAGATATTTGAAGGTTGCTCCATGGCTTACTTCTACCTAATCATGTCTTCTCCTAGATGAACAGCCCTTATTCCTTTAGCTGAAGCTTAAATAGCATGATATCCAGTCTCTCTATTACCTGGCTTACCCTCCTCTGGCCATGCTCTTAAAACGTGACCCCTAGAACTGAACAAAGTATTCTATGATCTGATTAGTATTAGAATATAGAAAATTATCTCTTGTGTTGTAGACTTCTATTAACGCAACCTAAGATTATATTAATTTTTTTGATAATTTCATCATATCACTGGCTCATCTTGAACTTGTGGGTAAACTAAGAACCTCAGATCTTCTGGTTACTTGAGTCTCTACCTTCTTATATTTATCAATGATTTTTAAAAAGCATTTCTCTGATTTCTTGGGGGGCAGCTAGGTGGCACAGTGGATAGAGAGCTGGATCTAAAGTCAGAAAGACCCGAGTTCAAATCCTGACTCTGACACTTACTAGCTGTGTGACTCTGGGCAAGTCACTTAAATAAAGTCAGTGTCCTCATGTCTAAAATGGGGATGACAGTAGCACTTCCCTCCCAGGGTTATTGTGAAGATCAAACCAGATCACTTAGGTAAAATGCTTTGCAAACTGTAGAGATGTTGTGATTCTTTTCAGTGTCTTGGCAACGCTGCTACTTCCCATGATTTTTCTAATATCAATGACACTGATTGAGATGGGCAGACCTCAGAAGAGAGACTCCGAAATGCCAAGCACATGACAAAGTCGAACTTTAGATATTAGCTCATCACCCACCAGTTCCCTACTGGTATTCTCCATTCTTAGACTTTCTGACAACTTGCCAACATGGCACTGGGCCCATATAAAGAGTGGCAGACAAGATGTCCTATTCATTGGCCTTCCCTAATGGCCTTAGCCAATACCAACAGAACACAAAGTACACACACACATTCACAGGGGAAGGCACTTGTAGATCCAGACTAATTCAATCACACTATCTCAGCAGTAAGGGCTTATGGTATATGGAGACTAATATAGCAATGGAGACTCATAGTTGGAGTCAAGAGACCAAAGTTCAAATCCTGCCTCTTATACTTATTAGCTCTGTGATAATGGGCAGGTCGCTTAAAGTATCTAAGCCTCAGTTTTCTTATCTGTAGAGATAACAGTTCTACTTATGGGGTAGTTTTGAACACCACATATGATAATGTATATAAAGTGCTTTGGAAGATTGAACGCATTATGTATCTGTTATTATTGTTGATATTACTAATGTTAACCTGCATTCGTCCTTCTCTCTCTTCTTTTGCACTTAATTTCTGATGACAGAATTGGGGGGGAAGGGTTGGGGTTCAACTCAACATTCCAATGAAGGAGACACATGCAAACAACTCTGAACATCCATGATATGTGTATCTTCCTACCTGCCCCCTGGAACCTCACAGTTACCTTCCCTTCTCCAGCTTGGAGTACTCCAGGTACTCCAGAACTTGGATTCTATTAAGAACCTGATTCTTTTAAAAACCTTAGATTCTATTAAAGAACTTGATCCAGTATATTTCCTTTCACCCCACTCTTCTTCCCCTGGCCTGACATCCCAATTTCAGGTCTACTTTGTGTATTCATAGTCCCATCTGTCCATCTGGAGAAGAACAGACCTCTCTGGTCTAATTCTGGAGGGCCCTGTAGAGTATCTGCCTGGATTTCTGGTCCCAGACTTCACAGGCCTGGCCCATCCTGCCACCTCTTTCAAAAAGTGTGGTCATGGCAGTTATTATAATATCCTGATAGTCATATCTTTCACAGTGAAACAGTGACCTTTAGCATTTCGCATTGTCTGGCTTTTGTCATATAGAAATCAAAGGGTAGTGCTGTTACAGCAGGAAAAATCCAGGCAAACTCATTCAACTTGGAGTTAGAAGACCTGAGCTTAAGCTCCAGCTCTTATATTTATTAACTGAACTGGGTGGCTTTGAATAAGTCATAATTTCTCTCAGCCTCAACTTTCTCATCTGTAAAATGGAAGAGTAATTACTAGCACTACTTAAATAGTCATTGAGAGGGAGAAACTTACTTTATATGTTATCAACATACAAATTATTATTGTCATTCTAATAATCAGATGATGGTTGCTTTTGAGTTTTAAACTTATAAGACAATAGATTTAATGCTGCAAGGAACTTTCAGAATGATTTAATCCAACCCCTTGCTGCCTCAAATATGCTGTGGATAGAGCGCTGGATCTAGAGTTAGGAAGACCTGAGTTCAGATTTGACTTCAGACCCTTCCTAATGGTATGACTCTGGACAAGTCACCCAACTTCTGTCTGTCTCAGTTTCCTCAACTATGAAATGGGGATCATCACAGCACCTACCTCCCAGGGTTGTGGTTGTGAGGATCAAATGAGACCATATTTGGAAGACACTTAGCCTAGTGCATGGCACATAGGAGATACTTAATAAATTCTTGTTTCCTTCCTCCTCCTTCCTTTTACACATGAAAAAATTGAGGCCCAGAGAGGTTAAGTGATTTGCCAAAAGTCACACAGTTAAATGAGTATCAGAGGCATGATTTGACAGCTCCCTAACCTCAGAGTTAGCATTCATTCCATCATACTCTGCTGTCTCTTTAACACGTCATAAACTTATTTTGCTTACTCTCTGTCCTCTCATGACAATATGTATTAGTCTATATGTTGTACAGCTGAAGATTCATTTATAATCCTCAAATTCTGAAATGATCCTAGCCTGTATTCCTTCAGAGTTCTTATTATATTTTCTGTCCTTGAACATTATGTTAGCTATTATTATTATTATTTTCCTAAGAATTATCATTTCCTATCCACATCAGTATCAATCCCCCATTCACCTTCATCTCACATCAGGCAGAGTCCTCTTGGCACCCCATCACAGCCCTGCGTCATAGATCATGGTTTGGCTTACCCAGGGAATTTCAAAGTTTCAAAGGTGAGGCAACAAACACACCATCATTGTTGTAAATACAGAATTCAAAGAGCATTTGAAATGTCACTCGTGCGGATAGTCACCTGAGATTACTTCATCCTACAGTGGAGGCCCTCACAAACGTACTTTGGGTGGGGCTTCAATCGTTTGCCCCTTGCACCTTGAGAAATAACTACTCCTGGCTGCCTTCTTTGCATATGTTCTCTACAGGTATTACTCAAGTCCTTGACAACTTCTGAAACTCAATTGAGACAAAGGAAAGTATGAAAGTGAAAAGCCCTGGTTGGATTCAATGGAACTATGCATGTGTTCCTGTTTTCTCCTCCTCTATCTGGAGCAGCTAGGTGGTGCAGTGAATAGGGCTCCAGGCTTGGAGTCAGGAAGACCTCAGTCCAAATCTGGCCTCAGACACTTACTGTGTGACCCTCTGCGAGTCAATTAACCCGGTGTCCTTTAGTTTCCTCATCTATAAAATGAGCTGGAGAAGGAAATGGCAAACCATTCTAGTATCTCCGCCAAGAAAACCCCAAATGGGGTCAGAAAGAGTCAGACACGACTGAACAACAACAAATTTGGGACAGAAATGACCAGTTTTAGGAAAAGGGAAAGGCTTCCCGCTCAGCCAACCAGTTTTATAAGGCTTGAGTCTCAAGAAATTGATTACATCGCAATCAAGTTTGCAGTGGGCTGGAATTTGTCTGGTTTGGCAGGTATCGTCTTATACTCCAGAAACTGATAGAACATGTTATGGTTCTCTCTTCCTAGTTTCAATATGGATCATCCTAATCACTGTTTTCACTGAGGAATAAGTGTAGGAGTTTACATGTGATATTTCTGTTGCTGTTTACATGGCATCGAGTTTACATGTGATATTTCTGTTGCTGTTTTTGGAGTTTATTTTAATGACCAGTGTTGTCAGCATATTCTGTTGCATGAAATATACATAAGCCAAAGTTCAAAGTCAGAAAATAATAACAGAGAGGAGTAGGAATAGTTAGTAATAAAGAAAAGGTATATGTTTTCAATACTGAAAGAAAGGATTATTTTATCCTCTTTGCGCACCTAAACCATCAAATGGTCATAGATTTAAAGCTGGAAGAGGTCTTAGAAGTCAACTAGTCTAACCCTCATTTTACAGATGAGGAAACTGAGAACCAGGGTCTTACTTCATACAGGGCAGTAGAAACAGAGTTAGCATTCACAGTCAGATCCTCTGATTTCACAGTCAACATTTTTTCCACTTTTTTCTCTCCCTCCTATTCCCCCCCCCCCCCCCCCCACTCCCCATGCCTTCCTTCTTGCTCTCCTCCTGGGAAAAGAGTGTAATAGTGATGCAAATTGCTAGAATCTACTACGTGGAATAATCTGAGGTCCTTTCCAGCTCTAAATCTATTCCACAAATAGTTCCCTGAAGGGGAAAAGAAATGACAAAAATATAAAGTCTTGGGTCAAATGTCTTAACCATAATCCTGGTTATTTTAGGGACCAGTAATGAGTTGTAAAAATCCAGACTGCTGAGTAACACAGTGCTTAGCATTCATCACCCACTGGCTTTTGCCTTTAAAAGCCCACATCTCCAACACTGCTTGAACTGGGGCATGAAATTCATATTCACAAAATCTATTTTGTGGTGCCTTTTGTTTTAGCTTTAAGCTGATTCCTATGAGACATATATATATATATATCTGGCTTCTGGGCAGAGTTAAAAGAAGGAAGAGACTAACTTCCTGATTAAGAGATAAAATAATAGCGATTCAGAAAAAACTTATATGGTTTCCCTGAATATTGTAATATTTTCTTCACACCACCATTGCTGAAAATCCCACAATCTTAAGGATGGATAATCCCATTCTCCCACCCTCCCACTCCCCATTCCCCCAGCTTTTCCTCATGTTCACTGGGCTGTGCAGGAAAGGAAACTCTAGAGACTTACCAGTTCTGGAATGAAGAAAGCATATGGGATTGTTATAAAAAAGGTTAATCCTGTGGGCACTTCAGGAGGTGCATAGGTGGTGGGTGGAGGGAAGTCTTTAGATGCCATCCCCTTTCTGTGTTCAGGGGCCTCTTTCGCAGCTCACCTAG